>NC_140977.1:48124047-48417047 GCF_056783735.1 Eptatretus burgeri | reverse complement strand
AGTGAATAAACAGGTTTGATAAACCACGCTGGTTGTGGTTATTGTGGTTCATTACAAAATACATCTAAAACTATCGTTGAGTGTATAATCGGCGCTGGCATGGCCGAGTGGTTACATCGCTTCATTGGAACGAGCTCCTCACGAGCTCCTCAGAAATGATTCGCGGGTTCGAGCCTCATGTTCGAGTTCCGTGACGTCACAGGCACAACCCAGCGTTTTACCTCCCAACGAACTTCATATTCATCATTTTACTTGGGAAGTCATTTTTTTGCGGATCTTCGTCTTGATCAACTGAATCATTGATAAAAAAGAAAATGTGGGAAAACAATCGGGAATGGACGGCTCACCGTGACGTCACTACTAACGTGTTGTTTGTTGGTTCTCCATGTGGAGGAGACACGAAATGAACAAAAGGAAGAAAATGGTCATTGGTGTGTTGTTATTAAATGTACAATGATAATTTAAATAACTGTTTCAAACCATTTTGCACTCGACGAATTTCCTCCTGTCTTCTCTTCAAGAATTGTGGACGGCTGACGTACCAGGTGTGGAATGACGTCACGATGAAACGTGACACACGATGGGCAAGTCAGATGTATTTTCTGTCCGAAGCACGTCGACCCTTCCTCTGTGTATTTAACAAATCGTTGGTTTGTGCGAATAATGGAGGATTATTTCATAACGAAACATAATTACCTGCCGGAGCAAAAACAAAGGAGTTTCACGTGGTGATGGCTTCCGGCAAGAAAATACTCGAGTTGTTTTCTCGTGTTTTCTCTCTCGCTCCATTTGGACGGGATTCGTGATGTTGTGGATCTTGTTGATCACGAGGATGAACGTTTCTCTCCACGTCCCGCGTCCGAACAATCGATCTCGCTGGAATGGATCGGCCCGAACAGACCAGGCCTCGGATAGGAACGTGTGGGTGAACAGGGCGCGGATTTCGGGCGGGAATTGAAGGCGACACGTTCCGGACGCGGAGGCCTCGCGTCGTGACCACGTGGGAACTTTTTCATGTCGTGTGTTGGGGAATCGATAATTACTACTATTGTTACTGGCAAGCCCCACCCGTCGCTCCCTGACGGAGATGTAAAGGGGGAGGAGGGAGAGAGGGGGAGGGGAGGGGGGAGAGAGGGGGAAGGGAGGGGGGAGGGGGGAGAGAGGAGACGTGAGGGAGACAAGGGGGAAGGGAGGAAGAGGATGGAGAGAAGGGAGGGAGAGGTGCAGAGAGGATGGAAGGGAGAGGAGCAGAGGATGGAAGGGAAGGAAGGCAGGAGACGGAGGGAGGGACATCAAGAGCATGGATGGGAGCAGAGAGGACGGGTGGAAGGGAAGGGAGAGGATAGAGGGAGGAGGGAGGGGAAGCTAGGAAAGGGGGAATAATGAGTCTGGAAGGCAGGGGGGAGGTGGAGAGTGCGACTCCTCACCAAACGTTGCTATACACTGAGGGAGGGAGTGATGTGAGGGGGCGGCAAGAGAGAGAGAGAGAGAGAGAGAGAGAGAGAGAGAGAGAGAGAGAGAGAGAGAGAGAGAGAGATAGAGAGAGATAGAGAGAGATAGAGAGAGAGAGAGAGAGAGAGAGAGAGAGAGAGAGAGAGAGAGAGAGAGAGAGAGAGAGAGAGAGAGAGAGAGAGAGAGAGAGAGAGAGAGAGAGAGAGAGAGAGAGAGAGAGAGAGAGAGAGAGAGAGAGAGAGAGAGAGAGAGAGAGAGAGAGAGAGAGAGAGAGAGAGAGAGAGAGAGAGAGAGAGAGAGAGAGAGAGAGAGAGAGAGAGAGAGAGAGAGAGAGAGAGAGAGAGAGATAGTTGGGGGGGGGGGTGAGTCGGAAGCAAAAGAGAGAAAGGTGAGGGATGGATGTGGGGTGAACAAAGAGAATGATGTTGTGCTTTATGACCGAACACGAAAAAAAAAATAAAAAACTCGTGTCAGAACAGCTGGACACACGACACAACAGAGTTTGTGAAGTTTTCCGCTGGCACATCTGCAAAAACTTTGACATTCTAGTTGCAGAGAATTCGTGGGAAAATGAACCAAAAGCAATCACTGAAAACATGGAAGCACCGTTCACGTTTGACCTCATGATCCAATCGAGTGTGTACATTGTAAACAAAGCATTGCGACCAGATACCATACTTGGGTACAAAAAAGAGAAGAAGGCATTGCTCATTGAGGTGTTAATACCAGTGATTTTGGGATGAAACGATGCAGAAATCAATAAAATGAACAAATACCAAAACCGAAAGAATGAAATGAAAAGATCCTGGAAGCTGAAGAATGCCAAAGTTGTACCAGTGATGGAGCTTCAGGAATGATAATGAAGAACCTCACAGAGATATTAGAAACCATCCCTGGAAATATGACGACAAAAGAACTATAGGTTGAAGCTGTCCGGGCCTCGGTAACCATCCTGAAGAGAGCCACTGGGACAAAACTTTTAGAACAAAAAACTTCACACCTTGGTCCATGAATTACTGAAATGAAAGTGGATACTTTAAGCCCGCCCTTTAAGAACTCCTTTCCACATTCTGAAAGCTGAAAATGTAGATACCAGTCAACAATTTTTTGGGAATTGGCAGATTGGAGTCAGTGTGATTACAACTGACTACAGTATGTACTGTATGCAACCCAGAAACGTTGAGTGCTCCCACCAAAAAACAACGTTGCATTTATCTCGACATTTCAGGGAGATGTTCACAAACATTAAACGTTATAAACAGTTGCGAGTGATGGGAAGAAAAAAAATTTGGGTCGATAATTTATGAAACACGTTAATACGGCAAACGGCTCAGAAAGTTGGTGTCATTAAATATATTTTGCTTTGAAACTCACAAAGAGAAACCATTTAACCTTTGTGAAGAACACCCGATCACCAAATGCTTTAGAAACAGTCGCGAGATCAAAGGAAAACCTGATAAAACCTCCAAAATATACGGGATCAAACTTTTCCACCATGTCGCTCGTAGCAGGCATGCCATACCCACACAACCACGGAGAGTCCGTACAGATCCAAATCTACCCATATATACCACGTCGGTGTGCACTGTAAATGTACCTCTACCTTGTAACTGTCAACTGTTCATCCTGATCGGGACACGAACTGTACCACTATCAACTGTAGGGCGCTTGGTGAGTGGCTGAAGCACCAAAGCAAGCACTCCAATGGAATGCCTGGTTTGGCAAGCGATTGCCGTCGATAAGACTATGCACCCTGAAATGCCCATGCAATGTCCGAATTGGACAAATGAAAAATTTTGTGAGGAGTTGGAACTGCTGCTGAGTTCAAATCTGGAGCTTGCATTTTGTAATTTGGCTTAGTTTAAGACATACTCGTGGCAAACGCATATGTGGAAATGAAATAAAACAACGAAAGCTAGCATCTCGTGCATTTATAAGCATTGCAATGTACCCAAGTGATTCGTAGCGATGATGAACAGGCATTTGATAATATGAGTAAGGAAAATGAAAAAAAAATCTTTGTCATTAAAAAATCCTTGCAGCCTGTTCCAGGTCAAAGCATGGTTGAGCAGGCCAAAAAACTTGGCAGCTTCAGACCCCAGCGAGGTCGCTCAGGATTCGCATTAAGACCTCAGAGAGCGGTGACCGAGAATGCGCCTGATAAAGGATATAACTAAATAAGACTGTTAATTTTCTTCAAAAGAGGTGTTTTTCATTAACTCAAACACCCAATTTTTAGTCTTGCACTTCCTTGGAGTTCCGTGAATATGCATGCAAAGTTTTAGGCTGCGAGGTTTCATGAGTTTGGAGTGATGGAGGACGGACACACACACACACACACACACACACACACACACACACACACACACACACACACACACACACACACACACACACACACACACACACACACATCGCCTTTTATTAGTATCGATAGCAGAGTACCCACCCTCTGGGTGAGTAAAGTTTGTGCAGTGCTGTACTTGCTGAAACATGTACAGTATCGTCTGTATTTTGTAAGAGGACTATCGATGTTTGTGTGGTGTGCGCTAAAAGTTCTCGATGTTCTAAAGCCCTTCATTGTGCGGCCCCACTGGCGGCCACTGGTGGCCAAAGTTGTTCCCCCTGACAAAGAAATGTGAAACACCCCTATCATAATCCACCACAATGCTGTCATGTTGACTCAAGGGGTTCAAATGAGTGTTCCAATGTGAAGTGTAAAAGTAACATCACTACATCAGTGGATGGCAGCATGCAAACAATGACGCTTGCAGCCCATTAATTACAACAAAAAACAAGCAAAAGATTGCGTGGATGCCGGGCCAAATGCGGGCATTTTGGAGTCCTGCAGGTGGTGTGGCAGCTCTCACACTGATGTCTTATCGGCAAAAGTGGCCCTCTTCTCCAAAATAGTAAAGATCACTGGTCGAAAGGGTATGTTCCAATTGTAGTTAGCGTCGAAGTGGTCGGAAGGGTCTAAACTCTCAAGCACATAAAAAGGGTCAAAAAAGTCAAAGTGGTCTCATACCCTAAACGATCAATGATCTGAGCCGTCTAATCTGTCTGAAGGGTTAAAGGGGTTTTATGGGCCTTTGGGGTCTGAGGAGTCGAAAGGGTCTGAAGGGACTTCAGGGCCTTTGGGGTCTAAAGGGTCTTACAAGGAGTCTAAGGGGTCTTCAGTGTATTGAGGGTATTTAAGGGTCTTCAAGAGTCTTGCATGTCTTTGGAGTCTTAAAAGCGTTTTGGTATCTTCAGGGTATTGGAGGTATTAAAGGGTCTTCGGGGTCTTTAAAGACTGAGGTGATGGATAAAAAACCCTCAGGGCAAACTCTGTATCGGACTTGGTCTGTGTGCCAAATGTGGTGGTTGTTGGACCAGCGGTCTTTGCAACAAACCTGAACATGCATGGACAGACAGACAAAGAAACGGATGACAAATTTTATTTTTTAGATCGTCAGAGTTAAACAAGTGAGAAAAAATATTTTATAAAAATGAAAAAAACATGTTTGGACGAACTTCATGTAATTGTTACCATTGTGACCAACAGCAAACATGTCACAAGATGTCGTGATGTCAGTTCGTAAAAGGATTGTGGTGTTGTGTTGTGGTGTCATTCATACCATATAAATCTTGTCATTCCTTCTGACCTTGTTGAGTTGGTTTTTTTGGAGATTCCATCCTGACATATTTTTTTTCATTTTTATAAAATGTAGTTTCTCACTTGTTATGAAAACATTTTTCCATTCAACCAAAGTCCCCAGAAAGAAGGTCTCACGTGAACAATCCGCACTCATCAAAGTGATCTCAATTCCTCGTGCGTTCTTCGTGATTGTGGAGGAGGATCATCACCATCATCATCATAATCATTCTGAACATTATCACCATCATCATCATCATCATCATCCTGAACATTATCACCATCATCATCATAATAATCATCATCCTGAACATTATCACCATCACCATCATCATCATAATAATCATCATCCTGAACATTATCACCATCATCATCACCATCATCATCTCGATCGTCAACATCATCATCCCGATCATCATCATTCCGATCATCATCATCATCATCATCATCATCATCATCATCACACACGAGTTTCGTCCCCCATTTCCGTGGGATTTTACAAAGTTTAGTTCTTGAGAATGGAAAACATGGATCAAAACGTGGATATAAACTTCACAACGTTTGGTGGAGCTCGTGTGACGTCATGATCCTCATTTGATTAAACTCTGTAATCAAAATCATGAATATTCTGTGTTCTCCATCAGTGTCCAGTGAATAAACAGGTTTTATAAACCACGCTGGTTGTGGTTATTGTGGTTCATTACAAAGTACATATATAACTATCGTTGAGTGTATAATCGGCGCTGGCATGGCCGAGTGGTTACATCGCTTCATTGGAACGAGCTCCTCACGAGCTCCTCAGAAATGATTCGCGGGTTCGAGCCTCATGCTCGAGTCCCGTGACGTCACAGGCACAACCCAGCGTTTTACCTCCCAACGAACTTCACATTCATCATTTTACTTGGGAAGTCATTTTTTTACGGATCTTCGTCTTGATCAACTGAATCATTGATAAAAAAGAAAATGTGGGAAAACAATCGGGAATGGACGGCTCACCGTGACGTCACTACTAACGTGTTGTTTGTTGGTTCTCCATGTGGAGGAGACACGAAATGAACAAAAGGAAGAAAATGGTCATTGGTGTGTTGTTATTAAATGTACAATGATAATTTAAATAACTGTTTCAAACCATTTTGCACTCGACGAATTTCCTCCTGTCTTCTCTTCAAGAATTGTGGACGGCTGACGTACCAGGTGTGGAATGACGTCACGATGAAACGTTACACACGACGGGCAAGTCAGATGTATTTTCTGTCCGAAGCACGTCGACCCTTCCTCTGTGTATTTAACAAATCGTTGGTTTGTGCGAATAATGGAGGATTATTTCATAACGAAACATAATTACCTGCCGGAGCAAAAACAAAGGAGTTTCACGTGGTGATGGCTTCCGGCAAGAAAATACTCGAGTTGTTTTCTCGTGTTTTCTCTCTCGCTCCATTTGGACGGGATTCGTGATGTTGTGGATCTTGTTGATCACGAGGATGAACGTTTCTCTCCACGTCCCGCGTCCGAACAATCGATCTCGCTGGAATGGATCGGCCCGAACAGACCAGGCCTCGGATAGGAACGTGTGGGTGAACAGGGCGCGGATTTCGGGCGGGAATTGAAGGCGACACGTTCCGGACGCGGAGGCCTCGCGTCGTGACCACGTGGGAACTTTTTCATGTCGTGTGTTGGGGAATCGATAATTACTATTGTTACTGGCAAGCCCCACCCGTCGCTCCCTGACGGAGATGTAAAGGGGGAGGAGGGAGAGAGGGGGAGGGGAGGGGGGAGAGAGGGGGAAGGGAGGGGGAGGATGGAGAGAAGAGAGGGAGGGAAAAGCATGGAAGGGAGGGGCAGAGAGGATGGAAGGGAGGGAGGCAGAGAGGATGAAAGGGAGGGGGCAGAGAGGATGGATGGAGGGAAGGCAGGAGACGGAGGGAGGGAGATCGAGAGTATGGACGGGAGCAGAGAGGACGGGTGGAAGGGAAGGGAGAGGACAGAGGGAGGAGGGAGGGAAGCTCGGAAAGGGGGAATAATGATTAAGGAAGGCAGGGGGAGGTGGAGAGTGCTGCACCTCACCAAACGTTGCAAAACACTGAGGGAGGAGGGAGGGGAAGCGAGAAAAGGGGGAAGAACGAGTAAGGAGGGAGGGGGAGTGCTACACCTCACCAAACATTGCTATACACTGTGGGAGGGAGGGATGTAAGGAGGCGTTGAGAGAGAGAGAGAGAGAGAGGGGGAGAGAGAGAGAGGGGGGAGAGAGAGAGAGAGAGAGAGAGAGAGAGAGAGAGAGAGGTAGAGAGAGGTAGAGAGAGAGAGAGAGAGAGAGAGAGAGATAGAGATAGAGATAGAGATAGAGATAGAGATAGAGATAGAGATAGAGATAGAGATAGAGAGATATAGAGAGAGAGAGAGAGAGAGAGAGAGAGAGAGAGAGAGAGAGAGAGAGAGAGAGAGAGAGACATAGAGAGATAGAGAGATAGAGAGAGAGAGAGAGAGAGAGAGAGAGAGAGAGAGAGAGAGAGAGAGAGAGAGAGAGAGAGAGAGAGAGAGAGAGAGAGAGAGAGAGAGAGAGAGAGAGAGAGAGAGAGAGAGAGAGAGAGAGAGAGATAGTTGGGTGGGGGGGGGGGGGGGAGTAGGAAGCAAAAGAGAGAAAGGTGAGGGATGGATGTGGGGTGAACAAAGAGAATGATGTTGTGCTTTATGACCGAACACGAAAAAAAACAAACACTCGTGTCAGAACAGCTGGACACACGACACAACAGAGTTTGTGAAGTTTTCCGTGAGCACATCTGCAAAAACTTTGATATTCCAGTTGCAGATAATTCGTGGGAAAATGAACCAAAAGCAATCACTGAAAACATGGAAATACCGTTCACATTTGACCTCATGATCCAATCATGTGTGTACATTGTAAACAAAGCATTGCGACCAGATATCATACTTGGGTACAAAAAAGAGAAGAAGGCATTGCTCATTGAGGTGTTAATACCAGTGATTTTGGGATGAAACGATGCAGAAATCAATAAAATGAACAAATACCAAAACCGAAAGAATGAAATGAAAAGATCCTGGAAGCTGAAGAATGCCAAAGTTGTACCAGTGATGGAGCTGCAGGAATGATAATGAAGAACCTCACAGAGATATTAAAAACCATCCCTGGAAATATGACTACAAAAGAACTATAGGTTGAAGCTGTCCGGGCCTCGGTAACCATCCTGAAGAGAGCCACTGGGACAAAACTTTGAGAACAAAAAAAACTTCACACCTTGGTCCATGAATTACTGAAATGAAAGTGGATACTTTAAGCCCGCCCTTTAAGAACTCCTTTCCACATTCTGAAAGCTGAAAATGTAGATACCAGTCAACAATTTTTTGGGAATCGTCAGATTGGAGTCAGTGTGATTACTACCGACTACAGTATGTACTGTATGCAACCCAGAAACCTTGAGTGCTCCCACCGAAAAACAACGTTGCATTTATCTCGACGTTTCAGGGAGATGTTCACAAACATTAAACGTTATAAACAGTTGCGAGTGACGGGAAGAAAAAAAATTGGGGTCGATAATTTATGAAACACGTTAATACGGCAAACAGCTCAGAAAGTTGGTGTCATCAAATACATTTTGCTTTGAAATTCACAAAGAGAAACCATTTAACCTTTGTGAAGAACACCCGATCACCAAATGCTTTAGAAACAGTCGCGAGATCAAAGGAAAACCTGATAAAACCTCCAAAATATACGGGATCAAACTTTTCCACCATGTCGCTTGGAGCAGGCATGCCATACCCACACAACCACGGAGAGTCCGTACAGATCCAAATCTACCCATATATACCACGTCAGTGTGCACTGTAAATGTACCTCTACCTTGTAGTAACTGTCAACTGTTCATCCCGATCAGGACACGAACTGTACCACTATCAACTGCAGGGTGCTTGGTGAGTGGCTGAAGCACCAAAGCAAGCACTCCAATCGAATGCCTGGTTTGGCAAGCGATTGCCGTCGATAAAACTATGCACCCTGAAATGCCCATGCAATGTCTGAATTGGACAAATGAAAAATTTTGTGAGGAGTTGGAACTGCTGCTGAGTTCAAATCTGGAGCTTGCATTTTGTAATTTGGCTTAGTTTAAGAGATAGTCGTGGCAAACACATATGTGGAAATGAAATAAAACAACGAAAGCTAGCGTCTCGGGCGTTTTTCAGCATTGCAATGTACCCAAGCGATTCGTAGCTATGACGAACAGGCATTTGATAATATGAGTAGGGAAAATGAAAAAAAAATCTTTATCATTAAAAAATCCTTGCAGCCTGTTCCAGGTCAAGGCATGGTTGAGCAGGCCAAAAAACATGGCAGCTTCAGACCCCAGCGAGGTTGTCCAGGATTCGCCTTAAGACCTCAGAGAGCGGTGACCGAGAATGTGCCTGATAAAGGATATTACTAAATAAGGCTGTTAATTTTCTTCAAAAGAGGTGTTTTTAATTAACCCAAACACCCAATTTTCACTCTTGCACTTCCTTGGAGTTCTGTGAATTTGCATGCAAAGTTTTCGGCTGCGAGGTTTCATGAGTTTGGAGTGATGGAGGACGGACACACACACACACACACACACACACACACACACACACACACACACACACACACACACACACACACACACACACACACACTCACACACTCACACACACACACACATCGCCTTTTATTAGTATCCATAGCAGAGTACCCACCCTCTGGGTGGGTCAAGTTTGTGCAGTGCTGTACTTGCTGAAACATGTCCAGTTCGTCTGTATTTTGTAAGAGGACTATCGATGTTTGTGTGGTGTGCGCTTAAAAAGTTCTCGATGTTCTAAAGCCCTTCATTGTGCGGCCCCACTGGCAGCCACTGGTGGCCTAAATTGCGCCCCCGACAAACAAATGTGAAAACACCCCCATCATAATCCACCACAATGCTGTCGTATTGACTCAAGGGGTTCAAATGAGTGTTCCAATGTGAAGTGTAAAAGTAACATCACTACATCAGTGGATGGCAGCATGCAAACAATGACGCTTGCAGCCCATTAATTACAACAAAAAACAAGCAAAAAGATTGCGTGGATGCTGGGCCTTTCAGCAGCCATTTTGGAGTCCTGCAGGTGGTGTGGCAGCTCTCACACTGATGTCTTATCGGCAAAAGTGGCCCTCTTCTCCAAAATAGTAAAGATCACTGGTTGAAAGGGTATGTTCCAATTGTAGTTAGCGTGGAAGTGGTCGGAAGGGTCTAAACTCTCAAGCACGTAAAAAGGGTCGAAAAAAGTCCAAGTGGTCTAATACCCGAAACGATCAATGATCTGAGCCGTCGAATCTGTCTGATGGGTTTAAGGGGTTTTATGGGTCTTTGGGGTCTGAGGAGTCGAAAGTGTCTGAAGGAACTTCAGGGCCTTTGGGGTCTAAAGGGTCTTACAAGGAGTCTAAGGGGTCTTCAGTGTATTGAGGGTATTTAAGGGTCTTCAAGGGTCTTGCAGGTCTTTGGAGTGTGAAAAGCGTTTTGGTGTTTTCAGGGTATTGGAGGTATTAAAGGGTCTTCGGGGTCTTTAAAGACTGAGGTGATGGATAAAACACCCTCAGGGCAAACCCTGTTTCTGACTTGGTCTGTGTGCCAAATGTGGTGGTTGTCGGACCAGCGGTCTTTGCAACAAACCTGAACATACATGGACAGACAGACAAAGAAACGGATGACAAATTTTATTTTTTAGATTGTCAGAGTTAAACAAGTGAGAAAAAATATTTTATAAAAATGAAAAAAACATGTTTGGGCGAACTTCATGTAATTGTTACCATTGTGACCAACAGCAAACATGTCACAAGATGTCGTGATGTCAGTTCGTAAAAGGATTGTGGTGTTGTGTTGTGGTGTCATTTATACCATATAAATCTTGTCATTCCTTCTGACCATGTTGAGTTGGTTTTTTTGGAGATTCCATCCTGACATGTTTTTTTTCATTTTGAGAAAATGTAGTTTCTCACTTGTAATGAAAACATTTTTCCATTCAACGAAAGTCCCCAGAAAGAAGGTCTCGCGTGAACAATCCGCACTCATCAAAGTGATCTCAATTCCTCGTGCGTTCTTCGTGATTGTGGAGGAGAATCATCACCATCATCATCATCATCATCCTGAACATTATCACCATCATCATCATCATCATCATCCTGAACATTATCACCATCATCATCATAATCATCATCCTGAACATTATCACCATCGTCATCATCCCGATCATCAACATCATTATCCCGATCATCATCATCATCATCATCATCATCATCATCACACACGAGTTTCGTCCCCCATTTCCGTGGGATTTTACAAAGTTTCGTTCTTGAGAATGGAAAACGTGGATCAAAACGTGGATATAAACTTCACAACGTTTGGTGGAGCTCGTGTGACGTCAGTGATCCTCATTTGATTAAACTCTGTAATCAAAATCATGAATATTGTGTGTTCTCCATCAGTGTCCAGTGAATAAACAGGTTTTATAAACCACGCTGGTTGTGGTTATTGTGGTTCATTACAAAGTACATATATAAATATCGTTGAGTGTATAATCGGCGCTGGCATGGCCGAGTGGTTACATCGCTTCATTGGAACGAGCTCCTCACGAGCTCCTCAGAAATGATTCGCGGGTTCGAGCCTCATGTTCGAGTTCCGTGACGTCACAGGCACAATCCAGCGTTTTACCTCCCAACGAACTTCAAATTCATCATTTTACTTGGGAAGTCATTTTTTTACGGATCCAAGTCTTGATCAACTGAATAAATGATAAAAAGAAAATGTGGGAAAACAATCGGGAATGGACGGTTCACCGTGACGTCACTACTAACGTGTTGTTCGTTGGTTCTCCATGTGGAGGAGACACGAAATGAACAAAACGAAGAAAATGGTTATTGGTGTGTTGTTATTAAATGCACAATGATGATTTAAATAACTGTTTCAAACCATTTTGCACTCGACGAATTTCCTCCTGTCTTCTCTTCAAGAATTATGGACGGCTGACGTACCAGGTGTGGAATGACGTCACGATGAAACGTTACACACGACGGGCAAGTCAGATGTATTTTCTGTCCGAAGCACGTCGACCCTTCCTCTGTGTATTTCACAAATCGTTGGTTTGTGCGAATAATGGAGGATTATTTCATAACGAAACTTAATTACCTGCCGGAGCAAAAACAAAGGAGTTTCACGTGGTGATGGCTTCCGGCAAGAAAATACTCGAGTTGTTTTCTCGTGTTTTCTCTCTCGCTCCATTTGGACGGGATTCGCGATGTTGTGGATCTTGTTGATCACGAGGATGAACGTTTCTCTCCACGTCCCGCGTCCGAACAATCGATCTCGCTGGAATGGATCGGCCCGAACAGACCAGGCCTCGGATAGGAACGTGTGGGTGAACAGGGCGCGGATTTCGGGCGGGAATTGAAGGCGACACGTTCCGGACGCGGAGGCCGAGCGTCGTGACCACGTGGGAACTTTTTCATGTCGTGTGTTGGGGAATCGATAATTAGGGTATCCAGTCAAATGGACTGGATAACCTATTGTTTTTCTTCTGTTTATTATTATTTTTCTTCCGCCGTAAATTTGCAAAATTTCCAATTTTTTTCGCTTTAAATGCCATTTTCTCAGAAATGGTAAGACCAATCGACACAAAATTTTCACCAAATATGTATCTTTTTTGATAGCATACATAATTGATAATTATGACGTCATAGGTCACGTGGTACGGGCGCCATCTTGAAAAAACAGATCAACTTTGGACCTCTGTATCTCGGAAACCTTCTCGGGTAAAAAAATTTCGCTTGATACATTTTAACAAGCTCCCTCTCGGGAATACGTGTGATTTTTCGTGACGTCATCAGTGAAGAGGTATCCCAGTAAAAATTCGTCAAGTAGAACGCCACATGGCAAAAATTTGAAATTTCTTGAGCGTCATCTACACAAAAATTCATCGTAGAAAAAAATATTTTGACGTCATCGGTGACGTAATTCGGCCGCCATCTTGTTTTGAAATTTTTTTTAAAAAAAATCTTCTTCTCCAGAACGGCTGTGCAGATTGAGGCGAAACTTTACAGGTATATTCGCCCTGAGGTCCTTTTTCAAGTTTGTTAATTTCTTGTTGGTAGGTCACATGGTTTGGCGGCCATCTTGAAAAAACCCTAAAACCATCAAACATCTTCTCCAGAAGCGCTGGTCCAATGAAGGCGAGATTTCAGATCTATATTCGTGACATGCATGCGATGCAAGTTTGTTAATTTCGAAGTGATAGGTCACATGGTTTGGCCGCCATGTTGGATTTAAGAAAAATATTAAATAATGTTTTCTCTGGTATTTCATAAGCCATCGAAGCGAAAATTTGCAAGTGCCTTCCTCCCTCAAGTCTGCATACATGGTAAAAAAATTTTTACCTCAGAAGTCACATGGTTTGGCGGCCATCTTGGATAGAAAAATAGACCTTATCCGATTTTCACGAAACTTCACACACTTGTTTGGGTCTATGATGGAAAGCAGAATTTAAATTTATGATATCATAGGTCACAAGGTTCGGCAGCCATCTTGGATTGAAAATGAATAAATTTTAAAAATCTTCTTCTCCAGAAGGGCAAGACAGATGAAGACGAAACTTCACACATATATTCCCCGTGAGGTCCTTTCTCAAGTTTGTTAATTTGTTCTTGATTGGTCACATGGTTTGGCGGCCATCTTGAAAAAACCCAAAAACCTTCAAACATCTTCTCCAGAAGCGCTGGTCGGATGAAGGGTAGATTTCAGACGTATATTCGGGAAACGTAGGCGATATAAGTTTGTTAATTTGGAATTGATAAGTCACACGGTTTGGCCGCCATCTTGGATTTAAGAAAAATATTAAATAATGTTTTCTCTGGAACCGCTTAACCTAACGAATCAAAAGTTTGCAATTACCATCTACCATCGTGTGGGCACGCGTGGTAAAAATTATGAGGTCACACATCACATGGTTTGGTGGCCATCTTGGATAGAAAAACGCACCTTTACCGATTTACACGAAACTTCACAAATGTGTTCCATTACCGAGTTGAAAGCAGAATATAAATTTCTGATGTCATAGGTCACATGGTTCGTCAGCCATCTTGGATTGAAAAACAATATCTTCAAACGTCTTTTTCTCTGAAACGGCTGAACAGATCCAGGCGAAACTCGACCACTATGACCGCCTCTCCATGGCGAATAAAAAGTTCTCATCCCCTTTTGAGGTACGACGCAACATTTGGCAGCCATATTGGATTGAAGGAAAATATTAATTAATGTTTACTCTGGAAATACTGCATCAATAAATGTGAAACATTAAGTTTATGGTGGAACGCTCATGCGGAATGAGCGTTTGAAATTTCAAAGGGATCGGGCCCAGGGTTTGGCAGCCATGTTGGTTTTAAGAAAAATATTAAATAATGTTTTCTCTGGAACTGCTTAACTTGGAGAAGCGAAAATTTGCAGTTATCATCCATCATCGTGTTTGCACACGTGGTGCAAATTATGACATCACAAGTCACATGGTTTGGCCGCCATCTTGGATTGAAGGATAAATATTAATTAATGTTTACTCTGGAACCGCTGCCTCTATATATGCAAAACTTGACATTTATAATTCAGGTGATATGCTAAACAAAAGTTTAAAATTTCAACCTGATCGGTCACACGGTTTGGGAGCCAGAATTATTTATTTATTTGAATCTGGAAGCCAGTAATAACGAAATTGAATGCTTTGTGCTGCCCGGTTCGTAACTCGTCTGTTCCACGCCGTCTCGAAGCAGGCCTGTGTTTGTATCACTCTTAAATAATGTTTTCTCTGGAACCACTTTCCCGATCAAAGCGAAACTTTGTGACTGTCATCTGCAGAAAGTCCCATGTTGTATCAAAAGGCGGACGGACTGGGTACCCGGTCATCACTGCCAGCAGTTATAAAGTGGCAGTTCTAGTTACTATTGTTACTGGCAAGCCCCACCCGTCGCTCCCTGACGGAGATGTTAAGGGGGGAGGAGAGAGAGAGGAGACAGGGGAGGGAGACAAAGGGGGAAGGGAGGCAGAGGATGGAGAGAAGGGAGGGGAGAGGACCCCGGGGTCACGTGGGCGGGATACACTCCTCCCCCCACTCATTCATTCGCACCATACATTCCACATTCGCTCCATTCACACACTTGGGCCCGTTGACCCACACTCGTTCATCACATATTTTTCATTTCTCAATCACTCAACACTGCCATTCTCGTCACTAAATTCCCCTCACTAACTCGTGCTCCCTCGTCATCCCTTCTCCTCATGCACGTTCCTTTTACTCGACGTGGCTCAGCTCCGTCCCCACTGCGCATTCCATGTCTGTCCATGTCTCCCAAAATCAATTTCCAATTTCTAAATCTAAACTAAATTCCCACTAACTAGTCCATGGGCCACATGGAGGACAGCTCATGCCCCAATGAGGCCGGTCTAACTCAGCTAACCCATCCCACTAACTCGTGCTTCCTTTGCCCAAACCAGGATGCTTGTCACATCCTGGCCGGGCTGTGCACTGGAGCGAGGGTTTTTATTTTATTTTTATTGCACCGCCATTATGGCGGTTTACGGCTTGCCCGATCGTCCCTTCCATCGGGCGATACCATCGGTAAATCGATAAATGCCATGCTGCCTTTTACGCATGATGTCCTCCTGCAGTTGGGTTACCTTTATAAAGGAGGATGATGGCAGGATTTGCATTCCGGCCACTGGAAAACACCTCATTCTGCAAAACACAAAAAACGCAAATAAAACTGAAAACCCATTCCATGGGAGTTCCTCCTGTGTTGCTGCCCTTTCCAGGGCAGCTCACCGGATGATGGGATTGGGGCAAAGCCTTCGGGACCCCCATTATTTGATGATAGGAGGAAAAGTATGGGGTAAACTTCCTGGGTCAGATTGTGGTGGTGTGTCTCGGAGTGGTACTGAGATGTCATCCACCAGGCAGTGGTCTCCTTGGGTTAACCTGAGGCAGTCCCTTTGGGAGGGTGCCTGGAATGTCATGTCCCGAAGAGAAGATGATCACGTGTCTGTGCTATCATCTGAGCTTCAGCATTTGAGCATAGGTATTACAACACTCTCGGAGGTTCGGAGAACGGATAGTGGTGAGTCCGGAGACTGGATAATGGTTAAACCCATGACTGGTCTGGTCGCTCTGATATTTACCGTGTTGAAGGAGTCGCTGTAGCTGTGTCCAAAAAGCTGACTCCCATGATAATTGAGGTAACGCCAGTCATCGAGCCTATTATGAGACCGAGGATTCGTCACTCCCTGGGTGGCATTTCCCTGGTCAGTGTATACGATCTGATTGAGGCGAGTGGTCTCACTATGAAGGAGGGGTTCTGTGCCGTGCTCAAATCTGTGGTTGATCAGTTCCCCAGGCAAGATACTCTATGAGTCTTGGGGGATTTCAATGGATCGACTGGAGCTGATAGGGAGGTTATGAGCCGTGTTCATTCCCATGGGTCTGGAACTGTTAACCAGAATAGCACTAAGTTCCTTGACTTTGCAAGAAGTCGTGGACTTGTGGTGGCTGTCTAGTTTTTTTTCAATGCCCACAGCCTCATCGCTGAACTTTGGTATTCCAACGCTGGTAATGTGGCAAAGGAGATTGACCATGTGCTCGTTGATGGTCGCTGGAGGATGCTCCAGAACTGCAGGGTCTACTGGAGTGCTGATTTCCGTAATACTGACCACAGGCCTGGTGTAACAACTCTGAAGTTGCAGCTCAAATCCAGGAGAATGGTACTATTGCAGCCTAGGCTGGGTTTTGACAAGTGCAAGGATGAGCGTGAAGCTGAGGAGTTTGTGAACAGGTTGAGTGGGGATATGGGATGTCTGGGTGTTTTGGGGAATCCTGAAGAGTTGAGAAGTGCCATCAAGAATACCATTCTTGATGTTGCGGGTGGATGCCTTGAAACCCACCGTCAGATGAAGAAGATCTTTGTCTCCCAAGAGACACTGGATAACATCAACCACAGTCACAGAGCCAGGCTTAATGGCAGAGCTGAACTGTTCAGGGAGCTAAGGCGTAAAACTGTACTTGAACTGAGGTTGGACAAGGAGGCCAATGTGTGGGGGATTGGCAAAGGGATAAAGCATCGCCTGTGGTGAATCTCATCCTGCTTACGGAGGAATTTGTGCATTGTGTTCATCCGAGCCCGTCCCTTGGTGTATTGTAGTTAGAGCGGAGGGTGCTGAGCTCTTGACAGAGAAGTATGAAGTGAAGGCTCGCTGGGCTGGTTATTTTGAGTGGCTGTACCAGGCTGATGCACCAGCTGTAGAGTTGAATGTCAGGGGTGTTACAATCCCTATTGCTGACCCTCCAATCAAATGTGAACCGCCTTCGTTTGTGGAAACACAGGCTGCAGTGAACCAGTTGAAAGGGGGTAAAGCTCCTGGGATCTGAACTTCTCAAGGCTGGAAGAAATGCTGTACTCATGTCGTTGCATGCAGTTCTGTACTCTGCTTGGAGCACAGGCATCATCCCAACTGACTGGAAGAGGGGCGTTGTTGTCCCTCTCTGGAAAGGGAAGTGTGATTGCTAGGACTGCAACAACTACCGAGGGATAACGCTCCTCTCAATGCTGGGCAAGGTCTTTGGTCGAATAATTTTTGATAGGGTTCGCCACTATCTGCTTGAGCACCAGCACCCAGAGCAGTCGGGATTTACACCAGAAGTCAACGATTGACTGTATACTTGCTCTTCCGGTCCTCACCGACCGCAGACAAGAGTTTTAGCAGGGGTTACTCACTACTATGTTGATCTACGCAAAGCGTTTGAATCAGAATGCCGTCCGGAGGATTATCCATATTCGTGGGGTGCCACCAAAACGGATCAATCTGATTTCTGAACTATACTCTGATTCTGAGAGTGCTGTGAGGTGTGGTAGTTCCATCTCTGGCTTATTTCCAGTTATTACTGGAGTTTGCCAGGGTTGGATACTAGCCCCCACACTTTTCAGTGCTTGTATGGACTGGATTCTGGGCAGGATGTCAGACAGATCAAGCTGCTGTGCATCGTTTGGGAATGTCAAGTTCTCTGTCCTTGATTTCGCAGATGATGCACTCATCTTTGGGGAGATGCTTGATATCCTTATGGGGGCCCTCGAGGCACTGAATGAGGAGTCGGAGTCACTGGGATTGCGGGTTTCCTGGGTCAAAATTAGACTCAGACTTTGAATGACATTGGATGCTGCTATCTTGTCTGTACCTGTTTGCCGTGAGGACATTGAGGTCACGGAGAGATTCACTTACCTTGGCAGGATATTCATGTCTCAGCATATTGTGAGCCAGATGTAGAGAGACATCTGGGTCAGGCCTGGGGAGTCATGGATTCACTAGATTTTGGGGTGTGGTGCTGTTGCTTCCTAAGTAGGAGGACGAAAGTCTCAGTCTTCAAGCTCTTGGTCCTTCCAGGCTTGCTCTATGGATGTGAGACTTGGACTCTGATCAAGGATCTGAGATGTAGACTTAACTCCTTTGGTACCAGTTCTCTTCGAAGAATCCTTGGGGATCACGAGTCAGACTTTGTGTCCAATGAGTGGTTGCTGAGGGAGACTGAGATAAGATTTGTTACCTGTATAGTCTAAGAGTGTCAGCTGTATGGACATGTGGCTCGTTTTCCTGACGCTGATCCTGCTCACCAGATTCTCTCAGCGAGGGAGCCTTGTGAGTGGAGGAAGCCAACGGACCGACCACGTACTTCGTCTTTGCAGCAGGTTGATCGGCATCTCACGGATTTGGGGCTCGGCCAGGCATCTGCATGGGGGATGGATGGCCAGATGTAGTCCCATACAGTGAATGCAGTGCAGAAAGTGAACGCATGATGCGCTGCTCCAGCATATGCTCCCATACCTGAACTAACCTGGAATAGATCTCTGCAATATCAAAACAAAATGTTCAACAGTTTATGAATTTTCAGGAACAGGAAAAAAAGTTTTCAATTGTTGTGGTCCACATTTATTGGGGATTCTCATGATTATTCCTGTGCTATACCTTGCCATCCCAACAAATGCCATTCTATCTTATCACCAATCCTTGCCGGCAATCTCCATGAGTTTAGAACATTAGGAAGTTTTGGTTCAAATTATAATTAATGTCCTATTTCAGAAAGCATATAAATTTATATTACATATACAGTAAGTCCTCGCTAACCGGAAGTTCGCATATCGTAGTTTCGATTTTTCGTAATTTAGTTTTAATGACCAATTTTTCAATTATCGCAAACATTTTATGCCTATCGTAATGTCATTGCAAGGAAAAACGCAAAAAAAAGTTTCAAACTGCCTGCAAAAAACAACAATCACACAGGATGCGCATAAACACACTTTCACTTTACTGCGCATGTACTGTATGCTGTACTGTACGTATTCTCTTCACGCTCGCCTGCATACCTTCCAGTATGAATCCCAAGCGACCCGCAAGTCTTTTGCCGAGCACACCTCGTTTCAAGCGACAACGAAAGGCTGTCACATTGAAGGTGAAATTGGATATAATTAAAAGACATGAACGAGGTGAAGGGACAACGGAAATCGGCCGCGCGCAGCAATCGCTGCATCGACTGTACATTCGATCGTTCAAAGTTCGGCAAAGATAAAGAAAATATCACAGATTGCGACCAGTTCGAGTGCAACGACACTAACGAGAATGAGAGATGGTGCCATGCACAACATGGAGCGTTTATTATGTGTGTGGATAGAAGATCAAACTCAACGTCGCATGCCTTTATCTCTTGCTGCGATACAAGAAAAAGTGCGTAGTTTGTTAGGGCATTGACCCACGATTACGTGATCAATTACTTCTCCAATCATGTTGAGAAGTACTCCAAGGAGAACAACATTGACAACAAATATTTGCTGCTTGTAGACAATGCTCCTGCCCATCCTCAGCAAATGGAAGACTGGTGTGAAAACGTGCAGGTAGTATTTTTACCACCAAATACTACCTCACTTTTACAGCCTATGGATCAGGAAGTTATTGCTGCTTTTAAAGCCTATTATGTTAAGCATACCATGCTGCAGCTTATCAAAAAAACTGATAAGGACAAGCTATCAATCAAGGAGTTTTGGCGAACATACAACATAAAAATGGCTTTGGAAAACATTGAGGATTCATGGGCGGAGGCGAGTGCCTCCACAATGAACGCTGTGTGAAAGAAAGTGTGGCCCGAGTGTGTCCACAATTTCACGGGGTTTGCTGATGTTACGTTGATTACAAGTCAAATTGTAGACCTGGCGCAGGAGGTTGGTTTGAAGAGGTTGACGAAGAGGACGTGGATGACTTACTGGAGTCTCATGCAGAACCCTTAAGCAATGAAGATCTTATGGAGTTGGAACAGCAGTGGGCTCTTGAGGAAGAAGAAGATGCTGTGACACCTTCATCCGAGCATCTCACCATGAAAAACCTCAGCCAAATCCTCAGCTCGTTTGAAAGTGCCACAGAATTTGTTATCGAGCAAGATCCAAATCTTGAAAGGAGCACTGATTTTAGCTGTGTTGTTTATGATGCCCTTTGTTGCTACAAGGAACGTTATGCAGCAAAGAAAAAGAAAGCCATCCAGCCCACTCTCCATGCATTTTTCAAGCCAAAAGATGCAGCACCAACTCCATCCACCATCCAGGATGCTCCTTCAACCGGCTGCCAAGAGACCGTTCCTGCTGGTGAAGAAAGTGACAGCACAGTGTCAAGTGAAGAAGGGGACGATTCTGCCACTCCGCAAGTGTGACTTGTCCACCGCAATCAACTCCGTTCCTCCAGCCTCGGGGTAAGTCTCCACGACTCGAGGAGTGTGTTTTGTTTATTTGTGTTTATGTCCAAAATATTCCGAGCCAAAAACACATCCCCCCTTTAACACATTGGTTTCTATGGGAAAATATGTTTTGTTTAACACAGTTTCGCTTATCATAAGGTTTTCCAGGAACGCAACCCTTGCGAAAAGCGAGGACTTACTGTACAATATTTATGTTACATATAAAACAGTTAAAAACTAGAACGGGCACTCATAGAGCGCATACCTTCGCCGCCACTACTTTTTTTGTTCTTGGTATGAGTGTGGGGAACTGGTTTCATATGAATGGTCTTATGACACAAACCACATATCTATAATGTCATGACCCCCCCTGACTTTCGGGGGCTACGGACTAAACAACAATCAACTCACGTCGTTTTGGCGAGTCTTCACTCGCAAGCTCGGTGAATTAAATACGTTTCAACAAGAGAAGGTAATCTCGTTTGATGCTGGTTTCATGCAAATCGAATAAGAATTGACTGAGTTATGCAGAAAACCGCATATTTTTCAAGGGCGTGACCCCCCCCCCCGACATTTTACCCCAACCGGTGACATGTGTTATGACGTCATTGTGTCACAAGATTGGGCATTAAATTCTGAACATTTTAGTGCTGGGTTCATGTAAAGCGGACAAGAATTGACCGCGTTATGACAAAAACCGCATATTTTTCAACGTCGTGACCCCCCTGACCTTTGACCCCTAACCGGTAACAAGAGTATGGGCGTCATTGTGTCCTATTGCATATCACAAGATGAGGCGTTGAATTCTGAACATTTTGGCGTTAGTTGCATGCAAATTGAATAAAAATTGACTGTGTTATCGTAAAAAGACGATTTTGACCTTTTCGTGACCTTGACCTTTGACCCGAACGATCCCAAAATCTAATCGAATGCTTCCTGGCTAATAACCAATCATCCCACCAAATTTCATGCAATTCGGTTTAATACTTTTTAAGTTATACGAATCACAAGATTACAAATAAATAAATAAATAAACAAATAAGTAAATACACACCGACCAAAACATAACCTTTCGCAGAATGCGAAGGTAACTAGAAGGGCACTCGGTAGAGCGTATACCTCTACCCTGTAATGGCTGATCCACGAAAACATATCTGGCCCAATACATTTTTGAAATGCCATGCTATATATCGTTTTTGAGTCCGATCTCTGAATGGTGAAGAATCACTTAAAATTTTTAGTAGTCGGATCCGGATCCAGATCTTCACCAAAATCAAATCAATTCGTCGTGGTCACACACCCACCCTGTCCAACAAGTTTCATCTGAATCCGTCCACAACTTTTTGAGATATCGTGCTATGTATCCTTTTTGGCCCGATCTCTCAATGGTGAAGAATCATTGTAGAAATTAAATACTTTTTGTATCTGGATTCAGATCTTCACCAAAATCCAATCAGTTCGTCCTTGTTGCACACCGAACCTGTCTACAACTTTTTGAGATATTCTGTACACAGATAAACAGAGAGAAAGGGGTGAAAACATAACCTCCTTCACGTTCAGAGGTGGAGGTAATAAAGAAAATAAACATTGTGAAAAGTTTTTTTTATTTTGTTTGCTTTGGTCAAGTTCACAGCATTTTATTTCCCAAACAGCAAATTTATTCTTGGACAGGAAATTTATCAGCAAATTTGTAAACAAGCATAATAATAAAAATAAAAATAATTAATAAAAATAACATGAATGTGTAGAGATTTGTTGAGATGAAAACTTTTACAAATTAGATTCAACCAATGCACTGAACCATTTTATTTTGTTTGCCGTGCAAGATGAATTGTGACGAAATGATGTAATGCACATACGACACGGTTTCTCTCATTCGTTATCCCCCCATTTGCTGGTTTCAAAGGTGGAACAGAGTCCTTCAAGGGCTCAAGATATCCGCCTTCACTTCGGGATGGGATCATGTTTCAAGAAGCAAGTCGTGAAGTTTTTGTTGTTCTTTAGTAGCTTGTTCCTGTTGCTGTGTTTGAGCCTGGGAAGTACCTTCTGAAATCTATCTATCCAGGTTCTTCCCAACCTCTTCCCAACCTTTCACACTTCTTTCTACTTTATCATATTTCTCTTTATTCATTCCAATTCTTGCTTTTTCTTTTCTTTTGTCTCTTTTACTTTTTTATTTATCTATGTGTCGAAAGAGAAGTGAGTTATTGCAGAAAGTTTTCTGAAAAGCGCATTTAGCCCAGGAGCATTAGTATAGGGATGGAAAAAAAAAATGCAGAAAGCTGATTTTTTCAGGGATAGTTCTCTGATATCTCCTGAGTAAAAGTGCATAAAATCCCGAAAAATCCCGTTTGTGCTAAACGCGTGGGAACGCGAAATCCAAGTTGGCCAGCGTTTCGCTAATTCCGTCAGCCGGAAATCAGCTAATATCACATATGGTCATGTAATACATGATCTTAGGGGGTTTTAAGGTATGAGGAATTCATTCCCGATGTTATTTTTCCATATAAACCATCATTTATACCATCAAAATTGATATCATGGCCCTTTTTTAAATAAAGAAAGGTCATGACATGTGAGCGGTTGAACAAAATAAATTTTGTACAAATGCATTATACATGCATGGGATACATATGACACCAACCAATGTTAACCGGACAAATGAATATAATGGATGTCAATTATCATATTTATTGGATGTGACTAAACTGTTTTTTGTTGATTTGTATGTTTCCAGCATTACTGTGTTGACACCGATGGGCATATTTTATTACTTTAAAAATTTGTGGTATCAATTGAGCCTCCTTATTTTGGTTCAAACAATGTCTTTATCCTGCCATCATATACTTCTCTTTATGCTTCAGATGAATAAAGTGTGATGGCAGCCCAGGATATATGTCGACTCTGTGACAAGGTCATCACCTCAGAAGCTAGCGTAATTACCACAAAAGGACTCGACAACATCCTAAAAATCAGTGCGGAACTCCAGGATGGGGTTGACAAAAAACTTCTGCAAGAGCATCCTCCGATCCCAGCCCATATATCTTGTAAAACTAATTACACTAGACCTTCTAACGTTACAAAACGCAAGAACATGGCTATGGGAGGTGATGATAATGATGGAGATAGAGAAAGTAAAGTTATTTGCCGTTCCCACGTTCCCACTTTTAATATCAAAACACACTGCATATATTGTGGAAAGTACATGGACACTGATCAGCATAATAAGCTAGCTATAAATCGATGTTAATATATCCACAAGGCTGAAACAACAGAACTCCTCTCATCCATCATAGCCAAAGCACTAGAACGAGATGATACTTGGGGTAAAGAAGTTCACATCAGAGTCCAGAACGTTGGGGATCTTGTAGCAGCTGAGGCTAAATATCATCATCACTACCAAGTTCAATTCCACAAAACCCGCGCTTTTGAAAAGAAGCTGAAGGGATGCCCCTCTGGTTCTGTGGATGATTTAAAACAGCGAGCTTTCGAAAAACTTTGTGAAGACATAGATTCTAGTGATATCCATCAGTACTCGATCATTGATCTCGAAAAACTCATGCAAAAGTTCTCTGCCAATTGAGAGTGTTACACAGCTAAACATCTGAAAACGAAACTCCAGGAACATTATGGTGATAGCCTCATAATAACCAGTGAACATGGAAAAGAGACCATTTACACGTTTTTAGATGAAGCAAGTAGAATACTTAGAGATAGCTACAAAGCAACGGGATTAACAGCTGAGAACACAGTAGACCTGGCAGGAACTCTAATAGAGGATCAGATGCGGTCAATGCGATATGATACGTCTCATTATCCCAAGTTTTCAGATTTAAAGAGTAGTGATAATATGGTATCTCCACTTTTATCACACCTGATAAAAGGCAATAAATGTGAACGTCGTGTACTTAGCTTATCACATGGTATAACAGCTGCTGCTCGCCCAAGATCGTTTGTATCGCTTATTCTGTTGGCGATAGCTGTGTACATCAACACTAATCTTGAGTCTCATGAGCTTGTCGAAATGCTAAGTAACATATCTTTTGCGGATGACTATCGAGAGGTGTTGCGACTTTATGATGCATTACTTCCGACAACAGAGAAGGAGTATGACTGGGAGGGATCGCTTCTTAACTTTGCTCTTGATAATGCTGACATTGATATCCGTACTTTGACTGGGCACAATACTTGGCATGCATTGGGCAGTATTGCATGCAAAACTCCAGCTGGCGACTACGTTGAGCCTGAGGTACCCCGCTCAACCAGTACCAGGAGCTCTATCAATGTTGGAAAGTTTGGAGAAATAGCCCTTAAACGGTACAGAAAACCAGCAGTTCCTGGTCTGAAGCGGGTATTGATTGGACCACTATTACCCCCAAACCCTAATCCCCCTGGTCTAAAGGCAGCAATTAAGCTGGATGACATGTGGCTGGCAAGCTATTTTGTGACTGATGATATAGCTTATTGTCCATCATGGAGTGGCTTTAATCAAACTGTTTGCCAGGGAAAGTTTGAAGTTAGTAGAATTGACATCCTCCCGTTTGTTAATCATGAACCCACTCAGCCAGATACACTGTACTCTGCCCTTTCCTTTGTACAAAACTGCTCAGTGAAGTACAAGCTGGGTGCAGTTGCAGTGACCTTTGACCAGCCCCTGTATATAAAGGCTGCTGATATAGTCACGTCATCTCCTGACCTCACAAACATTTTCGTTAGGCTCGGTGGGTTCCATTTAGTCATGTCCTATTTAGGGTCTGTGGGTCATATTATGAGTGACAGTGGACTGAGAAACCAGTGGGAAACTGTTTATGCACATAACTCAGTAAATCATATGCTCACAGGCCATGCATATGCTCGAGCATTGCGTGCCCACATGCTATCAGCAGCTTCCCTTGTTGCTCACTTGCTTGAAACCCCAAACTGTTTGAGTGGAGTAAACCTGAAAAAGGTAAAATCCCTACACGACATGCTGCTCAAACACACGTGTCTCCCAGAAGTTCTTTCCGAAGAACATGCCGTCACACAGTTCTCGCAGATAATGGACGATCTCCAGCAGGACGAAGCTTTGAGCAGCAGGACAGGGAAGTTATGGATTGAATACCTAAAATGGTTGGAATCCTACTGCTTTTCATCCGTGCAGACGTCAGTGGAGATTGGGAGCTGCATTTATATTGTATCACCAAAATGATACCTGTTCTCCATGCTGGTGGGCATACTGCGTATGCAAAGTCATCCAGTTGAAGACGAAAATGGGCAAGAAAGAATTTGCCAAGTACACATCAGAGGGATACTGGACCGTCCAGAGAAGTAACCGCTTCTGGTCTGGGAATTTCACAGACCAAACAATCGAACAAGTACTGATGAGGATGCTTAAGTCTCGAGGAGGTCAAGCCCATGGTCGTGGTGTCACACTGAGCACCGAATCAAAAATGGTGCACATAATTCCACAAACTGTTCAAATTTGTGAGTCTCTGGAGGTCTTCAGTGGTGTGCACTCCAACACAACCGATCAGCACAAGGACCTACGCCCTACCTCAACAGCCCGTGATGGTCTTCACTTGACGAAGTTTAAAGATTACCTTGCCCAGCATTCACCATTCATCTACAAGGGTGAATACAAGGACAGGTTAGTCTGCATTTCCACAGGCATTGTTGCTCCCGCAACAGCCAATGCAGATCGTGCGATTGCACTGGGGGAGTTGGCTGCTAATGAACTCACTGGCAAGAACTATGCAGATGCCAAGCTCAAGAGGAACGATAAAGTGATATCCATCGGTGCTGCCACCAATAGTGCTGAAGTCCGTGGGTGCCATGTGCAGATTGATCCCATTTCCCTCTTCCTTCGTGTCACATGTGTCATACGTAAACGTGAAGAAATGAAAGTTCACCTCACATACGAGTTCACCAAGCACCCGCCATCCCTTTTTGAGAGTGCTGTGATGCGCAAGACTGCCAAAAGTGTACTCGCAGATGCCCTGAAATCCTATGTTAACCCTATGTGTGCCGGAGAGTTTCAAAATGCTCTCCGTGTTGTTGATGGAGGACATCTGTTACATAGTGTACTGTGGCCCAAGGACTGTACATATAACGATGTTATCAATGAATATGTTTCATATGTAGTCAACAACCATGGAAATGAAGCTATTGTGTGTTTCGATGGCTATGGTGAACGCTCTATGTCCACTAAGTTTGCCGAGCAATGCCGTCGCATAACTGGCAAAAATGTATCTCCGGATATTGTGTTTGAACTTGAAATGTCGGTGGCTTGTAGCCAGCCTTCTTTTCTTGGCAACCACAATAACAAAGCTAGATTTATCTCTGCTCTGATGGCTTCTTTAACCCGTAATGGTATAACATGCCGACAAAGCCAAGCAGATGCAGATTTCCTCATTTGTAACTCAGCTATCGAGCTTGCCGAGGGATGTGATCGTCCAGTTATTCTGGTGGGAAAAGATAGACTTATTGGTTATGCTGATCGACAGATCTTGTCCAAACTTGTACATGCAATATGCAAATAATGCCATTTATAGCACAGACTGTATCAGAGAGGCTTTGCATGTGAGTGTTAGGGACCATCTGCTTGTCTCCCATGGTATCACAGGGTGTGATACTGTTTCTGCAATGTACAAAGTGGGTAAAAAGACAGCCTTAAATGTGTTACAGAATAAGGACTGCAAATTCCTTGATATTTTCAAGGCAAATGACGCTACTCATGAACAAATTGCCAGGGCTGGGGAAATGTTTGTCTTAAAGTTATATAATGCGAACGAGACGTGTGTGTCCCATGACACTGCCAATTTTTATCATACCTGCAAATGATGAAAAAGACTTGAAAGAAGAAATCCTCATCTTCTGCATCATTTCAACTTGAGAGCTTACCTCCCACATCTGCAGCTATGAGATATCATGTTTATCGGGCCTACTATGCTGTGCAGGAATGGTTGGGCAACTCCTTACAGGCAATTGACTGGGGTTGGGAATGCAATGATGACATGCTCATCCCAATCTACACAGACCACCTGCATCTGATTCTGTATTACGCATGGTGTCATGTGGGTGTAAAACCGGTTGCGGGAAACAGTGTTCATGCCACAAAGTTGGTCTAGACTGTTCAGCCATGTGCTCGACATGCATTGGGCAGAACTGCACTAATGCATGTCCACTTGATGGTAACAACAGTAACAATGAATAAAGTTAAATGGAATCATTTGATACGATAAGAAAGCACTATCAATTTCATTTTTAACTTTTTCAAATTCTCTGGCAAAGTTATCATCAATGTACATATGCTTGTATGTGCATCCTTCCATTTTCCTTTTAAAATAGTATAACTGTGTTTGAATAAGATTATAATGGGAGAAGTCATGATAATTCCAACACTATTTTCATTTCACATGTGACCTCATCAAATTCTCATTTTGAAATGTCATTTCACATAAGATTTTCATGAGTTCTCATGTAATTCTCATGCTTGTGAGTTACCATGAGAACAGTTGGTGTGGGTTCTAATGGAAATATAGTATAATGTGTAATTATATAATGCATCAGAAACATTGAAAAGAATATATTACAGTACTATTGGTGTCATGATGGACTAATCTATGTTGAAGATGACTGACAGATCATTGCCGATGCCTTTTTTTTGTAATAAATTTACCAAAATTTCGATTTAGAGGGTTATAATGACTTTAGAATTTAAAAAAGGACATCACTAATGAATTCCTCATACCTTAAAACCCCTAAAATCATGTATTACATGACCATATGTGATATTAGTTGATTTCCGGTTGACGGAATTAGCAAAACGGCGGCCATCTTGGATTTCACGTTCCCACGCGTTTAGCACAAACGGGATTTTTCGGGATTTTATGCACTTTTACTCAGGAGATGTCAGAGAACCATCCCTGAAAAAAAAATCAGCTTTCTGCATTTTTTTCCATGTTTCTAGGTGTTCTTCACTTAATGCTCCTGGGCTAACTTGGCTGTGCCTGGAGGGGTTTGACTGGAGAGGAGAAGAAACCCGAATACTATTCAGGTTCCTTCTGATGACTAAAATGCAGTGTTTGGTCTTCGGTTTGATCATATCTTTGTTCTAAGAGTTTTTGAGAATTGACACTGAACTATATGCATTTTTTTGATGTTACAATAAATGTGATGAAGAAATAAAGGCCTTACTGCACCTGAAGGATCATCATCATCATCATCATCATCATCATCATCATCATCACCGTTTTACAGCCGTTTCCGTGCTGACATGTGGAAGCCCTGGTTCACCTAATAGCTTCTTTCCAGGCTGCACAATCCCTTGTTAGCCATTTTGTTTGGCCTTTAACTCTAAGATCGTCTCAGCAACACATCCCATGTTTTCCTCGGATGGCCTCCAGCTCTCCTTCCATTCACAGGAGAGCACTCTGCCATCTGTATTTTTTTGATATAAATATAAATATAAGTGAAGGAAAAATACCTTTGTTCACACAGAACACTGGGAGGGCTTGTCTCCTGTTGGTTGTTATCTCCATTTGCAGGTTTCAGGAGGTGGGAGGCAAAATCTCCACCTCCTTTTTCAGTAAACGATCATGATTCATGAATCAAATTGTGAATCCTCGTTCTCATAGTCCTGTTCCAATGGCTGTTTTTTAGGGTTCTTTTCCACTGTGTGAGTCCTCATGTGTACCTTGCCCTTTGAATTCTGAGGAAATGATTTATTACAAAAAGTGCACTTAAACGGCTTCTCTGTAGTGAGACCTCGTGTGTACCTGGTGGGCTGAGTGATCACTCAATGTTCCATTGCACACATTGCATTTATACCATTTCTCTCATTGGTTGTTATCTCCATTTGCGGGTTTCAGAAGGTGGAAGCAAGTTCTCCCAGAAATCAAAATCTCCACCTCCTTTTTCGGAAAAGGATCATTATTCATGAACCAAATTATGAAACTTTGTTCTCATAACTTCGTTCCAAGGGCTCTTTTCAAAATCTTCACTGAACCTCTGACAGCCTCCACTTTTAGCTCGTTTGTCGTGATATTCCCCGGAATGAGTTTTAAACAGTCAATAAGGGTTTTCTTCATCATTCCTGTCGCTCCAACTATCACTGGTACAATTTCAGCTTTCTTCAATCTCCACATACAGTACTCTTGACCTCATTTTTCAGATCCAGGTATTTGGTCATTTTCCTGCTTTCTGTGGCATTTAGTCCAAAGTCATTGGGAACTGAGACCTCGATCAACAATGCCTATTTTTCCTTTTTGTGTTTGAGCACTACGTCCAGATGCAATGCTTTGTTTGCAATGTCCACACTTGACGGGATCATCATGTCATACGTGAGCACTATATGTTCATTTTCAAGGATCAAATTTGGTTTGTTTCTATGATATGATTGTTCTGGGACAGGGATGTTTTAATATTTACAGATGTGCCAGTGGATTACTCTGCAGACTCTGTCTTGTCTTTCTGTGTACAGCTGTTTCGACACGAGTTTTTTTTACATTGCGAAAAGAGGTGGCTGATACTCTCTGTTTCTTCCCCACAAAGCCTGCATTTATCTGATTGACTCAATCCCGCCATTTTCTTTGAAGCATTATTGTAATGTCCTTGGTCTTGGACATTCATGATGACTCGTTCTCCATCCCAACTAATTTGACTTCTTCTTGGCCTTCTCTCCAGTGTGTGTCACCATGTGTATCTGGCGACCTGCGTTCTGACTGAATGATTTATTGCACACACTGCAATTGTATGGTTTCTCCCCAGTGTGAGTCCTCATGTGTTGCTTGTGTGTTGAATTCTGTGTGAATGATTTACTGCAAATATTGCATTTGTATGGCTTCTCACCAGTATGTGTTCGCATGTGTACCATGCGGCTGGCGTACTGCTTGAATGATTTACCACAGAAGCTGCACTTAAACGGTTTCTCCCCAGTATGAGTCCTCATATGCGCCCGGCGACCTGAGCTGTCATAGAATGTTCCATTGCAGACATTACACTTGTATGGCTTCTCTCCAGTGTGTGTCATCATGTGTATCTGGCGACCTGTGTTCTGACTGAATGATTTATTGCACAAACTACAATTGTATGGTTTCTCTCCAGTGTGAGTCCTCATGTGTTTCTTGCGTGTTGAATTCAGTGTGAATGATTTACTGCAAATAATGCACTTGTATGGCTTTTTGTCCATGTGTATTTGGCAAGTCTGATTTGATGTAAGTGATTTACTGCACATGTTGCACTCATATGGATTCTCATCGGTGTGTGTCCGCATGTGTAGCCAGTGGTCTTTGATGTTACTGAAATATTTATTGCACACACTGCACTTACACTGCTCCTCAAGTTGGTTGTGCCTTCCACTTGTGTGTTTTACATGGTCAAACGGAGTCCTCCCAGTCCTTAAAGTATCCACCTCCACCTCCCCTTTTTGGATACTTACATATACCTGTTGGGTTGAGTTCTGCCCAAGTGAATTAATGCAAGTTACGGAAGGGGTATTCGTGTATTCCTGAGGGTCTGAGGAGCAACTAAATAGTTCATTGCATTCAGTGTCCTTGTCTGTCTTTTCACAAGTGTCAATATTCAGTTTTACCTGGTCAAGACGACATTTCTGTTCGTACTCCTTGGACATCGCACAGTGACTCTTCTGGTCTTGCTGCAAAGATCTCTCAGTGATGGTATGAACATTCTTGGTCCAAGAAAACATCCTGAACATCGTCGTTGATTTCTCTGAAGATTGTTCACAAAAAAAGTCAGTAAGTGTATCAAACAGACATAAAATCGGCATCAACACAATGGTATAGATCTTAAAAAGAGAGGAATGAGGAAAATAATACTTCACCAGTTATCAATTTCGATTTTTGAATTAGACAATATAACATGTCAGTGGGAAAAGGGGTAGAAAAGTATCTGTATATATATATATATATATATATATATATATATATATATATATATATATATATATATATATATATATATATATATATATATATATATATATATATATATATATATATATATCTCTCTCTCTCTCTCTCTCTCTCTCTCTCTCTCTCTCTCTCTCTCTCTCTCTCTCTCTCTCTCTCTCTCTCTCTCTCTCTCTCTCTCTCTCTCTCTTTACATTCTCTCCGAAAGATCCGCCAGGTAAATCCTCCCATCTACTTTCTTAACAATCCTCTTGAATAAGTTCAGTCACTCAAACTCTTGAGTCTCACCATTGGTCAAGATATTTCTTGGGCAAACCATATTTCTAATTTGGCCTCCTCCACCAGTCGCTGACTGAGCATCCTTCATCATGCAAAGTCCTTGGCACATCTGAATTCCTTTGCACCTGTAAGGCCAATAAATATCTTGACCAATCCACAGCTTGATGGAGTACTGCTCTCCATTCTGAGCTGACTCCACTGCCTCACATATTTCTCAGCTTGATGCCATGAAAACTAAGGCCTCACAGATCATTGGAATCTCCTACATTGAAGCTAAGTTTTATGGTCCTATCAAAAAATTCAGGATCACTGCTCACCTCCACTCAAAAATATCAGGAAGAAAAGACGATATAATAATGATTTGATGAATGAATGGATTGTATCTGATAGAAAGAATTCCGAACTTAGCAATAAGGAAGGGATTAAAAATCAATACGAGTGAAAAAGAACTTAGAAAGAGAAACCTGGTTGGCATAATAATTTGTAATGAAGGTCAGAAGATGAAGCTCTAACTCTAAAGGCAGAAGGAAGAAAGCAGAGAGGAGGTCCTCAAAAGACATGGATTGAAAATGTTAAGAGAGATATGGAATGATTGGGTTTAAACAAAACTGACGCAATGGATAGAGTTGGAAGGAGGAATGCCAACATTCGTACAACCCCCTGAAAAAGGAAAAATGGTTGTATAATGTTTGTTGATGGGGAGGGGTGGAGTGTCCATATACATTCTACAATATCCTTGCACATGTCCCCATTCGACTCAGGTAAAAGATCGTGCATCAAAGACCGTGTATGTGTGTATGCACCAACATGGACAGTCTCAGTGTGCATCACGGACTGACAGCAATCTTCAAGAAACAAGGTGATTTGCAACTTCAGACTTGATATCCCTGAGTATTGCACCAGATGGTTTTCAGAACATCTCTGATGCACTGATAACTTTGAATCTGAAAAAGTATCAGGAAGAAACCCTCTACATGGTTGTCAGAGGGGTCACAGATACGTATCTCGACAACATTCTAAGCCTGCTGACAAGTGTCTCTACAAACAGCAAGGATTGAAGTTTTCTTTTCCTGATTTCTTCATCACACAATAAACTTTTGAATCCAAACTGCCATTTCAAATAATATGTGTATAACAGGTGCACGAATCTCTCTCATTATGTGGGTCATGGACCCAATGTACAGCCGCTGTCACACCTTGACGATTTAGCCAGTGTATGCCGATTTATGAAAAATTTGTCTAAAACGCTGGCACACGTCGAATACATTATGGGTATGTTTTGTATACGTTAAGACCACGCTGAAAAACACCGCCATAAGTCGTAGTACGCTGGCTTTAAACGTTGTACTTTTGGGTTGTCCTTGAAATTTTACGATGTACTGTATGCGAGCGTATGACTCACATGTTCCGCTACGCTGGCCATAAGTTGTAGGCACGTTATGCGATCGTTGACACATGTCGACACACGTTACTTGTAAGTTACTCATAAGTCAAAACACGTTGAGGTAATGTTTAGCGTACCCAAAACTTATTTCTAACCTATGAGTAACGTTTTGAAAGCACGCTACATGAACGTTGTTCACACTTTGCAACACGTTACTTGAAAAAGACATAGATATATTTGACGTCTTCAGGACGACAACAGAACTTAATGAACGCGTTTCTAACTTACAGATACCGTATAATGGCGTATTGGCAGCGATTAGGGGAATTGGTATATAAAAAGGGGCTTCGCAGGAGGAACCCGTCTTTTTTTTTAGACTTCGTGGTAGGTACATGTCCATGTCATTCCGAGAGATGGAGGATACGGCAACGCTGACATGACAATACCTACCTGTCCTCGAACATCAACATGACCTCATCGAGTTGACACTGCACCAGTTGCGTGCCAATAGAGCCGGGAGAAGAAGACGTGAACGGAGGAGAAGGAACTGGGTGAGACCATGGATCGGGAGGCGACGCCATTACGGCATATATGACCAGCTCATGGTGGAACTCCGGAACGAAGACCATGCATCCTTCATCAACTTCCTGCGAATGCCCCCAGCGATGTTCGACGAGCTGCTAGCCAGAGTGGGTCCAAGGATAACCAAGCATTATTATTAAATCATTTCAATAGTCCAGTGGAAGCGATTTAACTCGTTCAATGAAAACGATTTCAATTGCCGAGTACCAGCGTCCAAAAACAATAGGCGAGTGACAGGCATTTATTAAAAGTGAAGTTGCAGCCTATGAAGAGAAAGCCTCACGTAATCATCGACGATACACTGCCATGCTATGCATACGTTAGACTATCATTGGTCATCGGTTGTGGACGCCTATAACACGCAAATCAATCGTTGGTATAACTTGTGTATAAGTTATCGAAGCGTTCTGTGTTCATTACTAGTACATTTTGCATTTGTCCAAGTCGTTTTGAATGCTTTTAAAACTGAAACAAAAAAAATAGTTCATCGTGGGAATGAGAAAAAAAAAAATTAGCCGAAAAGAACATCGAACAATGGTGCAAAGTAGTCTCCTATTCATGAATGCAATGAGGATCCATCATCACCCACACCCTCCCCATCACGCTCACCTACTACTACTGACATGGACATACTACTACTACCAATACTACGACTACTACTACTACTACTACTGACACGTTCACCTACTACTACTACTACTACTACTACTGATACTACTAACATTGACATCTACTCAACATGGAGTCTGGAACACTGACGGGTTCCTCTTGTGAAGCCCATTTGCATATACCAATTCCCTGAAACGCTGCCAATACGCCATTATACGGTAGATGTAAGTGAGAAACACGTTCAGTAAGTTCTGTGGTCGTCCGGAAGACGTCAATCAAATTTGTCTACATACGACAATGTGCATTTGAGATACGTTACACATAGGTTCAAAGCATGCTACTCATAGGTTCAAAGCACGCTACTCATAGGTTAAAAATTAAGTTTCGGGTATGCTAAACATTACCTCGACGTGTTTCGACTTATGAGTAACTTACAAGTAACGTGTGTCTGACGTGTGTCAACTATCACGGAGCGTGCAGAGAACTTATGTCAGCGTATGCGGAACTTGTGAGCCAGACGTCGAGTACGTCGTAAAATTTTCAGCATGCTTTAAATTTCACGACGTACTAGACGTACCACGGAATATGACAGCGTACTTCCTCGTTTTTCAGCATGCTCCTAACGTATACACAACTTACCCATACCGTATTCGACGTGTACCAGCGTTTTACACACATTTTTCATAGGTCGGCACACACTGGCTAAATCGTCAAGGTGTGACTGCGATGTTGACACTTCCAATTTTCAGGTGGTTATGATTTAAATCGGCGTGCGGCAGCCTTTTAACAGGCTATGCCACGAGTTCGTCGGCGATACGTGCAGCGCGCTATGCCGAAGTTAAACTATCGTTGGGCATAGGTTGTGAACGCCGACAACAGCCTAAGCATTCGTTGGTATAAGTTATCTATAACACAACGAAACGTTCTGTGCCCGTTACTAATATGTTATGCGTACGACCAACACGTTATGAATACGACCAAAACTTAAAAAAAAACCTCAAAACTTCAGCGTACGCCAACGTTTTACATACATTTTTATACGTTGCCATTGCTGGCTAAAACGTAAAGGTGTGACAGCGCCTTATTGGTCGTGTCATATTTACACAGCCATTCCAGAAACCAAACACAACACTCCAGATACAAATGGCTGCCATTCAGAAAGATATCTGTGTGGTAATTGCTTCCAGAACCACCAATAATACACTGCAAAGCAAATCGAGCTCACAATAATCAAAATTGCTCTCATCAACTTTTAGAATGTTTATTAAAGCCAATTTTTGTGATGGTTAAAAAAACTGTTTTTGAAAATAAACCATGCTTTTTCCAAAACAGGAATGGCTTTCCTGTCCTTGGGACTTTAGAAACGTGCACAACACAAGCCTAATTGAACTCACCATCTGCAGAGAGAGAATCTTCATTCAGCTCTTCCTTCACTTGGATGCCATTTGAAGTCCGAAGAGCATTGCCATAGAGGCATCCTGCTTCTTCTAAACCAATTTCACCTGCACAAGATCCAATGTTAGCCCAGAGGAGGAACTTGATCATTGAATAAATGTCGTGTTCAGCATTTAAATCTGATAATTGTTGCATTGGAACAGTATAGAATTAAAGTATTGATGCTGCATTGAGATAATGCACGATTATAAGGTGGACATACACTGGCCAAATACAATGAAGAGTACATCTCTTGGGGTTGTGTAAAACGTCCAAGGCACACAACATATGGCCTGTCTGCCATGTCTTTCAATGTCAGTCTGTTGTTCTTCCTCCCTTTGGTGTGCAGCTCTCCCACCAGTCTCAATTAGGGTAGAGGGTTTGAGTAGCAGCCAAAATCCAAATCCTATCCAGGTTCCTTCTGACGACTCCATCTTTGACTATTCGCAATATTCTGACGGGTTCTTCGGGTTCTTCTTGACAACTCCAATGCAGTATTCTGTCTTTTATTGAATTGTTTAATATATCAATAACATGTAGGAATGGGCTTGGGCTTTAGTATTGCATGGGAACCACAAGGACAGGACTGTCAGAGGTGTCAGAAGTTACAAACGAAGAAGAAGGGAACGCTCTCGGCTCAAAAATCTGAGCCAATATATAATAAATCTGCACCCACTGAAATATGCTCATCTTTATCAATTAAGAAATGTAATTCTTTATGAAGCACTGGGTCAAATCAATCTTCTACTCAAACCATCATGACAGAGAGGCGACATGCCGAGCAGCCACAGTGATGCATGTTTCTATCTCAGCAGTAACTGACGATACTCCAATAAGCATGAAACCAGCACGATGGCTGATTTGGGGGGTAGGGGGGTGATTAAGCATTCTCAAGTTCTCATGCAAATGCTACGTGTTAATGCCAGCAGCTGTGGAGGAATATGGGTGGGGTGTGACACACCAGAAAGCTTACATTTGGGTTTGTGTTCTTGATGGCTTTATGCAGACTTCTACAATTATAAGAGCCCAATGGTAACTAAATTATGTTGAATCTCTCTTTGCAGTTGGGATGATTGATTAGGTGATAGCTCATTGGTCGTTCCTCCAATTATGGGAGAGAGCCATGATTGCGCTTTTAATTAGAAATACTGGGACGGTTCTGAACCCCTGGGGGAAAAAAAACGAAGCACCAACACATAGGGTTTAGCGAGATATATCTTCGTATTCTGTTTAGCTTTTAAGTGCATACATACTGTATTCATGTGGACAGATATGCGTTGTGAATGCTAGTTAGCTTCAGTACACGTTCGTTCCTTTGTCCATTCTGGGCTCAAACCATTTCAAAACCACACACCTTTTTTTTTGTACAAATGTCGAGGCTCATATGAGAGCTAACACACAGAATGGACAACAAGGAGAGCAGGAGACAAGAGGGGCAGGAGAGGGGAGGACAAAACAGTGGGGAACAGAGACATGAGGAGATCTGTGGAAGGGAGAGGGAGGGGGCGGGGTACATGGGGTAAACAAAAGGGACACGACAGGGACTTTCAGGAAGGAAAGCAGGGAATTTGAAGGAGTGCGGAATAGCAGGAGTGGAAGAGATCGTGGTTTTGGATGGGGGAAGATATGAGATGATGGTGAACAGCTGTTTTGAAGACCTGGAGGCAAGAGTGGGACTGAAGAGGGTGTGGGAGTTTGTTCCAAAGGTGGGAAAAAAGAGGAATGTAAGTGTGAAGGTGAACAGTGATTCTTGATTTTAGTAGTTTTACCAGAAAGGAGTTGTTGGCGGACCTTGAGGGCCCTACGGAAATATGGGTGGAACATATCACAGACAGAGCCGGGGGGGGCAGAGAGGAGACAGTTGAAGACAGAAAGACCACCGACCTGCCTGCAGTAAGAGAGTGAGAGTCCCAAAGACTCAGCCGCACCGTGGGAGATACCAATGATCCTAAATGCCTTGTGACAAAAGTTGAGGGGTGTGAATACTTTCAAAAGACACTGGAATATGCTTAGCAGAAACTTTCCTCCTTCAAGATGTCTCTGACTCCATAGTAACCCTCCCTGGCTACTCTCACCTCTGGAATGATAGACCTGAGCCTCATCCTGACGGCAAGTTGCTCTTTATAAAAAAAAACTGTATTCCTCACACTCCATGCAATGCCCTCACTCCACCACACCCCCAGGAGTACCTCTGGCTACGGCTCCCCCTCCGCTCACACCTCTTGTTTATATGGGTGTTGTGCCATCCACCAAACAGTGATGACTCCATTTGCATCTCAGTCACAAACAACATGGACCAATTTCCATCCACTCATCCCAACTCTCTCTTCCTCCTATGTGGTGATTTCAATTGTCATAATGCCAGATGTTTGGGTGTGGGTACCTCTCCCATCTGTCATGGCACTTCAGCAAAGGACTTCTGCAACTCATTGGGAATGAAACAATCTGTCAACCTCTGGACATGGATCTCAGTCAACGGAACATCATCTCTTCTGGATTTGATTATGACTAATTTCCCTGAAAATATCTGCTGTTCTTCTTCCGCTACAATCGGTTCATCTGACCATATGCTTGTTAAAGTGGACATCTCTGGCCGTCCTCAGAGAGCCACCTCAGCACCGTCGAGTCTGGCATTTCACTCAGGCCGACTAACAGGGATTCAAGCAGCCATCAAACTTCTAGACTGGTGTCCCATTTCTCCTTTCTCCAACATCAACTCATCCTGGGAATTTTTTCAAAGAAATTTGCTCTCATTCATGCACAGATTTATCCCATCTTGTCTTCAGTTGTTATACCATTCCTCCCGCCCAAGGTACAATGAAGCTTGTGGCGAGGCAGTTGCCCTGAAACAACCTGCCTTCGCCTCATGAAATGCAAATCCAACTGAAGGCAATCTCAGTTCCTTCCGCAAAGCTCAGAACAAGTGTGTCTGTCCACCTTCAGAAAGAGTCTATCCACCTGCCAAGAAACAACATCTTTCTCATCTCATAACTGAATTCTTAAACATGTCTCCCTCCTCAAAATCCTAGTGGCATTTCTGGTTGTCTGCTTCTGGTATATGTTCCCCCTCCACACCCTACCTTACCTCAAAAGGCTGCAGAGCTGACACTGCCCCGGAAAAGGCAGAATGCCTCAACTCTGTGTTTGCTTCTAAATTTTGTATCCCAAACCCATCACTGTCTATACCCACCTTACCTAGTCACACCCAGCTGCTCCTAGACTCTGTATCCTTTTCTCTCGATAAGGTGGAGAGTTTGCTGTCAAACCTCGACTCTGATTCTGCAATTTGGAGCAGATGGCTTCAGCCCACTTGTCTGAAAAACCTGCTCTGGTGCTCTTACACACCCTCTCTCTCTATTCTATTCTATTCACTCTTTCATTTTCTCAAGGTCATCTGCCATCCACTTGGAAATTGGCAAACATTACTGTTTTACATTAAAAAAGAAAACGTGTAAAAACAGATCCCTGCAACTACAGACCAATCAACCTGTAGTGCAGTAGATAGTAGAAAAATCGTGCAAATTATGATACAAGCATCAAATTTGGCATTTCTGTTCTGCAGAGCTTTCTGATCAAATCTGCCCAATTGGCCATTTTAAAATCCAAATTTTGAAAAATTTGAAAAAAAAAAAAAACTTCAAAAAAAATTTGAAGTCACAGCTGGCTGAAATTCTTGAAGCGCAAGTGAACATCCCAGACAGAGAACCAAGGGGAGATGCAGTCATCATTGATGGCTCAGCACTTATCAATGCCCTACCTCCACGCACTTCAAAGATAATTGATGACTTAAATAATACATCATCCCAAAGGTGGAATCCTATGGTGCCAGGTACGAGAGGGTGGACGTAGTGTTTGATGTGTACAAGAAGTCAAGTCTGAAATCCGAGGCAAGGTCGAAAAGGGGGTAAGGAATCAGAAGAAGAGTGACAGGAACCAGTAAGACCCCAAGTAACTGGACAAGCTTTATTCGAGATGACAACAACAAGACTGAGCTGTTTCACTTCCTTGCGGAAAAGATGTGTGAAGCACAGACGACAAGCACAGTCATTGTCACAAAAGGAGAAGATGCCATTAGCAACACAAGGAAATCACTGGATGCTGTGTCTCCATGTTGGCATGAAGAAGCTGACACTCGAATATTTCTCCACGCCAGGGATGCAACGATGGATGGTTGCAAGTCTATTATCATTAAGGCTAATGACACGGACGTACTAGTTATAGCAATATCTGTACTGCCATCCTTACAGGAACTAGGTCTTAAGAACATGTGGATTGCCTTTGGCTAAGGAGCCAAGGCGTGATGGATTCCAGTCCATGAGGTAGTTTCTGCAATAGGGCCTGAGAAAGCTAGAGGGATCCCATACTTCCATGCGTTCACTGGATGTGACGTCGTGTCTGCCTTCCGCGGTAAAGGGAAGAAAACTGCATGGCAGACTTGGAGCGTCTTTGATGATGTTTCTGAAACATTCACCAATCTCAGCCAGCATCCAACATTGATTCGTGATATTGACTTTTTTGAAGTTTTTTTTTTGTTTTCAAATTTTTCAAAATTTGTATTTTCAAATGGCCAATCAGGCAGATTTGATTAGAATCCCCTGGAGAACAAATGTGCCAAATTTGATGCTTGTATCATCATTTGCACGATTCCTCTCAAAAATTGCTATTATCTGCCCCACTATGCTCCCAATCATCAGCAAGGTTATGGAATCCATCATCGCTTCTGACATGAAATCCTTCCTCTTCTCCAATGGCTTGATTTCCGATCATCAATTTGGATTCAGAACAGGTCACTTTACCCTGGACATGCTGCTTCTGCTTTCCCAACAATGGATGGAGGTCCTCAATGCCAAACATGAGATCAGTCATCTCCCTTGACATATCGCGAGCTTTCAATATGGTCTGGCATCCTGCACTGCTCACCAAACTCTCTTCTTATGGTATCCAAGGCAATCTCCACTCATGGCTCGTGGACTTCCTCTTCTGTCGCAGTCAACGCATGACTTAATGGAATTCTTTCCTCTCCTCTTCCTGTCCAGGCTGGAGTTGCACAAGGCAGTGTTCTTGGCCTTTGTGCTTTTTCTAATTTGCATTTATGAGCTCTCAGACTCTCTGGAAAATCATCTTTGTCTTTTTGCTGATGACTTCAACCTCTACCATACCATCTCTCATCCCTCAATCGACAGGCAGCAGCCTCTTCACTCTTTGCAGACCTGGATAACATCAAAAGCTGGTTAAGCGCTTGGAACATATCCTTCAATGCTGACAAATCTCACACTCTCACTGGGTCTCCAAAAGGACTGTCTAGAACCCCCCCCCCCCACATCGACATTCTCAACAATGCTCTTGATGAAGTTCTGTCTCTCAAGCTTTTGGGTGTCACTATCTGCCATGATTTTTTTCCTGGGGAAGCCATATTTCCAAGCTGGCCTCCAAAGTTAGTTGCTGACTGGCATCCTCCATTGTACAAAGTCATTCATTGGCACACCTGAGCTATTAACGACATAAAAAGCTTTCATCTGAGGCTTAATTGAGTACTGCTCTCCCCTCTAGACTGATGCTCTTGTCACATACCTAGCTTGGCTTCACACTCTGGAAACCAAGGCTTTTAGGATCATTGGTATCTTCCACGATGAAGCTGAGTCTTTGGGTCTTTCACTCTCTCACCACAGGCAGATTGGTGGTCTTTCTGTCTTTTACTGACGACTCTCCAACCTTGCACCTCCTGCTCTGTCTGTGCTCTGTCCCCCGAATGTTTCCGCAGGGTGCTCAAGGTCCACCAGCAACCCCCTTCTGATTAAACCGCCAATGTCAACAATTGCTACTCACCATTACTCTTTCATTCATCTTTTTTCTCACCTCTGGAATAAACTGCAGCACTCTCTTCAATCCCACTCTTCCCTCCAGGTCTTCAAAACAGCTGTTCACCACCAACTCACATCTTCCCCCATCCAAAACCATTATTTTTTCTACCCCCGTTATTCCACCCAAAACCCACCTTCTTAAAATTCAATTTTCCCTCCTGAAAGTCTCTGTAGTGTCCATCTTGTTTACCCTGTGTACCCTGCCTCATCCCTATCTCTCTCTCTCTTCCACAGATCTCCTGATGTCCCTGTTCCCTACTGTTGTTGTGCTTCCCTCTCATGCCCCCTCGTCTCTTGCTCCCTTCGTTATATGTTCTGCGTATTAGCCATTCTGAAATGTTACCCATGCATCTGTATTTGTGAAAATTTCACTTGAACAAGCCACCCCTCATCTCCAGCCTCCCCCCCCCAAAAAAACACCACTACGCCCATGTGAAAGGCGGCGACCTGCTGGGGACGCGACAGTGTTGGGAGACGCCCAATGACTGGATAATGCATGATCAGAAAGTCCCCGGTGACACCTGACAATCTGCGCAGATGGGAAAGCCTCACATGTTGTCCGTGTCGCACAATCTGTATGCACTGCAGTGGCCTTCCCTGTCACCACCAGAAATCATAAAACAAAGGAAAGAGCACTGGTAAGGGCCCTGTCACACCTTGACGTTTTAGCCAGCGTATGGCAACGTATCAAAATGTATGTAAAAGGCTGGCGTACGCTGAACTATTGATGTTTTTTTTTCAGTTTTGGGCGTATTCATAACGAGTTGGACGTACACAGAACGTTTCGATAACTTATAGATAACTTATACCAACGAATGCTTCGCGTGTTGTCGGCGTTCACAACTTATGCCCAACGATAGTCTAACTTATGCAAAGCGCGTGGCAGCGTATCGCCGACGATCACGTGGCGTAGCCTATTAATAGGCTGCCGCTCAACGATTTAAATCAAAACCGCACTAGAAATCGAAGTGTCAACATCACCGTCATGCTGAAGAAAAGAAAAAAAAACCATGGAGTCTGGAACACTGACGGGTTCCTCCTGTGAAGCCCATTTTTATATACCAATTCCCCGAAACGCTGCCAATACGTCATTATACGGTAGCTGCAAGTTAGAAACACGTTCAGTAATTTCTGTGGTCGTCCGTTAGACGTCAAATACGTCTACATACGTCAATATGCGTTGGAGATACATTACACATAGGTTCAAAGCACGTTACTCATAGGTTAGAAATAAGTTTCGGGTACGCTAAACATTACCTCGACGCGTTTCGACTTATGAGTAACTTACAAGTAACGTGTGTCGACGTGTGTCAACGATCACATAATGTGCCTACAACTTATGGCCAACGTATGCGGAACGTGTGAGTCATACATCGAAAATTTTTGAGCATGCTTAAAATTTGTCGACGAGCTTGGCGTACTACGACGTATGCCAGCGTGCTTCAGCGTGCTCTTAACGTATACAAAACTTACCCATAACATATTCAACGTGTGCCAGCATATTCGCCAAATTTTTCACACGTCGGCATACGCTGGCTAAAACGTCAAGGTGTGACAGGGCCTTAAGGAAGCAGTTTAGTAAGTGGAGATTGAATGCGCTGTGGTCTTGGCACTCTCACTGCCTTTGCAATTGTCAATGCCCTCTCCATCACCTGTTGGTTCCTGCCTGCCATGCCATGGTTCCCTGATCTTTCGTGGTTCGATGGTGTGCTGCGAGCATCTTGGGAGACTTACAAGGCACTGTGAGGCTGAACCAGGCCCACCTCATGACGAGCATTGCCACATGGGACAGGTTTTCTCTCATCTGTGATAAAAAATTCTCATCTCTGTCTGTCTCGTCACCCCAAGTGAATACATATCAGCCATATACGTAGAGCAGTCAATGTCCCAATGGCATGTGGGTATATTTTAGTGTTCATTTGTGTTGCTGCTTGGTGGGGGGAAAACCTCAAGTCTCTCAATGTAAATGTGTGTCGTGTCATACTACGCTCCTGATGGTAAGCGAGATTACATATCATCTTCTTATATAAAGAAAGTTTAAGCAACTTAACAATATGCATTACGGTGATGTTGAAATATGAATGAGAATAATATGAAATTTTGAAAATGTTTCATTTCACTCACAAAATGTTTGTGGGGTACAACATGCCATCTTTTGTTTCAATCCATCAGCAAAGTGATGGGTAATCTTCTTCCGAAATAGTGCTATCTTTAAAAGGGGAATATTATTTAGCAGATATAAAAATGGAAAAGCAGCTGACCTCATCACATTCGTGATACCATGGTCGTGCACTCCAATGTTTGACATGGGTATGTGATTACGTGAGCAAAAATAACTCCCAAGAGGTCATGCAGGCTACACACACTTCAGTACAGTGTGGTTATATTTCACTCATCGGCATTTGGTTCATAGGGGAAGTCTTTTGTTTAAATCCATCAGCAAAGCAAATGGTAATCTTCTTCCAAAATAGTACCATCAAAGGGGAATGTTATATAGCCGCATGGTCGTTCACTCCAATGTTTTACACGGGAATTAACTTTTATTTTTTAAATCAAATTATTCCAATTCTGATTTCAACGTCAACATGATGCATATTATCAAGTTGTTTATTTAAACTATCGTTATTAGTTTTTCATCAACGTGAGTTTTTTTTAGTTTCCAAAATAATTCTTAAGACGCCGAGCACTCACTTTAGTGCGGTGTGGTTACGTTTAATAAACTTACCATGCAGCGGTGTGCATTCAGTTTTATAGGGAACTATCCTGAAACCCAGATGCACAGCTACTCGCTTTATTTAGATAGCAGTTGCTCACAGTAAGCAGAACAAGAGATCAGATGAAATTGAAATGCTCGCCAACCTCAGCGCACTGAATGTGACAGAAATGGTTCAACGGTTGTCCATTGGGTAAGCTGAAGACAGAAAAAAATGTCTCTGACAAAATATTGGACCCCTGCAGCCAGATGCATGTGACTGTTAAGATCTAACAAATTCGAAGTACAAAGAAGAACATGATTGGATGACCTAAGTCATTTTGATCCTTACCTTGTGAGAAAGAATCATCTGGAAATTCTGGTTCAACCTTCACAACCACAATATGTTCTGCAGAGAAACAAAATCTGCTTTAAACAAAGTACAAAATAGCATTAACAAAGGACAATCAATCAAAATTAACGTTTTCTACATTTCTGAACCAGAAAGAATTTTTTTTTTACAATTCAGAAAAAGAAAAATTACATTTCAGGGTAGAAAATGCAGTTCATTGAGAAATGTTTTTGGAAAAGTTTCACAAAAAACAATCAATACCATATTGTATCAACACATGTACGTTCACTTGACACAAGGCTTCTGTCAGGCTGGCTTAGTCAGTTATCAGGACAAGAATCATCTGCATTACTGAGGTATGTGGGATAATGGGTTGGACAGTGACAGTTTGAAAAAGGAGAATTGACTCTGAATCCGAACGTCTCGGACATCTTTTCTTCCCTGCTAAATATCAGGAGGACTTGGCAGAGATGTCAAAGCGGGGCAGCAAGGGTCTGATAACATCTGACGAGAGATGCCGGTCTCACCCGCTATAAAGAAAACTAAAGTTGGAGTATCTTCTCTAAAAAGTCATTTAGGCTACATATGAGAGCCTACCTGGTCTGTTCAGCTGATTGTCTAGGCAGGGATCACTTTTCAGTACTCCAGACCATGGCAGAAACAAAAAATAGCAAAAAACCGAGATCGTTCAAAACCGGCAAATCTTCTTTTTGAATAATAATAATAAGAAGAAGAAAAATAATCTTCGGTATCTTTCCAAGCTGCCTCTCTCAATGCAATGACTCAGGTACCATCTGACAGCAATGTTGTAGTCAAGTCCACCTGGTCCGAGTCTGAGTCCGAGTACAAGACTGAGTCCGAGTCCTGCCCTGAACATGAATTGAAAAGTGGAAAAAAACGAATTTATTTGTGTTTATGTCGCATGTAAATGAAAACAATTAAATATCAAAACTGACCATCAATGTAACTTGTTATTTGCATCAAGATTTTATTGATTAGGGTACTTCAACACAGAAAGAGACCATTCGGCCCACGAAACCTGTACAATGGTTGCCAACCTATGACTTTTTTATGCAGAGTCAAGGCTTGTGGAAGAGCGGGAACACAAAATGGATCATGACACAACAGGACAAAAGGAACCGCAGTGAGAGGGTGGGGCAACAGCGAAGTTGAAGGGAAAAATAGGAGAATTGGACAAACAATGGAGTCGGGAGAAATGGGGTGGACATGATGGATACAGAAGAAAACATTTTCCTCGCCCCCCCCCACTCCAATCCTACCTATTTGCCTTCCTCCTTCCCTTACTCCCCTATCCCCATCTCTTTCCCTTCTCTACCTCTCCCTCCCCTACCTCCCTCACTCCCCTCTACCCTTCCCCTCTCTCCCTATTGCCTTCATATGTCCATGCTCTCTCCTTTTTAAACAGCTTTCATTTCCATTCAATTTTTTTTTGCTTTCCCTGTTCAGTTGTTACTTTAATTTGATATTTGATGTACCATTACTTCTTCTACTGAGCATCTGTGGCATGAAGCAGCTTCCTGAGCAAGGGTTATACTTGATAGTTTGCCATTGCCTTCCCAGCAGTAGTTCAGGAAGGAATTTGTAATTTGGCCAGTGCCAGCGATAGCTTGCCCACTCTTCATGAAGGACAACGTGGGCATCTTTAACGTCCATCAACTAATGTCGGAAGACAGGACGCCCAGTTTAACATCCATCGGAGAAACTACACACACATTGATGATTCACCCAATCTGCAAAACACAAGGATGACATTTTTTAGCTGGGCCGAGATTCGAACCTGGCGAAATGGCTTAGAGGAAGGAGAGTGTGCATACCTCTGCAAAGTCATCCTGTTGGCTGAGGTTGTATCTTAACGCACTGTTAATAAACAAACTGCTAATCTATGTTAGTAGGGTAAGAATACTGATTCTGGCTCACTTTTCCCCATGTAAATGAATGGGGGATTTTCAGCGATTTATATTTTTTTTCCCTAAAAATAAATCCCCTTTTTATCCCAAGGTATATTTATTTGTCTCCCCTTTTAACTTGGAGGTTGAACCTCATTGAATTGAACACCTGGGGGTTGAACAGCTCACTCATTGAACCTATAAAGATTTGTTCATTCTCAAATTCCTTCAATAGTTTAATTTTCTTTGCACAATAATCCCCATCTAAAATATTGACAAACAAAACATTTGAATCTTTATATTTTTTAAGATACCCCATTTGTGCCATTACGAAATGATAAACTTCTCTTAATGCTCTCATCTGACCACCTCCTGAGCCACATATCATTTTGAGATTATAGTAAATTGTTTTTTCATTGTTCAATTGATAACCATCAAAGTTTTCAGTCCATTCAAGGATATTCATTTTTTCTTTACATCCTCTAACTTACTAGTTTTTAAATTAATTCGCTTATTTGTTTTATTTACCTTTGTTTTAGTTATTTTTTCAATAAGACTTATTTGATATTTTTCACATTCATTATGTTTTCCATTTATATACCAAGACTGAGATTTTCTCCACTCTTTAGTTTGATTAATACTTGGTTTATCCATTTATATATTGTGAAAAAACGCACAAGGTAGCCCTTAAAAAACCCTAACCCATCTTCCCATCGTTAAAACATAATCTATTTTATACACTCTATCATACAATATCCATATGGAACACAATCTATTCCATTATCTAAAATAAATCTCTTATCATCAAAGGCTCCTAATGCCTTTTTATTTACTTCTTCACTATATATGTTATGTTTATAACTTCTTATTGTATTCATTTTCCTATATTCTTCTTTCTTATTCATCAAACAATTATAATAATTTCTAAAAGTTATTGATTTCTTTATTACATATTTCTTTATTCCCTTTAACCTCTTATCAATCTGTTCACCATACTTATAAGCATATGCCTTTGCTCTCAATCCAATAAACTCACTCATTACTTTTCCACCCAACTCATCCTTAAACTTACCAATAACCTTTTCATTCTTTTTGGAAAATAACTCACTCTTCTTGCTGAAATTACTTGTATCATATACTCCAATATTTTTCTTCATATCTTCATAAACATCATCAGTTTTTATATCTAGGATAAAACTATCAGTATCCATATACAACAATGAAACATTTTCACCATACTCTTTCTTTAAGTCATTATACAAATAATCATACATCAATATCTTTGATAAATCAAGAACTGCTGTTCCAATATAAATTGGTTTATCCATTACAATACTTTCCTTTTTCATATGAATTGCAGAAAAGTTCTCTGAAAAAACCTCTTCTCTCTCAAAACTTGGTTTATTTATCAATCTCGAAGCTTCTTTCCAAGATGTTGCGAATCTAATGTTTTGCCTGTTTCTAACATTTTCCATAGTCTTTCCAAATACAGCATTATTCATTAATTTATAAAAGTCCCCTTCAAATTTTACTTTTGTATTTGCTCTCATATCTGTATTGAATTGAATATACTTTTTCACCCAAGGACTTTGTTTAAATTTTAAAACTCTATGAATTTTAGCTACTCTCAATCCTTCTCTCAAAAACTGTTTTAAGCTTCTCTGATGCAAAACATATCCCTCTTTATCATAGAATGTTGTTAATAACTTTTCTGTTGATTTACCTTTAATATTAAAACTTTTATGATAATCACTTAACCATTCTTTCTTTGGAGTTTCTTTCTCACATGCAAAAGGAAGATCTTTATGCTTATTATGAAGATCACTCGGGTACCTCAAATCAACTTCAAAATAATAACCTTCTTCTTCGTCATTCAATTCCTCTTGAGAAGAAATAACAATATTCATCAAAGCCTTTTCATAATTCTTTTCTTCCACCCACTCTAATTTACCATAAGGTAGAGATTGAGACATTGCCCATCCATACAAATTATTAGCATCAAAATACATCAAATAATTACTATCTTTTTCACTATCATAATTTGGGAGATATTTATTATTTGCTTTAGCATATCTTTTTGAACATACTTGTGATATTCCACCTCTCTTGGACTTCTCAATCATCAAAAGCATATCCACATCACTGATTAAATCTATATCTTGTTTTGTCATTTTCAACATTGCACTCCAAGCTAAACCAGGAGCTGTGAAATAGTGGGCAGGATCTAATCCATAACAATTTTTATTATGACAGAGTGATCTAAAAGCTTCAAACACATCAGCTAACAATAAAACATCTGTTTTTAGATATAAATCGTGATATTCTCCAAGGTTCTTTATCTTAAATATTTTCCATATTTCTTGTGCGTGTTTATATTCCTTATCACTTATCTCTTCTTCATAAAGGTTATTATAGAAACTTTCTTTTGAAGGAAGTTGTGTTTCTTTAAATCTCATAAATGAATCCATATAATCATAAGGATAAATTCCCTTACTTGTAAGAATTTTCTCTTTACTTTGAATTTCATTCCTTGTTTGAATTTCCTCTCTCGTAAGAATTCCTTCTTTAATCAGAATTTCATCTTTAATCTGAATTTCCTCTTTAGTGAGAATTTCCTCTTTTGGAAAGAATGAATTAAGATTTGGAAAAGAGTCTGTGGAGCTTAGATTTGATGCGAGGTAGGCTAGTGGTGTTCCCATAAACTTGTAAGAATCTAAAAACCTAATACGAGTTATAGGTTTTGTGAATATCATTTTTGAAAATGAAATATACTTTTGACTTGTGTTTGTTATAGCAGAAATATTCCCTGGTGTTTTTGAAAGTTCATTTATAAATAGATGTGTATCATAGTTGGCGCTGTTGTGAAGAAAGACTGGAATAAAAGAAGGTAATTTATAATTAAGATTACAACAGGAATGAGCGGGACCTCTATATTTACCAGTAAGATGACAATGGTCTCTAACTTTAAACTCCTTAATTTCCCCCTCACAAATATGACAGATATTGTTCATTCTACATTCTAATTTTTCTTCTTTGGTTAATTTCATCGGTTCATTTGTTTCTTTCATTAATTTAGTGAGTCTTATACAATCCTTTTCTAATCGTTTTACAAACTCTTGTGAAGCATTTTTTCCACGATAATGTTCAAGTTTGTTATACTTTTCTCCAACAGATGATTTGATATAATAACAAAAACCACAAGGAATATGTTTTTGATATTTATTTGTATATGGTTCTTTTGGATTAGGAGAAGCAGTATTTATCTTTTTAAGGATACATTCAAAATCAGCGTATATCACAAATGGGTGCATGATAGATTTATTATAATCTTCAAAATAAATCTTTTCACCAGGTTTAGGCATTGTAATTACAGCTGATTTATGATTACTACAATATTTTGAATGTTGTTCTAATCGTTCTTTTGTATGAAATGAATTAAGACATCGCTTACAAGGATATATTTTGTTTGCTGTTCTGAATACCTGAGAAGAGATTAATCTTGATAAATTATTGATGTATGTGTAATGTGAATTCTTTCCAACACTAAAATATAAAAGGTCAATGTGTGTTTCTTCATTTTTATAGTTGTTTGAAATTTTTAATATTTGAACTTTGTTTGTATCCGTTAATCCATATACATTAATAGAAAGATTATTCTTTTTCTCAAATTTAGGAATATCTGTTAATGGCATTGGGAATTTAAAATCTTTAATGTCCAAGGTATTCTCATATTTCATATATTGTTTTACTCTTTCTGAATTACATTTTGGTGGATGTAAGTGAGCAAGAACAGACCAGAGAAAACATTTATTATCATTGTTCTTAATATTAACAACTGCCTTCTTTAGTTTTATTTCTTTTGGTAATTCAATATAAGAAGAAGCTTTAAGAGGGTTTGATTTTAGAATGTGTATATCTAAAAAGATGATTTTTTTAATATTGAATCCACTTCCTACCACTGTATTATCAACATCCTCCTCTTGTCTTGATAGTTCTTCATAAACCCCACTATTCAAAAAATCTTGAAATGATGTTATAAAATGAAGATCTGTTCTCATATAAGGAGTTTGTTCTTCATCTTGTCTTTTCATATTCATTTTCACTCCCATATAAAACTTTAAAGTTTTTATTTCTTTTAATGTCTTTTTAATAAATTTTTCAACATCGGGTTTCACTATTTCAATTGATTCAGCTATTGATGATGGACTGGGTTCTCCAAATTGAAAAATCCTTATTTTTATATGCCCTTTAAATGCCTCATCAGTGTTTTTAATATAATAGTCTCCCTTTACTTTAAACTCATTTTTCTTGTGTTTTTGTGATTGAAGATGTTGATTATAACTACTCTTCAAAACATCCTTTGAACAGATATCACAATGTTTTCTTTCCAACTCAAGAGGAGATATTTGATGAAATAGATTAAATGTGTGTTTGTTGGTTCGGAGGTGTTTTCTATAATGTTTATATTCGTGATTACAAACATCGCAGTACGTTGTATTCACCATATTTATAGAATAAAACTTTGCTTAAACTAAAATTTTCTTGATGAAAATTTCGTTTAATTTATAGGTGAATCTGTGCTTAAAAACATTTTATCCTCCAACTTTTTCACTTAATAAATACAATGTTTCAAGACACAAAAGACAAGTTTCAATCAATCTCTTCATCTGTTAAAGATACTGAGAAATATGTCAAGGATGTAAAATTGAACAAAGATAAATATAACAACTATTGGATAAAAACTATTATGGTAAATAATATGAGTTCTTCAATTTCCTTCAGTGGAAGGGCTTTTAGTATACCTGGTAGAACATCAATTAAAGTATCTCTAACAAAAGTTTCTCCTCTCCTTCTAGTAATATATTCAAAACTAGAAAAAGCAATGAAACAAGAAAAAGTATCAAAGAACAAAAACCTTATGGATGAAGCTTTAGAAAGAAAAGATAAGACCATCTGTAATATGCAAGGAGAAATTTGTATTTTTTTCAACAACCCTAAAGATGTAAATCTTGATGAAATAAAGGATGTTAATATATCAGGTGAAATGACATTTCGTTCAATAGTAGTTAACGATAATTTTAAAATTACCTTTAATATAAAAAATGTTGTCGTTGAATCTGATAATGAAAAAAGTATATCGATATCGATGGTAATATACAACTAAAAGTATAGATGAATTTCAGTTTAAGTAAAGTTTTACTTTATAAATATGCTAGACTTTCCTGATTCTCCATATGACAAATTTGAGAATTGTCCTGCGTGTGAAAGACAGGGATTAAACACAGAGTCAAAAGCCTATAAACAATGTATATTCTGTGATTATCTTCTAATTAATGATAATAAAAAATATAAAAAGGAAAATAATTCTTTTAGATTTACACCAAAAATGAATTACTTTACAAGATTGATTAGAGAAATGAATGTAAAGTATGAGGATGATAACACACCTTTCCTTACAAGGGAAGAAACTGAACGTATAAGAGAAATGTTCAAAGGATTATTGTTGTATATTATTCATGGATGTAATTTTCAGGGAAATATCAACACAAGATATTGTATAAATAAAATAATGGATTATCTTGAAATTAAACCTGAACTTAGGATAAAATATAGAGTTTCTAAAAAAGCCAATAATAAATTAAATAACCTGTTTTTCAAATATATAAATGAATGATTTTTTACCTATTTGGGAAAATAAGATAAAATTTAACAACCATAAAAATCTCCCAAATTCATTAAGATGTCTCATAGTTGGTTCAAGTGGATGTGGAAAAACCTGCTTACTTTTAAAAATGCTCCTCACTCCCAACTTTTTAGATTATGATAATTTAATAATTTTCACAAAGTCGAAGTTTTCAACCAGAGTATCAACTACTCTCACAAGGTTTTAATGCTGGTCTTCAAAAAGAAGATATAATAGGTTTATTTAAACGTCAAAAAAACCTAAATGATTATAACATTGAAGATATAATTCAACTATTTTGTGATACACAGAGATGTAAAAAGAAATCAAATCTTATAACTTGTATTCTTAGTGATAATACGGATGATATACCGTCTCCCCAAGATTTGGATAAATCAAAAAGAACCTCGTTATCTTTGATGATTGTGTTAATGAGAGAAACCAAACGGTAATGGACAGCTACTACACAAGAGGGAGACATTCTTCTTGTAATTGTATTTATCTTAGTCAATCGTACTTTCAACTTCCTCGTCGTTCCATCAGAAACAATGCTAATACTTTTATTTTATTCAAGTTAAATTCAATAGATATCAATAATTTTTGGAGAGATAATTGTTCTACATTATGTAGTAAAAAGAAATTTGAGGATTATATGAAGCACACGACTGAAAAATATAAATATATTGTTGTGAAACAAGATGAGATATTAAGGGATATATTTTTTGTTTTATAAACAATTACATATATAAATGACAACTATTATTATAAATCTTGTGGGTAAATCTGCTTCTGGAAAAAACTTTCATAAATCAAGGTTCTTGTGTAGTACAAATGAGAATATTGTAAATTTACTTAAAAAACACCCCGTGATACGCATTGTATCAACAACAACTAGAGCAATAAGACCTGGAGAAGTAAAAGGTGAAGATTATCACTATATTTCAGTGGAGGAACATATGCGATTGAGGAATGAAGGACAAATATTTGAGGAGGTTTCTCTTGGTACAACAAAATATTCACATTGTAAGAGTGAGTTAAAGAAACTAAAATCTGGTGGTGTTGGGATATTAGAAACTAATCCAGAAGGAACGAGACAAATTATTAAATATCTGAGCGGAGTGAAGATTTTATCATTCGGTTTTGATGTTGATGAAGAAACTCAACACAAACGTATGAAAAGCAGAGATGCAAGGATTAGTGAAGAAGAAATTACAACTCGCATTAATGTTAATAAAGAATTTGATGAAATATTTAAAGAAAAGGATTTATTTGAACACATCTACTTGAATGATGAAGAAAAGGAAAATTTCCCTGTTGATCTTTACAATTCATTAAATGATATTTTACAATAAATAAATGGATACAAAAGAAAGAGCAAGAAGATTTAAGGAACATCAAGAGTTGGTTTCAAAAGTTGTAAAACAACAGGAAGACATAAAGAAGAAACGCAGACAGAAACTAACGGGCGAAGAAGCATTTGAAAAAAACAAGAGAAATTTTTTAAACCACTTTTAAAAACTTCCCAAGAAAAAATGAAAGATGTTTCCACAGTTCCCACAGTAGAATATACTCCTAGAAAGCTTCAAATGTTAAAAGATTTCAGTCAAATGACGGAGGAAGAATTAGAGCATTTAGGAGAATTAGAATATGATGATGAAGGTTTATTTCAACAACTGGAAGAGATTAATCAACCCCCTGATTATATTGTGAATGCTGTTCAAAACAATGAATATTCAGCGGATTCAAAAACCAAAGCAGGACTCATTCCAACAGAACAACCAGCAATATTTCATCTTGTTAAAGAAAAGGTATTGATATTTAATGATGAATTAAGGTTCTTAAGTTCTGCTCAACCCCTGTTAAACTAACTCCGAGATTAATGTTTCTTCTCACAAAAGATGGAAGACAAGGTTCAACTGTGAGGGATGAATCAAAGTATATTGATAAACCATTGGATATGGAAAATAATGATGATAGAGTATATATTGATTTGCTGAACACTCTAAATTATAAGGTTATTCTTTCTGGTAAAAGTAGGAAGAATGAGAAGGAGAAACACATTATTCAGGCTTTAAGTATCCTTGGTTCAGGTATTAGTTTTCTTCCAAATGACCCATCGCAATTAGTTAATAGACTGTTATTGTTGTTCGGCAGTAAGAAGGCTGGAAATAACAATTGTTTTAATGAAGCATCAGCCATTTTAGACCAGTTGATGAACATGAAAATAATTAATAAATCTCAATATAAAGACATTTTATCTCATATTAAATAAGATGAGAAGCACAATCCTGAGTTTTAATTTCACAACAAGCGACCACACATCTTCATTCCCATACCCACTACAACTTGACACAACAAAAGAATATGAGGCATCTTTATTGTCCATGGAGACTTATAATACCTTATTTAATATAACCGAGAAAAATGACAAGTTTAGTTATAATCCGGGAAGTGGATACAAAACGATAACAGTCTCACCCGGAGCATACGAGATTTCTCAAATATCTTCCGAAATTGCTCGTCTTATGAAAGAACAGGGTGATGAACCAAAAAATATTGTTATAAACATTCAAAAACATACTTCAAAATCAACGATTAAAGTTAAAAATAACTACAAGGTTGATTTCACAATTGATAATTCATTTAGAGAGTTATTAGGTTTCTCCTCAAAAAAGATTGAAACTAATGGGACGTTTTACAGTGATAATGTCATTCAAATATCCTCAGGAATAAATTCGGTGTTAATTCACTGTGATTTGATTGATGGTGCTTATAATGATGGATTAAAAACAAATACAATATTTTCATTCAGCGCATACTCAACCCCAATTGGTTATAAATTCAATATGGAGCCTAAAAATTTGGTTTATCTACCTGTGTCAGGAAAAACCATACACAGAGTAAATTTTAGGATAACCGACCAAGATAATCGTGTGATTTCTTTTAATGGAGAAGTTATATCCATCAGAATTCACCTACGTGAAGTTTTTCAATAAATAAATACGATGGTTATTGTGAGGAAGCACGAGTTGGGAAAATATAAAATAATTACAGGGGATGGGATGTTCCTTTCCCCGTACTACAAGGGTGAAGGTATGTATCTTGGTAGAGGATACTATAAACCTAAGAGACAAAGGGGTGTCGGACATCAATTTAGAGGAGATGGGATAATTGATACTCTCATGGGTATTGGTTCAACTATTCTTAAACATAAAGACCTAATTGGTTCAACTGCTTCTGCTGTGGGAAATGTAGCAGGTGCTGTAAAGAGTATAAAAGATGCTCAGAAAGAATCTCATAAATTACAAGCAATAAAAGAAATTAAGAAAGGTAAAACTCAGTTGTCCCCCCAAGAACGACAGAAAATAATTCAAATACTTGGATCAGGGTTTCAAAAGTTTTAACATCTTTTTCCTAAATAAATACAAGTATGGAAGCAATTGATAGTATCTATGATTTGGATGATACTATTATTATCTCAAACTCCACTAAAAAAGAAGATTACTTCAAGGTAAATGCAATAACTGGAACAGACTGGAATACAAATGGTACAAAAAGTTTTGAAATAAATAATCAACAAACCTATTTGAATCTCTCCGAAAGTTTCTTGTTGTGTAAATTTAAATTCACTAAGGCTGGGAATAACACAAACGCTACACTTGTAAATGATTTCTTCTGGAAAATGTTTGATAGTGTGCGATTGTATATTGGAACACAAGAAGTTGAAGCGGTTGATTATGTCTCTGCTGTATCTGAAATGATGAAATTTACACTCTATACATTCAGTGATAGAATGGGAAAGGGGTCTGTCGAAGGTTTTATTCCTGATATGTCAACGGGAACAAACACAGACCCTGGATATATTCAAAGGAAAGGAATGTATAATGATGATACAAAAGCAGAAAATAGTTTTACTGTGGCAGTTCCTCTTAAAGGTATATTTGGATTTTGTGATTATGATAAAGTTCTGTATGGTCTTAAAATTAGATTTCAACTACAAAGGAATGATAATGAAAATAGATTGCTTTTTGGTGTTGGTAATGCTTTTGGTGATCAGAATAAATTTGTAATTGAGGAGATGAGTTGGTATATCAGTGAATATACTCCTAATCTTAAAACAGAAGAGATGTTGAATCGAAGACTTAACTCAAAAAAACCACTCAGTGTATCATACCTCAAAAGAAGATGTCAACACGTTAAACTCAATCAAACTACTTACACGTGGAATTTGGGTGTTCTGGAAGGAAAGCCACGATATCTGTGGATGATTTTTAAAAAGCCAGATGGTGATACTGCGACTGATAAGAATAATGCATTGAGTGATAATGCTAAGGTGAAACAACTTCGCGTTTCTCTAGATGGAACATTTTATCCACGAGATAGATTGGAAATTAATTGGGAAAAAATGATTTTGCTGAAGCATACAAGTCTTACCAAAAGGTGTGTGAAAGTAATGGAAATAAAGAACCTATTTTGGATATGACAGCATTTAAAAGTTTGTATACAATCTATACGTTTGACCTGAGCGCTCAAAAAGAAACTATAAAGTCTAATCGAGTGGATACTTCCCTATACATTGAAAGAGGAGAGAGTGAAGAAGTTGATACATATTGTTTGCTTTTGGAAGAAACAGAATTGCAGATTAATACAGATAATGGTGTGATGATTAGTCTCACATAATTTTTTTGTTAAATAAATGAGTGGCAAAGTACCAACTGGGGTATATGTTAATCAAATCAATCTTCATAAACTATCATCTTGTGTTCAAAATCAAAAGCCTTGTACGATTAATGTTAATACAATTCAGAGAAAAGGAGCAGTAAGAATTGATGTTTTGCTCACAAGAGAACAGGTTAAAATCTTGAATGACACTGGCTCACTTAAAATTAAAATGACAAAACCAATGTTGAAAAAATATTCAATAAGAGAGACGAGTGGAGGATTTCTCCCATTTCTAATTCCTTTATTTGCTGGTTTAAGTGCGGTTGGAGCATTGACGGGTGGTATTTCAACAGCGGTCAAAACTGCCAACGAAAGGAAGGCTCAACTCCAGGCTCAAAAAGAATTGGAAAGACATAACAAAGAGTTGGAGAAACAAATTAGTGGAAGTGGTGTAATTGTAGATTTTGCTGAAAAACTTGAAGGTCTGCCTGATAAAGCGAGATTGTTAGTTGGAGATATGCTTTCTTCTATAGCACAAGCAGGTGTAAAATTAACGAAAAGAGGTAATGGATTATATCTTTCTAATAAATAAATGAGCATTGATGAGTGGTTGAAAGAATTTGGAAAGAATACAACATCAAATTTACAACTTACCAAATATTGTAAGAAATTAAAAATTCATAATGTGGTTATTTGTATGAGAGATGAATTAACAAATGTGTCGAAACATACAAAGAATATTATTATGAACTTAGAAGATAATGATGGGAACGGTTCTCATTGGGTTTGTATTTTTAATAGTCAAGACAAATATTATTTTGATAGTTTTGGTCTTCCACCACCTGTTGAAGTCATAAAATTCTTACAGAATGGTGTTTATCAAACATTTCAAGTCCAAGAATTAAATTCCAAGTGTTGTGGTCAATTATGTCTATATGTGTTATTTCAACTCAACAAAAATAAAAAATTTTATGATATTATTTTTAATCTAATATAAATGACTTATGTTGGTAAAGATGGTTCTATCTTTGGTGTATCTCAAGAACTGGATATTGATTTATCAAATTATTACACAAAGGCACAGGCTGAACGACATAAATATAATATAAACAAAAATATTAACATGAAAAATGTTTATAAATTAAAAATTATCCAAGCCCGACTGACGCGAATGACTTGGTGAGATTAAGCGATTTATCACAATATATATACTTAAATAAAACGGCTGTGTATTCTAAAGATACAGAAGTGTTGATATTATCTCCAGGTCATACAGAATTCACAGTTCGAATTAAAATAAATTTTTATAAAGAAGGGCGTATCGTTTGTATGAGAATAGAACAATGGGGGTATGATATGAATGATTTAGGGTATAATTGGTCATTTAAAATTAACCTCGAAGACCTGGAACAATTAAATCAGTCTCGTAAGGAAGAATATTATCCACTTGGTATCGAGAATGAGTTTTGTGGAGCCACGATTAGTAAACAACAAATAAAAGAATTTAATAAGGGTAAATATAATAATGGTTTTGCCCTTGTTTATCTCATGAAAACAGAAAAAACAGGATTATATATAATAAGTAAGGAAATACAAAATGATTTAACTATGGGAAGATGGGGAGGTGTTTCGTGCCATAATATTATTCTAACATATATTTCTAATACATAAATGACAGCAAGAAGGCTTCAAGAAAATTATCATTTCTGTGTTCAAGCATACCTTCAAGAAAAGGGTATTCGGTATTTTAATAAATATGTTCTACAACATAAGAATGAGGTATTTTCAATAAAAGATTGGCATTATGCTGATGTTGATAAACCGACAACTTTAGATTTAATTAGAATGTTAAATAATGAAAAAATTATAAGGTTAAGAAAAGGTAAGGCTCTTTTAGAAATTCAAAAGAAATTTTATTGGTATCCTGTTGTAAAAAAATTATTTTGGATACAGGAATAACAAGAAATCCTGATGAATATATGTATAATATTCTATGGGGTGTAAACGATTCAAGTATAGTAAGGGATGAGGAAGGAGTTGAAGAAGAGAGGGAAGAGGAGGAAAAGGAGGAGGAGGAGAGAGAGAAGGAGGAAAGAGAGAAGAGAGAGAGCAAGAAGAGAAAGGTGAGAGAGGGAGGAAAGAGAGAGAATAAATAAATATTATAGTATGGAAACCAGTGAGATTCAAAAAGAATAGAGGTATTACAGAAAATAACTCAACCCACCAGGAAGGAATACAAAGAATTAACAAGTCTATTTGCAATACTTTCAACAAAACTATTAGCATCGTCAAGCTATTCATTTTAATTCAAGTTTTTTCTTAAATAAATGGAGGAGAGAGTGAAGGCATTTCTAAGGATTCTTTATGTTTTAAAAATTAAGATTCAAATGTGCATGTTGGAAACTAAAAAGGTTTTTGCACTCTGCAGAAATTTTTCTCATAAATAAATGAGTTATTGTCTCAAATGTAAAAAGAAAACTAATACTAAAAATATTTCATATATTAAAAGTAAAAATAACAGGGTTATACAAAAAGGTATATGTTCGGTGTGTGGTTCAAAAAAATCAATTTATCTCCAAACACAAACTCGGAGGAGATATACAAAAGTTTTTATCAGGAAGTAAATTTACAACTACTGGAATACCAGGGGAATTACATCTTCCAGGGTATTCTTTCTGTGGTCCAGGCACAAACTTGGATAAAAGATTAGATGAGGCAGACAATCCTAAATCCTGGAGTAAACCAATCAATAGAGTTGATGAAGTGTGCATGAGACATGATATTGATTATGGGAATACCACAACGTTGGAAGAAAAGCATGAAGCCGATAGAGAAATGTTATATAATTTGTCTCTGATACAAAATCCAACCTTGAGAGAAAAAGTTGATAGGTTCATCGTGAAGAAGATGATTAGTGCTAAATTGAAACTTGGACTTGGAAATTCAAAAACTTATAGGCTCTAATGATGCTATTAAGACTGAAGAGCAATTAGCTGATGAATTACATAAACCAATATTCACAAAGTTTCAGAGAAGGAAAGTTTATTCCAAGGAAGTTGATTATATCTGGTCTGCTGATTTGATTGAACTCAATAATGATAAGGGGTACAAGTATGCTTTAACCGTTATTGATTTGAGGAGTAGATATGCGTGGGTTGTCCCTTTAAAAAACAAAACAGGTAATACTCTTATGTTAGCTTTTCAACAGATATTTAATAAAAGTAAGAGAAAACCTAAGAAATTGTGGACTGATGAGGGTAGAGAGTTTTATAACAAGACATTTATAAATTTTCTAAAAAATAACAGTATTACATTATACAGTACCTTTAATGAAGGGAAGGCAGTTGTTGTTGAACGTTTTAATCGTACCTTAAAAGAGAGACTATATAAAAAATTCACACAACTCGGTTCACAACAATGGTCATCTTTTATTCAGGATATTGTGGATAAGTATAATGACACGATTCACACGTCAACGAATATGAAGCCATCAGAAACATTTACAAAATTAAAATATGAAAAAGAGATTAATGTCAGAAAACCTAAGTTCAAAGTTGATGATATCGTAAGAATATATAGGTGGAAATCTCATTTTGAAAAGGGTTTTACTGAACGATGGACGAAAGAACTTTTTAAAATTGTTGATGTAATAGATACAGTTCCTTGGACTTATAAAATATATGATTTGGAAGGGGAAGAGATTTTAGGTTCATTTTATTCACAGGAATTACAAAAGACAAAACTAAGCAGATAATACACCTTTGTGGACACTCGAGGGTCAAGTCCGAGGTGTATAACAGTATATAATGTGTGTCAAGGGGGACGTTCTTAGATCTGTGAACCCCAAACACAGAATCCTCAACTGAATAGTCAAGGCTTAACTTTTGTTTGTGTGTGTGTGCAATGGGAGCAATAGGTTGGCGCTTCACTCCCTCCTACTATACACCGTTGTGGACACTCGAGGGCCAAGTCCGAGGTGTATAACAGTATATAATGTGTGTCAAGGGGGACGTTCTTAGATCTGTGAACCCCAAACACAGAATCCTCAACTGAATAGTCAAGGCTTAACTTTGTTTGTTGGTGTGTATGTGTGTGTGTCCCAACCCTCACATTCAAAATCTCAACCCCAACCCTCACATTCAAAATCTCAACCCCAACTCAATCCTCGCCCAACACAATGTCTTTTTCAAAATGAGATTTCCACCTATATATATATTTTTATGTTTTTTTTTTTTTCTTCTTCCAATTCTGTCTTTTAAGGCTTTCAGGTTTGATGACGTAGAAAGGGGGAGTAAGCCTGCACTTTCTTCCCAGAACTTTCTTGATCTTGCTCCCATCAAGCACCATCCGACAAAGAACTACATCGATAGGTTTAGATCCCAAAGAGTGATAGCAACTCCAAAAGTCTCCAAAATATAAATAAACAAAATAATAATAATAATAATAAATAAATAAATAAATAAATAAAAGCCCCCAAAAAAGTTTCAAGTGTCCAACATAAACCCAACTTTCCAAGTCTTCAAGGTATAACCACATTCCCGTTGAGTTTCCAAGATATGTATCACATTGTGAGTTATCAATCCAGAACCCACATTTCAAGTATTCAAAGTAAAACCAACTTACAAAGTCTCTTAAGGATAACTCATTTACTGATTTTTTCAAAATTTGTGAGTCTCCAAGGTAGGCCCCATATTTAGAACCATCTTGGCAGAACCCTTTTCCTGAGTCTCCAAGGTAGTTATTTAAACCATCAAGGCAGAACTCATTTACTGATTTTTTCAAAATTTGTGAGTCTCCAAGGTAGGCCCCATATTTAGAACCATCTTGGCAGAACCCTTTTCCTGAGTCTCCAAGGTAGTTATTTAAACCATCAAGGCAGAACTCATTTACTGATTTTTTCAAAATTTGTGAGTCTCCAAGGTAAAACTTGTATTCTGGCTCATCAAGGTATAACTTGTTCAGTGGGTATTGTCTTGATAACTCACAATGAGTACTATTGCTGTAAAACTCTTTTTCAGGATTTTGCTGGTCTCCAAGGTATAACTCTTTGGTTGGGTCATCAAGGACGAACTCGTTCTGTGGGTCTTGGTCGCTCATAAGGTCTTCAACCAAGCCAACAATTTCCCCCAAGTTGTAGCAAAAGCAGTATTTTCATTTCGTATTTCAGACACAATTTCCTGTGAGAGAAAATAATAATGTATTAATTAAGTTATTTAATTATTAAATGAGTATGCTTCAATCAAAGTTTGAAAATAGGAAAATAAAAAATCTTACCTCAATAGATAAGAGGTTTGAATCCAGTTCATCAACTTGAAGGTTTAGTTCCATAGAAGACAGAGAGTTCCAAGGAACACCAAAGTCATCCCACTCAAGGTCTTCAACCAAGCCAACAATTTCCCCCAAGTTGTAGCAAAAGCAGTATTTTCAGATACAATTTCCTGTGAGAGAAAATAATAATGTATTAATTAAGTTATTTAATTATTAAATGAGTATGCTTCAATCAAAGTTTGAAAATAGGAAAATAAAAAATCTTACCTCAATAGATAAGAGGTTTGAATCCAGTTCATCAACTTGAAGGTTTAGTTCCATAGAAGACAGAGAGTTTGAGACAAGCACACAGAACACCATTGTCAGCAAGAACAAATGTTTAAAATGGAGCCTGGGTTTGAAGCTTTTATAGAGAAAGACTGGTGGGTGTGGTTTCCTTTGGAAATTCCCTGGGCAAGCCTAGGCAAGCCTTCATTGGGAAATTTTTCAAAACCATAACATCCTGTAATTTTCTAGTGATTTCTTTGTGAGTCAGAGATGAACTGGAAATGATGTAAGAGTGGGCGGGGCTTAGCAAAAGTAGGCGGAGCTTAGGAAAAGTGGGCGTGGCTTAGAAAAAATACCTTATGAAAAGTGGGCGGAGCTTAGCAAAAGTGGGCGGGGCTTAGGAAAAGTGGGCGGGGCTTAGAAAAAATACATCATGAAAAGTGGGCGGAGCTTAGCAAAAGTGGGCGGGGCTTAGGAAAAGTGGGCGTGGCTTAGAAAAAATACCTTATGAAAAGTGGGCGGAGCTTAGCAAAAGTGGGCGGAGCTTAGGAAAAGTGGGCGTGGCTTAGAAAAAATACCTTATGAAAAGTGGGCGGAGCTTAGCAAAAGTGGGCGGGGCTTAAAGAAAAGTGGGCGGGGCTTAACAAAAAATAACCTGTGGCTCAGGAGGTGGTCAAACAAGAGCATTAAGAGAAGTTTATCATTTCGTAATGGCACAAAAGGGGTATCTTAAAAAATATAAAGATTCAAATGTTTTGTTTGTCAATATTTTAGATGGGGATTATTGTGCAAAGAAAATTAAACTATTGCAGGAATTTGAGAATGAACAAATCTTTATAGGTTCAATGAGTGAGCTGTTCAACCCCCAGGTGTTCAATTCAATGAGGTTCAACCTCCAAGTTAAAAGGGGAGACAAATAAATATACCTTGGGATAAAAAGGGGATTTATTTTTAGGGAAAAAAAATATAAATCGCTGAAAATCCCCCATTCATTTACATGGGGAAAAGTGAGCCAGAATCAGTATTCTTACCCTACTTATGTTGTATACTGTCAGAACCTGCTATTCACAGGGGAGGTGGGGGGGGGAGGGGTACGTTCCTGGAAAGGGATAGGTTGCCAGCGGTTTATGATTCATGAGGGAAAATCAAAAATCTCATTAAAAACTGTGAATACGCCCATGAATATGCGCGCAAAAAGCCGCGGAAACACGAAGAAAAAAACAACAAATAAAACGCAATTATGCCTGCAAAAAACTGCGAAGACGGGAGAAAAAAAGAAACCGTGAATACGCGAAGCACAGGGCCGTGAATGTCAAAGTAGGTTGCATTTTATAAACCGCGAATATGCGGGGTCCGAGAATCGCGAATCCGCAAGTATATGCACAAGTTAAAAATGTACATATAATGAAAGTCGAATCTGAATCCAAAAATATTATCCATTGGTGTTTCTGGGTGGTCTAAAATAAAATGAAACATACAATAATTACTATACCTTTGAAAGAGTGAAAAAAAACTTAATTTTGGAGTAATTTTACCTCATTTCTGCGGACCCTATTATTTGATTATATCATGTCGGGTGAGAAGAAAGTCGATCTGAACCATTTTTTCTGATTCCACTCCAGATTTCGACATAATTATTTAGGCAATGAGTTCCAATCATCAAATATGAAATAAGATTTTGAAGATCAGCTTTTAATAAGCCGATACAATACATTATTCAATGTTATGCCTGGTGTTGGCATAATGGTTAGGATGGTGGGCTTGGGATCCTGGGATCCCGAGTTCAAATCCTGCTAGGCTATTGAATTAATACCACATGGGGTTGACTCTGCATGTCATCCTTCCGAGGTCGGCAAAATGAGTGCCTGCTTACTGGTAGCCTGTGTCGGAGTGGCAACCCATCCAGGATTGTGCCCAATAGCCAAAGAGACTCCTTAAGCAGCACCAACGCTCTGCACAGAGTATAGTCCCGATGGATTGATGGATGGATTCAATATTACCAGGAGCCAATCACATTGCACCGAGACTCCTCACACAGCGAATTAGTGCAACAACTAACAGATGAATGACAGCCATCCTTGTCTCATATATTTGTAACAGGCTAACAGTAATGAACGCAGTAAAACATAATGGAAATTGAGCTTTTAAAAGTAACAACCTCTGAGCCCCCCTACCATGCAGTCGTGCAGATAAAGATAATTGTGCTGTGCAAATGTTGGTCCAAACGTCCCAGTGACTGCATTTCATATATTTTACATCATATAACTTAATGTGACCAATTGTTCTTCTCAGCAATGTCACCTTGACACTGTGGTGACATTAAAACTTAATTTTAACATCGGGAAATTTTTCCCCAATCATTCACAACATGAAACACAAGCCCAAAGCAAATGCTAAAACATATAATTCCAAATTTTTATCACATCGCCAATCACATCTTAAGTCTTACACATTGACGTTGGTCTGTACTCTGTAGTTTCCCTTTTAATAATATAACTAAAGGAAAAACTGATATGTTAACATATTTAAGAACGTTATTGACTCATCAAGGCCTTGTGAGGCCTTGTCTTTAAAACAGTTAATATAGAAATTAAACATATAGTAATTAAACCCACGTCAAATTCAACATTAAATATTCATGTTTAATACATGATTAAAGACGAAATTACTTTGCATTTCATCTAAAGAGTACACATCTTTTAAAGTGATTTATAGTCAACAAAAGTAACATTTTGGGAAATATGACAAATGTCACACTTATGCATGAACCATTAGTACCATAAAATAACAAATAACTGCAAAGGACTTAAAAACAACTTAGAAACGAGTGCTCCATTACTACACACCGCTTTAATAAACCACACAAATTACACACGCATTGCAAATATATATATTATATATGTGAACATTCGATGTATTTAAAAAAAATGAGGAAATAAAAATGATCTCACATGTGAGTTCCAATAAAGATGTTAAAGTTTGACATAAATGTGGCAAAAAAATGCAGTAAACACTGCAAATCTAACTCGTTTTCCAGATCCAAGTTTGAAAAATATGTTTTTAAAATATAAACTAATATTGCAACAAACATTTTAAGGTTACTTTTTGTTGAGAAAACTGATTCTGACCTGATTTAGATGATTCATTAGCTTATTTTAGTCTGAAATTGTGTTTGCCTGAACCTACCTTTTCTGCTTCTTATTTTCACCCTAATTCATTCTTCTTTTTTGTCAGATTTGACATCCTACCAGTTTCTGTCATCACAGCAATCCCCTGCACACCATGGTATGATTTGTTTGTTTTTTTTAAAACAACAAATTCATAATCCTGACCCTTATTTTTGCCCTAATTTCTTCAGGTTTGGTTAGATTTGATATTCCAACCAGTTTCTGTAATCACAGCTATCCCCTTCACACTGTGATGATTTTTTTTTTCGAAACAACAAAAAAAAAATCAAACATGATAAACCCTAATCGTAATCCTAACAGCTCGGAAACCGCTGTAGTTTGATTCCAGAGATGCTATGGTGCTCAGATTTTAACATATCCTCAGGGTAGTATTTGCAGTTAAGCATACCAAATTTTGAGGTTCAATCTCAAATAATAACAGAGATATGGAAGGCATCATCTTAGCCAATCAGAAGTGGGATATAATTGCTAATTTTTAATTGGTTTTTCAAAACACATAAATTAACACCTAACTTGCTGATATGACTATCCAAATAATCATCTTTTTTCATGTTTACAAGTGCAACAATGTTAAGTATGTTGCTATGTTTAAACATTATTTTTTCAACATAGTTTACTTGAAGAAAGATTGCTTAAGGCAGTACATAGATAGATGACTCGTTCACAGTTTCTTTTTACACTCCAAAACCTCATTCTTATTACGAGACGGAAAATGTTCCTTATTTTTGTGTAGCACTTAAAACTAAAGCATTGGTAGCGTTTAAAGTTAAACCATTTAGTGTTTAGGTTTAAAGTGATTCAACAGATCATGAAAAGTGCTCTTTGAAAGAACAGAATGTGTTTTGGATCGTGCACACTTACACAAACGTACAACAATCATGTTTAATATCTCTGAAAATCTGGATCATTCGGAGTTATTTGCATTTTCCTCTGTGCAGGATTGTTTAAATTTGTCCATAAATCCTTTATAATCACATTCTTCAAAGTTGCACGGTACATGCATTTTCATGGGAAACCAATTAGGCGTGTGTTGCTGGATGTGCAGGTTCTTGCTACTGCACACTTAAAGTTTTACTGTGCATTTATTAATTCTACTGTCCCCTAAAAGTTTTACTGGACACTAAATTTTACCAACTCGAGCTGGAATCAGGCCGAGACCGAGTTCTTGGCATTTAGAGTCCAAGTCCGAGTCCTGAAGAGACGAGTTTGAGTCCGAGTCCCCCTAAAGTGGACTCGAGTCCTACATCACTATCCAACAGAGTTATACTGTTGTGGGGCCGGGTATCGGTGGCGAGCACGACCGCTAGGGGGAGCAGTAGAGTCGGCTCCAACGAACACCCGGAATTTAGGTCGTACCTTTCAGATAAATCCGAAAGGTCATGGGTCCCTTATCGGACCGAAGATCGCCAATAGGTCGACCACATGGGATAGGGTCAATTGCCAATTTCAATATACCTAAATACCCACATCGTCCATACTACTGGGGAAATTCACCCTCGGCAGGATCTGCACGATCCGGGCCGTTACCGAGCCGGATCCGAGTCATAACCCGAGCGGAGAGTACCAGAATCCTGCCGGGCCGATTGCATGATTACGGCAACAATGACCTTCCTAATCCCCAATACGCACTGTGGCAAAACAATGGTAGAAAGGACAAGGACAAGCTGGTACATTCAACAAAAGGGGAATTTATTTACAACAATAATTGGGAAACGAGGGGAGCACGTAAGGGCAGAGTTATCCGAATATAGCAAGGCAAATAACGTACAAGGAACACAGGCACTTAACAGTTTCTACTTATCAGACGGGGCCCACGGACACAGACACACCATCACAAATACCTAGAAATGGACCCCGTCGGGTCTTTATTGAAGGCCTCCAGCTCGAAGAAAGGTGAGCTGGAAACCACAACTAGCTTGGACCTATCTGCCTCGTGCGGCCTTCGATGTTCTGGCTCGGCGGGACTCGAACCCGCAACAACAATCCCACTCCAAGCACCAGGGTCAGAGGGTGAAGGACAGACGCCAACCAGCATGAGGGCGGACAAGGCAGCAAGCGCCAGCAGGCAAGGCGAGACGATCTGAGACGATCCGGCAGGCAAACCCCAACTCCAACTGCTTCCAGTCGGATTGCGCCGATCAATTATTCACTCCCCGTCCAGGGGGTAGGGGACTCCCTCTCGTAACCCGCTCCCCCCCCTTGCTGGACGGTTTTGGCACGCGATCCACTCGTTGCCCCTGGGATTGGCCAAAAGGGGCGCCAAGTCCGCTGATTGGACCGGGGGGGGGGGGCGTGGCGGGCGTCACGGCAGACCGCCCCTCAAACAGGAAGATGAGTAATATTGACCTGCGTTGGTTGGCTGAACGACGGCAAGCTCGCTCGCATCTCTCTGATTGGTCGAGACATCAACTCCTTCATTGAACTCCACCCACCGCGAGCGTTATGGCATCAGGATGGAGCGAGCCGAAGGTGTTGTTGTTGTTGTAGTTGAAAATGTAAAAGAAAACCCTGACTATCAAAATAACTCCGCAGCGCACAAACATTTAATTCCCATTAGACACAGGGGATGGATTCTAACTATACACATATACTTAACGAAATAACTGAGCTACGGGGACTCTGGCTGTTGTGTGCTCATGGCTGCCAGATTCGTAACAATACTTGGTACAGCATCCTTTGCTATTGTAATTTTAATAGCTTCAAAGGATTCCACCAGATACACAAAACTGCAATCAGGACTACAACATCAAGAAAGTGTCGAGAAAGCCTAACACCCCCTTTCAAATTTTTCACCTTTTGTTGCCTTGTAGCCTGGAATTGAATTGCATTGAATCAGACTTTTCCACCTATATTTACACATCGTAACCCACAACTTCCAAGTGAAAAACAAATTCGACAAATTCCAGAAAATGAATTAACAACACAAAACTAGAATATCTTGGTTGGATAAGTATTGACCCCCTCCCCCCACCCCACCTCTCACCACCAGAATTAATACTTTGTGGAAGCACCTTTGACAGAAATTACAGCTATGAGACTGTTGGGATAAGTCTCTATCAAATTTACACACCTTGATTGGGCAATTTAGAAACCTGATTTGCCCATTCTTCTGTACAAAACTGTTCAAGATCAAGATGCGTGAGGAGGCCAGACTTGTGGAGTGCTTGGAATATTGTTGTCACATGCACACAGTGACCAACCAGTCTTTGCCATAAAGGCCTGAAGCTCTTTCAAAGTTGTCATTGGCCTCGTGGTGGTCTCTGTGATCAGTCTTCTCCTTGCTTGGTCATCCATTTTTGAGGGATGGCTGATCTAGGCAGGGTTTTGGTCGTACCACATGCCTTCCATTTCCTAATGATTGTCTTGACCAAGCTCCAAGGGATATTCAAGGCCTTCAAAATATTTTCATACCCATCCTCTGATCTGTGACTTTCCACAACATTATCCAAGAGTCTTTTGAAAGCTCCTTGGTGCTCATGGTTGAGTCAGGTCAGGTCAGGTATGGGAGCCTGCGCCAGAGTAGCATGTCGCTGCATCCACTTTCTGCCAGGACTCCAGGGGCCTCCGTCTAGTCATCCCCCAGACAGATTCCTGGCCCATCCCCATCTCCTTGAAATGCTGATAAAACTGCTGCAACCACGAGGCACGTAGTTGGCCCATTGGCCACTTCCACTCATGAGGCTCCCTTGCTGAGAGAATCTGGTGAGCAGGATCAGCATCAGAAAAATGAGTCAGCTCTCCATACAGTTGCAGCTGAAGCTCACAGACTATGCAGATAACAAATCTCATTTGAGTCTCTCTCAGCAACCACTCATTGGACAGAAAGTCCAACCAGCGATAGTCAAGGATTCTCCAATGAGACCTGATACCAAAGGAATTAAGTCTCCATCTCAGATCCCTGGTCAGAGTTCCAAGTCTCACATCCATAGAGCAAGACTGGAAGCACCAAGAACCTAAAGACTCAGATTTTTGTCCTCCTGCACAGATCGCAGCAGCACTACAAACCATGATCCAGTGAATCCATGACTCCCCAGGCCCGACGCAGACGTCTATTGACCTCTGGCCTACAGCCAGCAAAGACATGAATATCACTGCCAAGGTAAGTGAATCTCTCCGTGGCCTCAACATCCTCACCACAAACAGGTACAGACATATAATAATAACAGCATCCAAGATGTCACTGAAAGCCTGGATCTTAGTTTTTACCCAGGAAACCTGTAATCACAATGGCTCCGACACCTCATTCAGCACTGCGAGGGCCTCCAAAATGATATCCAGAGTCTCCGCAAAGATGACTGCATCATCTGTGAAATCAAGATCAAAGATATTGACATTCCAAAAACAATGTACCGCAGCTTCATCTATCTGAAATCCTCCCCAGAATCCAGTCCATACTAGCACTGAAAAGTGTGGGGGCCAGGACACACCCCTGACGAACTCAAGTAACAACTGCAAAGAAGTCAGACATGGTATCACCACATCTCACAATATTCTCAGTACCAGAGTATAGTTCAGACATCAGATTCATCAGTTTTGGTGACACCCAACGAAGACCAAGAATCCTCTAGAGGGCATCCCAATTCACTGAATCAAATGCTTTGCAGAGATCAACATAGGCTGCAAGCAGCCCCTGCTGAAATTCTCATCTGCGTTCGATGATGACCCGAAGAGCAAGGATACAGTCAATCGTTGACCTCTTTGGTGTAAAGCCTGACTGCTCTGGGCACTGGTGCTCAAGCAGTTAGTGGCAACCCCTGTCAAGAATTATCCGAGCAAAACCTTGCCCGGCACTGAGAGCAGCATCACCTCTCGGTAGTTACTGCAGTCTTGGAGATCACCCTTCCCTTTCCAGAGAGGGACAACAAGGCCCCTCTTCTAGTCAGTTGGGATGATGCCTATGTTCCAGACAGAGTACAGAACTGCATGCAATGACACGACTGCAGCATTTCCACCAGCCTTGAGAAGTTCAACATGGATGCCACAGATCTCCGAAGGTTTACCCCATTTCAACTGGTTCACCGCAGCCTGTGATTCCACAAACGAAGGTGGATTACAGTTGACTGGAGGGTCAGCAATAGGGATAGTAACACCACTGACATCCAAAGTGACAGCTGGTGGATCAGCCTGGTAAAGCCGCTTAAAGTAACCGGCCCAGCGAGCCTTCATTTCGGACTCCTCTGTCAAGAGTCCACCACCCTCTGTTCTAACTGCAGTACACCGAGGGACGGGCTTGGGGGAACGCAATGCACGAATTCCCCTGTAAGCAGGCCAAGAATTTCTTGACCACAGGTGATGCTCTTCCCCCTCACAGATTCCTCGCACATAGGCCTCCTTGTCCACCCTTAGCGCACGTACAGTTTTACACCTTAGCGCCCTGAACAGCTCAGCTCAGCCAATAAGCCTGGCCCTGTGACTTTGGTCAATGGTATCCAGTGTCCCTTGAGACAAAATTATTCTTCGCCCTTCAGTGAGTTCCAAGACATCTACCGGCAACATCAAGGAGGGTGGTCTTGAAGGCACTCTACAACTATTCAGGATTCCCCAAGGCACACAGACCCCACAACTCCCCACTCAGCCTGTTCGCAAACTCCTCAGCCACATTCTCATCCTTGAGCTTGCCAACATCTAGCCTCGGCTGGGAGGGTACCATTGTCCCTGATCTAAACTGCAACTTCAGAGTTGCTACAACAAGCCTGTGATTGGTATTGAGGAACTGAGCACTCCGGTAGACCCTGCAGTTCTGAATCATCCTCCATTGACCTATGGGAGCTGGAACCATGAACGAGCCAACCCAAGTCCATGACCTCATGCAAAGTCAAGGAACTTAGTGCTATTCTGGTTCACAGTTCCAGACCTATGGCACAGTTCCTATTTACAATTGCTATTATAAGGAGTGTGGACACTTCTCCAACCATGATATTCTAGTTTTGTATTTTTAATTTCCTGAAATTTTGAAAAAAAGTCTGATTTCATGCTATTTAATTCCAGACGTAAAAGCAACAAAAGGTGAACATTTTGAAGGGGGTGTAGACTTTCTATTGGCACTGCATATTTCCAAAAAAAATTAAAGAAACAAGTAATAAAAACATTTTTTAATAAGAAAGAGCAATCAGAGATTGCAGACCCTCACATTTACTTATTTTGTGTGGTATTTGTGGAATTTTGTGTAGTGTTTTGTGTGGCATTTGTGTCCTGATGTGTTACATCTATCTATATATTAATACTGAAGGACCAATTTTGTGCTCCTCCTAGCGGTCGCATCACGTTTTTCTCGGTACTGTGACCTGGACTGAAAGAAACTTCGTACCTGTAAGAGTGCATCGCACATAGTGGCAATAGTCAAACTTCAACTCTGAAGCAGAATAAACACTTTTTGTTTTACATTCGTTGACATGGCGACGTGTGACGTCACCGCTGAGAGGCGTAAGGACGTCATGACATCAACGGTCATTCGCTGACGTCATTACGTCTGTCGTCGACTGACCGTCACCGTGGGGCGGTGTAATTCCACTCCTCGAAAATAGCGTATGCAATGTAAAACCCTCTTCTGCACATGCTGACTCCCTCAGAAGGTGAATTTGACACAAAAAATGTAACAAGAAACATTGTATCTTCTATCTATATATTAATACTGAAGGACAAATTTTGTGCTCCTCCTAGCGGTCGCGTCACGTTTTTCTCGGTACTGTGACCTGGACTGAAAGAAACTTCGTACCTGTAAGAGTGCATCGCACATAGTGGCAATTGTCAACCTTCGGAATCCGTCTGTGACGGGGTTTCGGCTAGTCATTAATAATTGACATAACTAGAACTGACACGTTTTTAACTGCTGGCAGTGATGACCGTGTACCAAGATGTCCCACTTTGATTGGACACCTGACCCTGACCCGTGACGTTTTTTAATTATTATTCACCTGAATTTAGAATGGGATTAAAATTAATTCAATTCAAATCAAATGGAAGACCAAATAGGTATCGTCCTGCATTGGAGTCATCAAAAGGAACCCAAGCAAGTAAAAAACAAAGATGAAGTCATCAGGAGGAACCTGGATAGGATTGGGTGTGACCCTTATTCAAAAAATTAAACTATTCTGGCTACCAGACCCTGCGTTGGATTAGATTGAAATTTAAAATGTCTATTCCCCATCACTACAATATCATAATTGTGAAGTTTCACGTCAGTTTATTGTCAAGTAGGCAAGATTTGATCTGTGACTTACTACAGGTACCATGTAAAGTGTCCAACTGTGTCTGCAGACGTCATCCTGCAGTTGAGTTACATATTTTTTGAGGATGTTGTTGGTAGGATTTGCACTCCAGCCACCGTAAAACACTTCATTACACAAAACCCACAAATGCAAGGAAAACTGAAAACCCACTCCGTAGGAGTACCTCCTGTGCTGCTGCCCTTCGCAGGGCAGCTCAGCGGATGACGGGATTGGGGCAAAGCCTTCGGGACCCCCATTCCTTGATGATAGGAAGAAAAGCACAAAGTAAACTTCGTGGGTCAGATTGTGGTGGTGTGTGTGGCAGAGTGGTGCTGAGGCATCGTCCACCAGACGGCAGTCTCCTGAGGTTAACCTGAGGCAGTCCCTTGAAGTGGGTGCCTGGAATGTCCTATCCCAAAGAGAGAATGATCACCCGTCTCTGTTATCATCTGAGCTCAGGCGTTTGAACATCGGTATTGCAGCACTCTCTCAGGTTTGAAAACTGGATAGTGGCGAGATCATGGTGGGTGGTTAAACTGACTATTGGTCTAGTCGCTCTGATGGTGACCATGCCCAAGGAGTTGATGCAGCTGTGTCCAATAAGCTGACGCCAATTATAATTGAGGTATCACCAGTCAACGAGCATATTTTGAGACAAATGATTCGACACTCCTTGGGTGTTTCCCTGGTCTCTGTATATGCTCCAACTGAGGCGACTGATCTCACCCTGAAGAACGCATTCTATGCCACGCTTGAGTCTGTGGTTGATCAGTGCCCCAGGAGAGATACTCTTCTCGTCTTGGGGTATTTAAATTGATCGACTGGCACTGATAGGGATTATTACGAGACATGTGTTGGTCCCCATGGGTCTGGAACTGTAAACCAGAATATCACTAAGGTCCTTGACTTTGCAAGAGGTCGTGGAATTAGGGTATTCCAACGCTGGTTGTGTGGCAAAGGAGATTGACCATGCGCTCATTGACAGTCACTGGAGGATGATCCAGAACTGCAAGGTCAACAGGAGTGCTGAGTTCCTCAATACCAAGCACAGGCTTGTTGTAGCAACTCTGAAGCTGCAGCTCAAATCTGGGAGAATGGCACCATCCCAGCATTGGCTGGATGTTGACAAGCTCATGGATGAGATGGTAGCTGAAGAGTTTGCAAACAGGCTGAGTTGAGATTTGGGGGGTCTGGGTGCTTTGGGAAATCCTGAACATTTGTGGAGTGCCTTTAAATCCACCATCCTTGATGTTGCCAGTGGACGTCTTGGAACTCACCGTGGGGCGAAGAGGAATTTTGTCTCTTAAGGGACACGAGATACCATTGACCAGAGTTATAGGGCCGGGCTTAATTGCAGCACTGAGTTCTTCAGGGAGTTGAGGTGTAAAACTGCACATGTGCTGAGGGCGCACAAGAAGGCCGATGTGCAAGAAATCAGTAAGAGGGTAGAGCATCACTTGTGGTCAGGTGATTCTCATCATGCTAACAGGAGAATTCGTGCATTGTGTTCCTCCAAGCCTGTCCCTCAGTGTACTGCAGTTAGAGCAGAGGGTGGTGGGCTCTTGACAGAGGACTCCGAAGTGAATGCCCGCTGGTTCGGTTACTTTGAGCGGCTGTACCAGGCTGACCCACCAGCTGTTGAGTTGGATGTCATGACTGTTACGATCCCTATTGCTGACCCTCCAATCAACTGTGATCCACCTTTGTTTGTGGAAATGGGCCAGCTGCAGTGAACCGGTTAAAATGGCGTAAAGCTCCTGGGACCTGTGGCATCCATGCTGAACTTCTTAAAGTTGGTGGAAATGCTGTACTTGTGTCATTACATGCAGTTCTGTGCTCTGCCTGGAACACAGGCATCATCCCAACTGACTGGAAGAGGTGCCTTGTTGTCCTTCTCTGGAAAGGGAAGGGTGATCGTCAGGACTGCAACAACTATTGAGGGGCAATGCTGCTCTCAGTGTCGAGCAAGGTCTTTGCTCGAATACTTATTGAAAGGGTTTGCCACCATCTGCTTGAGCACCAGCACCTAGAGCAGTCAGGCTTTACACCAAAGAGGTCAACGATTGATCGTATCCTTGCAATTTGGGGCCTCACTGCACGCAGATGAGTGTTTCAGCAGGGGCTGCTTGCAGCCTATGTTGATCTCTGCAAAGTGTTCAATTCAGTGAATCGGGATGTTCTCTGGAGGATTCTTGGTCTTTGTTGGGTGCCGCCAAAACTGATCAATCTGATGTCTGAACGATACTCTGGTACTGAGAGGGCTGTGAGATGTGTTGATACCATCTGACTTATTTCCAGTTGTTACTGAAGTTTGTAAGGGGAGTGTACTAACCCCTACACTTTTCAGCATTTGTAAGGACTGTATTCTGGGGAGGATGTCGGAGAGATCAAGCTGCGGTGCATCGTTTGGGAATGTCAAGATCTCTGACCTTGATTTCGTAGATGATACAGTCATCTTTGCAGAGATTCTGGATATCCTTTTGTGGGCCCCGACATGCTGAATGGGGAGTCGGAGCCACTGGGATTTCGGGTTTCCTGGGTCAAAACCAAAATCCAAGCTTTCAATGACATCTTAAGGGGCTGTCACACCTTAACGTTTTAGCCAGCGTATGGCAAGGTCTTAAAATGTATGTAAAATGCTGGCGTACGCTGAACTATTGATGTTTTTTTTTAAGTTTTGGGCGCATAATAACGTGTTGGACGTATGCATAACGTATTAGTAACGTACACAGAACGTTTCTATCACATATAGATAACTTATACCAACGAATGCTGAGCGTGTTGTCGGCGTTCAGAACCTATGCCCAACGATAGTCTAACTTATGCATAGCGCGGCAGCATATCGCCGACGATCACGTGGAGTAGGCTATTCATAGGCAGCGGCTCGACGATTCAAATCATAACCGCACTCGACATCGAAGTGTGAAGCCGCTGTCACACCTTGACATTTTAGCCAGCGTATGCCGACGTATGAAAAATTTGCCGAACCAAGCTGGCACACGTCGAATACGTTATGGGTAACTTTTATATACGTTAAGAGTACACTAGCATACGTCGTAGTACGCTGGCATACGTCGTAGTACGCTGGCAGATGTCGTCGTACACTGAGAAATTTTCAGCATGTTGAAAATTTATCGACGTACTCGGCGTATGACACACGTTCCGCATAGGCTGGCCATAAGTTGTAGGCAAGTTACGCGATCATTGACACACGTCGACACACGTTACTTGTACGTTACTCATAAGTCGAAACACGTCGAGGTAATGGTTAGCGTCAGTGTTCCAGACTCCCTGGTTTTTAAAAAAAAAATTTATTCTTCGGTATGACTGTGATGTTGACACTTCGATTTCGAGTGCGGTTATGATTTAAATCGTTGAGCGGCAGCATATTAATTATATTATATTATAACCGCACTAGAAAGACGCCGAGTGACTTCCTCAACACGAATTCCAAGTAACTGGCCAAGCTTTCTCCGAAACAGCGACAACAAACATGAGATATTCCTGTTTCTTGCCCAGAACTACCAAATGGCAGGTGACAAGCTCATCTACAGCACTGTGGATGACAAAGTTGTGTGCTCTTCCAAAGATGCCATCAATGCAGCTCTTGCCCCTTGCTCACACGAGAAAGCAGACTCGAGGATCTTTGTTCATGTCATTGACATGGTTCAGCATGGACATACAAAAGTGATGATCCGCACTGTGGACACTGATGTAGTGGTGATTGCAATTGCTCACTTATTGAACAATGGCTTCAAGGAACTTTGGGTTGCCTTTGGAACTGTTAAGAATTACAGGCACATCGCAGTACACCAAATCGTCGCTAACATAGGACCAGAGAAGTCCAAGGCTCTGACATTTTTCCATGCGTTTACTGGCTGCGATACGGTGTCCTTCTTCACAAACCGTGGAAAGAAGTCTGCATGGCAGGCATGGCAGGCATGGCAGGCATATCCAGATGCTAAAGAAGCATTTGGGACATTGTGTTCACAGCCAGATGAGGTGCCGAGTACTGTCATGGACATCCTGTAACGATTTGTTGTGTTGCTGTATGACCGTACATGTGAACTTCAGGGTGTGGATGCTGCACGGCGCTACCTGTTCACTAAGAGGTCAAGGGAGATTGAGAATATACCTCCAACAGCATCGGCTCTCTTGGAACACACAAGGAGAGCTACATTTCAAGCAGGTCACATCTGGAGTCAGTCATTTGTCTCCAATCCAGTTGTTCCCCCTCCAGCTGATTGGGGTTGGGAGAAGGATGGCGAGATATGGACAGTGATATGGACCATACTACCCAAGGCATCTCAGGCGTGCTATGAGCTCCTGAGCTGCAAGTGCAAGAAAATTTGTAAAGGAAACTGCAAATGCTACAAAGCAAATCTCCAATGCACATCCCTATGAGCCTGTGACGGATAGTGCTCTGAAAAATGACGTTGGCCGCTGAAGTTGCAGTCCTATGTAATTTGGATTAAGGGTTATAAGAAAATATGTCGAACATGGCGGCCATCTTGGAATCCAAGATGGCGGACACCAGATATGCATTGTCTTTGATTTCACTGGATTCCTCGAGGCTGAAAATTGGGGGTTAGCCAATGAAATTGCATTCCTATCCGATTCAGTTTAGGCGGCCATGTCTTAAGCGGCCATATTGAAACTCAAGATGGCGGCCACCAGGGGGCATTTCAGAGTTGGGTTCTAATCGAAAAATGTTCCTACTGGAGTCCCCAATCTGTGTGCAAAGTTTCATAATTTCTCCACAAAGTGAAATATACTGCCATATTTTTTGTCTTAGCAGCTGGACTCGAGGATGTTGAGGTCATGGAGAGATTCACTTTCCTTAGCAGTGATATTGTTGTGGTGCCGGGTTCGGGGGCGGGGAATGACCACGAGATGGAGCAGTTGGGCCGTATCCCCCCCGAACACCCAAAATTGAAGGTCGTCACTCCGGATAACTCCGAAGTCGACGGGTCGCTTAATGGACCATGGACGCCAATATTTTGACCGCGCGGTTAGGGTCTTTTTGTCTGATTCCAATTTACCTTATTCACCGCGTGGTCTAGCTACCGGGGAAGCCACACCCTCGACCGGCTTCTCCGTGCCCGAGGTGCCCTCTACTGAGTACTCACGTTTCCACAGCCATGCTCCGAGCTGGTCAATGGACTCCTGCACCCTTCCAAGAGGTATCGTGCCTTCTTCCAACACCAACAACAAAGCGACCTCCTTTTGGTAAATTTAACTAACCCACGAACTAACATTACACTGACCCTGGGTTCCCTTGAGTGGGATTCACTCCTCCCCCCAATCATTCATTCGCACCATGCATTCCACATTCAATCCATTCACACTTGGGCCCGCTGTCCCACATTCACTCATCATGTTTCTTTCGTTTCTCTTTTATTCCTCACATCAACATTCTCCTAACTACGTCCCCATAACTATCTCGTGCCCCTCGTCATCCCTTATTCTACTGCACGTACCATTTAACTCTACTGCTAAGCTACGTCCCCACTACGCGTTCATGTCTGTCCATGTCTCCCAATCCATTCCCAAATTCTAATTTAGGTTCCCACTACTTGTTCCACGGGAGGGCCCCATGAGGAACTGTTCCTGCCCCATGAGGCCGGTCTAGCTAACACTAAACCCTTCCCCTAAACTAGTGCTCCTTTGCACGGGCACAAGGATGTCCGCTACATCGGAGGATGAACATCGGATGTTCCAACGACAGTAGGAGGGTTAGGGACACTTGGAATTATAAAAGAAAAAAAAAGAAAAAGGAAAAAAGGAAGGGGGGAGGAAGTCTAAATTTTGTTGTTGCAAACTAAGGGAGTGGGTGTGGACAAAGGCAGAGGCGATAGGTTGGGGGGAGACAGTAGGGTAGGTCCGAGCCCGTTTCTGGATCGGCTGGCACCACCACACTCCCTCTACAACCTCACGGGACCAGACTGAGGCCGGCCAGCTTCACATGCCGACCTCCTGTGTTTGAGCTGCATCTGCTGGTCCGCATTTGCCTCGCCATACTTTGCCTTGCCTGCCTTTGCCTTGACCCCCATGCCTGCCTTGCCCTTGTTTTGCATGACCCCCATGTCACCAACCATCCATGTGCGCCAGGACCATCCCAGCAAGTGTTTGTAAAGACTGCCCTGCAGGCAGCCTCACCACGGGACTGTGATCGCGCAGCCCGTGCACCATCATCTTGTGTTTTGCATCCATTCCAGTCTATCTCCATTCACTGTGCCAGGGACTGTATGTGCAGCCCGGCGACCTGGTTCTTGCATAAAGGCCACTTCAAATGGCCTGTCAGACGGCGCATGGCCTGCCGTGTTAGGGTGGGTTGCCTCCAGCAGCTGAAGACTAAAAAATAAAAAGGGGGGTTCAGTGACCAACAAAAAGGGACCTTTGAGTCGGCCTTGAAGACGCCTGACCTTCAAGCTGCTGTGCACTCAACCACACAAAATGATTGACTTTGCTGTGCCTTTTTCCCACAGATCACAGGTCCTGGGCCATGGTTAGTGTAAATAGTAGGAAATGAACATAATTTTTAAAACCCACCTGTTTGTTTGTGTTAGCGCCGGCAATATTATTTAAGTTGTCTGACTGAGTCTGTTAGTTTAGTTACCCAGCGCGCTAGGTTATTTATTTTTGGGACATGTATACAAATGTCGCACTCAGGGATCCGTAAGTAAAATGTACTCGGGGAAAAACCTACACCTGCATGGCACACGAAAATTGGCGACTCGGGACGATTCTATAAAATGACGAGTGGGGGTCCATTTTCGGTGGTGCCTTGGTCATCTTGGTTCCGGTCTTCGTTCCCTGGTCGTCGTCGTCGTTTGTTGGTGGCTGATCTTCCATAGGAACCTGGTTGCTCGCTGGATTCTGGCTGTGGGTTCGAGTCCCAGGGTGGTGGTTTGTTGGATTGTGGTTCGTGTGGAGTCCTCGAGCTGGGGACCCCGCTCCCTTTAACGGACTCCGAGCTCACAAGTGCGGGTCAGCCAGACTGCACGAGGCGGCCAGGTACCCGATCAAACTCTAACCCCCAGCTTGCCTATCCTCCGCGGCTGGAGGGTCCGAATAAAGGCCAGTTGGCTCCATTTATTTTTGGGTGTGTGTGTCTGTCTGTGGCCAGTCTTATAAGTAGAATTGCATTAGTGCCTTGCTTATTGTACATTTCAATTTAGTCAGATTAATACTGCTCTGTGTCTCCCTTCCTGATTATTATGAATTATAAACCCCGTGTTAAATGTACCAGCTAGTTTTCTGTGCTTTCTCTCATTGGCCGAGCATGGTTCGGGTTTGAGTTATAGTGAGGCCGATTGTGCTGTAGATTGTTATTTGGACTGGTGCGGCTTTGGTAATTCCCACTCGGTTAGGCCAGATCCGAGTTGGTAACAGCGACTCGGTTTCGGACAAAGCCGGCCAAGGGTGTGGCTTCCACGGTAGCTCAACCGCACGGTTAATTAGGTAAATTGGAATCAGACAAAAAGACCCTAACCGCGCGGTCAAAATATTGGCGTCCACGGTCCATTAAGCGACCCGTCGACTTTGGAGTTATCCGGAGTGACGACCTTCAATTCCAGGTGTTCGGGGGGTAGACGGCCCAACTGCTCCATCTAGCGGTCGTTCCCCGCCCCGGAACCTGGCACCACAACAATATTCACGTCTCCGCTGGCTGTGAGCCAGAGGTCAATAGACGTCTGGGTCAGGCCTGAGGAGTCATGGATTCACTTGGTCATGGGGCGTGGCGCTGTCGGTACCTGTGCAGGAGGATGAAACTCTGAGTCTCCAGGTCCTTGGTGCTTCCAGTCTTGCTCTATAGATATGAAATTGAAGGAAAAATATTAAGTAATATTTACTCTTGAACCGCTGCATCAATATATGCGAAATTTGAAAATTATCATCGAGCTGACATGCGAAACATGGGTTTAAAATTTCAACCCGATCGGCCACACGGTTTGGCAGCCAGAATTATTTAATTATTTGAATCTCAGAACTTTGAGAAATTTTTTTTTTTCCCAGAAGGCTCATTTGGCTGCACCTGAATGCATTTGAGGGTACAGGAATATCAATTCAATTGATACCGACAATGTCCCCAGGAAAAAGGGCTAACTGCATACGGAATAAATAGATTGAACACTTTGTGCTACCCAGTTCGTAACTCATCAGTAACCGCGATGTGTCGAAACAAGGCTGTATTTGTCTCACTATTGAAGAATGTTTTCTCTGCAACCACTTATCCTATCAAAGGGAAACTTTGCAACTATCATACAAGTCTCATGTTGTATCAAAGGCGGACGTCTGGGTACCCGGTCATCAATGCCAGCAGTTATAAAGTGGCAGTTCTAGTTATTATTATTTTGCATTCGAAATTCTGCCCTCCTTGCTCAGAAACTGTTCTCGAGTCCCTGGGAATAGGAATGTCAGGATTGATTTTATTCGTGAATATCCATCGTGGACACGTCTGTATTAGTTGGGGTGTCTGATCAGATCAGCCTTTGATATTGATACAGATCACAGAAAACTCAGTCTCCCAGCAGACACACGACGTCAGTATGAAAGATTCACGACATCGGGAATAGACCGCTTGGTTGTACAACCATATCACGACGCGGTACAGCCGCAGCGCGCAGCTCGATGATCTAAAACTGCTAGTTTTTCTGCCTCATGTGTTTCTAGGGTGAGCGCTTTGCCACCTCGTGACGTGTGTGGTTGTGTCTGCCTTTCACTGGAGAAGAGATCTGATTGGCTAATTCCTATTTCCGCATCATGAGCCGCCATTTGCAAGGTTTGGTTAAACTTGTGAACTTTAAGCTGTTTCTGAGTGTGGCACACAATCCGCTTTAAATCTGCAGAAGACTTTAGCTTTGTTAGTTAAAATTATCTTCCGCCGTGATCATTTTTGGTAAGTATAATATTATAAATCGATTTTATGCGTCTTAGCTTTTGTTTTTGGATGTTTTTAAGATCACAGAATCCATGATGTGTTACTGTTACTGGTGTGCTGGAATCTATATAGTTACATTCAATCAAAACTCTCCCGGGCCTGAGCCCTTCGGGGAACTCGACTGGTTTGAGCGTTGGACTCGAACGTGCATCTGACGATCGAATCCTCTGGCACCCGATTTCATCAATCGTTTATCACGTTTAGCTGTCGCTGATATGGCCCTGATCGTGTGTCCAAATCGACGGTAAATAATGAAGTCATTTTCCACGTGCCTGGTGAAAAAAAACACGTCTGTGGCAAAAAGGGAACTCTGCAAAAATTACTTTGGACAAGTTTAATTGGTTCAGAACCTTTTAAAATATTTTTCTGGTGTGGATAATGCTTCGGCCGTTCGGGTCCGACAAATTACCGCATTGTACCGCAATGTAACAAATTTAAAGTTCCACTGCCCTTAAAAAAGCCTCAATTAATATTATTTTTAAAAACATATTATTTTTTATGTCCTCTTTTAACGAGTTAGGCCTAACCAAAGGCAAAAGGAAAACAATTGTCAGTTATTGTTCGCCGAAAAATGTGGTTTTGTCATTAAAAAAAATTAACCCTTTGGCCGCCGACAAACTGCCGCTCATAACAATGAAGCCTTCATTGCGGTAGTTTGTCACTTGGGGAGTTGTTCAAGTTTGTTGGTGCACAATTGTTTTCCTTTGGTAAAATGGTTATCAAAAGACATGAAAATAACTTTATATTAGAAATAACAAGATTAATTGAGGCTTTTTAAGGGCAGTGGAACTTAAAATTTGCTACAAGCTGCTTCGAACACTGGTGTACTAAATTGTTTTTATTTTCTAAAATAAGGGTGATGTCCAATGCTGTGATATCCACATACAATTTGTGTGGAAAGAATGGGAAGAGACCTTTCTGGAACCTGAATTTTTATAAAGTTGTCAGAGGTAATGAATTCTGCTAAATGACAGTTTATAACGTGCATGACTTGAGCGTAATTCACATTGCAAGTCTTGTTTGATGATCATAAAGCCCAATATATATGAAGTGGAAATTCTTATTATTTTTCAGACAGTACCATGGCCAGTCAGCCAACAGCAACGGAGGCGGCTGTGGACACTGCCATATCACAACATTTGAAATATGCCCCTGATCGGCGTGGAGGTGCGGGCAGGAACAAGCCCTCATCCATCTATAATTCCAGCAATCTCTGTGTCTGAGTGTCTGTGACCACTGGTCCGATCTAATTGAAACTTATTAGCTATATTGCTGGGGACCTGAGTGTGTGCCTTTTCAAGGTTTGATATTAATCGGACAAGTGCTTCCCAAGTTATGGCCATTTATTTACCAAACCAACTGCGTAGGCATGGCCGATGGGGAAGAGATCCACAGCCACGTTTCCCATTACGGGTTACAACGTACGGACTTCCGAATAGTGATGACTTACTGTTGTTGTTCTTCTTTCAGCTGCTCCCATTAGGGGTCGCCACAGCGGACCTTCCGTTATGATCCGCATACTGATTTGGCACAGGTTTTACACCGGATGCCCTTCCTGACGCAACCCTGGTCACCTCTTATGACACAGGGACAAGGATTGGGTTTCGCCATGATTCCGGGCTGCCCTACACCCTCCCATAGCGCGGCCCAGCACAGAGCGCCCGTCCTCAAGCGATCCTCCAACCCAAGCCTCTGAGTAGCCCGATTACAGGCGCACGCCACTACGCCCGGTATAGTGATGACTTACTGTATTCTCATAATTTCTCGATTTCTCATGCGCATTTATAGATAAACACAATGCCCCAATCCAGTCGTCGTTTACGAGAGTGAATGAACGGCCTGTGTGGTTGTTTGAAAATTGTTATTATTTTTATTTTTTTTGCACGTACAGGCACGCACTAGTGTAATAATAACGAGTAAAAGCAACACACTGTGCCAGCCGTCCACTTCCTTGATTATTAAGAATTTGCAGCATAGTTAATTGTAATGTTGTATGTTAGAAACCCAGCCTAAGTTTACATTGTGAAAATATTTACATGTACTTTTATGCATCATGAAGTTATTTTATTTTCTTGTGAAATTAAGATTGAAAACACCCAACAAATTAATTTTTCGTGCTTTGGAATTATTTATGTGAGGCATTCAAAATTGTGTTTTCATACTTAATGATGTGAGATTTATATATTTTCTTTGTATGAATACACACATAAAGTTTTATGTGTGTATATCAGTTAGTTTAAAGAATACACACACATATATAATTTTATGCATTGTTCATATCATGTCAAGTATCATCTGTTTAAGTCTTTTTGCACCTCCTTCTATTGATGCCCGCTGTGGGACATAACAAGTAAAAATATTTCTAAATTATATATATCATGGAGAAATTCTATCAGAAAGGTGTTTGACTTCCCAAGTAGGACCCATATTGTACTCTTTTACCAGTCATTGCTGAATTTCTACCAATTCAATGTCAACTATTATGTCATATAGCAAAATTTATATGTGGTTCTTCGTCTTCTCATAATTCTTACCTGAGGTTGCTTAATTATGAATCTTGTAACAATGGGTAGTATGCCATCAGTAGCTAAAACTTTTAATTACATTTTATATAAATGTAAGTTATGGGTCAATACCTTTTATGCTCCTAATGCCCATTTCATGTATGCAAGCATAGAATTATCAGCAGTGATACTAACACTGCATGATGATGTTGTTGTTCTTAAAGGTGCCTTTGTGCAGTCAATTATATTTGAGAGAGAAGCTCCACAGTTCCTCTCTGGAGCAGAACTTTCTGAATTTGAATTGTTAACTGCGCTTTGCACAAAGTGAATTTGTCAAAAAGGTATTTACGACTTTTACCCATGTGGTATTTCTTTTTATTCCAAATTTTTAGTATACGTTTCTCAATTCCAATGGTATCTACTTTTATTTATTGGACGTTTGTATTTGAGTGTGCTTTTTTGGTAGAAATAAAGATATTATTATTGTTAATACTGCTTGCATATTTTTGCCGCAATCATGCTCTGCGTGATACGTGATAATAAATGATTATGAATTACAGTTGTTTTCAAGTTGCAACAACGTTGTGTGCCTGCTGGGATAGAATTGAAGAAGAAGAAGATGGAGATGGACAAGAGGGAATGTTCGGGATCGAGGATTGTGGAGAGGAGAACTCGTCGTGCTGACTTCACATGGTGGGATGAGTTGGGATATTAAAATAGTGTTTGTACGTAGTACATAGATACACTGTGCACGATAATGTGTTCGTGTCCAATGGATTATATACATTTAAAATGTTATATTCATGGATCGTCGACAAATCAAAGTGAAATATTTAATTGGTTTAAGAATCTGCAGATTCTGTGGAGAAAATGTTCTGAGGTAAATTAATCTCCCCCCACGTGGTTATTATTTAACATCAACCTCCGTGAGTACGTAATAAATAGATATCTCCTGCACGAGAGAACCCTGTACCTGGTCCCTGGTCCGTCCCGTCCTCTCCAATACGAAGGTTGTGAACGTCCAGGATCCTGAACCCGGAGATCTCAGCAACCGCTCCCGGACTCCCTCTGTTCCCTCCATCACTTCCCGACTTGGTGTCCGAGGAGCTCGAATCGAGGGCGCAGCTCGACAGGTCTCTGTCCATGACCCTCAGCTCGAGGAAGCACCACGTTCGGTTCCACGTCCCGGTCTCACAGACACTCTCTCGGACAAGAACTTAGTCCAGATATCTTTGAGTGTCTGAACCACGTGATTGGATTTCACTGAAATTCAAACCGAGTTTAACGTTCCTGTGAATGAAACGGAGTCACTCGAATTAACATGAAACCCGCGATTCTTGGTTTAGATTTTCATGTTAACTTGAGGAATATTATAATCGGTCTGATAGCGAGAAGGTTAAAGGGAGAATGGACAACTTCAACTTACACGATACACACAGAGATGGCTGTGAACAACAATGTAAAGAAATCTGAACATCGACACTCAACAGGCCCATCCCCCCTCAACCTCGTGCGGTGTATAAAGTGAGTCTGGCCAACTGAACTAAAAGGTTCCATGTTTGTCCCCAACGAGCGAGAGAGAGAGAGAGAGAGAGAGAGAGAGACAGAGACAGAGACAGAGACAGAGACAGAGACAGAGAGAGAGAGAGAGAGACAGAGACAGAGACAGAGACAGAGACAGAGACAGAGAGAGACAGACAGACAGACAGACATGGGAGCCCACGATGTGCATACCCGCACGAATATGTTTATCGGTGAAGCTCCGTGCAATGTACGAGTATGAAACTTGGTGATATCGTGAATAGAGACGTTTTCTACCCTTTGAACTCCATCCAAAGATGATATTTTCAGTACTTTTCCCGTATTCACCAATTAAATTCGGTGCACGCCTGCTGCTGCCTTTCGGCTCCAGTTATGATTTTGGGATTTGTACGAGATAGCGTCAAGAAAATGACAGAATTTTATCGGAACAAATCATGACACCGCAATTTAAACAAGTCTGTAGACGGCGATGGTTCACGAGCAATGTACACGGTTCGCCTTTTTTTATTTTTTCACCTTCGAGGGGACGCCACGGGCAAATTGGCGGGAATCAGGAAAAAACGTAAATGATAAAAGTTGTGGTACTCGAAGAGCACTACTTGCATACCAACTTTCATTTGAAACAGTTGAAAACCCTTGGAGCTCGATGTCCAATTTATTGATTTTTTTGGCATTTTCTAAGTTCGTGACCTTGTGACTTCGACCTTGGGATGAAAATGAAAAATCGAGCTCCATGGGGCTATGCAGGTGCCATTGGGCTAACCAAATACCGAAATCCCTGCCAGATTCGACAAACCTCCTCGGAGAAGATGTAACTTGAAACCAGCTACCCCCTAAAAACACATATTTTTTGGGCGTGGCTCCGCCCATAATGGGCGCAGCACGCCCATTCTCAGGAAAACACAACGAGATCATGATATAAACCTCCCACCCAAATTTTTATCAAGATCGGATCAAAACCCACGGAGCTATGCTCGGGACAGACAGACAGACAGACATACAGACAGACAGACAGACACACACCCATAACGAATATAGTGGTCACTTACTGACTCGTAAACCAATAAAGCTTATGAAAGAACGAAAAAAAATACAACACTTGTTACAAAACACGGAGAATGAAAACCGTAATTTACAAACCGACATCGTCAATGAGAAGTACACGTTTGTGGGGCATCGTCGATTGGATGAACGGTGTCATGTGATGACCGGGCAGACATGGCTAATGATGCTATGGATGGATATCTAGCATTCGAGCACTGACCATGGTTATAGGATGGTGGTCCGGAATCCTTACGCTCGACATGAACACAGTTAAACTCAGCAATAGAAACAGATCATTTCAGTTTTTGTTTTGTGTTTTTTACGACGACATGCATCCACACTCTTACTGATGAATTTGCTTCCAGATTTTGAGTCCTGCATTGTCCGCTTTCTCATGGCTTTGTTGCTTCCACACAAACATGTGTAGCCCAACGGTGTTGAACTTTCTGATCAGTTTTTAGCAGATCAGAGCGCTGCTCATAGAGAGCTCGGCGTTGTTCTTCCTCTTCCTCTTCTTCTTGTTCTTCTTGTTCTTCTTCTAATTGTGAAGACAAAACCTTAACCTCTAGGACTCGGCTCTTGTATATACAAGATCTGGATCTCCTTAAATACTAAGCACATGTAAACATCCTCGCATTGACGGTGCCTTTTGAGAGTGTCTATCATGAACTTTTAAATATATTCGGACATTTGCTTTAAAGTTTCGAAAAGTTCACCTTACTATTTAAAGATTATTCCATTTATCGTATTGTAATTTCGTAAATACACTATTTATTTCGTAAATACACTATATGTCGTAAATACATTATGACAGGTCTCGCTATTGGCTTAATCAAGGCACGTGACGAAATATCGGCAGTTGTGATTGTTTTTTTTTTGTTGTATTTTTTTTTAGCCGACGAAACCTTTAGGACGCTGCTCTTGGACACATTTGTCCTTGTTCCTTCATATCATGGCAGGATGGAAGAGAACATCGCGAGTGAGGTCATCAGCTTGCTCAACTCGTTTCACGAATAACTTCTTCCCTTTCAACTGGCCTTTGACCTCTCTAAAGTAACGCTCTCCAGTGATGAAGAGTTTCATTCCTTTGTCTGAGCAATGGGTGAGACAGCCTTCCTTGAGCACATTCAGACCTGTTCAAAAGGGGGTTAACATGGTGCCTTGAAACTATGTGACTGATATCAGCCAATCACAGTGCTCCATGGAGACAACAAAAGATGGCCAGACTTTATATATAAGCACTGACTCAACCCAATGAACCAATCCATGACACGCTGCAGGCTACCAACACCACAAACCTGATCCTACCTGACATACAGTCCAGAGTTAAGGAGTGGAGAAAAACAGCGTAGAGTCACAAATTAGTCGCCCATAACAAGGAGTTAAGAAGTAATTGAGGTAATTAATAGTCCTCAAATATAAATCCTCTTGAGCCTGGTGTTGGCGCAGTGGTTAGGGCAGCGGCTTGGAATCCAAGAGGTCCTGAGTTCAAGCCCCGTTGGGCCACTGAATTAATACACCAGGGGGTTGACTCAGCCTGTCATCCTTCCGAGGTCGGCGAAATGAGTACCAGTGTACTGGGCCGGTGTATACCCCGGTTAAAATAGGTGTACCATATCCCTGTGTTGTAAGAGGCGACCAGGGTTGTGTCAGGAAGGGCATCCGGCGTAAAACATGTGCCAAATCACTATGCGGATCATACGGATGATCCGCTGTGGTGACCCCTAAAGGGAGCAGCTGAAAGAAGAAGAAGAAATATAAATCCTCTTCAAATTTCAAGTCAATCAGATGAAAATTGAGGATTTTAGAAACCTCACCTAAGTTGTTAAACTTTGGCCTATGTTAACCTTTTAGTCAAAGTTGACCTCAAAAATAATTGGCTATTTGAATTTAGTGACCTGAAGTATAAATCCTCTTCAAATTTAAAGTGAATCAGATGAAAATTGAGGATTTTAGAAATCCTACCTAAGTTGTTGACGTTTGGCTGATGATGACCTTTTGACCTCAAAAACAATAGGCTTCTTCCTTATGACAAACTCTACCATGTGGTGAAGTTTTGTGAAGATCGGTTTGAAATTGTGACCTGTAGGCAATAAACAGACAGACAAACGGACAAGAAGAAGACGTCGTGCAGAGCACGATACTTGCAAAATCCATAAAACAAATTTGTCCTCAAAAATAATTGGTGGTTGAATTCAATGACCAAATTTGCAACTCCTCTTCAAATTTCAAGTCAATCGAACGAAAACTGAAATTTGTAGAAATTCGGCCGATGCTGACCTCAAAAATAATTGGTGGTTGAATTCAGTGACCTGATATGCAAATCCTCTTCAAATTTCAAGTCACTGGGATGAAAATTGAGGATTTTAGAAATCTCACCTAAGGTGTTGACCTTTGACCTATGTTGACCTTTTGGTGAATGTTGACCTTAAAACATAATTGGCGAGTTGAATTCCATGACTGGAACTATAAATCCTCTTAAAATTTCAAATCAATTGAATGAAAATTGAGGATTTTAGAAACACCACCTTAGTTGTTGACCTTTGGCCTATGTTGACCTTTTGGTCGATATTGACATCAAAAATAATTCACTGGTTAAATTCAATGACCTGAAATATAAATCCTCTTCAAATTTTAAGTCAATCGGATGAAAATTGAGGATTTTAGAAATCTCAACTAAGATGTTGACCTTTGGCCTATTTTGACCTTTTGACCGGAAAACCAATCGGCCTCTTCTTTTTGACAAAGTCTACCATGTGGTGAAGTTTCATGAAGATCAGTTTAAAATTGTGACCTGTAGACAATAAAGACAAACAGACAGACAGACAGACAAACAGACAGACAGACAGACAAACAGACAGACAGACAGACAAACAGACAGACAGACAAACAGACAGACAGACAGACAGAATAACAAAATCGACTGACCAATATACTTGAAAAATCTTTGATTTTGTAAGTAACAAACAGACAGATTGGTGAAAACATAACCTCCTTCACCTTCGATGGCAGAGGTAACAATACTAGGAGTACAGAAGGAAGGTTGTAAATGAACAGCTACTCCAGCCCGAGGGTTTTCCAAACTCCTAAAAAACCATTTTCCTTTCATTATTCTTTGCTATTCACGCAAACAAGAAGAACTACATATTGTTTTTGCAAAAGTAAAACATCAATGTGATTTTCCCCAACAAATTGCTTAACTTCAGCTTTACGTATGGAAGAGTGTCCCCCGTTAATATAGTCGTATCAACGGTGGTTAACACCGACCTGGACGGATAGCCGAACGGTCTTACTTGGAAGCGAAGTGCCGAGATCCTTGGAGATTATGGCACGCGTGGGACGGAAAACAGCGGCAGAGCATGTACCATGACAGAAGCACACGAGTTTATCCTCGAACCTACAACGAGTAGACAAACAGTAAATTCAACAAATGAGGGTTTAATGAACAGAAATCAACTTGCAATAATGGAAATAAATCAAAGTGTGAGGTAATGAAAAGTGAGGTGAACTAAAACCTAACTTGAGACATCTCCACTCAGTCACAAAAACAGACAAGGGAACAGATAATATAAAAGAAAGTCCTCCCTTTGTTCCAGCACTTAGCTATGTGTCCAGAGATGATCTTTTAGGAGTCTGGCGATCCTCGAAAACCACCGTGCAGGAAACTCACAAAATGGTGCCAAGTCACTCTCTGCGTGGGAACCGCTGGCAGTCAGGGTGTTGTGCCATTCCATTATGGGCATATCCATCAGCCAGAAAAAGAGACAAGGGTTCTGCCAAATTTTCACCTGATTTGCATCTTGGCAAGTGTTCATTTCAGACAGAAATTTTTAGAAAGCTCATCTTCCTCATCCATTTCTTTCTTTTCTCAAATCCAACAATCATCATCCAATGGTTAATTTCCCATCATACATTCCTCAACTTGAAACTCCTTCTCAAGTGGTACAATCCCTGGAGTATCCTTCTCAACCACTGCACTGAAAGGCCCCATCCTTCTCCCTTCCACAGATCTCCTAATGTCTCTGTTCCCCGTTGTTTTGTGCTTCCCCCTCCCGCCCCACTTGTATCCTGCTCCCTTTGTTGTACATTCTCTGTGTTAGCTCTTATACGTGCCCCAACATTGTATACAAAAACAAAAAACAAAAAAAACCAGAAATGTCGCTGGAACATTTGCTTCAGTTGATATTTGCTGGAGTGTCTAAAAGTAATGTGAAGCGCAGGTCACAGCCCAGCAATCGCTGGCCGGCACATATTGATACGTTCATGAGTGGTCCATCGTGATGCACAAACAAGAGCCCATCGCATGCAACTCATGCGATGGTCAAATACCTTTTCACATCCATGATGCTGGTGAGATTCTTCAAGGGATACATACATGTCTGACCATAGATGAGCATTGACCCGGAAAAGACCACTGCATTCCATTTGCTATGACTTTAACAGCGCTTGTTTGCCTAAATTGGTTGGTGAAGGGTAAGCAGGCACTGCCAGTAAGGACGTCATGGACGGTGACCACGTGGACAGTAGCATCCTCGAGTCCCGAAATAAAATCTAACAATGAGGTGCATCGCACGGGGACGTTTTGCGGCTTGCAAAATCTGACAGGACATTGGCGAAGCCGGATAGGTGGTGCACTGACATGTGGTGCTTCCTACTGACGGTGGAGAGGACGTCGTCACCCTCAAACTGGACAATAACTCACGACAGCATAACTTTTCAAAGGCATGGTTTGTTGTCCATAAGGACACAGGCCCGAAGAATAGACTGTATGATAAAAGTGCTTGGCTGCGGTTGCTCTACCCAGAGCTTCAATTTTGCATGAGAGCCATGTAATTTGATGTTTTCTGAGCTTTGCGATGTAAAAGCCAGCCAATGCAGGGTTGCCATTGCATGAGATGTACAGGATTGCCCCTATGCCTGCACGCTTTCCTGATTCATCAGTCATGATCTATAACTGATCAGAAGGCCGTGGGAGGGTGACAGTCCGTGTGGACTGCATTGACGTCTGGGCCCTAAGGAAGACAGATTCTGTCTCATCGGTCCATGCAATGGCGTCTTGTGATTCTTGGTCTGCACACGTATCCTCAAATGGAGTAGGGTGGCAACCCCGTGAAGTACCCTCCCAAGAAATTTGTAGTGTTACAGATGAGTATAATTGTAATGTGGTGAAGGTGGGTTTACTGCACGGAAAAAGTTCAGTTAATTGGGCTGTGGGTGAAAGTTAATTGTTCATTCCACTGTACTTTGGTGAAAATGTTTTCAGTGAAGGAATTTTAATGTACTTTCAAGAAAGTTGTATTACTGTATTATGTCCAAGTTGTTATATTATTATTTACTTTTGGAATGTCATGATGAACCTTGCCAAGGTCGAATTAGCAACACCACATGAGAAGGCTTTAATCCGAGCCTCTGGAATGACAACAAAACAAGATAAGAAGTGCACCAAAGGCTGCCGTGGCTCAGCTTTGAATCACAGCTCTTGAGATGAGAGGCACCAGACTGCCATCCTGACATTGCCAGCAATAAACCATTGTGGTTCAAAGCTGACAGGTGGCAAAAGATATAAAACGAGCCCACAGTTTGCTTCAGACAGGAGAAAGGCAACCGAGAGAAGGAACAGCTGTGTACGATATTTATTGTGGCAGAATTCATTTTTTAAAAACCAGATCATCTGGTAAAGAGGGAATCTGGAGCCTTCTGTATGTGAACCGGGACTGGTTCAGCAACTCCAAAGCCCTGATTTAAAATAACTAATTCATCCCGCTGCATAATGGTTGCTCTAAACTACTGATCAGTCCACTCATCAAATCTGCTGCCCTGCTGGTGTCTCAAAAACGACTTCAAAGCAGGCATCTCCTCACTGGCTGCATCATGACGGCAACACGGCAATTCCTTCCCTCTCTCCTTACCTGCTGCCTGTACGCATTGTCCTAAACAGCGTGCAATCCCAATTTCAACGTCTCACATAATTTGATCTTTGGGCTCAGGTTCATCTGCATACGTACTTCGATGATGCAAGGCTTCACCCTCTGATGACTTCTACACCGTGACTGGCCTGTCGGATTCATCCTGTGTGCACCAACTGGCCAATTTCCTTTTGAACGTGTTCATAGCTGACTCTTCATCCATTTGTAACCTGATGAGGTTTATTTTACAAGCTTGTTACCACCTCAAAAGTCATGAGTTGATTCATAGCTGCATTGATACCTGTGACATTTCTATTCTATTTTTTATTTTTTTTTAGAGATTCTTAGGAAAGTCATTATGGGTTGCTTTCAATCAGTGTTAGTGTTTGAAAGGTAGACAGGAGGGATTAATAAGTTACTGATTAAATATCCTTCTACCTCCTGTCATATGTTGGTTTCATTGGTAAAATAACAAACAGCGGACATTCGTGTGCTTAAATCTTTCTACCGTGGCACCCTCCTGGTAAGCGGTGCACTCGCTTTGATGCCTCGAGGTGGATATGCAAGAGTAGGCACCAATGAAGGAATGTAACCCATTCACATTGGTAGGGCAGGCACACTGAAGAACAACAGCCACCCGATGAGGACTGGCATTGAGCTGCCAGAGGATCAGATCCACCCAAGGATGGTGGTGGACCTTTGACACAAGGCAGTCTTTGCGGAAGATAACCTCAAATCACATTTGTGGAGTGACTGAAAGACATTGCGCCGTGGGACAAGTAATGCTTCAAGAGTATCCAGAAAAGATCGTCAGAAAGTTTTTTCATGCTTCCAGTCTGGAGCTGATCGCACAAGACAAGGCACATCAACTCTTTGAGAGTAGATTCCAAGCCGGGCATTCCCATCGCACAGCGGGCATAAGCTCAAGTGCCGCAATACGGTGTGACGACTCCGCAGTATTTAATCGAGGCTTGCACAAGAGCGATTTAAAAACAAGTCAGAGATGAGAGATAATATGAGATGGCATTGGTTTTAGAAAACATCCTCTGGGCGATCATCAGAAGAAGGCTTGATTAATCCAGATCTATTAAAGCAGCCCCAGATGATTGAAATTCGAAATGGATTCGAATATATTGCCAAATAGAGGCCAGCGATGGAGAGGTCTTCATAAGTTAGTTCATGGAGATGATGGGACAATAGTCGGTTATTTGACCCAGCAGGAGGTCCAAGTGGGCCACCTTCTGTGGTGCAGTGCTTCGCACAGCTGCAGGAATGTCATCTCCGTCATATGCAAGGCTCAGAAGGAGTGACTGGTGGGTCTCCTTTTCCCATGTGAGACTGTCGATGAGGAAATGCGAAAAGTTTGAACTGAGGGAAAGAGTGTACAGAAGATTTTGGTACAAGCTCTCAAAGATGTGACCGTTTCATGCTTTGTGGGACTCCACTGTTTGTGATCCCCAATTTGCCGCCATCTTGGGAATGCTGAGTTGTTCATCAGTTCAGAGAGAAAGCATAAATAGTCCACCCCACCAATCACAAGGTTCAGATGACGCTACCACCATACCAACAGGAAAGTGGATCAACCAGGAACACCACGAGGTTTCTGATAGCACAAACCAAGTTTTAAAATAAGCCGCAACAAACATGGCGAGAAGAGGCCGGGACACGAGGAAGCGAGCGAAACCATGCCCATACCGACATTAAGCAGAAAACACACAAACTAACATGTAATGGCTGATATCCTCCATGTGAGGGAGTTCTTATCCGTGACATTCTGCACTCTTCCCCCCCCCCCCTTCACCTGGAGTGTATGTGGATGGCAGGGTTGGTATCCTGAAGTGTGTTCATGGATTGGGTCATTGGATTGAATGGGATGGGCCTGTTGTGTGTCCATGTTGAGATTTCTTGACATCCTTGTTCAGTGTCTGTGTGGATATTGTAAGCAAGAGTTGTCCATTCTCCCTTTAACCTTCTCATCATCAGACCGATTACGTTCCTCAAGTTAACCTGAAAAAACAAGAATCGTGGGTTTCATGTTAATTCGAGTATTTCCGTTCAATCACAAGAAGGTTAAACTCGGTTTGAATTTCCGTGAAATCCAATCACGTGGTTCGGAGACTCAAACATATCTTGATTAACCTCGTGTCCGAGAGAGTGTCTGTGAGAGTTGGACGTGGAACAGAACGTGGTGCTTCCTCGAGCTGAGGGTCATGGACAGAGACCTGTCGAGCTGCGCCCTCGATTCGAGCTCCTCGGACACCAAGTCGGGAAGTGATGGAGGGAACAGAGGGAGTCCGGGAGCGGTTGCTGGGATCTCCGGGTTCAGGATCCTGGACGTTCACAACCTTCGTGTTGGAGAGGACGGAACGGACCAGGGACCAGGTACGGGGTTCTCTCGTGCAGGAGATATCTATTTATGACGTACTCACGGAGGTTGATTTTTAAATAAGTACCACGTGGGGGGAGATTAATTTACCTCAGAACATTTTCTCCACAGAAACTGCAGATTCTTAAATCAATTAAATATTTCACTTTGATTTGTCGACGATCCATGAATATAACATTTTAAATGTATATAATCCATTGGACACGAACACATTATCGTGCACAGTGTATCTATGTACTACGTACAAACACTATTTTAATATCCCAATTAATCCCACCATGTGGAGTCAGCACGACGAGTTCTCCTCTCCACAATCCTCGATCCCGAACATTCCCTCTTGTTCATCTCCATCTCCTTCCTCTTCTTCTTCTTCAATTCCAGACCGAGTTTTCTGTGATCTGTATCAACATCAAAGGCTGATCTGATCAGATACCCCAACTAATACAGACGTGTCCACGATAGATATTCACGAATAAAACAACTTCTTCACCGCATCCTGACATCTTGATTCCTATTCCTTATACGATCATGAATCTGATTCCTTCTCATCATTCTTATTATTCCTGATAATTATCATCATTTTTATTCAATTCTCTCAGAATGTGCATTTCCATTCGCCCAAGTAAACTAAATTATTACTTTCTTTTCCAAGATTTTTAGAAAAAGGAGAGTTCAGGTGCCAAATTACGATTTGATATTTTACAGATTTTTGATTTTTTTTCTTTCAAAAATGGCCACGACATGGTGAAGGCCACCGCCAACACACATCACATTTATTCAAATAAGTGTGTGTGTGTGTGTGTGTGTGTGTGTGTGTGTGTGTGTGTGTGTGTGTGTGTGTGTGTGTGTGTGTGTGTGTGTGTGTGTGTGTGTGTGTGTGTGTGTGTGTGTGTGTGTGTGTGTTGGGTAGTCGATGAAGTCGAAAAAAAAAAATGTCAAAAATTTTTTTTTTGAGATTAAGTTTGTGCGTGTGTGTGTCTCTGCAACGCAAGGCTCCACAGCACAAACCAGCAAACTGATTTCGATGAAACTTGGCGAACAGGTGCCATATGGGATGGGAGTATGTGCGTTTGAGTTTCGTTGCTAAGCAACTACCCATTGCCGAGCAATGGGACTTTGAAATTTTTGAAAAATCATAAAAAAATTATTTTTTCGAAAATAAAAAATCGGCTTCCAGGCTTTTATGTGCACTATAATCAACCTCTTTGTCAAAAATTTCCAGCTGGATCCAATAAAAACTGTTGGAGAAGATAGACTTTGAATGAACCCTGGTCAAAAACAATAAAAAAATGAAGTTCGTTATATCTCAGAGACTATGAGTCAGATATACATGAAACTGGTATGGTAGGTTCATGGTATGTCCGAGTTATGTGTGAGAAAGAACCGTTGCTATGGACCCCTCCGTTGCCTAGCAACGGCCGAAAAAACCTCTAAATGTGGGGGTATTTTAACGAAAAAACAATCTGCAGCGTTAACCTTTGAAGCTGGAATCATGAATTTTCTTGTGCTTAATCCTGAGGTTCCCCATGGAACGGGCCCATCGCGTCAGGTTCTATTGGGTAGTCGACTACCCATGTCAGCCTACTGGCTTGTCTGTGTGTCTTTTTCTGTTTGTCAGTGTGTCTCCTCCATAACTCCAAAACCATAAAACCGAGCAGCCTGAAACTTTGCATGCATACGAAGAAAACTCCAAGGAAGTGCAAGAGTGAAAATTGGGTGTTTGGGTTAATTAAAAACCCCTTTTGAAGATAATTAACGGCATTATTTAATTATATCCTTCATGAGGTGATCCTTGGCCACCTCGCTCTCTCCGACATCGGTGAGGTCTGAAGCCGCCATGTTGTTTGGCCTGCTCAACCATGGCTTAACTTAGAACAGGCCGCAGTGATTTATTCACGATAAAGTTATTTTTTCACTCTCCTTCCTCAATATAGAATGCCTGTTCATCATAGCTATGAATCATTGTGTACATCGCTTTTGTAAGTACTATGGTTTTCAAATTAGGACCTCAGAGTCAGAGCGATTTTCATGCATTATATGATACAATTTAACACGATCAACTCTCACGGATTAATTAAAGTGTATCATCAAAATATTATTTCGGTTTTGAGGATCGGATATCGTCCGGATTAAACAAGTGTGAAAATCTGTTGTGAAATCTGATAATTTAAAGAAATAACGAGTCTCAAAACTCAGCCGATATACCTATTTACTTTAAGCAAGCAAGGCTATGTTCCCTCTTCCATACAAACACAAGAAATAGTGAAATTTCCAAAGCATTAAACTTATCATTTTCTACTGTTTGGAGAATTATGAGTGAACAAAAAAATTTACGAATGTTACAAAATTAACCAGCTTCATTGAGCTGTATGATTTTATGCATTCACTGCAAGACCTCATAGCCTGTCCCCCAGAGAGACTGCTTATCCAAAGCATCTGCCAAATCTTTGTCTATATTTTCAGAGGTTTCGCGAAGTGCTCTGCAGGGAATCAAAGCAAATCAGGCAAGAAACGGTGTGTGTGTGTGTGTGTGTGTGTGTGTGTGTGTGTGTGTGTGTGTGTGTGTGTGTGTGTGTGTGTGTGTGTGTGTGTGTGTGTGTGTTCGTTCATAAAGCATAACTGTTACGAATTTGAAAGTTTACTGCACACAACAGCCAGGTCCTACAGATCAGTTATATCGTAAGTATGTTTCTAGGTAGAGTCCCGTCCTATTATATGTTTAATGGGTGATTAATTGTACATGCGCTGTGAAGTTATTTTATAGATAGCATTTTTACATCACCAACAACAATGACAACAACGCCCATCTTTGCTTTTACAACAACAACACTATGGACCATTCCACACACAATGGCATGTCGAACACGCATGTGGGCGGAGTTCCCTCGGTCACCGAGGTTCTGACTCCATGCTTCGGCCAATCGGAAGGGTGCGAGCGCGTTTGCCGCCTTTCAGCCAATGGGCGCAGAGCGAGCTCTAAGAGAAGCAGAGCCTCTTTGGGGGGCAGGGGATCGAGACGCCACCTGACCAATCATGGAGAGACCACCGATTTCCCCCGGCGAATGAGGGGTGCGGAGAGGTGAGACACGTTCCCCCCGCCCCCGACGCCAGAGAGAGAAGAAAATAGACCGGACGGCGCAGTTATCTCGCTTCTGGTCTCGTCTTGTCGCTGGCTTCTGGTCTCGTCTTGTCGCTGGCTTCTGGTCTCGTCTTGTCGCTGGCTTCTGGTCTCGTCTTGTCGCTGGCTTCTGGTCTCGTCTTGTCGCTGGCTTCTGGTCTCGTCTTGTCGCTGGAGCTGGTCTCGTCTTGTCGCTGGCTTCTGGTCTCATCTTGTCGCTGGCGCTGGTCTCGTCTCGTCTTGTCACTGGCTCTGGTCTCGTCGCGTGCCGGAGGAGTGTGCTGGAGCCCGACGCTGCCCTCCGTACCTGGTGCTTGCAGCGGCATCTAGTTGCAGTATCAAGTCCCGCCGAGCCGGATCGTCAAGGGCCGCACGAGGCGGGAAGATCCAAGCTAGCTCTGGTCTCCAGCTCACCTTTCCTCGAGCTGGAAATCTTGAATAAAGACCCGGCGGGTCCATTTTCTTTTTTGGGCATGCGTGTCTGTGTGCGGGCCTGTCTTGCCTAAGTAGAATTGTTAAGTGCTTTTTGTTGTGCATTATTTGCCTTGCTTAGTCATGATAACTCTGCTCTCTGTGTGTTCCCTTCCCCCCATTGAAAAATAAATCCCCTATTGTTGAATGTATCAGCTCGTTTCTGTGCTTCTTTCATTGGCTTAGCACGGTGCGTGTTGGGAAATTGGGGAACGGCAAATTGTGCATTTGGTCCAACGGGTCTGGGTAACCATCCGCTCGGGTTACGCACGGTTCGAGCACGGTAACGGCTCGTTCCGCTCGAGGCCTGCCGAGGGTGTGAATTCCCCTGTAGCTTTGCCGCGTGGATACTTAGGTATATTGAAGTTGGCAATTAACCCTATTCCACGCGGCCAAATTATTGGCGATTCACAGTCCTGTAAGGGATCCGTGCCTTTTGTTATCCCAGGAGCACAATCTAAATTCCGGGTGTTCGGTGGAGCCGACTCTACTACTTCACCTAGCGCTCGTGCTCGCCGCTGACACCCAGCCCACAACAATATTATCGCTGCTAACTCCCCTACCCCATCTTTTCTCTTTCTCTCTCTCTCTCTCTCTCTCTCTCTCTCTCTCTCTCTCTCTCTCTCTCTCTCTCTCTCTCTCTCTCTCTCTCTCTCTCTCTCTCTCTCTCTCTCTCTCTCTCTCTCTCTCTCTCTCTCTCTCTCTCTCTCTCTCTCTCTCTCTCTCTCTCTCTCTCTCTCTCTCTCTCTCTCTCTCTCTCTCTCTCCCTCGACCATCATTGCTCTACCCCCAACCAATACAATGCAGTACCCTCCTGCATCTCCTCTCACTCTCTCTCACACTCTCTCTCTCTCTCTCTCTCTCTCTCTCTCTCTCTCTCTCTCTCTCTCTCTCTCTCTCTCTCTCTCTCTCTCTCTCTCTCTCTCTCTCTCTCTCTCTCTGTGTGTCTCTGCCTTTGGACATGTCTGGACGGTGTTTGTCTCCGGACATGTCCGAGCGGTGTTTGTCTCCGGCCAGCTTGCATCGGACGGGAATTTGTCTCCGCACTGCGTTTATAGTATGAGCGGTAAAAAATAGATTTCAGACATTATTTTGTTTCAATCTTCACTGTTATACCATACAGACTCATTTTGATGGGAGGTATGAATCGTAATTGATGTTCTCCCGCACGTCTGCCTTCCTTTCCTCTCACCTCACTCTGTCTTCCCTTCCCCTACCCTCCTCTCTCCCCCTCCCCCAACCCTCCTCTCTCCCCCTGCCCCCACCCTCCTCTTTCCCCTCCCCCACTCTCCTTTCTCTCCCTCCCCCACCCTCCTCTCTCCCCTCTCCTCTCTCCTTTCCTCTCCACCTCTTCACTCTCCCTGCTCTTTCTCCCCCACCCCTCTCTCCCTCTTTTTCTCCCTCCCCCCTTCAATATTACCATCAGCGAAGTGACGGGTGGTATTGTTACGAATCTGGAAGCCATTTGCACACAGACAGCAGCCCCCGCAGTTCAGTTATTTTGATAAGTATGTGTTTATAGTTAGAATCCATCCCCTATGTCTAATGGGAATTTCGTGTGTGCGCTGTGAGTTATTTTATAATCAGGTTTTATACATCTACTACAACAACAACAACAACAACGGCATCATCCCTCACTCAACCCGGTCGCCATTGCCCACTTGTTTTTGGCTGAAGGCGTGGGCGGAGCCTCCATCGCCTCAGATCGAGGCTCCACCCCAAGGAAGGGCATGGAACGTTTCCTCCAGCCAATGAGCGAAGGGCGAGCATCGCACGCGTGCCCCAGCCAATGGGAGGCCAGCGTGCCGAAAGCTACTACGGAGACTCTTCGGGGGGGGGGGGCCTCGGAAACGCCTCGACACACCCCCCGAGACGCCTCGTCCAATCCGGAGGCGGGTCCCTCAGAGCGGTTCCCTCGACCCACGGGGGAGGGGAAGGATAAGAGGAGGTGGCGAGCCGTCGTGAAGAGGGGAAAAAGAAGGAGAAGGAGAAGAAGCCTCGTCTTGCCTGCTGGCGTTCTTGTCTACCCGCGGGTGCTCGTCTCGTCTGGTCTGTTCCCGTGCTGGCTGGCGTCCGTTGCGTTGTTCCTGGTCCCTGGTGCTTGGTGCTGCGTTGTTGGCGGTGGGTTCGAGTCCCGCCACCGGACAAGCTCGACCAGACCGCACAAGGCTTACAGGTGCAAGAATAGGCCCCTGCCCTCAGCTCGCTTTCCCTCTCGAGCTGAAGGGCCAAATAAAGGCTGCGCCACCATTTCTTTGGGTGTGTGTGTGTGTGTGTGTGTGGCGCCAGTCTTTAAGTAGAACTGTTAAGTGCTTTTCGCTAACTGTACATTGTTTGCATTTCTTTTATTCGGATAACTCTGTTCTTTGTGTGCTCCCCTCCCCGATTATTGTTTATAAATAACCCCCCCGTGTTAAATGTTCCAGCTCGTTTTTCTGTGCTTTCGCCCATTGACCCAGCATGGTGCATATTGAGAATTAGTGAGGCCGTTTGGGCCGGTAAGTTGTCATTGGGTCCAACGGACTCTGGTAATTCCGCTCGGTTACACTGGACCGAGGTCGCTAGAGCGACCCGGTTCGACGGAGCCCGTCGAGGGTGTGGTTTCGATGGTAGCTGGACTGCATGGTTATTTAGGTATATTGAAGATCGAGACAATTAACCCTACGCCACGCGGTCAAAATATTGGCGTCCACGGTCCGCTAAGGGACCCGCGATCTTTGGAGTTATCCAAGGGTTACGAGGTAAATTCTAGGTGTTCGGTGGGAGACGACTCTACTGCTCCACCTCGTGGTCATTTATCGCCACCGAACCCCGGCCCACAACAGTATTTGCTGGTAAATACTATATTCACCTTCCGAGTCTTAACTCTTCACATTACCCTATCCATGCTTCCTGACTTGCATTTACCACTACTTTGTCTTTTTTTTTCTTTTTCCTGCATCTTTCAAGGCCTTTTATTTCTTACTAATTGCTTCCTGAACCTCTGAATTCCACCACTACTTTGTACCAACATCCGATATCGCTTTCTTTGGAAGAACTCATGTTGTACATAACATGGTTCTTGTCCTGATAAAGGCCCGGTCACACCTTGACGTTTTAGCCAACGTATGCCGATTTTTGATTTTTTTTTTCTAAAACGCTGGCACACGTTGAATACGTTATGGGTAAGTTTTGATAAAATTGAGAGCACGCTGAAAAACACTGCCATACGTCGTTGTACGTTGGCTTTAAACGTTGTACTTTTTGGTTGTCCTCAAATTTTTTCATGCTTGAAATTTCACGACGTATGCCGGCGTATGACTCACACGTTCCGCTACGCTGGCCACAGGTTGTATGCACGGTCTGCGATCGTTGACAGACGTCAACACATGCTACTTGTAAGTTAATCATAAGTTGACACACGCCGAGGTAATGTTTAGCGTACCCGAAACTTATTTCTAACCTATGATTAACGTGTTGTTGGCACGTTCCGCGATCGTTGCCACACATCGACAGACGTTACTTTTAAGTTACTCATAGGCTGAAAGACGTCGGTATAATGGATCGTCCTTGCGTCAGCGTCCACGGCCACGGCCAGGACACTTATTTGCAGCATTCTTCAAACTTTTCTTCGGCATGACGAGGATGTTCAGACTTCGATGTCGAGCTTGGCTATGATTCCAATTGTCCATCGGCAGTCGAGTCTATTTAAAATAGTCGAGTTTGAGCGTTTTAACACGTTCAGAAGAAACGCTTCAAATTTCCAAACCCCAGCGTCAAAAAACAAAGGTGAGTGACAGCAATTTAAATCGTTCATTGTAAACAATTAAAATAGGTGAGTGGTACCGTTTAAAAGTCGTTGAGTGTAAAAAAAATCCAATTATTGAGCACAAGCGTCTACTTTCAATAGTGGAGTTTGAGCGATTTAGCACGTTCAATAGAAACGATTAAAATTTCCGAGCGCCAGCGTCAAAAAACAAAGGCGAGTGACAGCAATTTAAATCGTTCATTGTAAACAATGAAACTAGCTGAGTGGTACTGTTTAAAAGTCGTTGAGTGTAAAAAAAATCCAATTGTTGAGCGCAAGCGTCTACTTTCAATAGTGGAGATGCAGCCATTTAAATCGTTGAGTTTATCATTTAAATCGTTAAACGCAAGGACGATCCATCATAACCCACACCCTCCCCCTCACACTCACCTACTACTGCCAACATGAACAAACTACTACTAATACTAATACTAATACTAATACTGTTACTGCTGACATGGACATCGACTCAAAAAGGACTCGAAAACACTGTTGGGTTTCCTTTTATGAGCAGTATTTTTATATACCAATTCCCAAAACCGCTGGGAACACGTCTTTATATGGCAGTTGTAAGCTAGAAACACGTTAATTTTTTTTTTTTTTGTCGACCGGAAGACGTCATTGGAATACGTCTACATACGTCGATGTGTGTTGGGACTACGTAAAGAATTGGTTCAAAGCACGTCAAACATAAGTTAGAAATAAGTTTCGCGTAAAAAAGACATTACCGCGACGTGTTTCGACTTATGAGTAGCTTATAAGTAGCCTTTGTGGACGTGTGTAAGCATCCACATATCGTGTGTAAAACTTATCCCCATCGCATGCGGAACGTGTGTCATACGCCGAGTACGTCGTAAAATTTTGAACATGTTTAAAATTTCTTGACGTACTCTACTTACTACGACGTATGATAGCGTACTTTAGCGTTGTACTCACGTACACCAAACTTACTCATCCCGTATTTGACGTGCCCCAACGTTTTAGACACATTTTTCTTAGGTCGGCATACGCTGGCAAGATCGCCAAGGTGTGACCGCGATGTTGACACTTCCATTTCTACGGCAGTTATGATTCGAATCGTTGTGCGTCAGCCTTTTAATAGGCTACGTCACGACATCGTCGGCGATGCGTGCAACGCGCTATGCCTAAGTTAGACTATCGTTGGGCATCGGTTGTGTAGGCCGACAACAGGTTCAGCATTCGTTGGTATAAGTTATCTATAACACAACGAAACGTTCTGTGTCCGTTACCAATGCGTTATACATAAGACCAAGTCGCTATGAATACGTCTGAATCTTTAAAAAAAAACATCAAAAGTTCAACGTAAGCCAGCGTTTTAGATACATTTTAATACGTTGCCATCGCTGGCTAAAACGTCAAGGTGTGACCGGGCCTTAACTGACTGAGCTTGCCAAATCAAGGCCTTGGGTCACATGAACGTACATGTGTTGATGCAATATGGTGTCGATTGTTTTTTGTAAAACTTTTCCAAAAACATTTCTCAATGAACTGCGTTTTCTACCCTGATACTTAATTCTTTTTTTTTCTGAATTGGAGTCCTGTTTTTCTTTCTGGTTCAGAAGTGCTGAAGTCATGGTTATTTTGATTGATTGTCTTTTGTCAGTGTTATTGTGTACTTTGTTTAAAGCAGATTTTGTTTCTCTGCAGATTCTATTGTGGTGGTGAAGGTGGAACCAGAATGTCCAGATGATTCTCTCTCACAAGGTAAGAATGCAAAATAAATTTGTGCATTGCCTTTAGTTTCAGATGTATTTTCACCTTTTTCGTCTCACCCCGAAGGAGGTGTGTGTGTGTGTGTGTGTGTGTGTGTGTGTGTGTGTGTGTGTGTGTGTGTGTGTGTGTGTGTGTGTGTGTGTGTGTGTGTGTGTGTGTGTGTGTGTGTGTGTGTGTGTCTCCACATCTATATACTATTTTCACTTTTAAAATGTTTTTGTCTACAACTGCATGGCTGATCAATGCAAAACTTTAAACATAGGAGGGACTCCCCATGGAAAATATTTTGTTGTTAACTGATGTCACATGGTTTGGCAGCCATATTGGATGAAAGGATAAAGATTTGGACATCATTTTCTCCGGAACTGCTCAATGAAAATTATTGAACATTGGCATATGTCTTCATCTCACCATGGGGTATGTAAGGTGTTGACAATTATGTCATCGGTGAAGTGGTATTCCAGCTATAATTGCTTGAATTGAAATCTTCATCCAAAAATTTGAAACTTCATATGTCTGATCGATGACAGGATGTGAGTGAAGAATTAAATTGATGATGTCATAGGTCACAAAGTCGTTCCTGTGGTAATTTTGTGAAGCATCATCTGATTTCCATCGGTTTTGTTACTTACGAAGCCGTCACATGCGTCTTTTATTACCTCTCCCACAACTGAGTAAAATGTGCTTCACTCTTGATTAAAACTGTACCACCACTTGGCGAAAGTTGTCTGCTCAATTTACATGTTCTTTTTGAAAGTTTTCCCCATCAACTTTTGTGTCTAATTTATTTCTTTTACCTAAAATAATGTCCAGTAAACTAACAGCGTGGATGAGAGGTCTAAAATATAAACTGAAAGCAAAATGTCCGCCCATAATTTGTGTAGACATGGGGCCGTTCCGAGATTATGTAACGCTCAATGGGAGAGGGGTGTATGTCCTAGCATTACGGAGTGTTACTGGGGGGTTGGGTGTCAGCTGTTGTGTTACATAAAGCTATTAAGGAATGACTATTTTGTTTACCTCTCTGACAGAGTCACTGTTTTTGCATTCACATCTTGCATCCTAAAAACGACGTAAAATAAAGTGTAGCGTGTGGCACTTTATTGCATTTATGTCACAGGTTGTGACCAAAGTGTGGTCATTCTTGTTCACCAAACAGTTTTATCAAACAAAAAGGTGAAAAAAGAAAAAAACTCAAACATTTAAGCAGAACTTGGGACTGTACTTTAACCTCATGGTCAAAGTCTACAATCCAACAAGACTGTCCCATGAGTATGCACATGCACCTCAGCCCAAAGGAAGAAGTACATGGTCAAACACACACACACACACATCCTAACCCCGAAGAGTCAGAATGCACGGTCAGTCATACAATTGGACCACTCCTCGATCAGAATATATCCGCATTCCTTACAGCCTTGCCTTTTTTAAGCAGTGAAGCCGCTTCAATGTTTGACTATTTCCATCCGTCCATCCGTCAAAAATGAAGAAGAAGAACCTTTTGAACACGGTGTTTCTACGAAAAATGGACTCTGAAACCCTTTAGTACACCGAGACCCTTTCGAACTTTGAAGACACTTAAAGACCCCAAAGACTCCTCAAGACCCTGAGGACCCAGATGACCTAAAATTCCCCGTTTACCAAAAAGTTCCCGAGGACCCAAAAGACCCTTCAGACCCAGAGGACCCAAAAGACCACTAATCCTGTAGACCCTTTAGGACTCCACCATAAATAGATGAGGTGTGTGTGTGTGTGTGTGTGTGTGTGTGTGTGTGTGTGTGTGTGTGTGTGTGTGTGTGTGTGTGTGTGTGTGTGTGTGTTAGGCATGCTTTGTGTAGAGTTCTACTGGAGCATTCTGATCTGAAATGTGATGCACCATCATGATTGTCATGATCTCTTGAGTTGATTAGGCTAATTAACTGCAAATAACCTCGAAGAATTCCCATGTTTTAAATGCATGCCATGTTAAGATGTATAGGGTAGCTTAATAGGTCCTTCTGGAGCATTGCATTCTAATTGCAAAATAAATAACAAAAATAATGATAATACTGTAACAAACCATATATTAGTTAAAACTAATAATATTTACAACAATAATAATAGTAGTATCATTTGGCAAGAATACGAACGCATGTATAATCTCCACCCTGGCCCAAGCACATCTGGGCTTGGTGAAAGGCAAACCAATGCTCAAGCAGCACAGCAGGCAGGTATTCAATAACGCCTTGAAGACCAATGAAAATCTCATCCAATGGACCAATGGGCCCACAAGTAATTCTAAAGGGAATTCCAAAGGGAAGTTCTCATGGGTTTCATTCGTTTCGAGGCTTTGCTTATTTCATATTAAAAATGCCAAACTGAACCACTTCCTTCAGACATGGGTGCAATTTTATTGTATTTTAGAGAAAAAAGGTATTAAAAAATTGAAACATTGAAACAGCTTGGGACGCACACCTTGGCCTCATGGCCAATGTACACATTCCAACACAATGGTCCCATGAGCATACACATGAACCTCAGCCTGGAGGCTGTCGTACATGGTCAAACACACACTTCCTAATCCCAAAGGGTCAGCATGCATGGTTTACTCCTCAAAAGGAGTAGATACCCATCACACCCTTCCTTATGAAGGATACCTTTTTAACATCAAAAAGGTCAAAAAAACCCCAAACATTTGAACAGAACTTTGGATGTGTACTTTAACCCCATGGCCAAGGTGCACAGTCCAACAAGACTATCCCATGAGCATACACATGCACCTCAGCCCCAAACGCTGAAGTACATGGCCAATCAAACACACACATCCTAACCTGGTGTCGGCTAACCTGGTTATGCCTCGTGTTGGCTTAATGGTTAGGGTGGTGGGCTTTGGATCCTCGGGTCCTGAGTTCAAATCCCATTCATCCGTTGAATTAATACCAGGTGGGGTTAACTCAGCTTGTCATCCTTCCGAGGTCAGCAAAATGAGTGCCAGCATGCTGCTATCCTGTGTCGGAGTGGCAACCCATCCAGGATTGTGCCCAATAGCCAACGAGACTGCTTAAGCAGCACCAACGCTCTGCACAGAGTATGGTCCCAATCTCCTCCTCCTATCCTAACCTAGTATGGCCTGAATGCATGGTAATACAGCTCGACCACTCCTCAACAGGAGTGGGTCTCCATGACCCGAGCAATTAGCAGACGCTTCCTGGAGTGAACTGGTCAAACCCGACAGAACATTAAGCCGAGATCAGGTCCCATGACTATATTCGGGACGAGGAAGCAAGTGACACACTACACACCATGTTAATACAAAACCCACTCCCTGGGAGTACCTCTTATGCAGCTGCCCTCCACAGGGCAGCTCACCAGATAACGGGATTGGGGCAAAGCTTTTGGGATCCCTACTCTTTGATGATAGGAGGAAAACCATGAGGTAACCTTCCCGGGTCAGATTGTGGTAGTGTGAGTCAGGGTGGTGCTGAGGTGTCGTCCACCGGACAGTGGTCTCCTTGGGTTAACCTGAGGCGGTCCCTTCAGGTTGGTGCCTGGAATGTCCTATCATTAAGAGAGGATGATCACCTGTCTGTTATCATCTGAGCTTAAACATTTGAACATCAGTCTTGCAGCACTCTCTAAGGTTCGGAGACCAGATCGTGGCGAGATCATGGCGGGTGCTAACACTTACTCTTGGTCTGGTCGCTCTGACGGTTACCATGCCCAAGGAGTTGCTGTACCTGTCTCCAATAATCTGACTACAATGATAATTGAGGTAACACCGGTCAATGAGCGTATTATGAGACTAAGGATTCGTCACTTCTTGGGTGTCGTTTCCCTGGTCTCTGTATATGCTCCGACTGAGGCGAGTGATCTCACCATGAAGGACGCCTTCTATGCCACGCTCGAATCTTTGGTTGATCAGTGCCCCGGGTGAGATACTCTTCTCGTCTTGGGGGATTTCAATACATCGACTGGAACTGAGAGGGATGGTTATGAGACATGTGTTGGTCCCCATGTATTTGGAACTGTGAACCAGAATAGCACCAAGTTTCTTGACTTTGCCAGAAGTCATGGACTTTGGGTGGCTCATTCATGGTTCCAGTGCCCACAGGCTCATCGCTGAACTTGGGATTCCAACGCTGGTGGTGTGGCAAAGAAGATTGACTGTGTGCTAATTGATAGTCGCTGGAGAATGATGCGAACTGTGGGGTCTACCATAGTGCTCAGTTCCTCAATACTGACCGCAGGCTTGCGGTAGCAACTCTGAAGTTGCAGCTTAAATCCGGGAGAATGGTACCATCCCAGCCTAGGCTGGATGTTGGCAAGCTCAAGGATGACGGTAGTTGAGGAGTTTGCAAACAGGCCAAGTGCGGATTTGGGGGGCCTGGGTGCTTTGGGGAATTGCTTATGTCAGAGCAGCTGGGATTATGGGTTTCCTGGGTCGAATGAAGATCTAGGCTTTCAATGACATCCTGGATACTGCTATTTTGTCTGTACCTGTTTGTGGTGAGGATGTTGAGGTCACGGAAAGATTCACTTACTTTGGCAGACATATTCATGTCTCTGCTGGCTGTGAGCCAGAGCTTAATAGACTTATTGGTCGTGCTTGAGGAGTCATGGATTCACTGGATGATGGGGTGTGGCGCTGTCGGTTCCTGTGCAGGAGGACGAAAGTCTGAGTCTTCAGGTCTTTGGTGCTTCCAGTCTTGCTCTACGCATGAGAGACTTCGACTCTGACCAGGGATCTGAGACGGAGACTTAATTTCTTTGGTACCAGGTCTCTTCAGAGAATCCTTCGCTATCGCTGGTCAGACTTTATGTCCAATGAGCGGTTGCTGAGAGACTCAAATGAGATTTGTTACCTGCATAGTCTGTGAGCGTCAGCTGTGGCTGTATGGACATGTGTCTCATTTTCCTGATGCTGATCCTGCTCACCAGATTCCCTCAGCAAGGGAGCCTCACGAGTGGAGGAGGCCAATGGGCCGACCACGTGCCTTGTGGTTGCAGCAGGTTGATTGACCTCTCAAGGAGATGGTGATGGGCCAGGCATGAGCCTGGGGCATGGCCAAATGGAGGCCCCTGGAGTATCGGTGGAAAATGGACGCAGCGACACGCTGCTCCAGCGCATGCTCCCATACGTGACCTTTCACACCAGCTATCCATCCATCCAATGGGACCATACTCTGTGCAGAGCGTTGGTGCTGCCTAAGCAGTCTCCTTGCCTATTGGGCACAACCCTGGACGGGTCAACACTCTGACACAGGATACCAGCAAGCTGCCACTCATTTTGCCGACCTCGGAAGGATGACAGGCAGAGTCAACCCCGCCTGGTGTTAATTCAACAGCCAAGTGGGATTTGAACTCATGATCTTCGGATCGCAAGCCCACCACCCTAACCATTAAGCCCCACCAGCTATTGCTGCATGCATCCTGACCAACAGGAAATGCCTGCCACACATTATCCTGCCTGTGGTGCCAAAACTATTCTGGGAGTAGCCAAGAACAATTTGGATTTAAAAAAGACTCTTCTGGCTAAATATTTGCAGAGGCTCCACCTCTTAGTGTCTGTGGATGTTCCCTCTTCAGGGTGGATTGGTCTATAAAATTGAGAGTTAAATTCTCTTCCTGGTATTGGCTGCAGTGCAATGCCATTGGGAAGTCGGCGGCTATAGCTCTGAAAAGCTCACACCTAATATGTGAAGCCTCTGGAAATGTTTAATCAGAAGACCTTGAAAAAAATGTTTATCTCTCCATATATATATATATATATATATATATATATATATATATATATATATATATATATATATATATATATATATATATATATATATATTGTTGTGGTTGAGGAAATTCGCAAACCACCATTCAGGTCCCGTAGGTGAGGTATCTCTGTAAGTACATGTGTAGTTAGCCCAAACCCGTTGTTTAGAGGGAATAAATGTCATTCATTCGGGCTGCGACCCTTTAAGATAGCCGTTTTTCTGTTCTATCTTTATTTTGAACCAACCACGTCTCAACCGCCATCACACAACAACCACCAACCGCAACGCCGCTTCACAACAACAACAACGCCAACAGCCATGACCTTTACCGTCACAACTCGCTCTCGCAACCATCGCATCACCGCCATTCCAAGTGTCACCGTGGCCAGGGACCACCACAATAAACCCTCCACCACCTTCACCTCTCCTCCTTCTGCCGCCATTCCCGCACCGCTTGTGGGCACCGATCCTGGACTCGTACAGGGCGCGCGCCGAGCAGCGGGTGCAAAAAGCGGCCTTTCCGGGGAAGTCGGATCAGGAATGATTCACGCCCACTTCTGTTCCGTCCTATCAGCGAGCGCAGGGTGATTTGGCCCCGCCTCCAGGCGCGTCGGAGTAGAATCGATATATGCAAATTCGAGGATCAGGAATGATTCATGCCCACTTTTCCTCCGTCCAATGGGCGAGCGTGGCTCCGCCCCCGAGCTAATCCTGATCCGAAAATCTGCATATGGTTTCTCCTGCTGACTATAAAGCGCCGAGCGCGGGGCGAATCGAGGGAGAGAAGAGTTTCTGTTTCGGGCTCGAGTTGGAGGTTTTTCTGTTTCGGGCTCGGGCGAGTTGGAGAGGTGTGGCAGCGGCAGCGGCAGCGGCAGCGGCACACAGAGAGAGAGAGAGAGAGAGTTTCTGTTTCGGGCTCGGGCGAGTTGTGGCGGCGGCGAAGTGTGGCAGCAGCAGTCAAGACGGGTCTGGAGGAGAGTCGGTCTGTCAGGGTTCGGAGTCTGTCGGGGAGCTGCAGAGAGGAGAAGCCGGGAACGCGGTCGAGGGCGCAGTGGAGTCGCTTGTCGCGGGACCCAAGCAAGCCAGCTATCCTCTTTCCCCAGAGCATCAACAACCCCTCCTGTTTCCCCCCCCCCCCCCGCGCTGAGATAGTGCGAAAAGGGGGCCCCGTTCCCATCCCATTCCAGGCAGTGCCAGCGAGGCCCGTGGAGGAGCGCGGAGTCGGGGCGCCACCGCCATTTTGTGGCTCATCACAAGAGGGGTAGGCTCCACGCGGTCTCGTGCCCACAGACCACGTCTGCCCCCTTGTCGTAGAGGGTGGCCCCTTTTTCTTTTTCTTTTGAGTATATGTGTTGTCGGCGCCGTCTGTAAAGTAAAACTGTGTAAGTGTTGCCGTGTGCTCGCGTAGTCGGTAGTAGATCTGCATTGTGTTTCTTTTGATGCAATTGCTTTTGGTGCATAATTGTTGTGTTTCTTTTACATTTGCTTTTGGTGCATAATTGTTGTAATTGTATATGTGTGCTTTCCGTTTGCCGCGGAATAAATGTGAATTATGTTGAACTGTTTTTCCCGTTTTGCTTCGTCTTTTCTTTAATTGAATCTCCATCTTACTTCACGTAAAGGGTTGGTCGTGGGCTAAATATGCCCAATAAGTAATTGGAACCGTCGAGGTTGACGATAACACCGCTCGGTTATCCCGATAGTACGGAACGGGTCGCTTAAAGTGGCCCGTGTCCGAAGTCGACCTGCGGCGAGGTGCGATCGCCCGGTCTACCCTCCGTGTGGGTACTTAGGTAGGTCGAATTTGGCGAGCAACCCTATCCCACGCGGGGGGCCGATTGGCACGATCGTGGTGAGGCCGAAAGGCCCACCCGTGACTAGTTCCCGGCGTTAGTCCGAGAGGGTCACGACGGAATTGTCCGTCCGGTTGGTGACGTGCCGCAATTCGAGTTACGTGGCCGCTCGCACGCCGGTGGGCGCGAATTCGCAACAATATATACAGTCATGCGCCGCTTAACGACGTTCCGGGCAACGACGGATCGCATATACGACGGATATGCCAGCTCTGAAAAAAAAAAAAAATGAAAAAATATGTAGCTGAAAAATTCCTATCGCCGAGTGATGGAGCCTCGTATAAAAATAGCACATACAATTATGTACACTCTACAGAACATAATACCTCAGAATGATAATAAACGACAGTGTGGCCCTGTTATAATGCGATCGTTGAGGTCCATAAAATGTCATCGCGAAAAAATCAGGGTCGTGCTAAATCGGGATTCAAGGAAATCGGCTTTCAAACTGAACCAATGTTTCCACGTTTACCTTCGAGCAAGTAAATTCACTTTGAATTGAAGAATTCCACGAATAAATCGTTGTTCGTCAATTAAAACGAATTTATTTTTAGTGAAGTTTTTTTATGTTGTTAAAACAATCGCACTGTTCCGAAAATTGATATCACAATTGACAGGAGCTCGTTTATTCATTTGTAAATTATAACATCGATGCAATGATTACATATTTATAAAATCCAAACGCTATTTATTCACCTTTCTATAATCGATGTGAGAGGAGGTTGTAAGCTGCTGCTAACAACACCGATGGCCGTCATGAACAGCACAAAGGTAAATCTAACGTGCCTTCTGTCTCTTGGATGTGTGTTACAATTGCCAACAGTATTCAGTACAGCAACATGCTGTATAGGTTTGTATCCAAGGAGCAATAGGCTACACCATATAGCTTAGGTGCCTATGTTTGTGTAAGTAAGATGTTCGAAAACGATGTTCGAAAACGAAAATGAAAAAAAAAAAATGATGTTCGCACAACGACGACGTCGCTTAACGACGCGTTTCTCAGAACGTAACCCCGTCGTTAAGTGGCGCATGACTATATATATATATATATATATATATATATATATATATATATATATATATATATATATATATATATATGTATATATGTTCTTAGATCTGTGAACCCAAAACACAGAATCCTCAACTGAGTAGTCAAGGCTTAACTTTTGTTTGTTGGTGTTTGTGTGTGTGTGTGTATGTAGCCCCCCCCACATTCAAAATCTAAACCCCCACCCCAATCCTCACATTCAAAATCTCAACCCCAACCCTCACATTCAAAATCCCAACCCTCACCCAACACAATGTCTTTTTTTAAATACGTATTTCAACAAAATATATTTTTTATGTTTTTTTTCTCTTCTTCCAATTGTGTCTTTTAAGGCTTTCAGGTTTGATGAAGTAGAAAGGGGAAGGAAGAACTTTCTTGATATTGCTCTCATCAAGCACCATCCAACAAAGAATCACATCGATAGGTTTAGATCCCAAAGAGTGGTAGAAACCACATTTCAAGTCTCCAAAATAAATCCAACTTTCCAAGTCTTCAAGGTATAACCACATTCCTGTTGAGTTTCCAAGATATGTATAACATTGTGAGTTATCAAGCCAGAACCCACATTTCAAGTCTCCAAAAATATAACCATCTATCCAAGACTCCAAGGTAGAACCACAATTTCCAGAAATATTGTTGTGGTTACCAGATTCGCAAACCACCATTCAGGTCCCTTAGGTGAGGTATCTCGGTAAGTGCATGTGTAGTTAGGCCCAAACCCGTTGTCTAGTGGGAATACATGTCATTTATGCGAGCTGCGACTCTTCAGGATAGCCGTTTTTCTTTTACTATCTTTATTTTGGACCAATCGCCACCATCACAACCACAACAACAACCACCAACCACAACGCCGCTTCACCACAACCGCCATGACCTTTACCGTCGCAACTCGCCACCATCGCATCACCGTCATCTCGCGCCACTCATGGGCACCGATGCTGGACTCGTGTAGGGCGCGCGTTGAACAGCGTGTACAAAATCACGGATTTTCTGCTTCAAAAACGGATCCAAAACGACACACGCCCACTTTTTGCCGTCCAATCGGTGAGCGAGGGGCGACTGGCCCCGCCCCCAGGGCGATCGATATATGCAAATTTGTGGATCAAAAAGCCTTCACGCCCACTTTTTGTCGGGCCAATGGGGAGCGAGTTGAAAGGTCAAAGGGAGGGGGTCAAAGGCGAAGTTACGGGGGGATAAAAGGACGGTGTTCGTCAGTAAAAGGGGGAGTAAGAAGTCGGAACGAGGAAGAAAGGAGTAGTAAGAAGTCGGAACGAGGAAGAAGGGAGTCGTAAAGGTCGGAACGAGGCGAAGGAGAGTCGGAACGGAGGGGACGAGCTGTGGAGAGGCGGCGAGTCGGACGAAGGGTGCTCGCGGCGTGCAAGGAGCTGCGCGCCCGAGGGAGGCCGGCAGCGCGACCTGGCCGAGGTGGAGACGCTCGTCGCAGATAATAAAGATCCTCTATACCCCGAGCATCAGCAACCCCCTCCTGTTCCCCCCGCGCTGAGATAGTGCGACCAAGGGGGCCCCGTTCCCACCCCCCTGCCAGGCACTGTCCACGAGGCCCGCGGGTTGCGGGGCCATCGCCGCTCCGCGTCTCATCACCAGACGGGTAGGCCCGACCTGGTCTCGGCCCCAGGCCTACCTCATTCTTGAGGGTATTTCTTTTCCTTGGTTTTGGGTATGTGTTGTCGGCGCCGTCTGTGAAGTAGAATTGTATAAGTGTTGCCGTGTGCTCGGTAGTCGGAATTAGCTCTGCACTGTGTTTTCACTTTTGTGTTTGCTTTTGTGTAAATGGAATTGTGTTTTCTTTTTTGTGTGCATTTGGTGGAATTGTATTTGTGTGCTTCCCGTGTGCCGAGAATAAACGTGCTTTATTGTTGAACTGTTCTCCCGCTCGCTCGTCTTTTCCTCCATTGAATCCCCATCTTGCTTCACGTAAAGGGGTTGGTAGTGGGCTGAATACGCCCGATAATTAATCGAACCGTCGAGGTCGACGATAACACCGCTCGGTTATTCTGATAGTCGGAACGGGTCGCTTAAGTGGCCCGTGTCCGAAGTCGACCTGCGGCGAGGTGCGATCGCCCGGTCTACCCTCCGCGTGGGTACTTAGGTAGTTCGAATTTGGCGAGCAACCCTATCCCACGCGGGGGCTGATTGGCTCGATCGCGGTGAGACCGAAAGGTCCACCCGTGACTGGTTCCCGGCGTTAGTCCGAGAGGGTCACGACTGGATTGTCCGTCCGGTGGGCGACGCGCCGCGATTCGAGTTACGTGGCCATCGCACGCCGGCGGGCGCGAAGACCGCAACACTGGTGTCAGGTCGTGCGATACAAATTCATCGCCCTCCTCGCGGCACTGGTATCGGAGAACAGGAAAACGGGCTCTCCTGTCTCCGGCTAAATTCACGGGAATCGGTCCAGGGGTGAGAGAAGCGACCCCCGATTCCCTCCAAATTACGAGCGATTCAAATTAACCCTTCACGAGAAGCAAGATGGCGTCTCAAGGCGAGCGGGAGCCGGGGGTATTAGAAATGGATGTAGAATGTGTAGGATCCATGGTCCAGGATGGAATCCCCGAGCAGGAAATGTTGATTGTGCAGGAACACGGACTCGCCCAACTGAACCCAGGGCCCGAGGTGGGTGCGGCAGCGGCCGCGGTGTATGACACCTCCCCCTCTCCACCAAGACCCTTCCCCAACCCTTGCCGAAACGGCTCAGCTGAGTGCATCCAACATGGCCCAGCTTACAGCCATGCTGGCGGCAATGAACAAACAAATGAATGAAGTGAAAACGACGATGGATACAAATACAAATGAAATGAAAAACGAAATGAAAGGCATGAACAAACAAATGAACGAAAAGATGGATACAAATACAAATGAAGTGAAAACGACGATGGATGCGAATACACAGCAAATGAAAAAAGAAATGAAAGAGCTACGGGGTGAGACGCAGAACATGGGCCGAAGCCTGCAGGCGGGCATGAAGGCCGTGACCGGGGAGATAAAAATGGCGACTCCACGTGTGGGAGCAAACGAGCTGGGTGGGGGTGCAACGGCTGACAGGCCCGCGGTGGAGGCGGGTGAAAAATAATTCGTGGAACGTGTTGGGCGAGGGGTCGTGACGATGACCGAAAGGGAAAAATTAAATGGGGAGACCAAAACGTGTGAGACGAGACACGAGGTGACGACAACAGAAATAATAGTTGAGACAAGGGAGGTAAAGGGTGAAGAGTTGGCAGAGACACGGGAGATGGGAACGATAGAGGGAAGACTACACGATGAAGACGGGGTAAGTGACGCGCACGCACACACGGAGGTAGTGGAGGACAATGGGGTTGAGCTCGCGGAGCGTGCTGGGACCCGGTGCGAGCACCTGGATGGCCTCCTCCAGGAACGAGGGGAGGGAGTATGCCCCTGAGGCGAGTCACGACCAGGTGAGTTCGGTCGTGCTTTGCGAGGTTGAGGGGACGAGTGCTGTGGACGGGTGCACGGAGAGCTTGGGGGGTATAGAGGCCCCGGGAGACCCTTGTGGGGACACAAATCCACAGTGTGGTTGTCGGTGTGTGTGTGGTGCAAGGTGTGAGTGCGTCCCCGTGTGTGGAAGCGACCCCGTGTGTGAGTGGTGTGGTGGCGATGGTGCCAGAGTGCGTGCTTCCCAGCACGCCGGGTGTGGATGGGGCACCGTGTGGTGAGTGAGGCCGTGTGTGTGAGTGAAACGGCCAGTATGAGTGAGGCACCACGTGTGAGTGGTGTGGTGGCGATGGTGCCAGAGTGCGTGCTTCCCAGCACGCCGGGTGTGGATGGGGCACCGTAGGTGAGTGAGGCCGTGTGTGTGAGTGAAACGGCCAGTATGAGTGAGGCACCACGTGTGAGTGGTGTGGTGGCGATGGTGCCGGAGTACGTGCTTCCCAGCACGCCGTGTGTGGATGAGGCACGGAGTGTGAGTGAGGCACCGCGGGTTAGTGCCCCCGCGTGTGTGGGTGAGGCACCGTGTGTGGAAGAGACCGCGTGTGTGAGTGTCGCCGTGTGTATGAGTGAGGTACCGCGGGTGAGTGCCCCCGCGTGTGTGGATGAGGCACGGTGTGAGAGTAGTGAGGCACGCGTGAGTGAACGGCCGTGTGCAAGGTCGCTGTGTGCAAGGGAGACCGTGTGTGTGAGAGAGCGGTATGTGAGGGAGATGTCGGTTGGCATGCGGGAGCACGCAGCCGCGTCTCCACGTGTGAATGTGATGGTGTGGACTGTGTGCGTCGTGACACGCAGGTGTGCGTGTGTGAAATGGAGACGGAGACAGCGACATGAGAAGAAAGAAAGCCGAGTAGCGGCTGTAGTTGTTTCGAGGACCGTGCCGGGTTCACCCAGCAGTGAGCACGCGGTTCGTGCTGTGCAACGCACGAGACCGCCACGTGCTCGCTTGCGAGAGTGAAGTCCCGGTCCGGAAACGCACGCGGTGGATTTGCCGATCCCGCGGACGGACAAAGTTTAGGCAGGATAACGGATTTGGACCGGACGGGTTCTCCACGCGATCGTGTGTGTTAAGCTCCAACGGGCAAAGCACATGTGTTCGCGTGGGGAACCCCTCGAGACGTGGGGCTTGTGTTTTTTTTTTATGCGCACGGTGACGTCATGGCTGCACGTGGGGTTGGAATCCGGCAGGAGGGGTATCTCTGCCGGATGGTACCGTCCAAGGAGGGACGAGGAACACGTGCAGCTGCATGACGTCACGGGCAGGTGCAAAGTGCGCGAGTTGCCGCGCAGGTGCTGCGCATGAAAAAAAAAAAAAAGCAAGCCTCACTTTCGGGTGCACAGGATTCCTGGGCAAAGGGGTGGAAGACCCCCTTGGCCTGGGCACAGGATGGAAACTAGTTAGGGGGAAGGGTTAGCTTAGCTAGACCGACTTCATGGGGCAGGGGTAAGTCCTCATGGAGTCCGTGGAATGGATTAGGTAGAGGGATTGTAGCCAGATTTAGGTTGGGAAATAAAATGATTGATTTGGAGACAGAGACAGACTGGTGAATGTGTAGAGGGGACGTAGCTTAGCTACGTAGGTTAAAAGGAACGTGCTGTAGTTTAAGGGACGACGTGGGAGCACGAGTTAGTTAGGGGAGGTAGTTAGAAGGATGGCAGAGTTCAGTGGTGTGTGTGTTGAAGAGTTGGTGAGTGAAGTGGAAGCATGTGCTTGGTGAGTGAGTGAGGCCAGCGGGTCTGTGTGTATGGAGTGAATGGGGAATGCATGGTGCGATGAGTGATTGGGGGGAGGAGTGACTCCCGCCCAAGGGACCCCGGGGTCAGAGTAAAGTGAGTCAGCTGGGTTAGTCAAATTGAAAAATGGAGGTCGTTTTGCTGTTGGTGGGAATGTAGGCTCGAGACCCATTTGGAGGGGTGCAGGAGCCCTGTTGACGGGCTTGGGAGCGTGGCTGCGAAAGGTGAGTATCGCTGAGTGGGTACCCCGGGCACCAGGCTAGTCGGCCGCGGTAGGCCATGGGCCCATGGGGGGGCCGGGATAGAGTAGTGGGCACGGGTGCGCCTGCTTGGTGCGGGGGCCCGGGGCGCCATTAGCCGCGTGGGCAGTGTTGTGGGCACGGGTGACCCTCGGAAAGGGGCCCGGGAGGCCGGCCTGCCACGTGTGCGTTTCAGGGGAGGTGCCAGGGGGGGCACTCCCCGGTGTTAGGGAGCTGGTAGGCTCGGAGGCAGTGTAGTGCCCGGGGGTGCCATAGCGGGAGATTCGGCAGAGGGTCGTGCCTGCCAAAGGGAGCCACGTGTCCCAGCCAGGAGACCGTGTGAGGGCACGGAGAGAAAATTGGGGGGGCGAGGCCCGAAATTGTGAGGACACCAACACAGGCGACGGGAATCTGGGTTGTTAGAACCAATAGTTTAAGCGAGAGGCGCTTGTTGAAAGCCCCGGGGTAGTTTAACAGTTAAATGGTTAGGGTAGATTAGGAGATGTACCCTCCGCACCATCCATCCCCTCGCTGTCGTTGTGGGCCGCTGGACCCACTTGGTGTTAAGATCGCCGAACTCTGGGGAGGCCATTCTGAGGCTTGAGTTGGGCCTCGACACAGGACGCTAGCTCTCCCTTATTCCCCTCCGGGAAGGGAACGTAGGGGTTGGGAGTAGGCTAGGTGACAGGATAGGTTAGCCGAACAAGGACGATAAAGGGGGTTAGGGGACGATTTATAGTGGGGGAAGTAAAAATAAAAACAACAAAAAATAAGTTGGGGCTAAATTGGGGTTTGACAAATTAAGGGAGTGGGTATGTACAGTGACAGGCAAAGGCGATAGGTTGGGAGGGAGACGGGTAGGTAGGTCCGAGCCCGCCTTCCAAGTGGCCAGCACCACCGCACTCCCTCCACCAACTTCCACTGACGGCAAAGGCTGGCCAACTTCATCGGCTGGCCGTGTTTTGCTTCAAGGCGGAGGCCGGCCAACTTCATCGGCAGCTGTTGTTTTGCTGCAGGGCCTGTGCCGGCCAGTTCATCTGCTGGCTGTTTTTCTTCAAGGCCTGTGCCGGCCAGTTCATCTGCCGGCTGTGTTTGCCTGCAGCGGCCTTCTTCTGCGGGCTGCGTTTGCCTGCTGCCTTTGCCATGCCATGCCCACTGCCCCTGTTCACCAGCCCCGTTCAATTTTGCTTTGCCCCCCCCTGTTCATTTCCATGTGCGCCAGGATCAAGGCAACAGTTTGCAAGCTGCGAGAACTGCCCTGTTGGCAGCTACAACACGGGCCTGCAGTGGCGGCCCGTGCACCATGTTTGCGTCCATCCATCCATGCATCCATTCGTTGTGCTCATTGCGTGTGCCACTTGAGCTGGCACGGAGACTGCGTTGTGCAGCCCATGCACCGTGTTTGCGTTCACTGCATTCAGTTCAAACCGTTCATGCATCCATTCGTTGTGCTCATTGCGTGTGCCACTTGAGCTGGCACGGAGACTACGTTTGTGCGGCCCATGCACCGTTGTGGTTCACTGAGTTCAGTTCAAAAGGGAAGGCCTTGGACTGCGTGTGAGCAGCCAGCCACGTTCCCTGTCACCTGCATTGTTTGAGTCAGAGACTGCATGTGGGCAGCCTGGCTCCCTGCTAACTGCTTTCTTTTGCAGAGTTCAATGATCCTGGGCCATGGTTTAGTGTAAAATTTGTAAGTTAAGGTAAGATGTACTGTACATATGAGTGCGCCCCCGGCATGTTTGTCCTAGCGCCGGCAATTTTATTTAAGTCGTCCGTGTGAGTGAGTTTGTTTAGATAGTTACGCAGCCCTTAGGTTATTTATTTTGGGGACACGAATACCATGAATGTCGCACTCAGGGATCCGTAGGTAAAATGTACTAGGGGAAAACTACACATGATGGCACACGAAAATTTGACGACTCGGGACGAGTCTGTAAAAAGGGAAGGGGGTAGTGTTGTGGTTACCAGATTCGCAAACCACCATTCAGGTCCCTTAGGTGAGGTATCTCGGTAAGTGCATGTGTAGTTAGGCCCAAACCCGTTGTCTAGTGGGAATACATGTCATTTATGCGAGCTGCGACTCTTCAGGATAGCCGTTTTTCTTTTACTATCTTTATTTTGGACCAATCGCCACCATCGCAACCACAACAACAACCACCAACCACAACGCCGCTTCACCACAACCGCCATGACCTTTACCGTCGCAACTCGCCACCATCGCATCACCGTCATCTCGCGCCACTCATGGGCACCGATGCTGGACTCGTGTAGGGCGCGCGTTGAACAGCGTGTACAAAATCACGGATTTTCTGCTTCAAAAACGGATCCAAAACGACACACGCCCACTTTTTGCCGTCCAATCGGTGAGCGAGGGGCGAATTGGCCCCGCCCCCAGGGCGATCGATATATGCAAATTTGTGGATCAAAAAGCCTTCACGCCCACTTTTTGTCGGGCCAATGGGGAGCGAGTTGAAAGGTCAAAGGGAGGGGGTCAAAGGCGAAGTTACGGGGGGATAAAAGGACGGTGTTCGTCAGTAAAAGGGGAGTAAGAAGTCGGAACGAGGAAGAAAGGAGTAGTAAGAAGTCGGAACGAGGAAGAAGGGAGTCGTAAAGGTCGGAACGAGGCGAAGGAGAGTCGGAACGGAGGGGACGAGCTGTGGAGAGGCGGCGAGTCGGACGAAGGGTGCTCGCGTCGTGCAAGGAGCTGCGCGCCCGAGGGAGGCCGGCAGCGCGACCTGGCCGAGGTGGAGACGCTCGTCGCAGATAATAAAGATCCTCTATACCCCGAGCATCAGCAACCCCCTCCTGTTCCCCCCGCGCTGAGATAGTGCGACCAAGGGGGCCCCGTTCCCACCCCCCTGCCAGGCACTGTCCACGAGGCCCGCGGGTTGCGGGGCCATCGCCGCTCCGCGTCTCATCACCAGACGGGTAGGCCCGACCTGGTCTCGGCCCCAGGCCTACCTCATTCTTGAGGGTATTTCTTTTCCTTGGTTTTGGGTATGTGTTGTCGGCGCCGTCTGTGAAGTAGAATTGTATAAGTGTTGCCGTGTGCTCGGTAGTCGGAATTAGCTCTGCACTGTGTTTTCACTTTTGTGTTTGCTTTTTGTGTAAATGGAATTGTGTTTTCTTTTTTTGTGTGCATTTGGTGGAATTGTATTTGTGTGCTTCCCGTGTGCCGAGAATAAACGTGCTTTATTGTTGAACTGTTCTCCCGCTTCGCTTCGTCTTTTCCTCCATTGAATCCCCATCTTGCTTCACGTAAAGGGTTGGTAGTGGGCTGAATACGCCCGATAATTAATCGAACCGTCGAGGTCGACGATAACACCGCTCGGTTATTCTGATAGTCGGAACGGGTCGCTTAAGTGGCCCGTGTCCGAAGTCGACCTGCGGCGAGGTGCGATCGCCCGGTCTACCCTCCGCGTGGGTACTTAGGTAGTTCGAATTTGGCGAGCAACCCTATCCCACGCGGGGGCTGATTGGCTCGATCGCGGTGAGACCGAAAGGTCCACCCGTGACTGGTTCCCGGCGTTAGTCCGAGAGGGTCACGACTGGATTGTCCGTCCGGTGGGCGACGCGCCGCGATTCGAGTTACGTGGCCATCGCACGCCGGCGGGCGCGAATCCGCAACAATATTGTGGGTTTCAGTGATAGATCTCACATAGTATAACTGTTGATCATCAAGGAAAACCCCATTATTCCAATTTTTATGGGTTTCAGTCATAGATCTCACATAGTATAACTGTGGATCATCAAGGAAAACTCCATTTTTCAAAATGTCTGAAATTTGTGAGTCTCCAAGGTAGGTTCCATATTTAGAACCATCTTGGCAGAACCCTTTTCCCGAGTCTCCAAGGTAGTTATTTAAACCATCAAGGCAGAACTCATTTACTGATTTTTTTTTTCAAAATTTGTGTCTTCAAGGTAAAACTTGTATTCTGGCTCATCAAGGTATAACCTGTTCAGTGAGTATTGTCTTGATAACTCGCAATGAGTACTATTGCTGTAAAACTCTTTTTCAGTATATTGCTGGTCTCCAAGGTATAACTCTTTGGTTGGGTCATCAAGGACAAGCTCGTTCTGTGGGTCTTGGTCGCTAATAAGGTGTTCAACCAAACCGACAATTTCGCCCCAAGTTGTGGCAAAATCGGTATTTTCAGATACAATTTCCAGTGAGAGAAAATAATAATGTATTAATTAAGTTATTTAATTATTAAATGAGTCTATGCTTAAATCAAACTCTGAAAATAGGAAAATAAAATCTTACCTAAACAGATAAGAGATTTGAATCCAGTTCATGAACTTGAAGGTTTAGTTCCATACAAGTAGTAGAACTCCAAAATCATCCCACTCAAGGTCGAGCTCGTTCTGTGGGTCTTGGTCGCTCACAAGGTCTTCAACCAAACCAACAATTTCGTCCCAAGTTGTGGCAAAAGCAGTATTTTCATTTTGTGTTTCAAATACAATTTCCTGTGAGAGAAAATAATAATGTATTAATTAAGTGATTTAATTATTAAATGAATCTATGCTTAAATCAAACTACAAATAGGAAAATAAAATCTTACCTCAACAGATAAGAGATTTGAATCCAGTTCATCAACTTGAAAGTTTCGTTCCATACAATTAGTAGAACTCCAAGGAACTCCAAGGAACTCCAAGCTCAGTACAGCACTCCATTGTCAGTAAAAAAATGTTTAAAATGGAGTCTGGGTTGAAGCTTTGATACAGAAAGACAGGTTTCCCTGGGCAACCAGTATTTTTATACAGATAGACAGGTTTCCCTGGGCAACCAGTTTTTTATACAGAAAGACTGGTTTCCCTGGGCAACCCCAGGCAAGCCTTGTGAGGCAGATGTTGTAATGTTGTTAGAATGGAGAAAATATTTTTTTTCAAAATGGAGGATTCTTTGAAAATTTCCTGGGCAAGCCCAGGCAAGCCTTCGTTGGGAAATTTTTCAAAACCATAACATTCTAGAATTTTCTAGTGATTTCTTTGTGGGTCAGAGATGAACTGGAAATGATGTAAGAGTAGGCGGGGCTTAGTAAAAGTGGGCGGGGCTTAGGCAAAACACATCATGAAAAGGTGGGCAGGGTTTATGAAAAGTGGGTGTGGCTTATGAAACTACCTCATGAGAAGTGGGCGGGGCTTATGAAAAGCGGGCGTGGCTTCTGCAAAAAATAATCGTTCTCAGGAGGTGATCAAACAAGAGCATTAAGAGAAGTTTATCATTTTATCTCTGCTCAACAAAGATATTTAGACCAAGAACTAAGTTCTAAAATAATATTTGTGAACATACTCTTGATGGTGATGAATGTAATAGGAAAATTAATTTATTACCTCAAATAGAACATGATCAAATATTCGTTGGCTCACTCTTTGAGTGGAGTAAGAAATCATTCTCCTCTTTTGACCAAATAAGCCTTGATCAAGAAAACTTCCCCTATTAATTTGTATGAGGTTTTTTTGGGCCCTGATACAGTCTCAATTTAACATGAGCTTGTATGGCAGAAAATCGTACTTCTCTTTTTGTCCTGATGGGTCTCGGGTCAGAGAGTTCTCCCTATACATTTGTATGGGAGAAAATCATACTTCTCTTTTTTTGTCCTGATGGGGTCTCGAGTCAGAGAGTTCTCCCTATACATTTGTATGGGAGGAATTAGCCTCCTGTTTAGGGGTTTTCGAGGATCAATTCATAGTTTTCCCCATTCATTTGCATGGGTGCCTCAGAAACCCCATTAATCTACTACTCCTGGGGACCTCAACTGCTTACATGTTTGGTGGAAATGTATTCACTCAGGGTAACAAGATAAATTGAGAGAGGGTTGTTGAGACAGCCTGACCAAGCTTTCTGTTGAACGTTTTGGGGTCCCAGCCTGTGTTCTAAGGTGCGTGGGAGGTTTCATCAATTCCTCAATACAATTATGATTTTGAGTTTTGATCCGAACGAAATTGCTCCCTATCCGAATGTAACGTCAGAACGGCATTTATCTTTGTTTACCTCACGAGTGTTTGTTACATTGTATTTTGTTATATTAAAGGTATAGTATTCATTTATGATTGGAGTAATGCTGTTTGCAATGAAAATATAGAGATTGTGTTTAAAGGAGTATGTATGAGGAAAATGAGGAAATAAGGAAATTATGTGAGGGTTTCTACCTGTGACACTTACGAATTTGACTTTTGCAGTTTCACCATTAACATCATAGAAATATTAACCACTTTACTTCTGTTGGGATCAGCTGCGGTAAGTTTTCTGCCCAAATCCTTCACGAACCAGTTGTCCATGCCTGACAATTGACTGAAGGTGTCAGAGGAATGTGGAATTTATTGGTTCATGGTTTAGCATTTGCCATTTCCACATTATCTGTTTGCTATTGGGCTCCCTCCCGTGCCAAGCGCAGGTACCTCACGAGTATGTATATATAATTAAAAGCCCAATCATATCTCTCACGCATAATTGAAGGAACAAACAATCACCGGGGGCTGCCAGGCATGTAGCGTCCCTCCTTCATGGTGGTTTGAGTAGAATGTTAGTTTATCTATTTGGGCTCACAATTTTGTCGGCAGTTTGACTCTTTCATGTTTCATAAAGAATTTAATTTCTTACTTGTTTCATATGAACATGCAGATGGCTTATTGGCTCAGACTTTGAATCTCAGAGTGTTCTTTCCTTCATTCATAACGTCATCTGAGACCTCTGAAAGCATTGTCCTCATGGTTTCCGTACAATGCTGTTACATGGAAGGTGGGGGTTGTGAGGGGAGGTCCATCGCTAGACGGTGGTAGGTGTAACATGGTCCATGGGTTTTGAATTGATTTGATTACCATGGGATCTATCAGAGTAAGTCATTTTGTTGCATGTATCACTGAGGAGGCAGGCAAATATTTAGTCATCAGGAGGAACCTGGATAGGATTCAGGTTTTGACTGCTACTCCTCTACACTCATCCTCTTAAACCCTCTACCCGAGTTGAGAGTGGTGGGAGAGCTGCCCAACAACAAAGGAAGGAAGGCCAACAGACTGACAGGCAAAGATGCTGCAGATGGGCCATATGTTTTGTGCCTTGGACGTTGTACACAACCCCAAGAGATGTCCTCCGTTTATTATATTGGGCAGTGTACATCCATCTTCGTAATAGTGATTTGGAATATATTTATACCTCAGTAATATATTATAATTATATTAGTACCTTCGTAAAACCAAACATTGGATTTTATGCAGGTGAAACAGGTTTAGAAGAAGCAGGATGCCACCATGGCAAATCTCTTCGGACTTCAAATGGCATCCACGTGAAGGAAGAGCTGAATGAAGATTCTTCCTCTGCATATGGTGAGTACATTGAGGCTTGTGTTGTCAAGAATGGTTCTTTGTGATGCTTTCCTGCATCTTATTCCATTATTTAGATTTATGAAGTCTCAGGAACAAGAAGCCCGTTCCTGCTTTGGGAAAAAGCACGGTTTATTTTCATAAACAGTTTAACTAGCATAACAGTCTGCTTTAATAAAGCTTACAAAAGCTGATGAGCACTGTTTGGATTGTTGTGAGTCAATTTGCTTTTCAGTGTATTATTGGTGGTTCGGGAAGCAATTACCACACAGACATCTTTCTGAATGGCAGCCATGTGTATCTGGAGTTTGGTGTTTCGTTTTGGGGAAGGCTGTGCCAATATCACAAAAACAGCACAATGGGTTCATGACCCAAACGATGAGAGTGATTCTTGCTACTGTTCAGATATTATTTGAAATGTGAGGTTGGATTCAAAAGTGGTGTGAAGAAGAAAATCAGAAAAAGGACACATACACACTTGCTTGAGGGTTATGTATATGCTTATCAATAGTTTCAGAATGCTTTTGAGAAATCTGTGACCACAGATGCAGAGGGTTTAACATTTGATATTCAGACTCTAAGTTGTCAGTGCATCAGAGATGTTTTGCAAACGATCTATTGCAATACTCAGGTATATCAACTGCATACTTGAAGATCATTTTGTTTCTTGAAGATTGCTGGAGGGAAGAATCAGATTGAAGAGAATGTGAAAGTTGGTTCCACAGGTGGGAAAGGAGAGGAACGAATGAGTGGAGGTGAGCAGTGATTCAAGATTTTGCGGGTGTCATGATAAGGCTTACTGGTGGACTGCATGTGCCTGACAGAAACCTGGGGGGGGAGGGGGGAGGACAAAGCATGAAAGAACAGGGTACAAGACCAGAAAGGAAGGGATACAAGACAGAGAGACCACTGACCTGTCTGCGGTGGTCAAGTGATAGGACTGTAAGACTCAGCTTCCTCGCAGGAGATTCCAAGGTGTGAGGCAAAGGTTCCAGCCCAGAGAGAAGAGCAAATAGCACTCCATGAATCTGTGGAAGAATGCCTTGTAGGTGGATACAAGTTCAGGTGTGCCAAGGAAGGACTGAATGAAGGAAGATGCCCAGTTGGTAACTGGCTTTGGAGGCCAAATTAGAAATCTGGTTTGCCCAAGAAAAATCATTACCAATCGTATGACCCAAGAGTTTGAGTGACAACTTCAAGAGAATTATTAAGAAAGTGACAACTTCAAGAGAATTATTAGGCGGGTTTGCCAGACGGTCCTTTCGGAGAAAGTGTGAGAAGAGAATGTAAGATACTTTTCTCCCCCTTTCCCCACTGGCATGTAATTGTCTAATTCGAAAATATAAATTGATAACCAAGTGAAGTTTTATTTTCCTCATTCCTTTATTTTTAAGATCCATACCATTGTGTTGATGCCTTTTTTTACATCCGTTCAATACATTTGCTGACTTTTTTTTTGTGAACGATCTTCAGATAAATCAACAACGATGTTCAGGATGTTTTCCTGCACCAAGAATGTTCAAACCATCACCGAGAGATCTTTGCTGCAATACCAGAAGAGTCACTGTGCGATGTGCAAGGAGTACAAACAGAAATGTAGTCTTGACCAGATACACGTGAATATTGACACTTGTGAAAAGACAGACAAGGACACTGATTGCAATAAACTATTTATTTCCTCCTCATCCACTCAACTAAACACGGATACCCAAGCCATCACTAGTGACTCGGATACCCGAGAGCAGAAATCAGCACAACAGGTACACTTTAATATCCCAACAGTTGAGGGGGAGGTGGATACCTTGAGACCTGCAAGGTCTCCTTTCCAGCCTGTGGAAACTGCAGAGGAAGATAACAACCAACAGGAGAAGCCATATCAGTGCTTTGTGTGCAATAAATCGTTCAGTACCATTGAAGACCATATGAGGGTCCACATTGGGGTGAAGCCGTATAAGTGCACGTTGTGCAATAAATCATTTACACAGAAGTCAACATGCAAGAAACATTTGCGGACACACACCGGTGAGAAGCCATATGAGTGCAACGTGTGCAGTAAATCATTTGCATCAAATCATACTCGCCAGGCACACATAAGGATACACACGGGTGAAAAGCCGTATAAGTGCATTATTTGCAGTAAATCGTTCACTCAGAGGTCAACACACAGGGCACATTTCAGGACTCACACTGGAGAGAAACCATATAATTGCAGTTTGTGCAATAAATCATTCAGTCAGATTGCAGGTCGCCAAATACACATGCGGACACACAAAAGTGAGAAGCCATATAAGTGCAATGTGGACAATGCAACATTCGGTGACAGCTCAAGTCGCCCAGTACACATTAGGACTCATACTGGGGAAAGTCTGTTTAACTGCAGCATCTGCAGTAAATCATTCAAGCATTACTCAAGTTGCCAGGTACACATTCGGACACACACTGGTGAGAAGCCATATACGTGCTATGTGTGCAATAGAACATTCATTGGTATCTCACATCGCCGAATACACATGAGGACACACACAGGAGAGAAACCATATAAATGCATTTTGTGCACGAGGTCATTCAGTCAGTACACCGGTCTCCAGATACACATGCGGAAACACACTGGTGACAAACCATATAGATGCAATGTGTGCAGTGGAACGTTCAGTGACAGCTCATCTCTTCGGAAACACACGAGGATACACACGGGCGAAAAGCCGTATAAGTGCATTATTTGCAGTAAATCGTTCTCTCAAACATCAACACACAAGATACATTTGAGGACTCACACTGGAGAGAAACCATACAATTGCAGTTTGTGCACTAAATCATTCAGGCAGCATTCAGGTCGCCGGATACACATGCGGACACACACAAGTGAGAAGCCATAGAAGTGCAATGTGTGCAATAGAACATTCAGTGACAGCTCATCACCAGGTACATATGATGACCCACACTAATTTTTACAGAAATTAATGACAGCATCTGTGGAGTAATCCACTGGCACATCTGTAAACATTTCAAGATTCCGGATTCAGAACATTCATGTAAACACAGACCAAATCCGATCCTTCAAAATGAACATATTGTGCTCACGCATTACAAGATGATCCCATCAAGTGTGGACATTGCGTCCGGACATAGTGCTCAAAGACAAAAAGGAAAAATCGGCATTGTTGATTGAGGTTTCAGTTCCCAATAACTTTGAAATAAATACGACAGAAATCAGGAAAATAACCAAATACCAGGATCTGAAAAATGAGGTCAAGAGGACATGGAGATTGAAGAAAGCTGAAATTGTGCCAATGATGGTCGGAGCAACAGGAATGATAAAGAAAATTTCAACCTGATCGGATGCATGCTCTGGCAGGTAGAATTATTTAATATTTTGAATCTGGGTTCAGGGATTTAATTTAAACTTGGTACAAGTATGTATAATGATGTAATAATGTGGGTGGACGCATATCTGTCAACGATGCGACGTTGAAGAGTGTTGTTCTAGTTTTCAATGTGATTGACTAGACATGGGGAACATTGTTTGAAAATTTGAACATCATTGGTCAAATGGTATCACAGCCGCATTGGATTAAAAAAAACACACCTGATAGATAATTGTGAAACTTTAAATATGTTATCATCGACCTATTCTGAATTCAATTTAATAAAGCTGACATCAGCGGTCACAAGTCCATTCACGAGCATGGTTGTATCAAAGCAGGGCAGCTTGGTACCCAGGCATAACTGCCCCCAGTTATAAAGCTCGCTTCTAGTTCTTTTTATAATTCTTTATTACTACGCTTATTTACCAATGCATTTATAAATTTTGGTTTTCAAGAATAAATTTCCTGTTTGGAAAACAAAATGCTGTGAACTTCACCTGTGCAAACAAAATAAACTTTTTTACAGTGTTGACTTTCTTTTAACCGTCGCTTTGTTTATCTTCTTGCAATATAAAACACAATGTGTATTTGTGTATTTGCCTGTCCCATTTCATCAGGACAATTTGAGTAGGGTTTTAAAGACCAATCGTTTAACGTGACTGTGTGTTCACTGCGGTCTATTTTGAGGATAAAAAAACTTGAAAAACATTTTCCATAAAAGAGTAATTGTGTCTCCTCTTGGAATTGTAGATGGTGACTTGCAAATTGAGCTTCAATGGCAGTGTGCAGAAATGTTTCTTTTTCAAGTAAAAATAAACACAACGTGTAGGGAGGTGAAATTTGCTGCACATGATGTGCAACGCAAGCAGAGTAAAACTAGTGTCCATTTACGTCTGTAGAATGACTAAGAATTAAAGAAGATATAAGCACACCTGATGCTTAACCGAGGCTTCAGACTTTGGCATGCACACAAGGCTGTACCGTCAAAATAAAAAGTCACAGAAGATAAAGAAAATAGGGTCACATTTATACATGTAGTGTTTTGAAATAACGCTTCTTGCTTCAAAACATCATATCTTCCAGTCTCCTTGAATATTTTGTTGCCATTTCACACAAGTACCTGTAAATGTGTCATATAGGCCTATTGCAAATACATATGGTATTACAGTTAGGGCCACCGTGTGTACGATGATAACAATAGCATTTTATAGATGGTTTTTTTTTTCAAGCACAAATATCTTGTTAACCATATAAATATAGTCTGTAACTGGCAAAATAATTCTAACGAATTTTTTGATGAAATAGGCCGACCTCAATAAATATATTGAAAAAAGTCCATCACTTAGGTTATGAGTAATCATTGGTCTACGAAGATGTTTCAAACACAAATATGTGGAAAACCATGTAAACGGAATTTTTGTAACAGCATGCTTACTTGATGGGACGCTCATGAGCATGTAGCGTGGAAACAAAACGTCCCAGAAGATATAGAAAATAGGATCACATTTTTACTTGTCGCATTTTAAAATAACGCTTTCTTCCAGTCTCCTTGAATATTTTGTTGCCATTCTACACAAGTTCCTGAAAATGTGCCAGATAGGCCGATTGCAAATACATATGGTATAACAATTAAGATATTTCAAACAGAAATATGTTGATAACCATATAAACGGTATTTTTGTAACAGCATGCTTATAAAATGTTTTTTTGTTAAGATTTGCCAGAACAGTAGATACACTTCACCTCTTTCATGTCCAAAGAACAGACAGAACCGCAATGCTGACGACGTCTATAAGGACTTTCTTGACAATGTCAGAGAGTTCGAAGAGATAGGTGCATTGCCGGTCGATGTTGATTTTGGCGAACATGGCACCCCAGAATGTTTTTGCAGAAAACAACGCTTCTTGGCATTGGGCATGCCACCAAAAGTTTAATAAAAGTAAACTTGAACGAGAGCTGAATAAAAAACGTAAACAGCAAGACGATGAAAAAGCTCCAGGTACCAGCGCATCAAAGCGACAATCAACGGGATCAAGCAAGGACACTTGTTTATTCTGTGATGAGAGTGGCCCCAGAAAACTGCATGAATATGCAACTCAATGTGCAGAGTACAATTTAAAGTTAATGGCCACCGAAATGCAAGACGGCAAAGTACTTGCAAAAATACTATGTGGGGATCTGGTCTCAAATGAACTCAAGTACCAAATAGAATGTCTGACAAAGTACCGAAATGACTATCGTGGTTACAGGCGATAGAATAGTCCAACAAGGGCCGACCAACGTGAGTTGAATCAACGAGCCAAAATGATCAATTCAAGAGTATTTGTTGAACTTGTAACGTACATGGAGGAATCTGCCGAGGAGGGGACTTACCAATTCAAACTGTCAAACATACACAACGTGTTTGAGAAAAGACTTGGGGACTTTGGCATTGATACCACCATCAATAAAACCCGGTTAAAAGAAAAACTCCTCAATCACTTCTCCCAGCTAGGACTAGGTGAGCAATCTGATGGAAAAAAAACATAATCCTGGCATTCCCAGCAGGCATTCAGCAACTACTCAAAGACGCTTTCTTGTTCCATGATTATGACAAAGAAGCTAGGTTGTTTGCCAGAGTTGCCAAGATATGTAGGGAGGAAATCCTGAAAGAAATTATAACATTCAGTGGCGAATTCAACCCTGGATGTCAGCAGAAGATTACGTCAAGTACAAGATTGTTAATGTCCATGCTCATCAATGGCCCAAATTTAGCAGGTTCAGTAAATGACTCCCAAGCATGCCTGACACTCACACAGCTCTTGGTTCACAACTGCAAGAAGAAAGGAAATGTTGAGACAAAACATCAGCGTTACTCTCCAGACCGTGAACCACCAGTACCTTTATATGTTGGTTTAAACTTACATACTCAAACTAGGAGCAAGACACTAGTTGATCAAATGGCCAGCTTAGGGATAAGTGTGTCATACAAACATGTCATGCAATTTGAAAACGAACTTGCTGCCGCACAGTGTGCACAATATAGAAGCGATGGAGTGGTGTGTCCAAGCCAGTTGAGAAAAGGTTTGTTCACAGTAAGTGTGTTAGACAATTTTGACCATAATCCGTCTTCAGCGGCAGCAGAGGGATACTTTCATGGAACAGGGATTAGCATCATTCAGCAGCCAACAAAAGACCATCCTGGGATTATACGCAGTCAACCTGTTAGCTTGTCCAACACAACTTCAAATTCATCACAAAGTCTGGTTCTTCCGGATTCGTATTCGATTGTACCTGCTGTTTACATGAAACCCACAACAGAAGTACCCACAATAGAACACACCACAACGTCAGGTTTTGCTGATTACATAGAGAAAGCCAATGCCCAAAAGGAACGGTGGATTCAACATGCATCTGAACGACTGCAAAAGGACTTAGTGTGTGAACAATCATTGTCATGGGCTGCATATCATGCATCACGTCAGCCTCAACCAAATGAATTGCCTGCAATCACAGCCTTATTGCCACTCTTTGTAGAGAAGGTGTAAAAAAACTTCTGTAAAAATGGTGTAAAATCACTGAATTGAAATTCAAGGTGTCGACTTGTTGTGACAAGGCTTCAAAAAGGTGAACAACATCAACAGAATTACCAACATTTTGCATTTTGTGTTTCCTTGACAGGTATATAGCGAGTTTTGCTTCAGAAGACAAATAGTTGGCTAAAAAGGCACTCACTTTGCATCGGTAGGAAATACTAAAACCAAAGATAAAAACACAATGTGTAAAAACAAAGCCTAGCCCTCGGAGCACATGCGATGAAACTATAAAAAGGGGGACCAACCTTGGGCACTCAATAAAAATGTGAAAAATGTTTTCAGTAGCACCGCAGAAAGGACATAATTCCATGTTACTTGAACATATATGACGAGACAAAACATTAGAGGGTAAAATGTAGTGCGCCAGCCGCCACTGTAAGTCTCCAGAGCGCTTAGCAATGGGCGCCTTATCCATAACAAGCTATTGGATCGTAGTGGAAGGAGTAATCCAGAGCATTCTCCTCCAGTGCCCTTGTGGTTCTGCAGGTCCATCAGGAACAAGGGTTTTAACCCACAAAAAAAAAAAATAGAAGATTTTTCTATCGAGTTAAAAGAGGTGAAACCTTGAAAGTGAAATAAAAGTACTGGAAAAGGGTGTTGGGGTGAAGGAGTGGCTTCCACCTGTGAAGTCCATTTTTGACCGGTCCGTTTAAAAAAGCAGAGAATTACAGAAAAGATCCTCCCTATGACCCGAATGGACCTAACTCCAGTGGCCACAGCAATCTCAGCAGCTGGCTTCCACTTGCAGTAGAAGGAAAAGGAGTTCTGAAATGTTTAACTTTGGTGTATCCGGCATCAATAAAACTTTGCATAAAATTGCGGTCACCACAGACCCCTTCAAAAATAAGGTTTAAAAAATTGGCTCGTTTAAAAACATTTTAAGGGGGACTGATGTTATAGAAACTTTCTTGTTGTCAATCAGAAAAAGTTATTGATCATAGCCGAGTTTCCCTGCCTGTCGAAGCAGGTAGTGAGGGAAGGGTTTCCAAGAAACGTTTGTGTATAAGCAGCCTACGCAGTGAAAGGAGGCGAAAAGCCATCACCTTGCTGGTAACAGCGATCAGCCCCTGTCCTTTGGAAACAGGCAGGCCGGAGCCAGTGCACACCGGGCTGGAGCCAGTGCTTTCCCCCCTAAAATAAGTAAATAAAAATAGTTTGTAGCTTTTTGAAGAATAAAATCTGGGGGCTATCGTGCCGTAAAAATATGCCAAAGCGTTGATGCCGAGAGGTGATTTATAACAGGGGTTCGACCACGATATGAGACTTGACTAAGTCGTCCCTTCCATTTTAGCAACTGTCTTTCAGTTTTGTTTATTAAAAACTAGCAGGGTTTCCCGGGTAGGTGTGAGGGGGGGGGGGGTACTGTGAAGTGGGAGAAGGAGAGCCGGCAGGGCTGAGAATGGGGCAGGTGGATTGGGGCTCGTTTTCCTGACGCTGATCCTGATCACCAGATTCTCTCAGCGAGGGAGCCTCGTGGGTGGAGGAGGCCAATGGGCCGACCACGTGCCTCGTGGTTGCAGCAGGTTAATCGGCATCTAAAGGAGATGGGGATGGGCCAGGTATCTGCCTGGGGAATGGCAAGACGGAGGCCCCTGGAATATTAGCGGAAGTGGAGGCAGTGACACACTGCTCCGGCACATGCTCTCATACCTGACCTGACTTGATTGGGGGCAGGAGAAACGACAGGGTGAGGGTGGGGGGGATTGGGTAACTGTGTAGAAGGCAGGAGAGCGATAACACCAGTGGGTAAAGGGGTCTTGAGAGAACACCAGTGGACAAAGGGGTATTCAGTGTTTTTCAGATCTTAAGGGTCTTTAATGTCTTAAGGTTCTTACAAGTCATTGGGGGTGTTAAGGGTCTTTGAGGTCTTAAAGGGTCTTACAGTTATTAAGGGTCTTTGAAATCGAAAGGATTTTTGGGGTCTTAAGGGTCTTCGAGGTCTTCCGGCTCAAAGGGGCCTTACGGGTCTTCAAAATATTTAAGGATCTTCAAGAGTCTTTGGAATCTTAACCGTCTTTAGGGTATTCGGGGGTTTAAAGTGTTTTAATTGTGTTTGGGGAATTCAATGGTCTTAAGGGTCTTATAGGTCTTCAGCGTCTTATCTCCCAAGCGTGTAGAAAGTCTTCTCTCAAGCATGTGAAAAACCTCTCAAGCATGTATTCTAATCTCTCAAGCATGTTAAAAAGCTCTTATGGTTCTTCGGGGTCTTTAAAGGCTGAGGTTGGGGATGAAAATACATTTAGGCCAACCCCTGGGTCAGACTTGGTCTGTGTACCAAATTTGGTGGTTGTCGGCCCATCGGTCTTTGCCAAAAACGAGAACAGACAGACAGACATCTGATGAATCTTATTTGTTAGATTAGAATGCCATGCCGTGGTAGACGGATGTATTGAGCTGCCTTATATTGTTGTGGAGCGGGGTTTGGTGGCGATAAACGACCACTAGGTGGAGCAGTGGAGTCGTCTCCCACCAAACACCTGGAATTTAGGTCGCGACTCTCGGATAAGTCCGAAAGTTCACGGGTCCCTTAGCGGACCGTGGTCGCCAATATTTTGACGGCGTGGGGTAGGGTTAATTGCCTAATTTTAATATACCTAAATACCCACGTCGTCCAACTACCGGAGAAAACTACACCCTCGACCGACTTTGGCCGAATCGAGTCGCTATCACTGACTCGGAACCGGCGTAACCGAGCGGAAGTTACCAAAGCCACGCCGGACCAAATTAACAACCTACGGCATGAACGGCCTTACTAATTCTCAAAACGCACCTTGCTAGTCCAATGAAGGACGGCACAGAGAACGAGCTGGTACATTTAGCGGGTTTATTTTACAAATAATAATCGGGGAGGGGTACACAGAGCAGAGTTATCACGAGTAAAAGGCAGGCAATGTACAATGAGCAAAAGCACTTGACAATCCTACTTAAAGACGGGGCCCACAGACACACACACACACACACACACACACACACACACACACACACACACACACACACACACACACACACACACACACACACACACACACACGGAACCGGACCCCGTGGGTCTATTCAGCCTTTCAGCTCGGAGGGAAGGCGAGCTGAGGGCAGGGGCCTATTCGAGTACCTCCCCGCCTCGTGCAGTTTCACCGGACCCGCACTTGTGGAGCTCGGAGTCTGTGACGGAAATGGGGATCCCAGCTCGAGCGCTCCAATGCAAACCACCACGGTGGGACTCGAACCCACGACCCAGACCAAGCCGCACTCACCACCAAGACCGCAGACCGCAATTGCCACGATCCTGCACAACGCACTCTTGTCTGCCCAACACTGGTCCAGACAACCACTCTACCCTTCTGAGGTGGGAGGGGTCTCTTCTCCTCCCACTCGCCTCCTGATTGGACGAGGGGTTTTCGGATGACTCGTGGTTACCTCCCGATTGGCTGGGGTGTGCGTGTCATGCTCGCCCTTCACTCATTGGCTGGAGGAAACGGTCCCTGCCCTTCCTTGGGACGGAGCCTCGATCTGAGGTGATGGAGGCTCCGCCCACACTTTCAGCCAAAAACACGTGGGCAATGGTGACCGGTCGAGTGCGGGATGGTGGCGTTGTTGTAGTGGATGTAGTAGTAGTTGTTGTTGTAAAAACCTAACTAAAAAATAACTCTTAGCGCACACACGAAATTCCCATTAGACAGAAGGGGATGGATTCTAACTGTACACATACTTATCAAAATAACTAAGCTTAGGGACTCTGGCTGTTTGTGTGCACAAGGTTTCCAAATCCGTAACAATATATCTTAACATGAGTAGTGTCAAAATGGAGGGTTTGACACAGTAATGTGTCCCATTTCTCAAAGTCACAATGTTCGCTTGCTTACGCTAACTCATATTTCTCATTTTCAAACTGGAACAGATTACTTCATCAAACACCTCCCTTTTGACACTATACCCCTCTGCCGGGGGTGGGGGGGGGTGGGCCTTCGCCTTCCTTTCATATGATAATTTCTTCAACCAAATTGAGTCGTCAAATGGAGATCCTATAAATATTTGTTTTATTTTCAGAAATAACTTAATTTATTCATCAATTTAAAATAATGCAGCGGCAGCCCGTTAAGACCCCCCTACCCCATTTTTTTGTTTGTTTTATTTTCGGGAATAACTTAATTTTCTTATAACACTCATTACCATCGAGTATTACCTGAACTTATTTATGGGTTTAATAAGTATCTTTGTTGAGCAGAGATGAAAAATGACATAGCTCTCTTAAAGCTCTTGGCTGAGCACATCATTTCGGACTAATGAGAGCCTGAATCAAACTTGGAAATTTTCCCATACAGACTTACCCCATTCTTCTTTGTCCTGTTTTTCAACCACACCCAGTATTTCCCTGAAATACTGTCAGACTGTGTTTCACTTCCTCAAAATACCTTTTGCTTTCTAAAGCCTCGTTTCTCTAACTCGAAAACATTTTGACCCAACGGAGATGAACGAGAATTTGCTTCATGACCATCTTTCCTCTGATGAAGAATATAATGACCCATCACAACATTGGTAAGTTTCACACATGATTCAACTGTTCATGAAAGCTTTGTATATGATTAATTCCTCAACAAATTAATTCCTCAAAAGTGTGTGTGTGTGTGTGTGTGTGTGTGTGTGTGTGTGTGTGTGTGTGTGTGTGTGTGTGTGTGTGTGTGTGTGTGTGTGTGTGTGTTGTTAAGTCTGGCTTCCTTCTTGGAACAATGGTGCAGTAATTCTTCATTTTGATTGTATATGATTAATTATATTATATAACTGATTATTTATTTTCCTTTTTATTACAGCTCACTCATAGATGAGGTGGATTGTGATACTGATGATCTCCACGAGGAATGGAAAGTTCTGAATGAGGTCCTGACAAATTCAGTTCATTCATCAAGAATTTCACAATGACCTAAATATACAGCGTGTTTCAAAAATATTGACACAACTTTGACTTCCTGCCATTTCTTTGTTTTTTGACCAATACCGTTTTCCTTTTCAGGCTTTGGTGGTGTTATTGTGGTATTTGTTCCCTGAGATTTCTAGCTCCGTAGCTCAACTATGCTAATGACAGTGAAGCAGAAGACAAAAGTGGTGACTGTGGAATGAAACTAAATCAGATGTAGACAACCGCCGGAGGTTCTGCCTGGAATACAACCTCAGAACACGTGATGGCTTTGTATATGATTAATTCCTCAAAAAACACACACACACACACACACACACACACACACACACACCACCCACAAATTGTGCCATTCAACGTATTGTAAAACATTTTGAGAGCAAGGGTACAATGCACAACCGGAGCAAGGGCAACAGTAGTAGGCCAGCATCAATAACCAGGAGTCAAGCCAACATCGACACCATGCGGGATTCTGCAATGTACAGTCCCAAGAAGTCCCACTGCTGGTGCTCCCAGAGGCATCAAACCAACATCAGTCTGGTGTATCCTCACTAAGGAACTGAAGCTTTTCCCACACATTATCTCTAGTATGCATAAACTGAGTCATAATGACATGAGAAAGAGACTTGATATGTGCAATTGGCTCAATGACAGGATGGAGTGATACCCAAACTGGATCAACCTGATCTGGTTCAGTGATGAAGCCTATTTCCATTTTAATGGTGCCATCAACAACCACAACATTTTCTGGGGGGGGGGGGGGGGGCGCAGAACCACTTGAGGAGATCACTGAGTGGTACCCAAGGTCACATGCTTCTGCGCCTTCAATGCCAGATGGGGATCGCTAGGTCCTTACTGGTTTGAGAATGACAACAGCAGGATGGTGACGATCAACGGTGAGCACTACCAGGCCATGCTCCAGAAGTTCCATAATGATGTAGCTCAAAAGGTCACTCCAAACCAGCTCAGCATGACCTGGTTTATGCAGGATGGTGCACCCCCGCATACAGCTGGTGACACTATCACTTTCCTATGGCATCTCTTCAGAAACCGCCTCATTGCCCTGGGTACCACTCATGACGACACCCAATAGCCCAGATTTGAACCCTCAAGACTACTGGTTCTGGGGGGCTGCCAAGGGCTCTGTCTATGCCAACTGCCCTGCCACACTGGATGATCTGAAGCAGGAGGTGTTAGACTACCTCTTGGCAGTGCCACATGAGACCTACAGGAAAGTTGGACAGAACTTTGGAGTCAGGATCAATGCCTGCCTGAACCGCGGAGGGGCACACAACGAGAATGTCAATTAAAAGGACTTGGCGTAAATGCCAATTTCAGACCTTGGGCTCTCACTAACTCAAGCAGTGACTTACTGCAATATCAATCAGTGACAGAAAATACCATGTCATAAGCTTTCAAGAAATGTTTGGTTCACATTCCTGAGGTTTCTGTTTCTTTGTAAATAAACATTTAAAGTTGCATCACTCTTTTTGAAACACCCTGTATGTATTAATAACCTACCTCCAAGATGGATATCACAGAATTTACCCAATTTTTCAATGTTTTTTGAAGATTTACGTGAAAGGTATTATCTATATATTACTAAAACTTTCACCTTGTATATATGTATGTATGTATGTATGTATGTATATATGTTCCTGAAATACAGCCAAAACGTTACAAGATAGCGCAAAAATTTTAGGGCCAACTTACTCAACATTCTCCTGCGGTGTGCAGTATCAAGTTTCATTCAAATTGGGCAATGAAAAAATTATTTAAAAATCAATTCCCCATTCAGTCAAGTACGCTTCGGGAGAATTTGATCAATGCAAACAACGTCAGTGGTATAGTTTGCTGGAGCTATCTTTTTTTTTTTCTTGAAATGATTTATTTCAAAATCTCAAACATTTAGTTTTAGACAAAGAACGATTTATTTTTAAGCATAAAATAAACCGCCATTTTGATCTAATACTTCCGTGTTCATTAATAAATAAAATTGTGCTTTGAAGATTACGCACAATAATTTATTCGACTTTCTTTTCTCCGTTCTTTTTTCACATTGACGTGCAATATCAAGTTTCATTCAAATCGGGCAAAGAAAAAAATTATTAAGAAATCAATTCCCGATTCAGTCAAGTACTCTTCCGGATTATTTGATCAATGCAAACAACCTCAGCGGTATAGTTCGCTGGAGCTATCTTCTTTTTTTTTTTGAAATGATTTTATCAATCGCTGTGACAACAAGAACACAACGGGTTCACGGGTCATCTCGTACATAATAAAATACAATGATGTTAAATGAGTGCCTGTTTTGTCAAATACTGTTTATTCTCTTGAACTCTGTGTTTGCTGCTTTTACATTGTCAGTCATGAAGAATGCGCAGAAATGTTGCCTCTTGTTCCAAACAGTCACCATAGACTACCGCAAGTAATTCATTATTCATCTCTCTGACTGAAACAAATATATGAGAGTTAGGAATTCTTTATTTATTGACGATACAACATACTCTGGCACCTCATTAGATATTCACACATGTGTCATATAATATTAATACGTGTGTGTGTTTCAACAGGAAAGAAGCACTCAGATAATTCAAGACCCCTCACTCTCTCACTCAAACAAACACATAATAAAATCTGTTGTAGATATTTTAATGTGAAATATATGGTATGATTTAAGTATTAATTATATCTGTTTGGCTAATTATTGTTTAATTTTAAATTACATGAAGAGAATAAAGGGAAAAGAAAGGGGAGTGTGCCCTCACCAATAACCCACCCCTGATAAACACTTTTGTATATCTCCCCCATGTTTTTGTTTGGAGATGAATTTATCCTTTTTAGAGCCACGCACCAAACATATCCATTTTTGTATAACCCTATTATTTTAACTTTTAACATACAAGATATTTTTAGTTTTGGTTTTGTTTTTACATTTGAGACAATAACTCTATTTTGAGAAAAATTCCAACAGAGTGCGAAAACCTTTTTAGTTTCCAACATATACATTTTAATCTTGATTTTTAAAACATAAAGAATTCTTAGAAATGCCTTCACTCTCTCATCCATTCATTTAAGAAAAAAAAAAGAAAATTTTAACCAAAGTCAATAACACCAGCATCATCAATAATAGAATCTTTTCCTTCTTTCTCTTCTTTATCTCCACTTTCTCATTTAAATTTACTTCCTGAAATTGATGCTAATATTCTTGACCCATATATTTTTGATAGACTTCTTATTTCTTTGTTTTCCTCCTCAGTGCATCGAGATTGATTTATTTTCTATAATACCTCCAATCTTTTTCTAATCTCACTAGTTTCCATATTTTTATATTTATTCATTCTCTTTCTTCTCTCTCTCCTCCCTCTCTCTCTTCTCCCTTGCCTCTCTCTCTCTCTCTACTCCCTTGCCTCCATCTCTCTCTCTTCTCCCTTGCCTCCTTCTCTCTCTTCTCTCTCTCCTCCTTCTCTCTCTTCTCCATTTCCTCCTTCTCCCTTGCTTCATTTTTCTCAAGTCCTTCCTCATCCCTTACTGCCCTTGAACCACTTTCACCCCATATATCATACATATATTCATCTGGATTTCTTGATATTCCTGTGTCCAAAATATTTTTTTTTACGACAGGAAACCAATAAAATTTCTTCCGGATTTCTAAAAGAGCTTTATATTTTAACAACTTAAAAACCTTTTAATTATTTAACATTTTAGTTGAATCCAAACATGTTGGTTTATCAACATCAGTATAAAGCCAATCTTTTATTGAAAACCCCCCATTCTTATGTTGTGGAACATATTTATTAAAATACCGAATACCCTTTTCTTGTAAGTACACTTGAACACAGAAATGATAATTTTATTGAAGCCTTCTTTATTTATGGATCAGAAATATATGGTAGATTAATATGATGACAGGTAATACCTTCCCATCTTCCTTTGGTTAAATCAGTTTGTATTCCCCGACTTATCTTCTATCTATCTATCTATAATTCCAGCAATCTGTGTGTGTGTGTGTGTGTGTGTCTGTCTGTCTGTGACCGGTTTCTCGACAACCACTGGTCTGATCTAATTGAAACTTGCCAGGTATATTGCTGGGGACCTGAGGATGTGCCTTTTCAAGGTTTGATATTAATCGGACAAGTGGTTCCCAAGTTATGGCCATTTATTTTCCAAACCAATGACAGGACATGTTGCTGCGTAGGCGTGGCCAATGGGGAAAGGGCGCCTTAGTTACCAATGACAGGACACGTTGCTTGGCGTTTTGCACCCACAGTATCTATCTTCTATCTGACTATAATTCCAGCAATCTCTGTTTGTTTGCCTTTCAAAAGGTTTGAAATTAATCGGACAAGTGGTTCCCAAGTTATGGCGAAGTTAGAGCGCGTTCCCCATTACGGGTTACAGCGTACAGACTTCCGGATAGTGATGACTTACTGTATTATAATAATTTCTCGATTTCTTATGCGCATTTATAGATAAACACAATGCCCCAATCCAGTCGTCGTTTACGAGAGCGAAGCAATGGACTATGTGGTTGTTTGAAAGTTTTTTTTTGCACGTATGGACATGCATGTACGGGCATGCGAGAGCGAAGGAACGGCCTGTGTGGTTGTTGTTTCTGGCACGCGGTTTGAAAGTTTTTTTTTTTGCACGTACGGCCACGCACGCACGGCCACACACGTACGGGCACGCAAGAGCGAAGGAACGGCCTGTGTAGTTATTAGGTCATCTCTACCGAGATGACCTAATAAAGCCGGACCAAATGTCCGTCCGTCCGTCCATCCGTCAACAATTTTTCTTTCCGATCTTGATGAAACTTAGTATGTGGGTAGAGGTCGATGAGTGTTGCACAACGATAAAACTTTTGTCCGGGTTCAAGGTCAGGGTCAAGGTCACAAGGTCACGTAAGTTATAAAAATCGCCATTTTCAAAACCTATCTAGTCTGCCATTCTACAAGATATTCGGCAACTGTTTATTGATTATGATAGTAAAAAATATTATCTTGTATCGAACTGGACAGATTTTTGAATTTCCCTCCCGTTTAGCCGCCACGTAACCTGAAAGATGGTCAAAAACACCTCCCTGTACAAAGAAAACTTTTTTACTTCCGATCTTGATGAAATTTGGTATGTGGGTAGAGGTCGATGAGTGATACCCAATGACATATTTTTTTCCTGGATTCGAGGTCAGGGTCAAGGTCACGAGGTCACGAAAGTTGTGAAAGTTGCCATTTTCAAAACCTATCTTGTCTGTCATTTTAGGAGATATCTGGCAACGGTTCATCGATTATGATAGTAAAAAACATTATAGAGATGACCGTCACCCCCACACGGGGGTAATTTTTATGTCTGGCACGCGGTTTGAAAGTTTTTTTTTGTTTTTTTGCACGTACGGCCACGCACGTACGGGCATGCGAGAGTGAAGAAACGGCCTGTGTGGTTGTTGTTTCTGGCACATGGTTTGAAAGTTTTTTTTTTGCATGTACGGCCAGGCACGTACGGGCATGTACTAGTTATCTAAATTCCTGTTGTTTGTTTTCATCTTATAAACTAGGGCAAAGATGTTATTGATTTTAGCCTTATTAAATTCTTTTCTTTGTTGTTTGCTAAAAGTGCTTCCACAAATCTCATTATCGCACCAAGTGGATAATATTCTTCCTTAAGATTCTTTTCTTTGTTGTTTGCTAAAAGTGCTTCCACAAATCTCATTATCGGCAGCAAGTGGATAATATTCTTCCTTAAGAGACTGATTTAATTATTTCTGGTCTTCTAGGTTTATTTTAAATGACCAATTATACCCTAAATCATTCATATCAAATCCCCAAGGTTCTATTTTCATAAAAACTCTACGTCCTTCATTATAAAATTTCATTTCATTTGGAACTGTGAATTCTGTATGACCTGGAGATAAAATCAACATTTCTGTATCTTTGGTATCCACGGCCATTTTATTTAAGAATATATATATATATATATATATATATATATATATATTATTATTATTATTATTATGATAAATCACTTAATCTCACCAAGTCATTCACATCTATAGGGCTTAGATAATTTATTCATTCATAAACATTTTTCATCTTAATATTTTTGGTTATACTATATTTCTGTTATTCTGTCATATTTCTGTCATGGTGTATTTTGGGATACACCAAAGGTAGAACCACTTTTACAACATGTCATTTATATTAGAGTGAAAATAACGTCATAAACATTTTTTTATTGTTTAGTTGAAATAATACATATAGACATAATTGACCATAACACTTGGAGTTTAATTCTTGGACTTGACATGTCTGATAAACACCATTCTGTAAGAATTTCATTACTTCAATAGGTGGTGGAAGACCATAATTGAGCTGCCCCAGAGGATCAGATCCACCCAAGGATGGTAGTAGACCTTTGACACAAGGCAGTCTTTGCGGAAAATAACCTCAAATCACATTTGTGGAGAGAATGAAAGACATTGCGCCATTGGCCAAGTAATTCTTCAATAGTATCCAGAAAAGATCGTCAGAAGGTTTTTCCATGCTTCTAGTCTGGAGCTGATCGTCCAAGACAAGGCACATCAACTCTTTGAGAGTAGATTCCAAGCCGGGCATTCCCATCGCACAGCGGGCAAAGCTCAAGTGCCCCCAATACGGTGTGACGACTCCGCAGTATTTCATCAAGGCTTACACAAGAGGGATTTAAAAACAAGTCAAGGATGAGAGATGATATGAGATAGCATTGGTTTTGGAAAACATCCTCTGGACGGTCAGAAGAAGGCTTGATGAAGCCAGATCTATTAAATGAGCCCCATATGATTGAAATCTGAAATGGGTTCGAATATATTGCCAAATCGAGGCCATAGATGAAGAGGTCTTCACATGTTAGTTCCTGGAAATGATGGGACAGTAGTCGGCTATTTGATCCAGCAGGAGGTCCAAGTGGGCCACCTTCTGTGGTGCAGTGCTTCGCACAGCCGCATGAACGTCATCTCCATCGTTTGCAATCATTTGCAAGGCCTAGGAGGAGTGACTGGTGGGTCTTGTTTTCCCATGTAAAACTGTCGATGAGGAATGTGAAAAGTTTGAACTGAGGGAAAGAGTGTTCAGAAGATTTTGGTACCAGCTCTCAACGATATGACTGTTTCATGCTTTGTGGGACTCCACTGTTTGGGAGCCCAATTTGCTGCCATCTTGGGAGTGCTGAGTTATTCATCAGTTCAGAGAGAAAGCAGAAATAGTCCACCCTACCAATCGCAGGTTCAAATGACGCTGCCACCATACCAACAGGAAAGTGGATCAACCAGGAACACCACGAGGTTTCTGATAGCACAAACCAAGTTTATTTAAGAAGCAGCAACAAACATGGTGGATGAGGTCAGAACGCAACCCTAACACACAAACTAACATTTAATGGCTGATATCCTCCTTGTGAGGGATTTCTAATCCGTGGCGTGCACTCTTTCTACACTCTTTTTCTCCCCCCTTAACCTGGAGTGTATGTGGATGGCAGGGTTGGTGTCCTGCAGTGTGTTCATGGATTGGGTCATTGGATTGAATGGGATGGGCCTGTTGGGTGTTGATGTTGAGATTTCTTGACATCCTTGTTCAGTGTCTATGTGGATATTTTAAGCAGGAGTTGTCCATTCTCCCTTTAACCTTCTCATCAGACCGATTACGTTCAAGTTCACGTGAAAATCTAAACCAAGAATCGTGGGTTTCATGTTAATTCGAGTGTTTCCGGTCAAACATAAGAAGGTTAAACTCGGTTTGAAATTCCGTGAAATCCAATCACGTGGTTCGGAGACTCAAACATATCTTGATTAACCTCGTGTCCGAGAGAGTGTCTGTGAGAGTTGGACGTGGAACCGAACGTGGTGTTTTTTTGAGCTGAGGGTCATGGACAGAGACCTGTCGAGCTGCGCCCACGATGCGAGCTCCTCGGACACCAAGTCGGGAAGTGATGGAGGGAACAGAGGGAGTCCGGGAGCGGTTGCTGAGATCTCCGGGTTCAGGATCCTGGACGTTCACAACCTTCGTGTTGGAGAGGACGGGACGGACCAGGGACCAGGTACGGGGTTCTCTCGTGCAGGAGATATCTATTTATTACGTACTCACGGAGGTTGATGTTAAATAATAACCACGTGGGGGGAGATTAATTTACCTCAGAACATTTTCTCCACAGAAACTGCAGATTCTTAAATCAATTAAATATTTCACTTTGATTTGTCGACGATCCATGAATATAACATTTTAAATGTATATAATCCATTGGACACGAACACATTATCGTGCACAGTGTATCTATGTACTACGTACAAACACGATTTTAATGTTCCCAATTGATCCCACCATGTGGAGTCAGCACGACGAGTTCTCCTCTCCACAATCCTCGATCCCGAACATTCCCTCTTGTCTTTCTCCATCTTCTTCTTCTTCAATTCGAGACCGAGTTTTCTGTGATCTGTATCAACATCAAAGACTGATCTGATCAGACACCCCAACTAATACAGACGTGTCCACGATAGATATTCACGAATAAAACAACTTCTTCACCGCATCCTGACATCTTGATTCCTATTCCTTATACGATCATGAATCCGATTCCTTCTCATCATTCTTATTGTTCCTGATAATTATCATCATTTTTATTCATTTCCCTCAGAGAGATCATCGATTCTCTCAGAATGTGCATCTCCATTCGCCCAAGTAAACTAAATTATTACTTTATTTTCCAGCATTTTTAGCCGCATTGCAGACGCTGGCTTGAAGAGAGCTCCGTGTTGTTGTTGTTGTTGTTGTTGTTCTTGTTGTTCTGGTGAAGACAAAACCTTTATGACGCTGCTCTTGGACACATTTGTCCTTGTTAGAAAAAGGAGAGTTCGGGTGCCAAATTACTAGTTGATATTTTATAGATTTTTAATTTTTTCCCCCAAAATGGCCACAACATGGTGAAGGCCACCACCAACACATATCACATCTATTCAAATAAATGTGTGTGTGTGTGTGTGTGTGTGTGTGTGTGTGTGTGTGTGTGTGTGTGTGTGTGTGTGTGTGTGTGTGTGTGTGTGTGTGTGTGTGTGTGTGTGTGTGTGTGTGTGTGTCAGTGTGTGTCAATGTTTCTCCTCCATAACTCCAAAACCATAAAACCGAGCAGCCTGAAACTTTGCATGCATACAAAGATAACTCCAAGGAAATGCAAGAATGAAAATTGGGTGTTTGGGTTAATTAAAACACCCCTTTTGAAGATAATTAACGTCATTATTTAATTATATCCTTCATGAGGTGATCCTTGGCCACCTCGCTCTCTCGACCTCGCTGGGGTCTGAAGCCGCCATGTTGTTTGGCCTGCTCAACCATGCCTTGACTTGGAACAGGCCCCTACGATTTCTTTCCGATAAAGGTTTTTTTCTCACTTTCCTCACTTATATGGAATGCCTGTTCATCATAGCAATGAAGCGCTTTATACATCACTTTTGTAAGTACAATAGTTTTCAAGTTCGGAGCTTGGAGCAAATTCATGCATTATATGATACAATTTAACACGATCTACTCTCACGGACTAATTATCATATATTGTTACGGCCACGGGTACCGAGTGTATTATGAGGGGATTAATCCCCGTATCTCCCCGGAAGAGCCGGACCTGGGGCCACTGCACACAATTAATTTTGTGGTACGGTGGGTTTTTTTTTCGAACCACGAACGCCAATCTGTTAAACACGAGTTCCAGTGTCCACCGTCTAATTTTGCCGTTTAACTAGAGGTCACGTGGTTTCCTGAACGGGGAGCGCGCCCTCGGCAAAGCGCCAATCTTATCTTGATTAGAACTTAATTAGGGCGGCCGAGCGTTTAACCGCTGGTGTGTGCCGACTATGACAGATCAATTAGTTTGGTAATTATCTCCCAGTCTATCTAGGTTCGGACAATTCTGGATCAATGGAAGGAAAGGCCAAGCACGGACAGGTTGAAATGTCAACAAGGAATTTATTAATGTGTAAAAAATGAATAAAAAGAAGAACTTTTTATTTCCTTTTAGTGAAAATAGGTAAATTCAAGTCAATCAAAATAATCTCAAGCAAATAATGAATTAAACAAGCATTGATAGAAAAACAGAAAAAGAGCAGATGCTTATCATAATGCCTTACTTAACAATTAAACATGAGACAAGGGTACCCAGCAGATCATTCAGGGAGGAGAGGAATCTGGTCTTGCTTACCAAGTAGAAGTCGTCGTGCGTCAATTAAAACATCCCATAATGTGTGAGCGTGCCTTGGTCCGTTGCCAGCGCCCTGCCTTGCCATGCACCCACTCAAAAACAGGCTTGAAAACCAATCGACATCACATCGTCACCCCCAGGAACCAGGGACACCAAGAATCAGGTACGCCAAGAGCAGGTCTCGAGCAGAACCAGCATTAACGGTCCATGTGTCACCCACCATCAGGAGCCACCAGGAGCCACAATCAATGGACAGCTGTAAGGAGCTGTAAGGCGCAGGCACTGTGAGGCGCTGAAGCACTGTGAGAAGCTGTCACCAATGATCAGAGCTGCAAGGCCGTCACCAACTGTCACAAGCTCAACTGTCGCCAGTTCACCAACCGTCTGGCTGGAGCTGACTGGAGCTGAAAATAGCTGTCGCCCAGCTGTCACCAACTGACCCCCAAAAAACAGTCCTCTCGTCTTTTTTATAGGCAGCCCGTCTGGGCGGAACCTCAAGCAGACTTCAGCCAAATCCACCTTGCCTATTGGTGCATCGTTGCACGTCTCCAAGTGCCAATCTTGTAATCATTGCAACGGCGACTGTAACGGCGACTGGACGAACGGCAGAAAGCAGCCATTTTCCAGAATTACCGAGCGAAAACGTGAAGCGCTCATAAAACGTCAACAACCATCCACAGAGCTGCCAAACGTCGATTGAAAGAGGTGGGTGAGGTAAATGATCCATAGCCTTATTTGACCGTCAGAATAACTGCTCAGGAAAAGCCCACGGTGTGCTTAATCAAATGTGCTGTCAGTCCAAGGTGTAAATAAATCTTGCACCTCCAAGCCAATGTGTCCTGGTGGAAAGGTGGTGGATGAGTCTCCGTTGGGCCAACGGCTATCTCACATGCATGAATGTGTCTGCCGAAAAGAGAAAAAGGCCATTCCATAAGAAAGGGAATCTATTCTTTAACCTTCTCAATGCATCAAAGTTAGAATCCCACCAGATATGGGTATGGGTCTATCCTGGACATACATTGAGAGAAATAACTGAGGACCGAAATGGTTACTTGCATTCTTCAGATCAGATTCTGAAATCCATAACAATATCATCGAAATATTATTTTGGTTTTGAGGATCGGATATCATCTGGATTAAATAAGTGTCCAAATCTGTTGTGAAATCTGATAATTTGAAGAAATAACGAGTCTCATAATTAAGCATGCCTGGTGTTGGCTTAATGGTTAGGGTGGTGGGCTTAGGGATCCCAAGATCCTGAGTTAAAATCTCACTCGGCTGTTGACTTAATATCAGGTGGGGTTGACTCTGCCTGTCATCCTTCCGAGGTCGGCAAAATGAGTGCCAGCTTGCTGCTATCCTGTGTCGGAGAGGCGACCTGTCCAGGATTGTGTCCAATAGCCAAGGAGAATACTTAGGCAGCACCAATAATCTGCACAGAGTATGGTCCCAATGATTGAATGGATAACGAAGCTGACATACTTATTTACTTTAAGCAAGCAAGGCTATGTTCCCTCCTCCATACATACACAAGAAATCATGAAATTTCCAAAGCATTAAACTTATCTTTTTCATCTGTTTGGAGAATGATATGAATGAACAAAAATTTTTAGGAACGTAACAAAATTAACCAGCTTCATTGAGCTGTATGATTTAATGCATTCACTGCAAGACCTCATGTTTCAATCTCCACTGTTATTCTATGTAGAATCATTTTGATGAGATGGTATGAATCGTAATTAACGCTCCAATGCACGTCTGTCTTCCCTTCCTCCACCCCTCCTCGCTCCCCCTCCCTCCACCACCCTACCCTTCCTCTTCGTCCCACTTTTTCTCCCTCCCCCCTTCAGTATTACCATCAGCGAAGCGACGGGTGGTATTTGCTCGTAAATAATATTTTCACCATCAGAGTCTTAACTCCTCACATTACCCTATCCATGCTTCCTGACTTGCATTTACCACTACTTTATCTTTTTTTTCTTTTTCCTGCATCTTTCAAGGCCTTTTATTTCTTACCAATTGCTTCCTGAACCTCTGAATTCCACCACTACTTTGTACCAGCATCCAATATAGCTTTCTTTGGAAGAACTCAATTTACATGGTTCTTGTCCTGATAACCGACTGAGCTTGCCCAATCAAGGCCTTGGGTCACATGGACGCACATGTGTTGATGCAATATGGTGTCGATTGTTTTTTGTGAAACTTTTCAAATAACATTTCTCAACAAACTGCGTTTTCTACCCTGAAATTTAATTCCTTTTTTCTGAATTGGAGTCCTGTTTTTGTTTCTGCTTCAGAAGTGTTGAAGTCATGGTTATTTTGATTGATTGTCTTTTGTCAGTGTTATTGTGTACTTTGTTTAAAGAAGATTTTGTTTCTCTGCAGATTCTATTGTGGTGGTGAAGGTGGAACCAGAATGTCCAGATGATTCTTTCTCACAAGGTAAGAATGCAAAATAAATTTGTGCATTGCCTTTAGTTTCAGATGTATTTTCACCTTTTTAGTCTCGCCCCGAAGGAGATGTGAGACTATTGCAGTGCGTGCGTGCGTGCGTGTCTGTCCATATCCATATACTATTTTTGCTTTAAAAATGTTTTTGTCTACAACCGCTTGGCTGATTGATGCAAAACTGTAAACATTGGAGGGACTCCCCATGGAGAATATTTTGTTGCTAACTCTGATGTCAAATGTCATATGGTATGGCAGCCATATTGGATGAACGGAAAAAGTCCTGGAAGAAGTCCTCCCATTCAAGCTTCTGGGTCTCACTATCTGCCATGATCTTTCCTGGGAGGAGAGGAGATTGGGACCATACTCTGTGCAGAGTGTTGGTGCTGCCGAAGCAATCTCCTTGGCTATTGGGCAAGGACGCGTCACCACTCTGGCACAGTATACCAGCATGCTGGCACTCATTTTGCCAACCTCGGAAGGATGACAGGCCATCTTTCCTGGGAAAACCACATTTTCAACCTAGCCCCCAAAGCCAGTTGCTGACTGGGAATCCTCCGTCGTGAAAAGTCCTTCCTCGGCCCACCTGAGCTGCTGACCACTTTCAAAGCTTTCATCTGCAGCCTGATGGAGTACTGCTCCCCCCTCTGGGCGGGTGCTCCTGCCTCTCACCTTTCTCGGCTTCACGCTGTGGAAACCAAGGCATTTAAGATTATTGTTATCCCCCGCAATGAGGCTGAGTCTTTGGGCCTCTCACTCTCTCACCGCAGGCAGGTCGGTGGTCTTTCTGTCTTCTCCCGTCTCCTCTCCGGTCTCGCCCCTCCCCCTCTGCTCTGTCTGCGATTTGGCCCCACCATATTTCCGCAGGGTGCACAAGGTCTGCCAACTACCCACTTCTGGTAAAACTACCAAAATCACGAATCGCTGCTCACCTTCACTCTTCCATTTCTCCTTTTTCCCGCCTTTGGAATAAACTCCCACACTTTTCAATCCCATTATTCCCTCCAGGCCTTCAAAACAGCTGTTCACCACCACCTCCTGTTTTCCCCCATCCAAAACCTCGATCTTTTCTACCCCCGTTAATCCACCCCAAACCCACCTCCTTCAAATTCCCTGCTTTTCTTCCTGAAAGTCCCTGTAATGTCCATCTTGTATTCCCCATGTTCCCCACCCCATCCCTCTCCCTTCCACAGATCTCCTTGTATCGATATTCCCCACTGTTTTGTCCTTCCCACTCCCACCCCTCTTGTCTCATGCCCCCCCCCCCTTGCTGTGCATTGTGTTAGCTCTCTTACGAGCCTCGACAATGTATACAAAAAAAAAGAAAAAGATTTGGACATCATTTTCTCCAGAACTGCTCAATTAAAATAAAATTGAACATTGGCATATGTCTCATGGGGTATGTGGGGTGATAACGATTATGTCATCGGTGAAGTGGTATTCTAGCCATAACTGATTTAATTGAAATATTTATCCAAAAGCTGAAACTTCATATATCTGATTTATGACTGGATGTGAGTGAAGAATTAAATTTATGATGTCATCGGTCACAGTCATTCCTGTGGTAATTTTGCGAAGCGTCATCTGATTTCCATTGGCTTTGTTACTCACGATGAGGTCCGCATGCATCTTTTGTTACCTCTTCCACAACTGAGTAAAATGTGCTTCACTCATGATTAAAACTGTACCACCACTTGGCGAAAGTCTTCTGCTCAATTTACATGTTCTTTTTGAAAGTTTTCACCATCAACTTTTGTGTACAATAATTTCTTCTTCGTAAAATAATGTCCAGTAAACTAAAAGCGTGGACGAGAGGTCTAAAATATAAACTAAAAGCAAAATGTCCGCCCATAATTTGTGGACACATCGGGGCCGTTCAGAGATTACGTAATGCTCAATGGGAGAGGGGTGTATGTCCAAACATTACGGAGTGTTAACTGGGGGGTTGGGTGTTAACAGTTGTGTTACATAAAGATATTAACCAAGGACTATTTTGTTTACCACTATGATAGAGTCACTGTTTTTGCATTCACGTCTTGCATCATAAAAACGATGTTAAATAAAGTGTAGCGTGTGGCACTTTATTGCATTTATGTCACAGCTTGTGACCAAAGTGCGGTCACTCTTGTTTTCCAAACATTTTTCACACAGTTTTATCAAACAGAAAGGTAAAAAAGAAAAAAAAAATCAAACATTTAAACAGAACATGTGACTATACTTTAACTCCATGGCCAAGGTGCACAGTCCAACAAGACTATCGTAAAGGCTGAAGTACATGGTCAATCATACACACACATCCTAACTCTTCTCGTCTTGCGGCAGTATCTCCTGTGCAGCTGCCCTCCGCAGGGCAGTTCACCGGATGACGGGATCGGGGCAAAGCCTTCGGGAACCCCATCTTTGATGAGAGGAGGAAAACCATGTGGTAACCTTCCTGAGTAAATTTTCGGTAGTGTGTGTCGGGGTGGCACTGAGGAGTTCTCCAGACCGCGGTCTCCTTGGGTAACCTGAGGCAGTCCCTTCAGGTGGGTGCCTGGAATGCCCTATCCTGAAGAGAGGATGGTCACCTGTCTGTTATCATCTGAGCTCAAGCGTTTGAACAGCGGTACTTCAGCACTCTCTGAGGTTCAGAGACGGGATAGTGGCAAGATCATGGCGGGTAGTTACACTTACTATTAGTCTGGTCGCTCTGATGGTTACCATGCCCAAGGAGTTGCTGTAGCTGTGTCCAATAATCTGACTACAATGATAATTAAGGTAACACCGGTCAACGAGTGCATGAGACTATGAAATTCGTCACTCCTTGGGTGTCGTTTTCCCTGGTCTCTGCATATGCTCTGACTGAGGTGAGTGATCTCACCGTGAAGGACGCATTTCATGCCACGATCGAGTCTGTGGTTGATCGGTCAAGAAACTCTTCTCGTCTTGGGGGATTTCAATGCATCAGCAGGAACTGATAGCGAAGGTTATGAGACATGTGTTGGTCCCCAAGTGTCTGGAACTGTGAACCAGAATTCCTTCACTTTGCAAGAAGTCATGGACTTAGGTTGGCTCGTTGATGGTTTCATTTCCCACAGGCTCATCGCTGGACTTGGTATTCCAACACTGGTGGTGTGGCAAAGGAGATTGACTATGTGCCCGTTGATGGTCGCTGGAGGATGATCCAGAACTGTAGGATTTACCGGAGTGCTCAGTTCCTCAATACCGACCACAGGCTTGCGGTAGCAACTCTGAAGTTGCAGCTTAAATCCGGGAGAATGGCACCTTCCCAGCCTCGGCTGGATGCTGGCAAGCTCAAGGATGAGAGGGTAGCTGAGGAGTTTGTGAACAGGCTGAGTGGGGATTTGGGGGGTCTGGGTGCTTTGGGGAATCCTGAAGAGTTGTGGAGTGCCTTCAAGACCACAATCCTTGATGTTGCCGCTAGATGTCTTGGAACTCACCGTAGGGCGAAGAGGAATTTTGTCTCTCAAGGGACACTGGATATCATTGGCAAGAGTCACAGGTCCAGGCTTAATGACAGAGCTGAGCTGTTCAAGGAGCTGAGGCGTAAAACTGTATATGTACTGAGGGGGGACAAGGAGGCCTTTGTGGAAGGAATCTTTGAGGGGGTAGAGCATCACCTGTGGTCATGTGATTCTCGTCCTGCTTACAGGGGAATTCGTGCATTGCCTCCAAGCCCGTCCCTCGGTGTTCTGCAGTTAGAGCGGAAGGTGGTGGGCTCTCGATGGAGGAGTCCGAAGTGAAGGCCCTCTGGGCCGGTTGCTTTGAGTGGCTATACCAGGCTGATCCACCAGCTGTTGAGGTGGTTATTAAGGGTGTTGCTATCCATATTGCTGACCCTCCAATCAAATGTGACCCACCTTCGTTTGTGGAAACACAGGTTGCGGTGAACCGGTTGATATGGGGTAAAGCTCCTGGGATCTGTGGAATCCATGCTGAACTTCTCAAGGCTGGTGGAAATGCTGTACTCGTGTCGTTGCATGCAGTTCTGTGCTCTGCCTGGTACACAGGCTCTGGAAAGGGAAGGGTGATCACCAGGACTGCAACAACAACCGAGGGGTGACACTGCTCTCAGTGCCAGGCAAGGTCTTTGCTCAAATAATTCTTGACAGGGTTCGCCACCATCTGCTTGAGCACCAGTGCCCAGAGCCGTCAGGCTTCACACAAAAGATGTCAACGATTGACCTTATCCTTGCCTTTCGGGTCCTTACCATATGCAGACGAGAGTTTCAGCACGGGCTTCTTTCGGAGTATGTTGATATCTGTAAAGCGTTCGATGCAGTGAATCAGGATGCCCTCTGGAGGATTCTTGGTCTTTGTGGGGTGCCACCAAAACTGAGCAAACTGATGTCTGAACTGTATTCTGGTACTGAGAGTGCTGCGAGATGTGGTGATACCATCTCCGACTTATTTCCAGTTATTACTGGCCCGCACACTTTTCAGGGCTTGTATGGACTGGATTCTGGGGAGGATGTCGGAGAGATCAAGCTGTGGTGCATCGTTTGGGAATGTCAAGATCTCTGACCTTGATTTTCCAGATGATGGAGTCATCTTTGCAGAGACTGGATATCCTTTTGAGGTCCCTCGAAGTGCTGAATGAGGAGTCGGAGATGCTGGGATTACGGGTTTCCATGGTCAAGACTAAGCTTCAGGCTTTTCGATGACATATTGGATGCTGCTGTCTTGTCTGTTCCTGTTTGTTGTGAGGATGTTGAGGTCACGGAGGGATTCACTTACCTTGGTCGTGATATTCATGTCTCTGCTGGCTGTGAGTCAGAGGTCAACAGATGTCTGGGTCAGGCCTGGAGAGTCATGGATTCACTGGATCATGGGGTGTGGCACTGTTGGTACCGGTGCAGGAGGACGAAAGTCCGAGTCTTCAGGTCCTTGGTGCTTCCAGTCTTGCTCTGCAGATGTGGGACTTGGACTCTGACCAGGGAGCTGAGACAGACTTAATTCCTTTGGCACCAGGTCTCTTCGGAGAATCCTTGGCTATCGCTGTTCAGACTTTGTGTCTCACCAGCAGTTGCTGCGAGAGACTCAAATGAGATTTGTTACCTGCATTATCTGTGAGCGTCAGCTGTGGCTGTATGGACATGTAACTTGTTTTCCTGACACTGATCCTGCTCACCAGATTCTCTGAACGAGGAAGTCTCGTGATTGGAGGAGGCCAATTGGCCAACCACCTGCCTCGTGGTTGCGGCAGGTTGATCGACATCTCAAGGAGATGGGAATGGGCCACGCATCAGCCTGCCGGATGGCCAGACGGAGAACCCTGGAGTACCGGTGGAAAGTGAACCCAGCGATGCACTGCTCCGGCGCATGCTCACATACCTGACCTGACTTGACACCTGCTATTGATGCATTAATCCTGTCCAACAGGAAATGCCTGCCATACATTGTCCTGATTGTGGTACCGAAACAGTTCTGAGAGTAGCTAGGAACAATTTAGATTTTAAAAAGCCCCTTCTGGCGAAACATTTGCATAGGCTCCACCTATCAGTGTCCGTGAATGTTCCCTCTTCTAGGTGGACTGGTCTGTAAAATTGAGAATTTTGAGATTCTCTCTCTGGTATTGGCTGCAGTACAATGCCATTGGGAAGTAGGTGGATCTTGCTCTGCTAAGCTTACACCTAATATGTGAAGCCTCTGCAAATGTTTAATCAGAAGACCTTTGAAAGATATATATGTATATATATATATATATATATATATATATATATATATATATATATATATATATATATATATATATATATATATATATATATATATATATATAATATTTTTACGGTCGTGCCATTCCGCGGGTGGGCGGGTAGGGCAGAAACTTCACATATCCCCAGATAATTTTAGCACGATTCTGTGGTTAAAACCACATGACTGCATCCGACATAGAATTTACCAACAGTAAAAGCAGAGCGGAGCTTTGTCAGCAATTCACTTTCAGAGCACTTTAATTGTGCAGACCTCAAACTACCCAACTAACGGGTTATCCACCAATTCTCCATATTCATATGGAGTTCCTGGTTCTTGATGACCACACACAAGTTCTCTTTAATAAGTGAGATTCATGACAGGAATTTGGGTGGGAAAGAAGAATAACACGCAGCAACCGGTGGCAATACGAGATGATGCAAATTCCTATTGTTCTCATATAAACCCACGTCCTTGGGACCTTATCTGCTTACATGTATGGTGGAAATGCATTCACTCAGGTTCTCAGTTGTTCTCAGGTGGGTGGGAAGTTTCATCAATTCCTCAATACAATTGTGATTTTGAGTTTTGATCCCTACGAAACTGCTCACTATCTGGTTGTGACGTAAGAACGGCGTTTATCTTTGTTTACCTCATGAGTGTTTGACATTGTATATTAATGGCATAGTATTAATTTGTGATTGGAGTGATGCTGTTTGGATTGAAAATATAGAGATTGAGTTTAAAGATGTATGGAGGAATTATGTGAGGGTTTCTACCTGTGACATTTACGAATTTGGCTTTTGCAGTTTCACCATTGACATCATAGAAATATTAACCACCTTACTTCTGTTGGGATCAGCTACAGTAAGTTTTCTGCCCAAGTCCTTCATGAACCGGTTGTCCATGCCTGACGTCTGACTGAAGGTGTCACAGGAATGTGGAATTTATTGGTTCACGAGACGACCCGTGAACCCGTTCGGTTTCCGTTGACACAGCGGTTGATAAAAAATCATTTCAAAAAAATAAAAAGACAGCTCTAACGAACTATACCGCTGAGGTTGTTTGCATTGATCAAATTCTCCCGAAGAGTACTTGACTGAATCGGGAATTGATTTTTTAATAATTGTTTAGTTGCCAGATTTGAACGAAACTTGTTACTGCACACCACAGGAGAATGATGAGTAAGGTGGGCCAAAATTTTTTGTACTATTGTGTACTGATTTGGCTGTATTTTGGGTACATACATGCATACATACATACATACATATATACAAGATGAGAGTTTTAGTCATACTAGTGCGTGCCCATATGTGCGTGGCCGTATATGCGTGGCCATACGTGAAAAAAAAAAAACTTTCAAACCGCGTGCCAGAAACAACCACACAGGCCGTTCCTTCGCTCTCGCGTGCCCGTACGTGCGTGACCGTACGTGCAAAAAAAATAAAATAAAATAACTTTCAAGCAACCACACAGGCCGTTCCTTCGCTCTCATAAATGACGACTGGATTGGAGCATTGTGTTTATCTATAAATGCGCATAAGAAATCGAGAAATTATTAGAATACAGTAAGTCATCGCTATCCAGAAAGTCCGTATGTTGTAACCCGTAATGGGGAACGCAGCTGAGGATCTCTTCCCCATCGGCCACGCCTACGCAGCAACGTGTCCTGTCATTGGTTTGGTAAATAAATGGCCATAACTTGGGAACCACTTGTCCGATTAATATCAAACCTTGAAAAGGCACATACGCAGGTCCCCAGCAATATACCTGGCAAGTTTCAATTAGATCGGACCAGTGCTTGTCGAGAAACAGCGGTCACAGACACACACACAGCACACAGAGATTGCTGGAATTATAGATAGATACGAGATGACCCGTGAACCCGTTGAGTTCCCGTTGTGACAGCGGTTGACAAAAAATCATTTCAAAAAAAAAAAGAAAAAAGATAGCTCCAGCGAACTAATACTGCTGACGTTGTTTGCATTTATCAAATTAATAATCCTGAAGAGTATTTGACTGAATCGGGAATTGATTTTTAAATAATTTTTTTTTCGTTGCCCGATTTGAACGAAACTTGATATTGCACGTCAATGTGAAAATAAAACCGGAAATATTACCCCCGTGTGGGGGTGACGGTCATCTCTATAATACCACAAGTTCTCAATGTTCAGTTATGACCGAAGACTACTGCGCAGTTCTACTGAGCAGCTCGAACTGCGCAGTTCGGTTAAAGGTGACTCGGCATTTTGGCGCCCGCGCACGAAATTATATTTTGAAAATAAATGCCGACGTTTACATTTCGGGTTTTGAAACTTTTGCACCCTCGGCGGAAAATGTATAAATATAAAAGGCTAAAAATGTGTTTTATATTTATATTTCATTTCTCCTTCCTTCCTTCTTTGCGAATCGCATCGGCGTTTTTGGCCATCTTCCAGATCACGTGATGATCAAACGGGAAGGAAATTCAAAAATCTGTCCGGTTAGATACAAGATAATATTTTTTACGATCGTAATCAATAAACAGTTGCCGAATATCTTGTAGAATGGCAGACTAGATAGGTTTTGAAAATGGCGATTTTTATAACTTACGTGACCTCGTCCCGGACAAAAGTTATATCGTTGTGCAACACTCATCGACTTCTACCCACATACTAAGTTTCATTAAGATCGGAAAGAAAAATTGTTGACGGACGTACGGTCGGACGGACGGACATTTGGTCCGGCTTTATTAGGTCATCTTGGTAGAGATGAACTAAAAAAGAAAGTCGAAGAAATTCTTGTGCGTAATCTTCCAAGCACAATTTTATTTATTAATGAACACAGACGTATTAGATCAAAATGGCAATGTTTATTTTATGTTTAAAAATAAATCGTTCTTTGTCGACACTAAATGTTTGAGATTTTAAAATAAATCATTTCAAGAAAAAAATAAAAACAATGTCACTCGCAGGGTGACTTGTATCTTGCCAAAAGGTGACCACGTGTGACTTCTTTAAGGTCACACTGAGGTGAACAGAGCTGCTATCCACCAGGAGTGACTCCTTGAGGAATATCTGCCTACGAGAGATTCCGATGAGAATCGTTCTACAGAGTAACCATGAAATATGCGTTTGCCTCATAACGTCACCAAATGACGTCATAAAGCCTCAAGCTTGACATATCTAGAAAGCACTCATCGAGGCGTTCAATTTGAGGTACTACACGATATGGTTCCTAAAACTTGAAAATTTAACCTTGGGGTCAAATATGTTTGACCTCAGGCGCTAACCATGAAGGTCAAGGCCAATCGCCACCAAAAATTAATCAGCTGAGCACCAGACCATGAAATATATTCCCATGAAGTTTGAAGATTATCCGATCAAAATTACTCAAAAAATAAGGGTTTCGTCGACTCCCCTGATTTGCGACAAAGTGACCTTGACCTTTGACCTTGACCTTCAAAATTTTGTGCACTGAAAGGGACCTCTATAGGCCTCTGATATGCGAAGTTACAAAAATTTACAATGATAACTGTGCTCTGCAGAATTTTTTATATGTGATTACAGACAAAAACAAACAAACAAACAAACAAAAAAAAAAAAACAAAAAAAAAAACAACAAAAAAAAAACATACAAGCTGACTAACATATCTTGCAAAAACTTCGTTTTGGCAAGATAAAAACAGATAGCTCCAGCAAACTATACGGCTGAGGTTGATTGCATCGATCAAATTCTCCCGAAAAGTACTTGACTGAATTGGGAATTGATTTTTTAATAATTTTTTCATTGCCCAATTTGAACGAAACTTGATACTGTACCGCAGGAGAATGGTGAGTAATGTGGGCCGAAAATTTTTGCGCAATCGTGTACCGTTTTGGCTGTATTTCAGGAACAGCATATACATACATTCATACAAGATGAGAGTTTTCGTAATGTATAGATAAATAGATGGTTTCGCATTTGCCATTTCCACATTGTCTGTTTGCTGTTAGGCTCCCTCCCGTGCCTAGCACGGGTACCTCGCGAGTAGGTATATATAATTAAAAGCCCAATAACATCTCTCACGCATAATTGGAGGAACGACCAATCACCGGGGGCTGCCAGGCATGTCGCGTCCCTCTGTCAGGGTGGTTTGAGTTGAAGGTTGATTTATCTATTTGGGCTCGCAATCTTGTCGGCAATTTGACTCTTCGTGTTTCATAAAGAATTTCATTTCTTAATTGATTCATGTGAGCATGCAGTGAATTAGTGGCTTAGATTTTGCATCTCAGAACGTTCCCTTCGTCTTCGTTCATAACGTCATCTGAGACCTCTGACAGCGTTGACCTTGTGACTTCCGTACAATGCTGTTACATGGAAGGTGTGGGGGGGGGATCCATCGCTCGGCTGTGGTAATTGTAACATGGTCCGTGGGTTTCGAGTTGAATCGATTGCCATGTAGCAGGGACTGATAAGAGTAAGTCATTTTGTTGCATGTGTCACTAAGGAGGCAGGCAAAGATGGGGTCATCAGGAGGAACCTGGATAGGATTTGGATTTTGGCTGCTACTCCTCTTCATTCATCCTCTCAAACCCTCTTCCCCAGTTGAGACTGGTGGGAGAGCTGCCCAACAACAAAGGGAGGAAGGCCAACAGACCGACAGGCAAAGATGCTACAGACAGGCCATGTGTCTGCCTTGCCTATTACATTACCTTGGACGTTGTACTCCGATTATTATATTGGGCAGTGTATGTCCACCTTAGTAATAGCGATTTGGATTATATTTATACCTCAGTAATATAGACCTTCGTGATGTCTTATATATTATTTCCGAGTTTGTGGTTTCGTGTCGCGCTATCTTCGACTTTGTTCTGCGCTCGAGTAACGTGATATTCGGCTTACATTATCACAAAGACCATATGAGGTACATGGTACAAAAAAAAAGTAAATAAAATGGTTCTGAAACAGTGAAATCGTATTCCACTTACTGCATTAAAGTAAAATTACTACTGATATTCTGCATCAGTTCCTTTCTCAAACACACCCACCCCAACATGTCGCGCAGAGCGCGGGTTATGCTGGTATTTTAATTATATTAGTACCTGAGTAATAGGAAACATTGGATTTTGTGCAGGTGAAACGGGTGGAGAAGAAGCAGGATGCCTCCATGGTAATGCTCTTCGGACTTCAAATGGCATCCACGTGAAGGAAGAGCTGAATGAAGATTTTTCCTCTGCAGATGGTGAGTGCATTGAGGCTTGTGTTGTCAATAATGGTTCTTTGTGATGCTTTCCTGCATCTTATTACACTATTTAGATCTCTGAAGTCTCAGGAACAAGAGAACCATTCCTGTTGTAGGAAAAAGCACGGCTTATGTTCATAAACAGTTGAACTTTCACAAAAATTTGCTTTACAACTCTGAAGATGACAATGATTCACGAGCGGTATTTGACGATGTAGATTGTTTCAGAAGTCAAGGATGAGACAATGTGATAATGTTTGACCAAGTTATAAAAATGATCAACATGATGTGGTACGGGTGACAGGTTATTAGCTGCAAAATGTCGAAAACTCGGTTTCGTTCAACAACTTTCGAAATTTGACCTTTGCATAACCTTTAAATGTCACAAAAAATGTTGTGGACATTAAAATAAGGAAAAAGGATACGTGCTATAGCTTATTGGAGTTAGTTCGTCGAAGAAGTTCAAAAACACGGTTCGATTCCCACAAGTTTGACAATTTGACCTTTGTGGCCTTTAAAGGTCAAAGGTCAAGGATTATGACCTTTGGTGCAAAACTTCCTCTGGAATATTCCAGGAACAATATAACATCATATCGGCTTTATGGCATTTCACACTCCTTGGATTATCCATACTTTGATGAAATCAGCGTAAAAACAAACTTGAAGGGGGCGCCACGAGCAAGGTGTTCGAGATAGAGAAAAATGGTTTCAAGACTTTAAGTGGGGAATGACCTCAATATTATGCATAAAAAATATTGTCATTCTAGCTCTCAAAGTTTGGGCGGTCGTCTGATTTTTATGTCAAAATTCGCAATTTTCTAAGTTTTTGACCTTGGGACGAAAATGAAAAATCGGACAACGACAAGTTTTAGATAATTCATTTTGCTATTCAAATATCGAAGAACCCATTCCATTCAGTCAATTCCCGAGGAGAAGATAGTTTTTTTAATCCGACTACCCCCTAAAAAGGGCTATTTTTTGCGCGTGGCTCCGCCCACAGTGGGCGTAGCACGCCCTCATCCAGGAAAACACAACTCGACATTGATATCGAACACATAACCAAGTTTCATCAAGATCGGATCAAAGTCCACGGACTTATGCTCTGGACAGACAGACACACAGACAGACAGACACACACACAGACAACGAATATAGTGGTCACTCTGGCTGGCGCTCGTGAACCAATAAACCTTACAAAAATTGATGAGCACTGTTTGGATTGTTCTGAGATCGATTTGCAATGCAGTGTATTATTGATGGTTCAGGAAGCAATTACCACACAGACATTTTTTCTGAATGGCAGCCATGTGTATCTGGAGTGTGGTGTTTGGTGTTTGGGAAGACTGTGCCAAGGTTTTGGGGAAGCCTGCGTCAGGTCAGGTCAGATTAGATCAGTGACTTGCTGCAGTTACCATGTAAACTTGTACTAATCTGTTGCATGGTCGGGTTGTCGGTGACTAAACCGTCTCCCCCACCAAGTTTTTGGTGAGGAGGGTGTATGATATGGACACCCCGCAGGATGAAGAACAAAACCTGTCAAAGGGCAGAGAAGCTCCTTGTGAACCAACGGCCATCCATATCTTGTGCCCAACTGTGTTTGCGGACGTCCTCCTGCAGTTGGGTTACTTTTTATGAGGAGGTTGGTGGCAGGATTTGCACTCCGGCCACTGTAAAACCCTTCATTCCGCAAAATATTCTAAAATCATTACAAAATCTGAAAACCCATTCCGCGGGAGTACCTCCCGAGCAGCTGCCCTCTGAAGGGCAGCTCACCGGATACTGGGATAGGGGCAAAGCTTTCAGGACCCCCAATCTTTGACAGGAGGGAAACCACGGGGTAACCTTCCCGGGCCAGATTGTGATAGTGTGTGTCGGGGTGGTGCTGAGGTGTTGTCCGCCAGACAGCGGTCTCCTTGGGTTAACCTGAGGCGCTCCCTTCGGTTGGTTGCCAGGAATGTCCTATCCCGAAGAGAGGATGATCACCTGTCTCTGATATCATCTGAGCTCAGGCATTTGGACATTGGTATTGTAGCACTCTCTGAGACCGGATTGCGGTGAGATCATGGTGGGTGGTTGCACCAACTATTGGTCTGATAGCTCTGATGGTTACCATGCCCAAGGAGTTGCTGCAGCTGTGTCTAATAAGCTGACTCCAATGATAATTGAGGTAACACCAGTCAATGAGCGTATTATGAGAATAAGGATGCATCACTCCTTGGGTGTCATTTCCCTGGTCTCCATATATGCTCCAACTCAGGCGAGTGACCTCACCGTGAAGGAGGTATTCTTTGCCACGCTCGAGTCAGTGGTTGATCAGTGCCCCAGGCGAGATACTCTTCTTGTCTTGGGGGATTTCAATGCATCGACTGGAACTGATAGGGATGTTTATGAGACATGTGTTGGTCCCCATGGGTCTGGAACTGTGAATCAGAATAGCACTCAATTCCTTGACTTTGCAAGAAGTCATGGACTTAGGTTGGCCGGTTCATGGTTTCAGTGCCCACAAGCGCATCGCTGGACTTGGTATTCCAATTCTGACAGTGTGGCAAAGGAGATTGACTAAATGCTTGTTGATGGTCGCTGGAGGATGATCTAGAACTGCAGGGTCTAGCGGAGTGCTCAGTTCCTCAATACTGACCACAGGCTTGTTGTAGCAACTTTGAAGTTGTAGCTTAAATCCAGGAGAATGGTACCATCCCAGCCTGGGATGGATGCTGGCAAGCTCAAGGATTAGAAGGTAGCTGAGGAGTTTGCGAACAGGCTGAGTGGAGATATGGGGTTCTGGGTGCTTTGGGAGTTCCTGAATAGTTGTGGAGTGCCTTCAAGACCATAATCCTTGATTTTGCCAGGAGATGTCTTGTAGCTCACCCGAGGTCGAAGAGGAATTTTGTCTCTCAAGGGACACTGGATACCATTGACCAGAGTTGCAGGGCCAGGCTGAATAGCAGAGCTGAGCTGTTCAAGGAGCTGAGGCATAAAACTGTTCGGGCACTAAGGGCGGACAAGGAGGCCTATGTGCAAGGAATCTGTAATGGTGTATAGCATCACCTGTGGTCAAGTTGTTCTCAACCTGCTTACAGGGGAATTCGCGCATTGTGCTCCTCCAAGTCTGTCCCTCGGTGTACTGCAGTTTGAGTAGAGGGTGGTGGGCTCTTGAGATAGGAGTCCGAAGTGAAGGCCCGCTGGGCCAGTAACTTTGAGCAGCTGCACCAGGCTGATCCACCAGCTGTCGAGTTGGATGTGAGGGGTGTTACAATCCCAATTGCTGACCCTCCAATCAACTGTCGTCCACCTTCGTTTGTGGATACACAGGCTGCAGTGAACCGGTTGAAATGGGCTTAAGCTCCTGGGACCTGTGGCATTTGTGATGAACTTCTCAAGGCTGGTGGAAATGCTGTACTCAATTCATTGCATGCAGTTTTGTGCTCTGCCTTGAATACAGGCATCATCCCAACTGACTGGAAGTGGGCCTTGTTGTCCCTCTATGGAAAGGGAAGGGTGATCGCCAAGACTGCAACAATTACCGAGGGGTGATGCTGCTCTCAGTGCAGGGCAAGGTCTTTACTCGGATAATTCTTGATAGGGTTCGCCACCATCTGCTTGAGCACCAGCGTCCAGAGCAGTCAGGCTTTACTCCAAAGACGTCACCGCTTGACCGTATCCTTGCTCTTCGGGTCCTCACCAAATGCAGGCGAGCGTTTCGGCAGGGGGTGCTCGCAGCCTATGTTGATCTCTGTGAAGCGTTTGATTCAGTGAATCAGGAAGCCCTCTGGAGGATTCTTGGTCTTCGTGGGGTGCCACCAAAACTTATCAAACTGATGTCTGAACTGTACTCTGGTACTGAGAGTGCTGTGAGATGCGGTGATACCATCTCTGACTTATTTCCAGTTGTTGCTGGAGTTCATCAGGGGTATGTTCTGCCCCCCACACTTTTCAGCACTTGTATGGACTGGATTCTGAGAAGGATGTCAGAGAGATCAAGATGCAGTGCATTGTTTGGGAATGTCAAGATATCTGACCTTGATATCACAGATGATGCAATCATCTTTGCGGAGACTCAAGATATCCTTTTGTGGCCCTCGAGGTGCTGAACGAGGAGTCGGAGCCACTGGAATTACAGGTTTCTTGGGTCAAAACTAAGATCCAGGCTTTCAGTGAGATCTTGGATGCTGCTATCCTGTCTGTACTTGTTTGTGGCGAGGATGTTGAGGTCACGGAGAGATTCACTTGCCTTGGCAGTGATATTCATGTCTTTGCTGGCTGTGAGCCAGAGGTCAACAGACGTCTGGGTCGGGCCTGGGGAGTCATGGATTCACTGGACCACGGAGTGTGGCATTGCCGGTACCTGTGCAGGAGGACGAAAGTCCAAGTCTTCCGGTCCTTGGTGCTTCCATTCTTGCTCTATGGATGTGAGACTTGGACTCTGACCAGGGATCTGAGATGGAGACTTAATTCCTTTGGTACCAGGTCTCTTCCGATAATCCTTAGGTATTGCTGGTCGGACTTTGTGTCCAACGAGCAGTTGCTGAGAGAGACTCAAATGAGATTTGTCGTCCGTGAACATCAACTGTGGCTATATGGACATGTGGCTGTTTTCCTGATGCTGATCCTGCTCACCAGATTCTCTCAGCGAGGGAGCCTCGTGAGTGGAGGAGGCCAATGGGCCGACCATGTTCCTCATGTTTGCAGCAGGTCGATCAGCCTCTCAAGGAGATTGGGATGACCAGACCGAGGCCCCTGTAATACCGGTGGAAAGTGGACGCAGCGACATGCTGCTGTGATGCATGCTCCCATTCCTGACCTGACCTGTGCCAACATAACAAAAGAAATACAATGGGTTCATGGCCCACACAATGAAAGTGATTCTTGCAACTTTTGTACAGATATTATTTGAAATGTGAGGTTGGATTCAAAAGTGGTGTGAAGAAGAAAATCAGAAAAAGGAAACTGACACACTTGCTTGATGTTTATGGATATGCTTGTCATCAGTTTCAGAATGCTTTTGAGAAATATGTGATCCCTTTGACTGCCATGTACAGGGTTTAACAGCTGATACTTATTCAGAATTTAAGTTGTCATTGCATCAGAGATGTTTTGCAAACAATCTATTTCAATACTCAGGGATATCAACTGCATACTTGGAGATCATTTTGTTTCTTGAATATTGCTGGAGGGAAAAATCAGATTGAAGAGAATGTGAAAGTTGGTTCCACAGGTGGGAAAGGATTGGAACGAATGAGTGGAGGCAAGCAGTGATTCAAGATTTTGGGGGTGTCACAATAAGGCTTACTGGTGGACTGCATGTGCCTGACAAAAACCTGGGGGGGAGGGGGGAGGACAAAGCATGAAAGAACAGGGTACAAGACCAGAAAGGAAGGGATATAAGACAGAGAGACCACTGACCTGTCTGCGGTGGTCAAGTGATAGGACTGTAAGACTCAGCTTCCTCGCAGGAGATTCCAAGGTGTGAGGCAAAGGTTCCAGCCCAGAGAGAAGAGCAAACAACACTCTATGAATCTGCGGAAGAATGCCTTGTAGGTGGATAAGAGTTCAGGTGTGCCAAGGAAGGACTGAATGATGGAGGATGCCCAGTTGGGAACTGGCTTTGGAGGCCAAATTAGAAATCTGGTTTGCCCAAGAAAAATCATAACTAATTGTAAGACCCAAGAGTTTGAGTGACTGAACTTCTTGAAGAGAATTATTAAGAAATTTGGTAGGCGGGTTTGCCAGACGGTCCTTTTGGAGAAAGTGTGAGAAGAGAATATGAGATACTTTTCTCCCTGTTTCCCACTGGCATGTAATTGTCTTCTTTGAAAATATAAATTGATAACCAAGTGAAGTTTTATTTTCGTTATTCCTTTAGTTTTTAAGATCCATACCATTGTGTTGATGACATTTTTACATCCTTTCGATACATTTACTGACTTTTTTTTTGTGAACGATCTTCAGATAAATCAACGACGATGTTCAGGATGTTTTCCTGCACCAAGAATGCTCATACCATCACCGAGAGATCTTTGCTGCAATACCAGAAGAGTCACTGTGCGCTGTCCAATAACAACCAATGTGAGAAGCCATATCAGTGCTTTGGCTGCAATAAATCAGTCAGTAACATTGAAGACCAGATGAGCACCCACATTGGGGTGAAGCTGTATAAATGCACGTTGTGCAATAAATCATTTAGACAGAAGTCAACATGCAAGAAACACTTGCGGACACACACCGGTGAGAAGCCATATGAGTGCACCGTGTGCAGTAAATCATTTATATCAAGTCATAATTGTCGGACACACATGAGGATACACACGGGTGAAAAGCCGTATAAGTGCATTATTTGCAGTAAATCGTTCACTCAGAAGTCAACACACAGGGCACATTTGAGGACTCACACTGGAGAGAAACCATACAATTGCAGTTTGTGCAATAAATCATTCAGTCAGAATTCAGGTCGCCAAATACACATGCGGACACACACAAGTGAGAAGCCATACAAGTGCAATGTGTGCAATGCAACATTCGGTGACGGCTCAAGTCGTCGGGCACACCTTAGGACTCATACTGGGGAAAGACCGTTTAACTGCAGCTTCTGCAGTAAATCATTCAAGCAGCACTCAAGTTGCCAGGTACACATTCGGACACATACTGGTGAGAAGCCATATACGTGTTTTGTGTGCAATAGAACATTCAGAGGCTTCTCGCACCGCCGAGTACACATGAGGACACACACAGGAGAGAAACCATACAAATGCACTTTGTGCACGAGGTCATTCAGTCAGTACGCAGGTCTCCAGAGACACATGCGGAAACACACTGGTGACAAACCATATAGATGTAGTGTGTGCAGTGGAACATTCAGTGACAGCTCAACCCTCCGGAAACACACGAGAACTCACACAGGAGAGAAACCGTATAAATGCATTTTTTGCACGAGGTCATTCAGTCAGTACTCAAGTTGCCAGATACACATGCGGACACACACTGGTGAGAAGCCATATAAATGCAACGTGTGCAATAGAACATTCATTGACAGCTCAAGTCGTCAGGTACACATGAGGACCCACACACTGGTGTCCACAGAAAGACATGACAGCGTCACTTCTTAACGCGCAGTTATAAAGCTCACTTCTCATTTTTATTATTATTATTATTATTATTATGCTTATTTACCAATGCATTTATAAATTCTGGTCTTCAAGAATAAATTTCCTTTTTGGAAAACAAAATGCTGTGAACTTCACCTGTGCAAACAAAATAAAAAACTTTTTACATTGTTGATTTTCTTTTCACAGTCACTTTGTTTATCTTCTTGCAATATAAAACACAATGTGTATTTGTGTATTTTCCTGTCCCACTTCATCAGGACAATTTGACTCAGATTTTAAAGGCCAATCTTTTAGCATGACTGTGTGTTCACTGCGGTTTATTTTTAAGGATAAAAAAAACTTGAAAAACATTTTCCATAAAAGAGTAATTGTGTCTCCTCTTGGAATTGTAGATGGTGACTTGCAAACCGAGCTTCAATGGTGGTGTACAGAAACGTTTATTTTTAAATAACAATACATAGAAGGTGTTGGGCGGTGAAATTTGCTGCGCATGATGTGCCACGCATGCAGAGTAAAACTAGTGTTCGACATCCGTAGCATGTCTAATAAATAAAGAAGATATAAGCACACCTGATGCTTAACCGAGGCTTCAGACTTTGGCACGCTCATGAGGCTGTACCCTCGAAATAAAAAGTCACAGAAGATAAAGAAAATAGGGTCACATTTATACATGTAGTGTTTTAAAATAACGCTTCTTGCTTCAAAACATCATATCTTCCAGTCTCCTTGAATATTTTGTGGCCATTTCACACAAGTACCTGTAAATGTGTCATATAGGCCTATTGCAAATACATATGGTATTACAGTTAGGGCCACCGTGTGTACAATGGTAACAATAGCATTTTATAGATGGTTTTTTTTTCAAGCACAAATATCTTGTTAACCATATAAATATAGTCTGTAACTGGCAAAATATTTCTAACGAATTTCTTGATGAAATAGGCCTACCTCAATAAATATATTGAAAAAAGTCCATCACTTAGGTTATGAGTAATCATTGGTTTACTAAGATGTTTCAAACACAAATATGTGGATAACCATATAAACGGTATTTTTGTAACAGCATGCTTACTTGATGAGACGCTCATGAGCATGTAGCGTCGAAACAAAACGTCCCAGAAGATATAGAAAATAGGATCACATTTTTACTTGTCGCATTTTAAAATAACGCTTTCTTCTAGTCTCCTTGAATATTTTGTTGTCATTTCACACAAGTACCTGTAAATGTGCCATTTGGCCAATTGCAAATGCATATAGTATAAAAATTAAGATGTTTAAACACAAATATGTTGATAACCATATAGACGGTATTTTTGTAACAGCACGTTTATGGAATGTTTTTTTTTAAACAAAAAAAAATGTATAAAACAGAGTGTTTATCTCTGTGTCTGTCGGTCACACTATATTTTAAACAATAGCAGACACACTAAAAGTCTAAAAAATATTTATTTCAGACAATGGGTGAATGTGCTGTTGAGATAAGAAAGTGATTAGTGTGAGAGAAGAAGCAAAGACAAATAACCAACCAGGATCAAAACCAAGTAACTGTGAGATGAGCCTCACAGGTGATATGCAAGAGAGAATGGCATGAGAACAAAAGCCAAGAAGATACTGACAGGCTGAGAAGAGATGTTTGACAAAGGAAAGTGGAAATGGTGGAGAATGAGACACAAGAGGGGTTTTCATTTTTTTTATATGCCCGATATATATATCGGGGCGTATTATGTGATACCGGTCGTCTGTTCCTCCGTTCCTGTCCGCACTCTAACTCCCAAAGTTTTCAACTTTCACGTTTCATATTTGGTACATAGGTACAGACTGTGGAGACGGTGTGTCGCGACATACGTTCGTCATCTAAAGTGGTTGCCATGGCAACCAGGATGCTGTTTTCCATGTCGTAGCACAATTCTGTATATACCTTCTTGTTCTTCATAAATTGACGTGTTTGAATATATAATTGTGTGTGCGTGCGCGCATGTGTCACAGAAACTTTTTCGGGCGTATATTGTGCTCTCTTGCGCTCTTGTTATAATCTATAATAGTGTACCTGTAAAAGCCACTTGGTTTCATAAAATAACTCCAACCTGTCATTTTTGACAGGCTTTTATAAGAGCTATTACATATTGCATTCAACCTTACTCGATAGGGTGAGTCATAAGTCCCAAGACATGGTTTTCGCTGCTAAGACAAGATGGAACACCTGCACAAGGTACAAAATTTCCTCCATCAAATTTTCCCAACCCTTGGATTGGCATGTCTTCACCAACACTTTTGTGGCCACTGCGCAGTCCTGACCTGACCATTTGTGACAATGCTCTGTGGGGGTACATCAAAACGAAGGTTGCAGAACATCACATGACATCTGTTGATGAACTGAAACAACACATTCAGGAAGCATTGGGCACCAGAAGAATAAGTTTTTAAAAAGACAAAAAAATCTCAAAACCCCCGTTGATTTAGTAATTTTACTGGATGGAGTTAAAGGGCGAGCCCATATTTATGTACAATTAAAATGGCGGCCAGTCTACCAGTCGGCCATCTTTGATCAGATCACAAAATAAAGTGAGGGGCACGTGCATGCCATCATGTACTGTGCTTGTGCCAAGTTTGAATAAAATCGGACCATACATGTCTGAGAAATGGTTGGGGACACATTTAAGTAACAAAATGGCCACCAGTCTGCCATGTTGGATCTGATCTCGAAAAATAAATTATGTGCATAATATGTAAGCAGTCATTCATTGTCTGTGTGCCAAGTTTGAACAACATTGGTAAATGCATGTAAACAAACATTTGATTAGTACAACAAAATTTAAATATGCATTTCAATAAAATAGATATTATCAAAGCTTTTCAATTTGCACTCCTCAGGATAAAACCATAATGAGATGAAGAAGCAGCAAACTCTCACTGATAAAGTTACAATGTAATGTCCTCAACGTTGATTGGTTGAGAGCAACATCATATCGGCTGGTTTTAAATCCTGACTGGAGGACGCACTTTATTCACGCAAAACATTGAATGATTCACTGAAACATTCGAATGGACTTCACTGAAACAAAAGCCCAAAGCAATTATTCTTATACACAATTTGACACTCCTGATACCCCAGTTTGATGGGATGGTGGAAAAGTTCAACAGAACCTTGTTGCAACACCTGGCATTGTTTATCACCTATCAAGACAATTGGGTCATTGTGACGAACCTCTCTCGTCTCTGCTGATGTCCTGTAGGACCTTTCAGCATGGGGCCACCATGTGCAGCCCCACGCTCCTTAGGTATGGGCAGGAGTTGAGATCTCCCATCGACATACTCTGCGATCAGCTCCCTGAGCATCCCGACAGGCTGCCGATGGAGGGATACGCATGACAGCTGGAGAAAGGTATTGAGCGGGTCCATGCATTTGTACACCACCAACTCCAGCAAGCGGGTGTGTGGATGAAGCGCAAGTCTGACAACTGGAGCCAGGTGATTGAGTTTGCGCCAGAGGCAAAATTTGGTTCTTCAATTCCCAAAGGCAAAAGGGCAGATGCCCCAAACTCACATCCCCTTGGCAGGGCCTGGGAGTTATCCTGTCGCATGTCTGTGATGTGGTATTTCAAATCAAGAAGAGACCATGTACCCTCCCTCACATCGTCCATGGAGACCGATAGAGTCCGTTTTACGGTGAGAAGGTGCTGCCCTGGATCACTCAGGCCATACGAGATCTAGTGGAGAAGCCTGGCACCTTGATGGGTATAGGCTCTGATTGACATGACAGGATGGAGAAACGAATAGTGAGGACGTAGATTAGAGAGTGACAAAGTTTAAATGGGATGTTACTTAGTGTAAAGAGATGGCAGGATGGCACAAGTTAGAATTTTGGGTACAGCAAGGCAGAGCTAGTGCCGTAGTTTCTCCCATACGGGTGAAAGTCTTAGGGAATGTGTGGCAGCGTGTGTGAGAATTAGGGCATGGTGTGAATGGAATGCAAATTTAACTCCTGCTGGAGAGGATAAGGGTTTTACTCCTGAGGATTACATTTGGTGACCGAGTAATGAGGAAATACCCACGAGAGATAAAAGGAGGCAGAGACCTGGAAGGAGGGAGACTGCACGCACTGCGTAGCCACAAAATGGTACAGAGGCACGGGCCAAATTTAGTTGAGCACCAGCGCATGGGTAAATTGGTTGTATAGAACAGATTAATTATGTGCTATCATTTTTGTTTCAAAGGTTAAAGGGAAAATAATTAGTGGGAGAGGAGGAAGTGGGGAGGGAGGGGTGGTGTGAGAGGAGGGAGGGGAATGGGTGTGGTGGGAGTCTCGAGGGAGCAGAAGGAATGTGGTGGGAGTCTGGAGTGAGGGGAGTGGGGTAGGAGGAGGCAGGGGAAGAGGTGGGGAAAGGATGTGATGGGAGGGGAAGGGTTGGGGAAAGGATGCGATGGGAGGAGGGAGGAGAAGGTATGGGAGGGACCCAGCTTTGCCCATTTCTTTCCGTGCAATCTCAGCTGTTATGGTTACATTTGTGACAGGAATTGTACGATTTCCCATTTGCTGGGCAGTGGTCATCACCGTACGTGTGACTTATGGCTCCACAGTAGGGTGTTTCATATTGCAACTTTTTTATGCTAGTCAAGTTGGCTACCCGTCGTAGCTTTCCAATATGGATAAAAACATGGCAATTCCATGGCTGTTATCTTCATTTTCGCGTATATATGAAGGAATGATCGACACCTATGGTATTTGACACCGCAATTGGTAATTTTCCCTCTTGCTGATTCCAACGTGCCCACAGATGAGTGAGAAACGATGGCAAAACTGTTGTATCAGACACCTAGACTACCTCATGATCAACTCAGCTCAGGAAAGCCAAAATTTCTGGCCGTGGATGAGAATGAGAGTAGTGACCTGTGTCTCAGCATTTTCATAGATGACGACTCGTGGCGGTTATTCAATCTTCTTGAACGATATGATGTACTAGATGTAGAATGGATGTGTGACCTGCAAGCACATGGCCAGAAAGTGATGGTTAGCAAAAATTCACAAACTATGTGCACAATGTTCACGTAGTTAACGACCTTGCAGTGCGTGGAATCAAGTTGATTTCGGATTTTATAGACAAAACTAGGGATGAACAGCAAAGGCAAGCTTTGCTTCAAGTGGTTGAGTGGCACAGGCAGAACTATTCTGGATATACGAAATCCACTCTTCAGAAAATGTAGATAACTATATGAAGTGAAGTGTGAACATTGATGTTTTTGAACTATGGAAATTTTAATTTGAAATGTCGCTACAGCCATGTATGCCATGCCATGGCCAATATTATTGATTATCGAGGCTGATAGGCACGCATACATGAATTCATATTAGAACATTCATTATGGCATTAGTAAACTAGTAATTCATGTATATATACTGTACATGTTAAATAAATACATGTTTGACCTTCGAATATTTAATTGTTATTTTCTGATATCAATGAGGGCGAGAATATTCAAAATTCTTTTTCGGACTTGCAAGAACTACTTCTTAACGCGAGAGCATGACCCCCGCAGACGTCTCTGTGACAGATATACTGCATTTTAGAGCATAAAAACGAATTCAGCACACCCAAAAACCTATAATTAGACATATTAGAACCAACATTGGAGGGAACAACTTTCCAGTGGCCAAAAATCGGCCATCTTGGACGCCATTTTAGATTTTTCCACCATATTGGATGCCTAATGTCTCGTCCCCGACTGCGAGCAGACATAGCAATCATAATCATCTACAAACATACACATATCAAGTAACATTAACGTATTTTAGCAGGTGTAGGAGTCGATTTGTGTCAAAACGCGAAAAAAGGCCGCCATTTTGGATAAAAATGGCCGCCGGCGGCCATTTTTGGGAGGAAAATTCTAAAAATCGGCGAGTGGGGTTTTTATACATATTGGAAAGCTACGACGGGTAGTCAACTTGACTAGCGCAAAAAAGTTGCAATATGAAACACCCGACTCCACAGCCGTAACTTAACATTCAAATGTGCTGAAACTTCTCGTGATGTCACCAGATTTTGTATTGCATTGTTTGCACACAGGCGGCTCATGCGAAGTTTGCCAAGAATGAATCTTGTTAAGCACGTAAACAGCCTCCATGTTGGGGTTATTGAGGTACATTTCTTCCATTTATGTGGTATGAGTCTCAGATACTTCCATAGCCTGAGATTCACAGCATGTTGTCAATGTTCAAATCAGGAGCGTGAAGGAGATGTCTGTATACATAAGGCGATTCACACTTATCTATGATGAGCAAAGGTACCCTGTTTTGCCGGGTCCCTCCTCCCATCCCTTCCCCTCTCTCATCCCATCTACACCCTCCCTCTGGACTCCCACTCCTTCCTCCCATCAACCACTGCCTCCCTCTGGACTCCAACCCCTCACTCTGCATCCTCCCACATACCCCCTCCCTCCAGAATCCCACTCGCCCTGCCTCTGGACCCCCACCACTCTAACCTCGTCCCACCTGCTCCTACACCATCCCTCTGGACTCCCACTTCACCCCTTCTCCTCCCACCTCTTCCTACCCTACCCTCCACCATTGACGGGAACATAAATAGGCATTTTAAGTCCCATCACCACCAACACCCAGTGCCGGATTAAGCCTCGGCTGGCCCTGAAGCACATTTTGAAATTTTAGAGAATGACCTGAAAAATTTAAATTAGATCTCGGGCTCATGGAAATGGACCCCAGACAAAAGATGAACTGATTCAAGAACAAAATATTTAATACAAAAAAAGACAAATATTTATTGTGAAAATAATTTTTGGCTGGCCCGAAGGCACATGCCTTGTCTGCCTGATGGTTAATCCAGCACTGCCAACAGCCGTCATTCCCACTTCCATTCAAGGCTTGTCCTGGACCTGCTCATGAGATACAAAGACTTGTTCTGACCATCTCTTTTGCCTCGGTGCTGTATCTAATAATTGTTCAAGTTCTTGGGTTTCCGGATTTTCATGCTCACTTCTCTTGGCTGCAATGTTGGATAAGTCGTAGAGTACGGTAGTGAGTCAATTTGCAGCTTTTGAAAGTATTAATGCAAGATATCAGGGTAAACAATATTTCGTGTTCTCCTGTTTGGAGCCAAAGGAGTGAAAGCTTTTGAAGTTCCTACTTGAGAGACGTCAACAATGATAAATAAGCAGAATAAAAGAATATTGGATGTTTTATTGTTTTACACATCATCCAGGCTCGTGGAAGAGCAAGAACACACAACACACAATGACGTTCAAGGGAGTCGGGAGCAGCAGAAGTTGACACGAAAAGTAGAATCCAAATCCAAAAAGATCGCTACTGGTGTCCTTAGGTAGTGTAAAATAAAATCACGCATACAATAATTACCTTTATAAGAGTGAAAAATTAATTTTAGAGCCATTTTACCTCGCATCCCATGGAGCCTATCTTATACTAATAAAAGGGTGTGTGTGTGTGTGTGTGTGTGTGTGTGTGTGTGTGTGTGTGTGTGTGTGTGTGTGTGTGTGTGTGTGTGTGTCGTTGATTGGTATCTCCATATGGGGTTTCAGAATGTGGAATGGAGTCCTCGCAAGGTGGGCTCAAAGTATCTACCATCATTTCGTTAAGGGGTCACGATTCACGGATCAAGTTGTGAAGTTTTCTGTTTTCAAAGTTTTGTGCCGAGGGCTATCTTCAGGATCATTACTGAGCCCTGGACACCTTCCAACTGTAATTCGTTTGTAGTGATATTCCTAGGGGTGGTATTTAATATCTCTGTGAGGTTCGTCTTCATCATTCCCATGAAGTTCTTCGTCATCACTGGGACAACTTTGGCATTCTTCAGCTTCCAGGATCTTTTCACTTCGTGCTTGAGGTCTTAGTATTCGGTCATTTTGTTGATTTCTACACCGTTAGTACAAAATCATCGGTATTAACACCTCAATTAGCAATTCCTTCTTCTCTTTTTTGCACCGAAGTATGATATCTGGTCGCAATGCTTTGTTTTCGATGTCCACACCCGATGGGATCAGGTCATACGTGAGCGGTAGGTACTTCAATGTTTTCAGGATTGCTTCTGGTTCATTTTCTCACACATTTTCTGGAACTGGAATATCAAAGTTTTTGCAGATGTGCCACCGAATTACTTTGCAAACTCTGTTGTGTTGTTGTGTGTACAGCTGTTCTGACAATTTTTTTTTGTGTTCGATCATTAAGCGTCACATATCACTCTCTTTGCTAACCCCACTTCCACCCCTCACCTGTCTTTCTTTTGTTTTGTTTTTTCTTGCTCTCCCCCACCCTTTTCTCTCACTGTGTCCCCTCCTCGCTCCCCCCTTATAAAATGCAGCACTCTCCTCCCACACCTCTGTCACTGTGTATGTGTGTGTGTGTGTGTGTGTGTGTCTCTCTCTCTCTTTCTGACTCTCTCTCTCTCCCTCTCTCTGACTCTCTCTCTCTCTCTGACTCGCTCTCTACCTGTCTCTGTCTTTCTTTCTCTCTCTCATGCACCCCTCCCTCCCGCAGTGAATAGCAACATTTGGCTGAAGCTGCCATGTTTTTTGACCTGCTAAACCTCAACCTGACTTGGAACAAGCTGCTCATCAAAGCTACGAATTGCTGGGTACATTGCAATGCTTATAAACGCCCAGAGACGTCAGCATTCGTTGTTTTATTTAATTTCCGCATATGCGTTCGCCACGACTATCTCTTAAATTAAAACGAATTACAAAATTTAAGCTCCAAAATCAAACTTACAAGCACTTCCTACTCTGAGAAAAGTGTTCATTTGTCCAATTCAGACATATGTGAAATCTTGGGCATCTCCGGGAGGTGTATGTTAAATATGACGGATTGGTGATTACCAATTACTTATAATAAAATCCTCTTTCAAAGAACGCTGTTTCAAGGTAAATCTTTGTGTTTGTTGTTTTTATTTACTTCATGCGTGTGTGTTTATGTACATAAACTGTATTACTATAATGGCATTTGGCACCAGTCTCCCCTTCTTTACCCACTACTCGCTTCCCCTCCCTCCTCTCCCCACCCCACCCTCCATCCTCTCTGCCTCCCCTCTCTCTCCCCTTCTTTCTCCACACCCCTCCCCTTCATACCACTGTCAGCAAAGCGACAGGTTGTATTTGCTAGTTGTTTAATATCAAGTTAGAAAAAAAAAAAACTCTTTCCAAATTTTTTTTTCGATTTCACTCCAGATTTCGATCGTCAAATATGTAATCAGATTTTGAATATCAGCTTTTAATAAGCTTATACGATACATGATTCAATCTTGCCAGGAGCCAATCACATTGCACCTCGCCTCAAACAGCCAATCAGCATAAACCACAAACAGACGATCGGACATCATTCCGTGGACATGAGAATGATAAACTGGGTGTCTAAATCACAACGGTACTTATTTTTCCCTCCACACATTTTCCAACATCTCAGGGGTTATGCAAGCCACTGCTGCTGTGATGTGCTCTTTCAGCTGAACAATGTCCTGCACGATTTGTGTCGTAGACTTTGCACATCGCATATAAAATTTATACACAAACAGGTGTAATGATTCAAAGTTGTTTAATTTCAATGTGGACACCCTGCATATCATTCTTATGTACCTGGAATGAGCGCGTGGCATAAAGTCCATTTCAGCCGTCAATGGTGCGATTAAAAAACACACGATGTAATTGCATCTTCATTAGATGACACAAAGCATTTCGCACCTGCACCCCTCTTGCATGCCAGAAACTCGTCTATTCGTCATGTTCTCGAACATCGAAGCAAAATTTGTGATCAAACAGTCCATTTAGTGTGAACGGAATTGTGGATTATGGACAACATTTATTTTCTTCTCCACCCCTGCCCTCCCCTCTTCTCCCCCCTTATTATAACAGATATGCCTCTACCCACATTATTACATCATTATACATACTTGTACCAAGTTTAAATTAAATCCCTGAACTCAGATTCAAAATATTAAATCATTCTAGATTCCAGACCATGCATCCGATCAAGTTGAAATTTTTTTTATCATTCCTGTTGCTCTGACCATCACTGGCACAATTTCAGCTTTCTTCAATCTCCAAGTCCTCTTGACCTCATTTTTCAGATCCTGGTATTTGGTTATTTTCCTGATTTCTGTCACATTTATTTCAGTCATTGAGAACTGAAACCTCAATCAACAATGCCGATTATTCTTCTTTTTTTTTATCTTTGAGCACTATGTCCGGGCGCAATGTCCACACTTAATGGGATCATCTTGTAATGCGTGAGCACAATATTGTCGCGGATCTGGAAACCATTTGCATTCAACATACAGATGTCCGAAAAGTCAGTTATGTCATTAAGTATGTATGTCAGATCCCCTTCCTTTTGTCTAGTGGGAGAATCAAAGGCGTGTGTTGCGATTTCTTTTAGTTAGGTTATTACATCTAATAAACCATCCCATCTGCATGACCCCTTCAGCCCATCACCACCCACTGGCTGCTCGTACCTTGACTTGCCAAGAGGGGGTCTCGCGGTTCCAATTCTCGACTCCCACGAACGTTGTAACTCTTGTACGATGAACTTCGTGGCGCTGACACTTACTCGTCGAGAGCGAAGCCACGTGGAGGAGTAACTGGGGTCTCCTGGCAGGGGCCGAGGCCCCGCCCTGGAAAGGTGGGCCGGAGGACCCTGTCCAATCAGAGGCGGACAGCGAGGTGCGTTTTCACCAAGGGCCCTTCCCGGTGGAGAGAGGCCAATAAAATATCCGAGACTCTGTAAAAAGGGTCCGGTCGAGTTTGCTTTCACTGTGGCTGTAAGCAGTCAGTTTTGTTTCACGGTGGCTGTACGGGGTTCTGGAGTTTCACGGTCGCTGTACGGGGTTCTGGAGTTTCACGGTGGCTGCTACGAGGAGTTTTAAGGAAGGACAGAGCGACCCTGACCTCCCTCCGTGGACCCCGATTGTTCACCACCTGAGCTCCGCCATGAACCACGAGTCCCTACGTGCGACTGGGGACCGGACCAACGACCTTTATCAGGTGCCGCATCACAGAGCATGCCCTTCCTCCGACGGTCAGGTACACCACCGAACTCTGACCCCCAACTTGTCTCTCTCCACGGCTGCAAGGGTCCAATAAAGACTCTGGATTTCTTTTCATTTGTGTGTGTGTGTGTGTGTGTGTGTGTGTGTGTGTGTGTGTGTGTGTGTGTGTGTGTGTGTGTGTGTGTCTGCGTGTGGGCCCGTCTTGTAAGTGGAACTGAATAAGTGTTTTTGCTCATTGTAAATATTACTTCTTGCATATTCGCATTAAGTCTTACCTTTGTCTTTTTATTGTAAATAAACATTTGTAGAAATATTCCCAGTCCGTTTCTGTCCCTTCTTGAATTGGTCCAGCATGGTTCGGATCTGAGTTTAGGCGGGGTTTTATCCCTGATAATCCGTTCATTCCAGCCGGCACGGCTTTGGCAGTTTCCGCTCGGCTGCACCCGAACCGGAGTTGGTAGTCGGTAGTTGGAACTCTACCGCAATCAGTAGAGTGACCCGGTTCGAGCAAGACATGCCAAGGGCGTGGTTTCCCTGGTAGTAGAAATCACAAAGTTAATTGGGTAAATTGGTTATAGATAAATAGACCCTACGCTACGCAGTTGAGATATTGGTGACCAAGGTCGGTTAAACGACCCGCCGGCTCGCGGAGTTATCCGAGTGATGGCCTACAATTCCGGGGAGTTTGGTGGGAGACAACGCAAGCTTTCCCCACCTAGTGGTCGTTCTCTCCACCGACCCTCGGCCCACAACAATATGTTCATTTTTAAGGATCGGTTTGGTCTGTGTTTACATGATTGTTCTGGATCCGGAATCTTGAAATGTTTACAGATGTGCCAGTGGATTACTCTACAGATGCTATCATGTCTTTTTGTAAAAATTAGTGTGGGTCATCATGTGTACCTGGTGACGAGCTGTCACTGAATGTTCTATTGCACACATTGCACTTCTATGGCTTCTCACTTGTGTGTGTCCGCATGTGTATCCGGCGACCTGAATTCTGCCCGAATGATTTAGTGCACAAACTGCAATTGTATGGTTTCTCTCCAATGCGAGTCCTCAAATGTATCTTGTGTGTTGACGTTTGACAGAACGATTTACTGCAAATAATGCACTTATACGGCTTTTCACCCGTATGTATCCTCGTGTGTTTCCGGAGAGATGAGCTGTCACTGAACGTTCCACTGCACACATTGCATCTGTATGGTTTGTCACCAGTGTGTTTCCGCATGTGTATCTTGAGACCGGTGTACTGACTGAATGACCTCGTGCACAAAATGCATTTATATGGTTTCTCTCCTGTGTGTGTCCTCGTGTATTCGGCGATGTGAGATGCCTCTGAATGTTCTATTTCACACATAGTACGTATATGGCTTCTCACCAGTGTGTCTCCGAATGTGTACCTGGCAACTTGAGTAATGCTTGAATGATTTACTGCACAAGCTGCAGTTAAACAGGCTTTCCCCAGTATGAGTCCTAATGTCTGTGTTGGAGTGGTGACCCATTCAGTATTGTGCTCAATAGCCAAGAAGACTGCTTAGGCAGCACCAATGCTCTGCACAGAATATGGTCCCAATGGATAGATGGATGGAGTCCCAATGTGTGCCGGGCGTCTTGAGCTGTCACCGAATGTTGCATTGCCCACATTGCACTCATATGTTCTCACTTTTGTGTGTCCGCATGTGTATTTGGCGACCTGCAATCTGACTGAATGACTTATCGCACAAACTGCAATTGTACGGTTTCTCTCCAGTGTGAATCCTGAAATGTGCCCTGTGTGTTGACCTCTGAGTGAACGATTTACTGCAAATAATGCACTTATACGGCTTTTCACCCGTGTGTATCCTCATGTGTGTCTGGCGAGTATGATTTGATGCAAATGATTTACTGCACACGTTGCATTCATATGGCTTCTCACCGGTGTGTGTCCGCAAATGTTTATTGCATGTTGCCTTCTCTGTGAATGATTTATTGCACAACGTGCACTTATACGGCTTCCCAATATGGACCCTCATGTGGTCTTCAATGGTACTGAACGATTTATTGCACACAAAGCACTGATATGGCTTCGCCGGTTGGTTGTTATCCCCATATGCAGTTTCTCGAGGATGGAAAGGAGACCTCGCAGGTCTCAAAGTATCCATCTCTCCCTCTACTGTTGGGATACTTAAATGTACCTGTTGTGCTGATTTCTGCTCAAATGCATTAATGCACATTCTACATTTAGATGGACTAGTCATGGCTTGGGTATCCGTGTGTACCTGAGTGGCTGAGGAGGAAATAAATAGTTTATTGCATTCAGAGTCACTAGTGATGGCTTGGGTATCCGTGTTTAGTTGAGTGGATGAGGAGGAAATAAATAGTTTATTGCAATCAGTGTCCTTGTCTGTCTTTTCACAAGTGTCAATATTCACGTGTATCTGGTCAAGACTACATTTCTGTTTGTACTCCTTGCACATCGCACAGTGACTCTTCTGGTATTGCAGCAAAGATCTCTCGGTGATGGTTTGAACATTCTTGGTGCAGGAAAACATCCTGAACATCGTCGTTGATTTATCTGAAGATTGTTCACAAAAAAAAGTGAGTAAATGTACCAAAACGATGTAAAAAAAAGGCATCAACACAATGGTATGGATCTTAAAAATAAAGGAATGAGGAAAATAAAACTTCGCTTGGTTATCGATTTATATTTTCGAATAAGACAATGACATGTCAGTGGGGAAAGAGGGAGAAAAGTATCTCGTATTCTCTTCTCACACTTTCTCCGAAAGGACCGTCTGGCAAACCCGCTGACTTACTTTATTAATAATTCTCTTGAAGAAGTTCAGTCACTCAAACTCTTGGGTCTTCCTATTAGTTATGATTTTTCTTGGGCAAACCAGATTTCTAATTTGGCCTCGAAAGCCAGTTCCCGACTGGGCATCCTCATCATTCAGTCCTTCCTTGACACACCTGAACCCTTATCCACCTACAAGGCCTTCTTCCGCAGATTCATGGAGTGCTGTTTGCTCTTCTCTCTGGGCTGGCACCTGTGCCTCACACCTTGCTAAGCTTGATGCCATGGAAAACAAGGTCTTCATGATCATTGAAATCTCATGCGAGGAAGCTGAGTCTTACAGTCCTATTGTTGCGGGGCTGGCTTTCGGTGGCGAGCACGACCGCTAGAGGGAGCAGTAGAGTCAGCTCCACCGAACACACCAGAATTTAGGTCGTGACCCTCGGATAAGTCCGAAAGGCATGGGACCCTTACAGGACCATGAATCGCCAATAATTTGACCGCGTGGAGTAGGGTTAATTGCCAAACTTCAATATACCTAATTACCCAGGCGGCGAAGCTACCAGGGATTTCACACCCTCGACAGCCCTCGAGCGGGATGAGCCGTTACCGTGCCCGAACCGTGTGTAACCCGAGCGGAGGTTACCAAGGCCTGTTGGTCCAAATGAACAATTTACTGCCTCGCTATTTCTCAATACACACCGTGCTAAGCCAATGAAAGAAACACAGAAACGACCTGGAACATTTAATAAAAGGGGTATTTATTTATAATGGGGCAGGGGAACACACAAGAAGAAGAGTTTTCACGATTATGAAAATGTAATGTTCAAGGAACACAGGCACTTAACAGTTTCTACTTAAAAGATGGGCCCACACACAGACACACACCCAAAGAAATGGTGGCCGCGGCCTTCATTGATACCCCCAGCTCGGAGGGAAGGTAAGCTGGAGGTAAGAGACTGGCTTGGACCTTCCCACCTTGTGCGGTTCCCGACGATCTGGCCCGGCGGGACTCGAACCCGCAACACGATGCCGCTCAACCACGATCACCAGTCTCAGATCGCTCCAGCCACGACCACACCGTCTGCAGAACGCTCCAGCCACGAGCACACCATCTACAGAACGCTCCTGCCACGAGCACCACACTGCAGAATTCTCCAGCCACGAGCACCACACTGCAGAACGCTCCTGCCACGAGCACACCGTCTGCAGAACCTCCTGCTACGAGCACACTGTCTGCCGAACGCTCATCCCGACCACCACACTCCTCTTTTGGTGGGAGGAGCTTCTTCTCCCCACCACTCGCCTCCTGATTGGACGGTGGGTTGTCAGGCGACTCGTGGCGGCCTCCCGATTGGCTGGGGTGCGCGTGTGGTGCTCGCCCTCCGCTCATTGGCTTTAGTAAACACTCTCTGCTCCTCCTCGGAGCGGAGCTTCAACCTGAGGCGACGAAGGCTCCACCCATGTCCTCAGCCAAAAACATGTACGTAATGGCGACCGGGTCGAGTGCAGGACGGCGTGCTGTTGTTGTCGTTGTTGTAGTTGTAGCTGAGGATGTAGTAGTAGTTGTTGTAAAACATGTAATAAACCTGACTATACAATATTTCATAGCGTACACACGAAATTTCCATTAGTCAGAAGGAGGGATTCTAACTGTAAACACATACTTATCGAAATAACTAAACTTAGGGACTGCTGTCTGTCTGTGTGCAATATGGCTGCCAGATCCATAACACTATCATTTGACCACCGCAGACAGGTCAGTAGTCTTTCTGTCTTATATCCCCTCCTTTCTGGTCTTGCACCCTGTTCTTTCATGCTTTGTCCTCCCCCTCCAGGTTTCTGTCAGGCACACAGTCCACCAGTAAGCCTTCTTGTGACACCCCCAAAATCTTGAATCACTGCTCGCCTCCACTCATTCGTTCCTCTTCTTTCCCACCTGTGGAACCAACGACCACATTCTCTTCAATCTGATTCTTCCCTCCAGCAATCTTCAAGAAACATTGACCTACAACTATGCAGTTGATATCCCTGAGTATTGCAATGGATGGTTTGCAAAACATCTCTGATGCACTGACAACTTAGAGTCTGAATAAGTATTAGATGTTAAACCCTCTGCATCTGCGGTCACAGATTTCTTTAAAGCATTCTGAAACTGATGACAAGCATATCCATAAACATCAAGCAAGTGTGTAGGTTTCCTTTTTCTGATTTTCTTCTTCACACCACTTTTGAATCCAACCCCAAGAATCACTCTCATCGTGTGGGTCATGAACCCATTGTACTGTTTTTGTTATATTGGCACAACCTTCCCCAAAACCAAACTTCAGATACACATGGCTGCCTTTCATAAAGATGTCTGTGTGGTAATTAACCTCCGCCATCGAAGATGGAAGGAGGTTACTGTTTTCACCCCTGTCTGTTTGTTTGTTTGTTTGTTTGTGAACAGGGAAATTCCATCGTGACTCGCGTTACATTTTAGCTCAATTGACAATCTATATCTCAGAGTATACAATGCAGTGATACCGGTCAGAAGTTGTACTTCAGTTTGTAATAACCTTTGCGGGTAAGGTATGAAAAGAAAACAAATAATAATTATTCAATTGTCCAATATAGTTTTTATTTGAATTTATTTATAGCGTGACTCGTGGTACAGAAAAGGGAAAGCCAAAGAATCACCTCATGTACATGCCAAATTTGTCCTAAACTGATAAAACGAAAGAATATCGTTTGTGCGTTCAAAGGGTTACAGTTAAACAGGCTTCCGTACAAGATACAAATAATTGATTTTCCTTTCTAAATATGGGCAATAAATGAAGTTATGATCGTGACTCGTGTTACCGTGACTCCTGTTACAAATTTTCCCACACTGATAATAATCCATCCCACACTGATAATCCACACGGCTGTCTTCACAAAGGCTGAACTTACTGACTAGTATTTACAGGTAGTGAATTTGATGTAACTTAAAAACAGAGATAACATTAAATAACTAGGAATTAATTAACTTTCAAACAGGCCATAACTAGGAATTTTAGCTTTCAAATGGGCCATTCATAACAGAAACAATATGCACTTTTGTGCAGTGAAACTGTCTCGAGTGCCAACTAGAAATCTACAAAGGCAAAATGGTCGCGGTGGTTCACAATGAATGGGGGCTCCAGTCTTCGAACAATATTGTCATGTGTGTAGAAAATCTCATCAGGCCGAACAGGCCACTTCCAATTTTTTCCAGCTGGCACCATGACGCTCACCTGACATTCTTCATGTTCCACACGTTTCACCTCCCCTGGGTAATTTGTCTTCTCAGATTGCACGAGAACCCAATCCCCAACGCAGATCTTAGTGTTCACATCAGCATCTGAGGCAGGCAACGCAACTGCAGGCCTAGCATCTGCAGGCCTAGCGTTTGAGGTGATTGTACAGAGTTCTATCTCGTCATTCATCAACTTCATACAATGCGCACCACCTGTGCCAGGTACAGGACTGGCATCCTTAAAAACCTGACTGATTCCCAGGACTTCATTTCTTCTTTCAATCTCCGTGCCCTTTATTTCAGCTACAAGCACATTGCTTGTCATTGCCGCTTCCCTGAAGCTTGACGCATTGGTAACAATGGCCTTTCTATTCCTAACCGTATTCCATACAACACGCTTGAAGGCTCCACCGATTCCGTCCACCAGGCCCTTTCCGTGAGACGTTGCAAAGAAATTCCAGATGATTTCTTTATTGTGTTTCTCCTGCAGAGGCTTCAACGCAGCAAGAATATACCTATTCTTGAACTGGGAAGCAGGCCCATCGGACCATATGGATACATGTGTGACACTGTCTGGAATTGTGTCTAACAAACGATCTATATATGCGACAATGGTTTCCTTCGAATGTGTAAGGTTGTCTAACGCTAATACAATCGGATGGATTGTACCTTCAAACCATAATGCAGCTGTGAACAGACTGACCTGAGCCTGCTGCCAGTGAGCACTATGAATCTCATCCTGGTAGACACAAGTGTAATTTTCCGAGAAATCCACCTGAACAAGAGCTGTATCAGAATGTTCACTGGCAGAGGCAGCATCCCGTTCCTTGTTATACGAACAGGCCTGCTCCCTTTTGACGAAGCAATGCTCCATGAACTTTGGGATCAGATTACAAATGTGGTCCACCAAATCATTTGTTGTACCCTCCTCAATGACTTTGGCAAGTTTTCCATCACAGTCATTTTTCCAAGTTGTCCATGTAACTTGTCTGTTTTCGTCAACAACACACACCTTTCGGAATCCTTTTGCATCAGAGCAGGTTTCACATTCGTTAAATCAACATTTGCGGCACGTTTGGTTACATATAAACATTTGAGGGAGGTCATGTGAATACATTGGTACAGACGGCTGGACCTTATGCAAAGCATTTACAGCGGTCACGAAATTTTCATGATACCGGCACAAGCAAACATTATGTGGTAATTTGCTGCTCAGTAGAATATGCGGAGGACGAAGTTCAGCGAACTTGCTTTTACCAATTTCCGTATCTGGGAATTCCTTCTGGAACAGCGCGTAAACTTCGTTTACGGAGCAAGTGAGGTGCCTGGTTTGGTACTGGACTTTAGTACCATCATCTGCCCTCACGGTGACAACATCTTTTCTGCCTGGAGCATGCCGACTAATATCATCCCTGGCGTAAAATATTTTCACCGCCTCAATGGTTTCACTTGGAATGGAGTTTTGGCCCCCTTTCGGCTTTTGTTGTTCAGGATCATTCTCTTGATCTTCTTGGATTGAAGTGTACAGCTTTCTGATCATGGCTTTTCTTCGCTTCGGGGTCCTCGGCAGTGAGGAAGTCAATGCCCGTTTTGCCTTGCGCATAGCTTTCCCCCAAAGCGCTACCACTGTTGAAGGGTGAAGAATGCGCGGTAGGGGACAAAGTCGCTCGCGCCTTCTTCAGAGCTCTGCACTTCACCACCCGCGTTGCCTCACCTTTTCACGGTTCATTCGCATCAACTATGTTTGTTCACTCGTCGGCAGTTTCATTTCTTTTGTTTTCTTCATGTTGCGGTAATTCATATTGTATTCCCTTTGCCGTTTTCTATAATCATCGTATTTTCCATCGGTGCGAAGTTTCTGTCACCTCTTCTGCTGCCTTTCAGCCGCAGTAAGCGCTATAACAAAATCTGTAATGACGGTAACCAAAAAAAGCGGATCTAGAATTTGTGTGCTGGACTCACTGGACTATGGCTACCGTTAAATAAACACACATTGAGAGGAATGTGCTCACCCCGAGGATAGAAATACAAGGGTATTGTAAAGCATGATCTATCGTAATCCCGTCACTTCCGTGCTGGACACTTGGTGGAGAAACTTAATGATCATGGATAAATTGCGAGGTGAATGTCTGAATAAATTGTAAAATATACTTCTATATTATCACATTTATCTATTGTAAACTGCATATGGTCATCCTTACCTTGACTGATGATGGATGATAGACAATTGTCACTTCAAAAATTCGCGCTTGCAAACAAGCTTGAACATGCCGTGACTTCACGCAAAGGATTCTGGGATATAAAAATTCCTCCGTCGCGCAATCTATTACTATTTCTTGAAACTAAACTCACCTGATTATCGTGATTCGTGTTACAAAATTCGTGACTCGCGCTACACGTGACTCGCGTTACCGATGTTCACATGTCCAGATTACAGCACAGAAGACAATTAGAGGTCTGTTGCTGCTGCCATTCAGTTCAGCACAGGGACTAGTAGGAGCATTCTAATTGGCACTTCCAATACAGCAGGGGTTTTTGTCTAGTAGAAAATGTTATTAATTTTTGTGACTCATGTTACATCACCTTCAGACCAGCTGATTTCAGGGGCTGTTTTCTGAAAACCTTCAACATCCTGCAATCTTTTCTATAATATGTTTGAGAAACATGCCTAATGAAGTACTGACATGATTCAAAAACTGGTTATGTCTGAAAATGTATAGAAGGAGGTCAATTGAAGATTATAGCTCAAAGTAAAAATTGAATCAAATTTTATGGATTATGTTTGAATGATGATTTTTTTGTCAAATGGTAGCTGAGATTTGAAAACTTTGTCATTCCCTTTAATTCAACTTATGAAGTCAGAAAAAGTAACATTTAGCTGAAAATACCTCACTTTAAAAATCTGACTATTTTCCCCCTTCGCGTGGAATTGCCCAACAGTATTACGGAAAAAGTCCTGGACAGATTTCGACGAAACTTGGTGGGAGGATTAGGTATGGTCCAAGGATCATGCCATTAGATTTTGGACTTGGGCCAAAGTCCAATATGGCCGCTATGGCGGCCATTTTGAAAAAATATTTGAATTTTTGTTTTTTCATTTCTACATGTTTTAAGTGATTTCCAACCAAAAAAAAAAATTTGTTAGAGAAAAAAAAAAAACATTTTGCAACTTTTTTTCAAAAAAATTTCGACTTTATTTGAAAAATATTTGAATTTTTTTTTTTTTGCATTTCTACATGTTTTAAGTGATTTCTAACCCCCAAAAAAATTTGTTTGAGGAAAAAAAAAATTTTGCAACTTCTTTTTCAAAAAAATTTCGATTTTTTTTTTGGCATTTCTACATGCACATCGATCGAGTTTAGTTTATTCAATAGTGGTTCAGTAGTCTTTTTATTTTATTTTATATACCTTGTCGAGGCTCGTATGAGAGCTAACACACAACTCACAGCAAGGGGGCATGAGACAAGAGGGGTAGGAGTGGAAGGGACAAAACAGTGGGGAACAGACACATTACGTGAACTGTGGAAGGGAGAGGGATGGGGATGGGACGGGGAACATGGCGAAGAGAAGATGGACATTTCAGGGACTTTCAGGAAGGAAAGCAGGGGAATTGAAGGAAGTGGGCTTGGGTGGATTATCGGGGGTAGAAAAGATCAGGGATTTGGATGAGGGAAGATAAGAGGTGGTGGTGAACAGCTGTTTTGAAAGCCTGGAGGGAAGAATGGGAAAGAATAGAGTGAGGAAGTTTATTCCAAAGGCAGGAAAAAAGAGGAATAAAAGAGTGAAGATGAGCAGCGATTCGTGATTTTGGTAGTTTTACCAGAAGGGGGTTGTTGGCGGACCTTGAGCGCCCTGTGGAAATGTGGTGGGGACAAATCGCAGAGAGAGCAGGGGAGGCAAGGCTGGAGAGGAGTCGGTAGAAGACAGAAAGACCACCGACCAACCTGCGGTGATTGAGTGAGAGGCCCAAAGACTCAGCTTCATTGCGGGAGATGCCGATGATCTTAAATGCCCTGGTTTCGACAGCGTGAAGCCGAGAAAGGTGGGAGGCAGGAGCACCAGCCCAGAGGGGAGAGCAGTACTCCATCAGGCTACGGACAAAAGCTTTGTAAGTGGTCAGGAGCTCAAGAGGGCCGAAGAAGGACTTTGCACGACGGAGGATTCCCAGTCGGCGACTGGCTTTTGAGGCGAGGTTGGAAATGTGACTTTCCCAGGAAAGGTCATGGCAGATAGTGTGACCCAGAAGCTTGAAAGAAAGGACTTCTTCCAGAGGATTGTTGAGAAAGTGGATGGGGGGTTTTTTATAAACGGTCCTTTCGAAGAGACATTGTGAAAGTGTGAGATTTGTCTGGATTGAAATGCATGTTCCACGTGTTGGACCAGTTTGTGATTTTATCCAGATCTGCAGTGAGCGAAGAAGCTGCTGCTTGCCGGTCTGAGGGATGACAGATGGTACGGCAGAGGGTGGAGTCGTCGGCAAAGAGAAATAGAGGATTGTCCAGAGAGTCGGAGAGATCATTGATGAAAACCAGAAAAAGAACAGGGCCCAGAACGCTACCTTGAGGAACTCCAGCCTGCACAGGAAGAGGGGATGAAAGAACTCCATTTAGGGCCACACGTTGACTGCGACAGGAGAGGAAGTCTGCGAGCCATGAGTGGAGATGGCCTTGAATACCATGGGAAGAGAGTTTGGTGAGTAGGGCAGGGTGCCAGACTGTGTCAAAAGCACATGATATGTCCAGGGATATGGCTCGGATTTCCTGTCTGGCATTGAGGACCTCCATCCATTGATGGGAGAGCAGAAGCAGCATATCCAGGGTAGAGTGACCTGGTCTGAAACCAAATTGATGATTGGAAATCAAGCCATTGGAGAAGAGGAAGGATTTCATGTCTGAAGCGATGATGGATTCCATAACCTTGCTGATGATTGGGAGAAGGCTGATTGGTCTGTAGTTATAGGGATCTGTTTTTGCACCTTTTTTATGCAGGGCAGTGATGTTAGCAGATTTCAAAGCAGATGGCAGATGACCTTGGGCAAATGAGAGGGTGAATAGAACAGAGAGAGGGTGAGCAAGAGCAGAAGAGCAGGCTTTGAGGACACGTGGGCTGATGCCGTCTGGACCGGTTGCAGAATCTGACTCGAGGTTTGAAAGCAAGCTCTCCACCTTGTCAGGAGAAAAGGATACAGAGTCCAGGGACAGTTGGGTGCGACTGGGTAAGGTGGGTAGAGAAAGTGATGGGTTTTGGACACAAGATTTAGCTGCAAACACCGAGTTTAGACATTCAGCTTTATCACGTGTGGTATCAGCAGTGTGGCCATTTGAGGTAAGGGAGGGGATGGAGGGGGAACATACACCAGAAACAGATTTGATTAAACGCCACCGGGATTTTGAGGAGGGAGAGAGGTTTGAGAGTTCAGACTTGAGATGAGAAAGATGTTGTTTTCTGGTTCTCCTGAGGGTAGATACACACTTGTTCCGAGCTTTGTGGAAAGAACTGAGATTGCCCTCAGTTGGGTTTGCTTTCCATGAGGCAAAGGCAAGTTGTTTCAGGACAACTGCCTCGCCACAAGCTTCAGTAAACCAAGGGCGGGAGGAAGGGAAGGACAACCGAACACGAGAGGGGATAAATCTGTGCATGAGGGAGAGCAAGTTTCTTTGAAAGAATTCCCAGGATGAGTTGATGTTTGAGAAAGTAGTGATAGGAGACCAGTCTGTAAGTTTGATGGCTGCTCGGAGACCCTGCCAGTCGGCTTGAGTGAAATGCCAGACTCGACGGCGGTGAGGTGATTCTCTGATAACAGCCAGAGAGATGTCCACCTTGACAAGGACGTGGTCAGAAGAACCGATTGGAGCGAAGGAAGAGCAGCAGATATTGTCTGATCCGTTTTGACCTACAATGAATAGGATATCAGGTCCACTTAAGTGACCCAGCAGTATTGGCGGCGGAGGTTTTGCACTCTACCGAGTGCTCCCCCTCCAGTTACTTCCTGAACCACCAATAATACACTGAAAAGCAAATTGATCTCTCAACAATCTAAACAGTGCTCATCAGCTTTTATAAGGTTTATTAAAGCAGATTGTTATGATAGTTAAACTGTTTTTGAAAATAAACCGTGCTTTTTCCCAAAACAAGAACGGTCTTCTTGTTCTTCAGACCTCAGAAATCTAAATAATGAAATGAGATGCAGGAAAGCATCACAAAGAACTATTCTTGACAACAAAAGCCTCAATGTACTCACCATCTGCAGAGAAAGAATCTTCATTCAACTCATCCTTCACGTGGATGCCGTTTGAAGTCCGAAGAGCATTGCCATAGAGGTATCCTGCTTCTTCTCGACCCATTTCACCTGCACAAAATCCAATTTGTGTCCTGAGCAGGAACATGATCATTGAATACAGGTTGTGTTCGGCATTTAAATTCAATTGTTGTTACATTGGAACAGTGGAGAACTCATGGAGCGGCACTCACAAGAGAGCATACGTCCACCAGACTGAACATTGTATACTTTGTATCCCACTGATATCCAGATTGTGATTCAGCCTCTTCACCAAAATCTAATTAATTTGTTATTTTCACATACCAAACATGTCCACCAAATTTTGTCCAAATCAATCCACAACCTTTTGAAATACCGTGCCATATATAGTGTTTTTGGCCCTGTCTCTCGATGGTGAAGAATCATTTCAAACAATTATAGAATCTGGATCTTCTCCAAAGTTAAATCAATTTGTTGACATCAAACACCCAACCTGTCCACCAAATTTCATCCAAATCTGTCCATAACGTTTTGAGATATTCTGCGCACAGACAGACAAACAGACAGACATGGGTGAAAACATGACCTCCTCCGTCCACTGAGGTAGCCTAATTAATGTATCGATGCTGTGTCGAGATAAATCGTGATTACCAAGGTGGACATACACTGACAAATGTAATAAACAGAGTACATCTCTTGGGATTGTGTACAACGCCCAAGGCACACAACATATGGATGGATGTTCTGCAGCATCTTTGTCTGTCAGTCTGTTGGCCTTCCTCCCTTTGTTGTTGGGCAGCTCTCCCACCACTCTCAACTAGGGTAGAGGGTTTGAGAGGATGAGTGAAGAGGAGTAACAGCCAAAACCCAAATCCTATCCAGCATCCTCCTATTGACTCCATCTTTGCCTGCCTCCTAATGACTTACTCCTCTGATAGGCCTGCCTCTGATAGGTCCCTGTTACATGGCAATGTAATCAACTCAAAACCCACGGACCATGTTACACTTACCACAGTCGAGCGATGGATGTTCCTCCAATTATGGGTGAGAGATGTGATTGGGCTTTTAATTATGTATACATACTGGCAAGGTACCCGTGCTATGCACGTGTGGGAGTCCAAAAGCAAACAGACAATGCGGAAATGGCAAATGCTAAACCATGAACCAATAAATTCCACATTCCTGTGACACCTTCAGTCAGATGTCAGGCGTCGACAACCGGTTCGTGAAGGACTTGGGCAGAAAACTTACTGTCGCTGATCACAACAGAAGTAAGGTGGTTAATATGTCGATGTCAATGGCGAAACTGCAAATGCCAAATCCACGAATGTCATGGGTGGAAACCCTCACATAATTTCCTCATACGCCTTTAAACTCAATCTCTCTATATTTTCATTCCAAACAGCATCATTCCAATCACAAATTAATACCATACCTTTAATACAAGGTGGTGCAGAGCTGAATGACTTATTTCAGACCGCTCTCCTGTCCAAGGGGTTGGGTTCAGTGGGTGTGGCTGCAGAGAGGATTTGATGCCATTTTAACCACTTGGTGTTGATCCCAACAACCTCTACTTGCAACAAGATGGAGCCACAGCACACACTACTAGACGCAGTATGGATGTGGTCCGCAATCTCTACCATCAGGTTATGTCACGTTTTGGAGCCATCCGCTGGCCAGTGCATTTCCCTGACCTCACAGTCCCAGACTTCTTCTTATGGGGATATCTCAAAGAACGTGTGTACAGGAATCATCCACACGTAACACAGGAGCTGAAATGTGCAATTCAAGCTGAAATTGCCGTCATCAATCAAGATCAAAATCTGTTGCGCTGAGTTTTTGATAATTTTGTGGAGCGTCTAAGACAATGCACTGCAACTGGTGGAGGTCACCTTCCTCATGTTATCTACAATAAAGAATAAAATTTCAAGCTTTGAACATAAACCTCATGTCTTTCATTTCATCCCTCTCTTGCTGTTGAAAAAATTATCGCATATCCAAATGTGTCAGTCGACTCTGCACCACCCTGTATAACAAAATACAACGTCACAAACACTCGTGAGGTAAAATAAGATAAATGCCGTGCTGACGTTACATCCGGATAGGGAGCAGTTTTGTTCGGATCAAAACTCAAAATCATAAATGTATTGAGGAGTTGATGAAACCTCCCACGCACCTTAGCGTTACGTAATCTCGGAACGGCCCCATGTCTGCACAAATTATGGGCGGACATTTTGCTTTTAGTTTATATTTTAGACCTCTCGTCCACGCTTTTGGTTTACTGGACATGATTTAAGGTAAAATAAATAAATTGGACACAAACGTTGATGGGGAAAACTTTCAAAAAGAACACGTAAATTGAGCAGACAACTTTCGCCAAGTGGTGGTACAGTTTTAATCACGAGTGAAGCACATTTTACTCAGTTGTGGAAGAGGCAACAAAAGACACATGCGATGGCATCGTGAGTAACAAAGCCGATGGAAATCAGATGATGCTTCGCAAAATTACCGCAGGAACGACTTTGTGACCTATGACATCATCAATTTAATTCTTCACTCACATCCGGTCATAGATCAGACATATGAAGTTTCAGATTTTTGAATAAGGATTTCAATTCAACCAATTATAGGTGGAATACCACTTCACCGATGATATCATCATTATCACCCTACGTATCCCATGGGGAGATGAAGACATATGCCAATGTTCAATAATTTTCATTGAGCAGTTCCAGAGAAAATGATGTCCAAATATTTTTCCTTTCATCCAATATGGCTACCATATCATGTGACAGAGTTAGCAACAAAATTTTCTCCATGTGGGTGGAGTCCCTCCTATGTTTAAAGTTTCACATTGATTAGACAAGCAGTTGTAAGCAAAAATTTTTTTTAAAGCAAAAACATGTGGATGTGGACAGACACACGTGCACACATGCACGCACTCAGGCACACACGCACGCATGCACACTCTCTCTGCAACAGTCTTACATCTCCTTCGGGGCGAGACTAAAAAGGTGAAAATACATCTGAAACTAAAGGCAATGCACAAGTTTATTTTGCATTCTTACCTTGTGAGAGAGAATCATCTGGACATTCTGGTTCCACCTTCACCACCACAATAGAATCTGCAGAGAAACAAAATCTGCTTTAAACAAAGTACACAATAACACTGACAAAAGACAATCAATCAAAATAACCATGAATTCAACACTTCTGAACCAGAAACAAAAACAGGACTCCAATTCAGAAAAAAAGAATTAAGTATCAGGGTAGAAAACGCAGTTTGTTGAGAAATGTTTTTTGAAAAGTTTCACAAAAAACAATCGACACCATATTGCATCAACACATGTACGTTCATGTGACCCAAGGCCTTGATTGGGCAAGCTCAGTCGGTTATCAGGACAAGAACCATGTAAATTGAGTTCTTCCAAAGAAAGCTATATCGGATGTTGGTACAAAGTAGTGGTAGAATTCAGAGGTTCATGAAGCAATTAGTAAGAAATAAAAGGCCTTGAAAGATGCAGGAAAAAGAAAAAAAAGACAAAGTAGTGGTAAATGCAAGTCAGGAAGCATGGATAGGGTAATGTGAGGAATTGACTCGGAAGGTGAATATATTGTTATGGTTCCTCACCACTCCGGCGTGCGAGCGACCGCTTTTAACTAATCGCAGCCGCGTGTCCACTGGACGTGGCAAACCGAGTCGCAGCTTTCGGATCAACGCCGAAATCCAGCTTCGAGTGTGTTTTTAATCACACCGTAAATCAGCCATCTATTCTGTCCACGCGCGACAGGGTCTGATCGCCGAATTGTCGATTTACCTAAGTATGCGCGTAGACAGCAATGCCGGGGATTTACACCTCGACGAGACCTGTACGGATACGAGCTGTTGTACGCAGCTCGCGCCGTTTGCGATTTGCCGAGCGGTTGTATATTGCCAAGCCCCACCGGATCTGATTACTTTATTGGCTATTAACAGCCAGCTAATATTCCGTACGTAATAATGGCAGTCAATGACAGGAAAGGATGCAACGAACAGGTAAACATTTAAACAAGGACATTTATTTACACACGTATGCAGTCAAGGCAATTAATGCAATGGGGGTAAGGGACAGGACTCGAGTGACAAAGCCTACAGCCGTTTGTCTATTTATTACGTACACTTATAACAATTCTACTTAAGGACACGGCACCACAACTTTCATGCAAAGAAAAACCCCAGGAAAGGAAAGGGCAGACTGGACCTGTAAGCCTTGATGTTCGTGGAACTGTGAAGACCGCAAGAGCTCCTCGAGACCGTGCTGGTTACCTGCCACCCTCGTGGTGACTCGCTGGCTGGCAACCTCTCTCCAGCTTTCTCCACCTTCCCGCAGTTCTGCATGGCCCTGCAGGCTTGGCTGCACTCCAGGCTTTGCTGTGCTCCAACTGCCCCCCCAATGGACTCGAACCTTGTGGTGTTCTCCCGACTGCACCGCGACTCCAAAAGAGACTGCAGCTCGACTCCGCTCCCAGACTTCAGACGAACTCCACGGCGCACCCAGACCGACTCAACTCGACTCACTGCTTGGCGAACCCAGACCGACTCCAGGCAAACTCTCCAGGCAAGAAGAACTCACTCGCTGTGCGTTCCAGCACGCCTTTTTATGGGGTCTGTGGGAGGTGAGTTTGATCCCCCACCTTCGACCTTTCACCCCCCCGCTGGCTCCGCCCCTTTTGGTATTTTGATCCACTTTCGTCGCGAAATGCGGAGAAAGCGGACGTTGTAGAAATAATCAGCCGTGGAAAGCGGACGTTGTAGAAATAATCAGCCGTGGAAAGTGGACATTGTAGAAATCATCAGCTCCCGCGTCTGTCAGCGGAGATTCCGCTCGTCCGTGGGATTCGCCGTGGCTGGCGAAAAGATGGAGGAGTTTGTGGAGATGAAGGTGAGGCAATGTTGTGTTTGCTCTGTGGTGGGGATGGCGTGGTTGTTGAGATGCGGTTGTGGTTGTTGAAGTAGTGGTTGTTCCAAAATAAAGATAGCAAAAGAATAATGGCTGACTCAAAAAACACAGCCCGGTTACACAAATAAATCCCTTTAGACATCGGTGGGGAAATCTAATCTGAACACACACTTATCGACATAACTGATCTCTGGGAAGCTTGAATGGTGTTCTGTGAATTTCCACAACCGTAACAATATTATTTACAAGTTGGCGAAGAGCAGGGAAAAGACTTGCAGGGATCTTAGGGATATTAAGGTGATGGTTGAGCACAGGAGAGATTCTTCACGAGGAGAATAAATATGATAACTGTGTGTGTGTGTGTGTGTGTGTGTGTGTGTGTGTGTGTGTGTGTGTGTGTGTGTGTGTGTGTGTGTGTGTGTGTGTGTGTGTGTGTGTGTGTATACACTACTGGTCAAAAGTTTTAGAACACCCCCATTTTTCCAGTTTTTACTGAAATTTAAGCAGTTCAAGTTCAGTGAATAACCTCAAATGGTACAAAGCGAAGCGGTAAACTGCCAGAGGTTAAAAAAAGTTTAGGTTACCAACAACTGAAATATAATGTAAATTTCAGAGTTGTTAAAAAAGGCCCTTTTCAGGGAACAAGTAATGGGTTAGCAACTGCAGGTGTTCTGCAGCAATGGAAGTAAATTAAGCCTTGAAAGTTGAAGCAAACAATTTCTACAGGTGTCCCAACTTTTGTTGATTAGTTACAAACCCTCTGTCTGTATAAAAGCAGTGTTGGAACAGACTGTGTTGCTGCACCCTCTGAAGCATTATTTGGACAATATTGCACTGCAGGAAGGAGTATATTGCTATCATAATGGCAAGAAAAAGACAAATAACAAAGGAAGACAGACAGACCATTATAACCCTTAAAAGTGTAGGTCTTTCCTTTTGAGGAATTGCAAAGAAAGCCAAGGTGTCAGTGAGTACAGTTTCCTACACCATCAAAAGGCACTTGGAAACTGGAGGAAACTCTGACAGGAAGAGGTCTGGCAGACCCAAAGCCACAACGCAATCAGAAGACAAGTTTCTGAGAGTCAACAGCTTGCGTGATCGGCGAGAGGTGGATACTTTGAGCCTGCCCTGGGAGGACTCCATTCCACATTCTGAAACCTGCATATGTTGATACCAATCAACAACACACACACACACACACACACACACACACACACACACATACACACACACACACACACACACACACACACACACACACACACACACTGTTGGTAATTTTTCGGGAATCAGCAGGTTGGAGTCAGTGCGATTACGGACTACAGTACGTATTGTATAAAATACAGAAACCTTGAGAAGAAGTGTTGTATACAACACTCGTGGCTTTCACCAAAAAGCAACGTTACATTAATTATGTAGACGTTTCAGGGATATGTTCACAAACAATAATCTTTATGAACAGCTGTGTGATGGGTGGAAAAAAAATTGGCTCGGTAATTTAGAAGATAATTTCATTCGGCAAATGGCTCAGAAATCGGGTGTTGTCAAATAAATTTTGCTTTGAAACTCACAAAGAGAAACCATTTAACCTTTGTAAAGCAAATCCGATAACCAAATGCTTTAAAAACAGGCGCGAGGACAAAGGAAAACCCTGAAATAACTTCCATAAGAGAGGGGATGAAACTTTGCCACCATGGCACCCGTAACAGGCATGGCATGGCATGGCATGTCATGTCCACACACCCACGGAGAGTCCGTACAGATCCAAATCTACCAATATGTACCACGTCCATGTGTGCTGTAAACGTACCTCTACCTTGTAGTAACTGTCGACTGTACATCGCGATCAGGACACGAACTGTACTGTACAGCTCGGTAAGTGGCTTAAGCACTGAAGCACTCCAAAGGAATGCTTGCCTTGGCAAGTGATTACTAATTGCCGTCGATACAACTATGCACCTGGAAATGCCCGTGCAATGTACGAATTGGACAAATCAACACTTTTTGAAGGAGTCGGAACTGCTGATACTTTCAACTCTGGAGCTTCTCTCGGTTATTCATGTGCGCAAATGAAATAAAGCCACAAATGCTGGTTTCTCCAAGTGTTTATAAGCATTGCAATATACCCAGCGATTCGTACCTATGATGAACAGGCATTCGATATTATGAGTGAAGAAAGTGGGGACAAAAAACTTTATCGTAAATAAATCGTTGCGGTCTCTTCCAAATCAAAGTGTGGTTGAGCAAGTCAAAAAACATGGCGACTTCAGACCGCAGTGAGGTTACCCAGGAAACGCCTTGAGACCCCAGACAGCAAGGTGGTCGAGGAGCACCTGATAAAGGACATAATTAAATAAGGCCATTAATTATCTTCAAAAGGGGTGTTTTAATTAACCCAAACACCCAATTTTCACTCTTGCTCTTCCTTGGAGTTTTCATAGTATGCATACAAAGTTTCAAGCTGCTAGGTTTTATGGTTTTGGAGTTATGGAGGAGACACACACACACAAACACACACACACACACACACACACACACAGACACACACAGACACACACACACACACACATTGCTGGAATTATAGATAGAGAGATAGATAAGAGGCAATGTGTGTGTGTGTCTGTGTGTGTGTGTCTGTGACCGCTGTTTCTCGACAACCACTGGTCCGATCCAATTGAAACTTGCCAGGTATATTTCTGGGGCCCTGTGGATGTGCCTTTTCAAGGTTTGTTATTAATCGGACAAGTGCTTCTCAAGTTATGGCCATTTATTTACCAACCAATGACATGACACGTTGCTGCGGCCATTTATTTACCAACCAATGACATGACACGTTGCTGCGTAGACGTGGCTGCATAGGCTGGTGCTCGGCTGGCCAACGATGACGTCATGGGCTGTGCCGGTTACATGGCAGTGAATGTCATGGCAAGCAAGGACAGGGAGGTAAACTTGATTTTAATTAACTCTGTGTGTGGAAGTGTGGTTGTTGCGAGAATGTGAGAGCGAAGGAACGGCCTGTGTGGTTGACGTTTCTGGCTCGCAGTTTGAAAGTATATATATATATATATATATATATATATATATATATATATATATATATATATATATATATATATATATATATATATATATATATATATATATATATGTTTTTTGCACGAACTTTTTTTTTCTCTTCTCTTCTCTTCTCTTCTCTTCTCTTCTCTTCTCTTCTCTTCTCTTCTCTTCTCTTCTCTTCTCTTCTCTTCTCTTCTCTCCGTGTTTTTCCTTGCGATGACATTGCGAAAAGCAAAATACGTTGGCGCGAATTGAATAATTGGCCATTAAAACTAAATTGCGAATAATCGTAACTGCGATATGCGAACTTCCAGACAGTGACGACTTACTGTATTCTTTCTTTCTCGATTTCTGTACTTTCTCGATTTTCTAAAACACAATGCCCCAATCCAGTCGTCGTTTTCGACAGTGAAGGAACCGCCTGTGTGGTTGTTTGATCGTTTCTTTTTGGTTTGCACGTACGGCCACGCACGTACGGGCACGCGAGAGCGAAGGAACGGCCTGTGTGGTTGTTTCTGGCAAGCAGTTTTAAAGTATATATATATATTTTTTTGCACGTACGGCCACGCACGTACGAGCACGCACGTACGGGCACGTGAGAGCGAAGGAACGGCCTGTGTGGTTGTTGTTTCCGGCACGCGGTTTGAAAGTTTTTTTTTTTTTTTTTGGTTTGCACGTTCGGCCACGTACCTACGGGCATGCACTTGTGAGTATAGATTACTCTAATAAAATTATTTATTTTTCGTATCATCTGTCCCCTGTTTGATTTAAGTAGATGATTATTGGTTCACGAGAAAATATTTTCACGAAAAATATAAGTGACCACTATATTCGTTATTGTTGTGTGTCTGTCTGTCTGTCTGTCTGTCTGTCTGTCTGTCTGTCTGTCTGTCTGACTGTCCCGAGCATAGCTCCGTTAGTTTTGATCAGATCCTGATGAAATTTTGGTGGGAGGTTTATATCATGATCAAGTTGTGTTTTCCAGAAAATGGGCGTGGTCCGCCCATAATGGCCGGAGCCACGCCCAAAAAACACGTGTTTTTAGGGGGTAGCCGATTTCAATTTGCATGTTCTCCTAGGGGTTTTGTCGAATCTGACAGGGGTTTCGGTATTTGGTTAGCCCAATGGCACCTGCATAGCCCCACGGAGCTCGATTTTTCATTTTCTTCCCAAGGTCAAGGTCACAAGGTCACAAACTTATAAAATTGCGATTTTGACATAAAAATCCATCTTCTTCGAGGGGTTTGTCGAATCTGGCAGAGGTTTCGGTATTTGGTTAGCCCAATGGCACCTGCATAGCCCCACGGAGCTCGATTTTTCATTTTCATCCCAAGGTCAAGGTCACAAGGTCATGAACTTAGAAAATTTCGAATTTTGACATAAAAATCAGACGACCGCCCAAACTTTGAGAGCAAGGATGACAATATTGTTTATCCATAATCTTGAGGTCATTCCCCACCTAAAGTCTTGAAACCATTTTTCTCTATCTTGAACACCTTGCCCGTGGCGCCCCCTTAAAGTTTGTTTTTACGCTGATTTCATCAAAGTATGAATAATCTGAGGAGTGCGAAATGCCATATAGCCTATATGACGTTATATTATTCCTGGAATGTTCCAGAGGAAGTTTTGCACCAAAGGTCATAATCCTTGACCTTTGACATTAAAGTTCACAAAGGTCAAATTTTCAAAGTTGTGGGAATCGGACCGGGTTTTCGACCTTCTTCGACGAACTAACTGCATTAAGCTATAGCACGTATCCTGTTTGCTTATTTTAATGTCCACAACATTGTTTTGGGACCTTTAAAGGTTATGCAAAGGTCAAATTTTTAAAGTTGTTGAACGAAACCGGGTTTTCGACATTTTGCAGCGAATAACCTGTCACTCGTACCACATCATGTTGATCATTTTTATAACTTGTTCAAACATTTTCACATTGTCTCATCCTTGACTTCTGAAACAATCTACATTGTCAAATACCGCTCGTGAACCATTGTCGTCTTCAGACTTGTTACCTTCGCAAACTTTGTTGCGAAGATTATGTTTTGATCGCTGTGTATTTATTTATTCATTTGTGAATATGTGTGTTTGTTTGTTTGTTATTCGCATAACTCCAAAAGTATTGAACTGAATCGCAGCAAATTTGGTGGGATGATTGGTTATTATCCGAGGACCATTTGATTAGATTTTGGGAGCGATCGGGTCAAAGGTCAAGGTCATGAAAAGGTCAAAATTGTCTTTTTACCATAGCGCGGTCAATTTGTATCCAATTTGCATGCAACTAATGCCAAAATGTTCAGAATTCAATGCCCCATCTTGTGATATGTGACATGACACAATCACGTAATAACCCTTATTAGCGGTTGGGAGTCAAAGGTCAGGGTGGGTCACGACATTGCAAAATGTGCGGTTTTAGCCATAACACGGTCAATTCTTATCCGATTTGCATGAAACCAACACCAAAATGTTGACTGTGCTGTTCCCCACACTCTAATACCGATTACAAAATTAAGAGTACAAAGATCAAGGTCGAGGTCATGAAAAGGTCAAAATCGTCATTTTGCCATAGTGTGGTCGATTTTTATCCAATTTGCATGCAACCAATGCCAAAATGTTGTGAATTCAATGCCCAATCTTGTGATATATGATATGACACAATGACGTCATTACCTTTGTTAGCCGTTTGGGTCAAAGGTCAGGGGGGGGTCAACGACCTTTATTATCATAACGTGGTCAATTCTTATACAATTTGCATGTAAGTAGATTCAAAATGTTTAGAATTCAATTCCCTATCCTGTGATGTGTAATAGCCTGTCATCCTTCCGAGGTCGGCGAAATGAGTACCAGTATACTGGGCCGGTGTATACCCCGGTTAAAATAGGTGTACCATATCCCTGTGTTGTAAGAGGCGACCAGGGTTGCGTCAGGAAGGGCATCCGGCGTAAAACATGTGCCAAATCACTATGCGGATCATACGGATGATCCGCTGTGGCGACCCCGAAAGGGAGCAGCCGAAAGAAGAAGAAGAAGAAGATCCTGTGATGTGTAATATTTGACAGTGACTTTATTGGTGAGTTTAAAGTATTGGGGGGGGGTGTCACTGAGCTTACAAAATGTGCATACCTTAGTAGCACCTACTCACACTAAACAAAAAATGTTCCTTTTTATAAATTAGGAGCCAGCTGACGTATTACTTTTGGATTGCGCAACCACAACCAGCTGATGTCAACTATTCTAAAAAAAACACGATCACCTGATGTGTGCTTCAAATGTGTCATTCTTATGTGCCATGATGCTTTCGGCTGCTGGTGCAATTTGAAGATATTAAAAAATAAAAGATATGCATATTTTACAGTTGTAAGGATGCAGGTAATAAAAATGGATTAGCAGGCAAAAACATAGTTCTCTCCATGCAAACCAATGGGACTTTGGCACCAGGAGAGGCGTATTTCACAACTTATAGTTCTATTTATCGATAGTACTTCAACCCCCTATCGTGCAACTAGCTAATGTCATACGCTCTACATATAGTACACACAGCTGAATTAGTACTTTCAGATGTCATACTTTCTGAAAATGAATGTTTGTTTGTTCACAATAAATAACATATTTAGAAAAACAGAAACTCGTGTGTGCTAAATGCCCCTAAAATGCCAGAAAATAATTTCTTATAATGTGACCAGTTGTCATCAGATTGACTTGACACCGACACCCAAAAAGGTCAGGGAGTTCATACAGAAATTATACAATGTACGTGAATCAGTGTCAAACAGCAGGAAATTTAATGTTTTTAAGCCATCATAACACATTTGAGATGGTAGATGTGGTATGGGATTAAATACCCTCACAATCAACGGTTTCTGGGGGGGGGAGGGGGACAAAATGTAGCGTTGGCGAAGGTATGCGCTCTACTGAGTACCCGTTCTAGTTTTTATTATTTTCAGTGCTGTCAAAATATACTTTAAAAAATCAAAATCAGTATAAAACCCAGTCAAAATGATGGGTTGGAGTAATTTTATTCAACAAAATGGCTTATTCAGGGACATTTTTATAGATACAAAATTGAAGACCCCTCTTGGATCTTGTTCTCCACTATTTCCACTCTCCTTTGTTTAACATCTCTTCTCCACCTGTCCATATCTTCTTGGCTTTTGTTCTTGCGGCATTCTCTCCTATATATTATCTGTGAGGCTCGTCTCGCAGCTACTTGGTTTTGATCCTGACTGGTTCTCTGTCTTTGCTTCTTCTCTTGCACTAATCACTTTCTTATATCAGCAGCACTTTCACCCCCTGTTTGAAATAAATATTTTTTAGACTTTTAGTACTTCTGCTATTGTGTAAAATATAGTGTCACCGACAGACACAGAAGTAAACACGATGTTTTATATCGGTAGAAAATAGTGTAAAGCCTAAAGCCTTAAAATGTTTTTTCAAGCATTAACATGTTGACCTTTGTTGAACGAAATTCTACAAACATGCTGTTGTTACAAAAATACCGTTTATATGGTTATCAACATATTTATGTTTGAAACACCTGAGTCAGACAAGGAATGCTCATCGGCTCATTAATAGATTTTTTTTTCAATATATTTATTAAAGTAGGCTTATTTATTCGGCATCCTACGGATGTAAATGAACACTCGTTTTACTCTGCGTGGTTCACTTCACGTGCAGCGAATTTCACCTCCCTGCACCTTTTATTTATTTATTTATTTATTTATTTTTATTTTTAATGTTTATGTACACCACCGTTGAGGCTCGGTTTGCAAGTCACCATCTACACGTCCAATGGAAGAGATGTAATTACTCTTTTATGGAAATTGTTTTTCAACTTTTTTTATTCTAAAAAAGGTAGACCGTAGTTAACACACAGTCGTGTTAAAAGATTGCCCTTTAAAACCCTACTTAAATCGTCCTTATGAATGGGGACAGACAAATACACAAATATACAGATTCCGAGATACACACTGTGTTTTATATTGTTAGATTATTTCATTTTATTTATCTCAATGGAACTGAACATTTTTTTTTATCCTGAGACTACTTATTCTGTATATTTTGGAATTAAACCGAAGCATTATCTTATGTTTTATGCTATGGCATCCAAGGCAATCTCCCTACACTCGTGGCTGGCAAACTTCCTCTCCTATCGCAGTCAACGTGTGGCCCTTAATGGAGTTGTCTCATCCCATCTTCCTGTCCAGGCTGGAGTTCCTCAAGGCAGCATTCTGGGCCCTGTTCTTTTTCTGGATTTCATCAATGATCTCTCCAACTCTCTGAGAAATCCTCTTTGTCTCTTTACTGATGACTCAACCTTATGCCAAGCAATTAGATCAGCAAGAGCACCATCTGTCATTCCTCAGATCAGCAAGCAGCAGCTTCTTCATTCTCCACAGATCTGGATAAAATCACAAGTGAGTCCAACACTTGGAACATGTCTTTCAATCCTGATAAATCTCACACTCTCACTGTCTCTCCGAAAGGACCGTCTGGAATCCACCCCCCCTCCCATCTACTGTCTCAACAATCCTCTTGAAGAAGTCCTTTCATTCAAACTTTTAGGCCTCATGATCTGCCATGATCTTTCCTGGGAAAGCCACATTTCCAACCTGGTCTCCAAAACCAGCCGCCAAATGGGCATGTCTGTCGTGCAGTCCGTCCTTGGCACACCCGAGCCCCTGACCACATACAAAGCTTTTATCCACAGCCTGATGGAGTGCTGCTCTTCCCTCTGGGCCGGTGTTCCCACCTCTCACCTTTCTCAGCTTCACGCTGTGGAAACCAAGGCATTTAAGATCATTGGTATCTCCCGCGATGAGGATGAATCTTTGGGTCTCTCACTCTCTCACTGCAGGCAGGTCGGTGGTCTTTCTGTCTTCTACTGTCTCCTCTCCGGCCTCGCCTGCCCTGCTCTGTCTGCTATCTGCCCCGCCCATATTTCCGCAAGATGCTCAAGGTCCACCAGCAACCCCCTTCTAGAGAAACTACCAAAATCAAGAATCACTGCCTCCCTTCATTCTTTCATTCCTCTTTTTCCCCGCCTTTGGAACAAACTCCCACACTCTCTTCAATCCCACTCTTCCCTCCAGGTCTTTGAAACAGCTCTTCACCACCAACTCTTATATTCCCCCATCCAAATCCTCGATCTTTTCTACCCCCGTTAATCCACCCCAAACCCACCTCCTTCAAATTCCCTGCTTTCCTTCCTGAAAGTCCCTGTAGTGTCCATCTTGTTTACCCCATGTACCCCACCCCATCAGTTTCCCTTCCACAGATCTCCGAATGTCTCTGTTCCTCACCGTTTTGTGCTTCCCTCTCACACCCCTCTTGTCTCCTGCTTCCTTTGTTATACATTGTGTGTGTTAGCTCTTATACGAGCCTTGACATGTTTTGTGTTTTTTTTAACTCCATCATTGCACGTTTTTTCAATATGGACAAAACATATGCGAAGGTTCCGAGGTAGGTGGTGTGCTGTTGTTTGAGGAAGAAGGAGGTGCCTGAAAAAGTGCTAAGGATAGTTGAGGTGATTGACACGAGGGTTAACACAACAGGCAGAAGTCGTATTGGGAGCTCAGAGGTGTTTGAGATAAGGTTCAGTTTGCATTTATCGTTTTTGTGTTGCGAGAGAGAGATGGAGATCGAGAGAGAAATATAGGGTTTGGGAAACCCTTTGGAATATAGGGTTTGTGGATGATTGGGTGGTGATGGCAGACAGAGGAGGAATTCCAGGATGTATTGTTTGTGTGGCAGGAAAGTTTGAAAAGTGGAGATGAAGGATACATATGGGGAAACAGAGGTCATGGCAAGCAAGAGAGAAGGAAGTGAGGATATAGATATTACTAAGGGATGGGGATTTAAAGTGTGTTGGATAATTGAAGCACTTTGGAGGAGGTGGTGGTTACAGTGAGGGTTTGTATGAAAAATCTGAGTTGGTCGATGATAAAAAAAAAACCGCTTGATTAGGCTGAGAGAACTATTTACAAAGTGGTAATAGAAAGGGTTATCTTTTAGGATGGGTTTAAATCCTGGGGGGAGGAGGGAGGGTTGGGTGGGGATTATATTTTCCAGATGTTTTGAGGTTTTTTTTTCTTGCAGTGGCCAGTGGCGTTTTATTACACGTCTTTGTAATAGTGATATTGAAGATCAATTTACTGGTTCGGGGCCATTCAAAAATTACGTTAAAATGTAATTATTCTAACACTTGTGGTGTATATGAGCAAGTAATTCTGAAACCCAGACCAATAATTATGTTGCGGTCCCTATCGGCCAAGCGCTCATTCAAATGAAATCAATCTCGTCTGCAAGTACACTTGCTCACGCAGCACCGCACGCTCAGAGAATGCGATTTTTGAGACATGTACATGTACGTACGTACCTTGCACAGTTAAGTAAGCTAGCTCGAGTGACAGTGCGCACGTAATATCGATCTCAAGAACAAACTTTCTCAGTACCTTTAATTGAGCTACTGACCAAGTACAATGGACGTAGGTCTTAAAATGGTCTTCATTTGCGTATGCATCCGGAAGGCTGGCAGAAAGTTTTTGAAGCTATGGTATGCTCGCACAGTATTTTACAGAACCCAGACTCTGGGAGATATTTTCAACGAATTTGCAAATGGGGAGTTCAACCAGGTGGTCGTATGGCAGCTTAGCTGCCAGGGTAGCTGTCATTTCTTGAAGCCGACTGTGTCGCTGATGCAGTGCCCCTCTACCAGTACACACACTGGAACTGTTACTCATTTCACCGACCTCGGAAGGATGACAGGCTGAGTCAACCCCCTGGTGTATTAATTCAGCGGCCGACGGGGCTTGAACTCAGGACCCTTGGATCCCAAGCCGCTGCCCTAACCACTGAGCCAACACCAGGCATTTCAACCAGGGATCAATGACAACTACCAGACAGCTCAGGTCAGTAGTTCCAAGTCCACATATATCTTGTACCGGTTCGGCACCTACAAGCGCACAGTGCAGCAGACACGTCACTGCTGCAGTAGACGTTGATGTATCGGGTATATGACCAACGTCGTTTTTAATGGTACTAGCGGCGTATGCTTGCACATTGTAAGCAATAACGAACCGTACTTATCCGTTGTCTCGGGTTGCTCACCTGCATTTATTTTATTTTTTTCATTTTTTTGCATTTATGGGTGCTTTCCCATGATTCTGTGATTTTTCTCTCTGGTGTATTGGCTCCGATGTCCGTCGGCCCATGAAATTATCGTGCTTCCCCATTGTCTCGGGTCACTCGCCTGCATTAATTTTTTCATTTATTTATTTTTTCATTTATGGATGCTTTCCGACGGTTCTGTGATTTTTTTCCCTGTTTGTCGACTTCGATGTCCGTTGGCACGTGAAATTTCAACTTTCTACGTCACCCAGAAGGTCCCGAAAATTAATATCTATCGGTCAGTGAGTGAGTGGTTAGAATGAGCTTTATATGTTCGAAATGGGATGTGTTGGTGGTGGCCTTCACCATGTAGTGGCTGTCTCTGAAAAAAAAAAATAGCAAAAATCTGTAAAATATCAAATATTAATTTGGCACCCCAACTCTCCTTAAAAAATATAAAAACTCCTGGACAAGAAAGTAATAATTTAGTTTACTTGGACGAATGCAGATGCACATTCTAAGAGAATCGACGATCTCTCTGAGGGAAATGAATAAAAATGATGATATCAGGAAGAACTAGAGGGGGAGCACTCGGTAGAGTGCAAAACCTCTGCCGCCAATACTGCTAGGTCACTCAAGTGAACCTGATATCCTCTTCATTCAATTTGACGTCAACAGTGCCTACAGAGTTATAGTTTGCAACTTTCCCTTTTACTTTTAACTTTTACAGACTCAATTCATTTGTCATAACTAGATTCCTTGAGACAGAAATTGATTTTACGTGGGTATATCCACCAGAAGTTCCAAAATCAGCTGCAATTATAATTTTGGCATGTTTTTTTGTTGGAAATCACTTATAACATGTAGAAATGCAAAAAAAAAAAAATCGAAATTTTGTTGAAAAAAAATGTGCAAAATTTTTTTTCTCTAACAATTTCTTTTGAGGGGGAGGGTTGGAAATCACTTAAAACATGTAGAAATGCAAAAAAAAAAAAAATTGAAATATTTTTTCAAATTGGCCGCCATCGCGGCCATATTGGATTTTGGATCAAGTCCAAAATCCAATGGCATGATCCTTGGACCAGACCTAACCCCCCCACCAAGTTTCGTCGAAATCCGTCAAGGAGTTTTTCCGTAATCCTGTTCACAAACAAACAAACAAACAAACAAGCAGTCATAGACTGGTACTTACGAAATCGTCAACTTGACCTCTGACCTTGTCTAATAAAAGCTGTCTCTGGAGAAGGTAGCGATGCAAACCAGAAGTTTCTACGATGATTCTGTACCAAACCATCAAAAATCGTAACGTCGACCGAAGCTCCATTTCTCCACGCAATTATTTTATATTATTTTATCAAAGTCACAAAACCGTAATATTCGGCCATCCACCAACAATCTTTACATAATCCGACGGCTCAGCGAGTCAGGCATGCGACAATAACCTTTATTGGGATAAAAAATGACTTTTAAACACCATCTTTATCGAAAACACCGTCAGCGCGCACACGGAAAACCTTTACGTGGGTCAATGACGTGTCTGCTCGAGCGCACTGCATCACGTGACGACCCGTGATGCGTCGGGTGAAATATTTTTTATACAATCTTAAAACGTCTCCAAAACAACCAATTTTTACCAGAATTTCAACAACCGAGTTTTAAGCGTCCTAAGCGATCGCAAAAACCGAAGACAAAATTAAAATCGAAGTTGAAACGAACTCGTAACATCGAGCGAAGCAAAAAATCTCCACTTCTCCACGCAATTATTTAATATTATTTTATCAAAGTCACAAAACCGTAATATTCGGCCATCCACCAACAATCTTTACATAATCCGATGGCTCAGCGAGTCAGGCATGCGACGATAACCTTTATTGGGATAAAAAAATTACTTTTAAACACCATCTTTATCGAAAACACCGTCAGCGCGCACACGGAAAACCTTTACGTGGGTCAATGACGCGTCTGCTCGAGCACACTGCATCACGTGACGACCCGTGACGCGTCGAGTGAAATATTTTTTATACAATCTTAAAACGTTTCCAAAACATCCGATTTTTACCAGAATTTCGACAACCGAGTTTTAAGCGTCCTAAGCGATCGCAAAAAACGAAGACACAATTAAAATTGAAGTTAAAACGAACTCGTAACGTTGAGCGAAGCAAAAATACTCCACTTCTCCACATGAATTTACGGAATTATGTTTGAACTCACTGTGACCTTTGACCGATTTTGACCAAAATCTAATCAGCGCTAGCCATCACCCTGCTGAATCACGTGGTGCAATTTTATATTGGTAGCTTCTTCCGTTCTCGAGTTATCGTGCCTACAAACAAACAAACAAGCAGTCATAGACTGGTACTTACGAAATCGTCAACTTGACCTCTGACCTTGTCTAATAAAAGCTGCCTCTAGAGAAGGTAGCGACGCAAACCAGAAGTTTCTACAATGATTCTGTACCAAACCATCAAAAATCGAATATTTGACCTCACTGTGACCTTGACCTTTGACCGATTTTGACCAAAATCTAATCAGCACCAGCCATCACTCTCCTGAATCACGTGGTGTAATTTGACATTGGTAGCTTCTTCCGTTCTCAAGTTATCGTGCCTACAAACAAACAAACAAACAAACAAACAAACAAACTAACAAACTAACAAATAAACAAACAGAAACGGAAGTCATCAATATACTTACGAAATCTTTAGATTTCGTAAGTAACAAACAAACAAACAAACTAACAAACAAACAAGCAGTCATAGACTGGTACTTACGAAATCGTCAACTTGACCTCTGACCTTGTCTAATAAAAGCTGTCTCGAGAGAAGGTAGCGACGCAAACCAGAAGTTTCTACGATGATTCCGTACCAAACCATCAAAAATCGAATGTTTTGGATGTTTGACCTCACTGTGACCTTGACCTTTGACCGATTTTGACCAAAATCTAATCAGCGCTAGCCATCACCCTCCTGAATCACGTGGTGTAATTTGACATTGGTAGCTTCTTCCGTTCTCGAGTTATTTTTTGGATGTTTGACCTCACTGTGACCTTGACCTTTGACCGATTTTGACCAAAATCTAATCAGCACTAGCCATCACCCTCCTGAATCACATGGTGTAATTTGACATTGGTAGCATCTTCTGTTCTTGAGTTATCGTGCCTACAAACAAACAAATAAACCAATGTCACCCTCAGGGTGACCCGTATCTTGCCAAAAGGTGACCACGTGTGACTTCTTTAAGGTCACACTGAGGTGAACAGAGCTGCTATCCACCAGGAGCGACTCCTTGAGGAATATCTGAGTACGAGAGATTCCGATGAGAATCGTTCTACAGAGTAACCATGAAAATATGCTTTTGCCTCATAACGTCAGCAAATGACGTCATAATGTCTCAAGCTTGACATATCTAGAAAGCACTCATCGAGGTGTTCAATTTGAGGTACGACACGATATGGTTCCTAAAACTTGAAAATTTGACCTTGGGGTCAAATATGTTTGACCTGAGGCGCTAACCATGAAGGTCAAGGCCAATCGCCACCAAAAATTAATCAGCTGAGCGCCAGACCATGAACTATATTCCCATGAAGTTTGAAGACGATCCGATCAAAATTACTCAAAAAATAAGGGTTTCGTCGACTCCCCTGATTTGTGACAAAGTGACCTTGACCTTTGACCTTGACCTTCAAAATTTTGTGCACTGAAAGGGACCTCTATAGGCCTCTGATATGCGAAGTTACAAAAATTTCCAATGATAACTGTGCTCTGCAGAATTTTTTATCCGTAATTACAGACAAAAAAAAAACAAAACATACAAGCTGACTCACATATCTTGCAAAAACTTCGTTTTGGCAAGATAACAAACAAACAAACAGAAACGGAAGTCATCAATATACTTACGAAATCTTTAGATTTTGACCAAAATCTAATCAGCGCTAGCCATCACCCATCCTGAATCACGTGGTGCAAATCTTTAGATTTCGTAAGTAACAAACAAACAGAAAGGGGTGAAAACAGTAACCTCCGATCTTCGATGGCGGAGGTTAATAAGAATGATGAGAAGGAATAGGGATCATGATCGTATAAGGAATAGGAATCAAGATGTCAGGATGCGGTGAAGAAGTTGTTTTATCCGTGAATATCTATCGTGGACACGTCTGTATTAGTTGGGGTGTCTGATCAGATCAGCCTTTGATGTTGATACAGATCACAGAAAAGTCAGACCAGAATTGAAGAAGAAGAAGAAGGTGGAGATGGATGGACAAGATGGAATGTTTGGGATCGAGGATTGTGGAGAGGAGAACTCGTCGTGCTGACTCCACATGGTGGGATTAATTGGGATATTAAAATAGTGTTTGTACGTAGTACATAGATACACTGTGCACGATAATGTGTTCGTGTCCAATGGATTATATACATTTAAAATGTTATATTCATGGATCGTCGACAAATCAAAGTGAAATATTTAATTGGTTTAAGAATCTGCAGATTCTGTGGAGAAAATGTTCTGAGGTAAATTAATCTCCCGTCAAGTGGTTATTATTTTAAATTAATCAACCTCGATGAGTACGTAATAAATAGATATCTCCTCCACGAGAGAACCCCGTACCTGGTCCCTGGTCCGTCCCGTCCTCTCCAACACGAAGGTTGTGAACGTCCAGGATCCTGAACCCGGAGATCCCAGCAACCGCTCCCGGACTCCCTCTGTTCCCTCCATCACTTCCCGACTTGGTGTCCGAGGAGCTCGAATCGAGGGCGCAGCTCGACAGGTCTCTGTCCATGACCCTCAGCTCGAGGAAGCACCACGTTCGGTTCCACGTACCGGTCTCACAGACACTCTCTCGGACAAGAACTTCGTCCGGATATCTTTGAGTGTCTGAACCACGTGATTGGATTTCACGGAAATTCAAACCGAGTTTAACGTTCCTGTGATTGACCGAAGTCACTCGAATGAAGATGAAACCCACGATTTTTGGTTTAGATCTTCATGTTAACTTGAGGAATATTATAATCGGTCTCATAGCGAGAAGGTTAAAGGGAGAATGGACAACTTCAGCTTACACGATACACAAAGCTTGGAGGTGAGGTGGACAGCAGAGGGGGTGGTAATCAGATTCAGGAAAGTGTTGATACTTGCAGAGATTGGGCAAAAGATTGGCAGATGTAATTTAACCTGAGCAAGTGTAATATAAGGTGTTTGGGATGGGAAAGAACAATGAAAATAGAGATTACAGGATGCAAGGGGTAATTTTGGAGTGTGTCACACAGGAGAAGGATCTGGGGGTGGTACTAGATATGGGAGGTAAGCAGGCAGCACAGTTAAAGCAAACAGGGTTTTAGATTGTATTCGGAGGGGGATCATTGATAAATCAAAAGAGGTGGTGTTAACATTGTACAGGAATTTAGTGAGGGCCACATCCAGAATATTGTGTGTAGTTCTGGTCACCACAAGGACAGAGATGCCATGGAGAGGGTTCAGCTTTGGGCTACGAGATTGATTCCAGGCCTAGCGAGACTCAGATATGTGGAGCGGCTGAAGGAGACAGGGCTATATACACTAGAAAGGAGGCGGTTACAAGGACATATGATAGAGATGTTAAATATAATATAATGAAAAGTAGAGATAAAATAAGTGCAGATGAATTATTCAACAGAGTGGACAGTGAAAGGACCAGGGGTCATAGCCTGAGAGTAAAGAAGAGGAGAGTTAAGACGGTAGTCAGCCAGGGGACTTTCACTCAGAGAGTAGTTAATACATGGCTTGGCCTCCCTGGAAAGGTAGTGGCAGCAGAAAAAGTAGATAAGTTTAAATTAGATAGGTACCTGGAAGTTATGCAGACAGAGGGGTATAGGGATGTTGGTAGGACTTTTAGGTAGTTTGAGCATTTATGGATGATTGTGTATGGAGTGCTGTTGGAGAGGGTCTTGTCAAGGGGGATTGTGGAGTGGTTTTAACCAAGCCCATGCCCCCTCCCCTGAGGGGAAGAAAAAAGTAAAACAAGCCAGTAGGCGGTGATGGGTCGCCGAGCATGGAAACTATAAGATATAGAGCAAAATGGATGTCATATCGCGGATAGGGAATCACCTTAAGATTATGCATATCAAATCTCCTCCAGTTCCATCTACTGATAACTACTCTGTATCCATTTGAATGAAAAGTACCAAAAATGCGGTTTGAAATCGGAAATCCCCAAAGTTCGAGGGGGTGCTGTGGGTGACAAAGATCTAAATCGAAAATCCGGCTCGATCGTTTGTGCACAATGTATTCCAGACGATTTGTGTGAACTTTCATGACCATCCGACCATAAAACAAGGAGGAGAAGCATTTGGCACGAAGGCACCTCCAGCTCTCGCATATTATTGATTTTTGCACTAATTGACCTTTGACCCCTGACCTAAGCTAAATCGGTCAATATGTCCTGAGGCAAAGTTGGAGTACTCATTGAGTACCATGAACCTGCAAAGTTTCATTCATATCGATGCACTCACCTGGTCGCGAGGGGGCCTTCAATTTTCGCCAATTTTCGCGCATACCCTAATTGTAGGGGGTGCTGCGGGTAAAGTATTCCATATATCACAAAAACCGGAATATATTTGATAGAGCATCACCTGTACATCACCTTGATGTTGCCGGTGGATGTTTTGGAACTCACCATCGGGCGAAGAAGAACTTTGTCTCTCAAGGGACACTAGATACCATTGACCACAGTTGCAGAGCCAGGCTGAATGGCAGAGCTGAGCTGTTCAAGGAGCTGAGGCAAAAAACTATACATGTACTAAGGGTGGACAAGGAAACCTATGTGCAAGGAATTTGTGAGAGGGTAGAGCATCACCTGTGGTCAAGTGATTCTTTTCTTGCTTCCAGGGGAATTTGCGCATTGCGTTCATCCAAGCCCATCGGTGTATTGCAGTTAGAGCAGAGGGTGGTGGGCTCTTGACAGAGGAGTCCGAAGTGGAGGCACGCTGGGCCTGTTGCTTTGAGCGGTTGTACCAGACTGATCCACCAGCTGTCGAGATGGATGTCAGTGGTGTTACTATCCCTATTGCTGACCCTCCAATCAACTGCGGTCCATCTTCGTTTGAGGAAACACAGACTGCAGTGAACCTGTTGAAATGGGGTAAAGCTCCTGGGATCTGTGGCATCCATGCTGAACCTCTCAAGGCTGGTGGAAATGCTGTACTCATGTCGTTGCATGTAGTTCTCTGCTCTGCCTGGAACACAGGCATCGTCCCAACTGACTGTAAGAGGGGCGTTGTTGTCCCCCTCTGGAAAGGGAAGGGTGATCGCCAAGACTGCAACAACTACCGAGTGGTGACGTTGCTCTCGGTGTCAGGCAAGGTCTTTGCTCGGATAATTCTTGATAGGATTCGACACTGTCTGCTTGAGCACCAGCATCCACAGCAGTCAGGCTTTACACCAAAGAGATCAACGATTGACCGTATCCTTGCTCTTTGGATCCTCACCGAACGCAGATGAGAGTTTCGGCATGGGCTGCTTGCAGTCTATGTTGATCTCTGTGAAGCGTTTGATTCAGTGAATTGAGATGCCTTCTGGAAGATTCTTGATATTCGTGGGGTGCCACCAAAACTGATCAATCTGATGTCTGAATTATACTCTGGTACTGAGAGTGCTCTGAGATGTGGTGATACCATCTCTGACTTATTTCCAGTTGTTACTGGAGTTTGACAGGGGTATGTACTGGCCCCCACTCTTTTCAGTGCTTGTATGGACTGAATTATGGGGAGGATGTCACATCAAGTTGCGGTGTATCTTTAGGAGGCCCTCGAGGTTCTGAATGAGGAGTTGGAGCCGCTGGGGTTACGGGTTTCCTTGGTCAAAGCTAAGATTCAGGTGTGGAAGAAAAATAATTATATTCATGTATTCTCAATTATATTCACTTGTTGAATTGTTGCTGATACTTTATAAATTTAATTTTGGTACTGTAGTCGAATTGGCTGTCAGTAATGTTTCCCTTTTTCTGACAGTCTTTTGACCTACATATTGATAAAAGGAATATCTTACTATGAAAAACGGTCTTGCGTGCTGCATAAAAACAAAGTGACCTGGTTGTTAACACTGCAAACTTTAGCCATGAGTGTTTTGAATTTCTCCTTCCCTGTTCTGAGTTCTTTTGCCTCGTACGTATCAGCTCATCCCGTAGTTGAATTGCCAAATGTCTCACCCTCCCATTTTTTGGATGTCAAATTGTGTACAAGAGGGATTACTTCAGGCTTTTGTTTCAGTGAAGGTTATTCGAATGTTTCAGTGAATCATTGAATGTTCTTTCTCCGTATATACAAAATTATAGATTCTCCTTTGGTATGCTGACCGATCGATCGTGTGGAAATTGAGTTATTTTCCACAACACAGGCTTTCAATGACATATTGGATGCTGCTATCCTGTCTGTACCTGTTTGTGGTGAGGATGTTGAGGTCAAGGAGAGATTTACTTACCTTGGCAGTGATATTCATGTCTCTGCTGGCTGTGAGCCAGAGGTCAACAGACGTCTGGGTCGGGCCTGAGGAGTCATGGATTCACTGGATCATGGGGTGTGACACTGCCGCTACCTGTGCGGGAGGACGAAAATCCGAGTCTTCATTTCCTTGGTGCTTCTTCCAGTCTTGCTCTGTGGATGTGAGACTTGGACTCTGATCAAGGATCTGAGACGGAGACTTAATTCATTTGGTACCAGGTCTCTTCAGAGAATCCTTGGCTATCGCTGGTCGGCCATTGTGTCCAACAAGCAGTTGCTGAGAGAAAAAGTTACATCAAGCGATATCGTCCCAAAATGAAAACGCACATTTTCAGCCGGCGACCACCCGAGAGACCGCCCGCCATCGCACAGCTCGGTCGATGTGACATGTACGTTTTTATATATATATATATATATATATATATATATATATATATATATATATATATATATATATATATATATCGATGTCGAGGTGATGGGTCATTTAATGGAAGAACGAACAGAAAAGGGAAACCGTGGAAAATAAAATTTCACATTTTCAGCAAGTCAGTGGCAATCACAGAACCGTCATATTAAACATACACCTCCCGGAGACGCCTGAAATGTCAAATATGTCCGAATTGTATAGCTATGATGAACAGGCATTCGATATGAGTGAGGAAACTGAAGAAAAAAAATTATCATTAAGAAATCGTTCCGGCCTGTTCCAGGTCAAGGCATAGTTCAGCAGGCCAAAAAAACATGGCGGCTTAAGACCCCAGTGAGGTTTCCTGGGAAATGCCTGAAGACCCAGAGAGTTAGTTGGCCGAGGATCGTCTGATGAAGGATGTAATTAAATAATGCCATTAATTATCTTCAAAAGGGGTGTTTTAATTAACCCAAACACCCAATTTTCACTCTTGCACTTTCTTGGAGTTTTCTTGGTATGCATGCAAAGTTTTTCAGGCTGCGAGGTTTTATGGTTTTGGAGTTATGGAGGAGACACACAAACAATGCCTTTTATTAGTTTTGATTGTTACTAGAGTTTGTCAGGGGTATATACTGGCCCCCATGCTTTTCAGGGCTTGTATGGACTGGATTCTGTGGAGGATGTCAGAGAGATAAAGTTGCGGTGTATCGTTTGGGAGTGTCAAGATCACTGACCTTGATTTTGCAGATGATTCAGTCATCTTTAGGGAGATATTCTTATGGCGGCCCTCGAGGCACTGAATGAGGAGTCTGTGCCTCTGGGATTATGGGTTAACTGGGTCAAAACTAAGATCCACGCTTTTAATGACATATTGGATGATGTTATTTTGTCTGTGCCTGTTTGTGGTGAGGATGTTGAGATCAAGGTGAGATTGACTTACCTGGGCAGTGATTTTCATGACTCTGCATGTTGTGAGCCAGTGGTCAATAGATGTCTGGGTCGGGCCTGGGGAGTTATGGATTCACTCGATCATGGGGTGTGGCGCTGTCAGTACGGTACCTCTGCAGGAGGATGAAAGTCCGAGTCTTAAAGTCCTTGGTGCTTCGTCTTGCTCTACTGACGTGACAATTCAACTCTGATCAGAGATCTGAGACAGAGACTTAACTTCTTTGGTACCTGATCTCTTTGGTGAATCCTTGGCTGTCACTGGTCAGACTATGTGTCCAACGAACAGTTGCTGAGTGAGACTCGTATCAGATTTGTTACCTGTATTGTCCTTGAGTGTCATCTGTGGCTGTATGGATATGTAGCTCATTTTTCTGACACTGATCCTGCTTACCAGATTCTCTCAGTGAGGGAGCCTTGTGAGTGGAGGAGGCCAATGGGCCGACCACTTGCCTCGTGGTTGCAGCAGGTTGATCGGCATCTCAAGCAGATGGGGATGGGCCAGGCATCTGCTGGGGTATGGCCAGTCAGAGGCTCCTGGAGTACTGGCAGAAAATAGACGCAGCCATGCACTTCTCCGGCGCATGCTCCCATATCTGACCTAACCTTGTTCTTAAAAATTTCAACTATAACTTATAAATCTGCCCATTCCACAGGTGCTCTCATTACTTACTTGGAATTACTCTCAAGATAAATGTATTTGTTCAACACAATTCTGAAGAAGCATAAGAAAACACAGTTTTCGAGCGGTGGCAGGATTCGAAGTCCGTCACCAGTTGCTGTTGTTGTTTTGTTTTTTTTTCACTCTGCGGCAGCGCATACTACATCAAGCTCAGGTTGAGACCACGCACGTGCCAAGCAGGTGGATTTATTAAACGGCAGATTTCTCGATGTAAAATTCCGTTCCAATTCATTTTGGTCACAATCAGCGGCTGGATTTTATAACCGTGGATTTATAAAGTGGTGTCTACTGTATCTTCTATCTTCTATCTATATATTAATACTGAAGGACCAATTTTGTGCTCCTCCTAGCGGTCGCGTCACGTTTTTCTCGGTACTGTGACCTGGACTGAAAGAAACTTCGTACCTGTAAGAGTGCATCGCACATAGTGGCAATAGTCAACTTTCAACTCTGAAGCAGAATAAACACTTTTCGTTGAGATGGGGGCGAGGAGTGAAGAGGTGGGGGCAGGGAGTGAAGAGGAGGGGAGCAAGGTAAGCAAATTTTTGGGCGGAGGAAAGCAAATTGAAAGCGGGAGACAGGGGGAAATGGGGCGGGGGCTGGGTTGAATGAGGTGGAGTTGAGTGTGAGGGGTGGACAGGGGGGTGAGGGCCCGGGAGCAAGTGGGGCGGGGAATCAAAAGACGGGGGGTGGAGAGTGAAGAGAAGGGGTTGGGGTAATTACATTTTTGGGCGGGTGTAAGCAGATTGAATGGGGCAGGGGCGGGGGATGAGTAGGCGGGGGCAAGCACACCCTGTCCAGTCCATGTCCCTCGAGTGTGTGTGAGCTGGTGAGGGTGGTTGAATGAACGGAATCTGTCTGTGACGGGGTTTCAGATAGTATCAAATAATAAACACAGTGACGATTAAAGAAAAAATGAATTTTATTATTTTGTTCACCGAGTACAAATTCACCGTATTTTATTTTGGATAAAATAAATTATTCTCGATGTTTATAAACAGATGAATTGCGAAAGAAGCACATTAACAATAATGTTACGGCTGTAGAAATTCGCAGAGCACCATATAGGTCCTTAGACCAGTTATGCCGATAAGTTTGTGTTCAGATACATTTCCCCATCGTTGTCTAATGGATTTTTATTCGTGTAACAGGGCTGTGAATCTTGAGTTAGCCGTTTTTCTTTTACTATCATTATTTTGGACCAACCGCCGTTACTACCACCACAAAGCGCCACCAACCACAACAACCACGATCACCACAACCACCTTCTCATCAACCGCCAACATCCCCACAGACAACGAACAGCCGCCTTCACAACAACCACCTTAACCCCCACCGTCCAACCACACCACCCTCACGACCACCACAAATGCCAGCCACACCACCATCAAGACCACCACAAAACGCCAGCCCCGCCACCATAATGCCAACCACACCAGCACGGTTGTGAGAAGCCTGGCATTCATCGGGGGAGAACGGACGATGGCCTCACCCCTCCCCCCCAACAACAAACACGTGCGGAAAATACGAAAGCAATGAAGACATAAAGGAAAGGCCCCGATTCGGCGAGGAAAACGCCCTGCTTCTGGAAGCTTCGCGCGCGTGCTGGAAGGGAGGGGGCGAAAGGAAGGGGCGAAGTGCCGTGGAAATAAAAGGGGCGCGCTGAACGCAAGGTCTCGCTCTGACGGGTCGTCGGCTGCTGGGGGTTGTGAGCTTGTGCTGAGGAGAGTCGCGGCAGTGGTCGCTCTTGGCGCCGTTGTAGGAGATTCTCTGGAGAGGCGGAAACGCGAGCGCTGAAGAGAAGGTCTGAGGCGTGTCTGTGTGCAGACACTAAGGCTCGAGGCTCGCTCGCTGGATCGCTCTGGGCTCCTCTCTGGATCGAAGGCACTTTGAGGGGGTCGGTGGTTGTGGCGGAGTCACTCAGGATCGTGTGCGAGTCGCCTCTCTGGGTCGGATCGAGGAGGACTCGAGCTCGAGGATCCACCACCCGGTCACATTTTTCCTTCCTTTCTTTATTTTCTTTGCTTTCGAATGAATGTTGTGGCGCCATGTCCGCAAGTAGAACTGTATAAGTGAATGTACATAATAAATAGACGGTATTAGCTCTTCCCTTTCCATTGTGTTTGGCTGTATAACTGCATGCGTGTTTCACCCATTTATTGCTTGTTGTATACGTGTAAAATAATAAATGTGCTTATTTGAATGTGAACCTGTTCGTCGTGTCATTTTCCCCATTGAACTGCCGTATTGCATTTCGGAATGGTAGCGGGCTTTTTGATAGCCGATAAAAGAATCGAGTCCAGCGAGGTCTCGCGATAATACCCCGCTCGGTTATGCCAGAACGGAACGAACCGCTTAAGCGGTTCGTGTCTAAGCAGACCTCACTGAGGTACGGTCTCTCAGTAGGCTGCCCACGCGAATAATTAGGTATATCGACAATTCGGCGATTGACCCTGTCGCGCGCGGGTAGAATATTGACTAGGCAGTGGTGTGTGCTTGGAGCATACCCATGACTGGTTTTTGGCGTTGTTCCGGAAAGTCGCGACTGAATTGTTTGTCCGGTGGGCGTACGGCCGCGATTCGGCTAAAAGGGGCTGTCCGCACGCTGGCAGGCGGAGATTCGTAACAATAATATAAACAATGTTCTTGTTCTCTTTTAATCCTCACGTTGCTCCAACTCTCAATGGCACAATGTTGGCACACTTAAGCTTCCAAGTTATTTCGACTTCATTTTTCAGATCATGGTACTTGGTCATTTTCCTAATTGCTGCGTGATTGAGGCCAACGTCGCTGGGTACTGACACCTCGATTTGCAATGCTGTGCTTTCCTTTTTGTATACGAGTACCCTGCCTTTCACCTTGCATTATTTTTGATATTCATGCTTGATGGCATGGTCAGGTTGTATGTCACCACATTGTCCTTGTTTTCAATGGTGGCTTTTGTTTCATGCTTCCATTCTTTTTCTGAGAGTGAGCTATATAATTGACAAATTCTGCTTCTGTTTTCCTCATTCTCAGTATAATCTTTTGGGGTTATTTTCAAACAGCTGGTTTTCTTTTCTTTTCTTGATGGTTTCAACGTAGTTTCTTGTGTTCTGTATTTTCCTACTATTTTTTATATGGTGTTTATTTTCAGCCCCCATTGACTCTTGGTATTTCTCTGTCGTTTTTGGGGGGGGGAATTCTCATGTTTAGTTTTGGGTTTTGTTTTCCCATCAAGTTGTTCTCTGCTCAAAAAAAAAAAAACTGAATTGATAACGTAATTGTTGAAGGATTGTTCCAGCATTCATTACAAGTTCCTTCATGGCACACAGGATGTGTAGAACACCTGATTGCAAGTTTTCACATCACGTTCTTGCTTCCTGCAATAAAAGTTAAGCACGTGCAACTCATGCACCCTTAGGTTATTTTAGAGGTGACACAAAGCATTCTGAGCAAATTCGAAAGTCTTTATGAGATGCTAATGTGTGAATCATCCAAAAAAAACCCACTAATTACATTCCTTCACAATCCAGTGCAATGCCACATGTTAGAAATGAGGGGACTCCAATCATTGGACACCATCAAGCAAGGTTTTCCATTGGTCATGTTGCAACTTTTTTAACGTGAGGAGAATAACTGTTTTGTGACCTCAGTCTACATTTTCAAGCCAATGTATCAACAACAAGAGATATGCCAAGAAGTGGAAGTTCCAGGATACTGACTCGGGGCCAATACATTTGCACAACCCCTCGAAGAAATTGGTTTTAAACTGCCGAGGGTACTGCAAACACACTCCATGGACCTCGCAGGATAAATGTCAGCACCGTTTTGAAATGTCTCCGTAATGCATAGACCCGTGCTCAACGTCCTGTTCAGTGTCCAAGACTTGCACTGCGACACATCCAAGCACGCTTGCACTGATCAACTCAGCATGTCCGACTTGACATGGGGGAAATGGGCAAGTGTTATGTTCGGTGACAAGCCCAAGTGTCTCCTTGAAAGACATGATGGCCATGCACTAGTCTACAGAAGACACATTGAGCAATTTAACCCAGTCTGTGTCCAGGAAGCCACAAATTTTGGATGTATAGGTGTCATGATGTGGGTTGGTGTTGCCGAAACTTTTTGAATCAACCTGATCTGTATCGATGGTAATATGATGGCAGATCGATACATTAACAAGCTCTTACAGAAACTTATGTTGCCTAACCTTCAACTTGGGTCCAGGACTCATCTTTATGCAAGATAATGTTCTGCTCACAGAGCCATTCACACAAGGAATGTTTTTGTAAATGCCAAAGTTAATGTCATGACACCCTGGCCTGCCCTCTCTCCAGACTTAAATCCAATTGAACATCTCTGGGATATCATTGATCGTCACGTTCGAACCTTCTCTAGTCAGCCACGGACCTTCAATGAGCTGGAACAGGAGCTGATTTTGACATTGAATGCCATTCCCGAGACTCAGTTTAGTCTGCTCATATGGTCAAAGTGACGATGGTGAAATGCAGTGATTGCTTCCGGAGATGCACATAGTCACAATGTCATTACTGGGTTCCACCTTGGATCCCTAATCGAAAACATTCACCACAATGCAATATTGATTAGGTCACAATAAAAAAGGACATGTAATTTTTCAGCATTTATCTCTATCAGAGGTTTGCAGGTTTGCACCACATCTATTTCCCATGATGAAATGTAACTAAATCGCCTGAACAACAATCACGTATTTGGTTGTTTTGTTTTTTATGGTGGAGAGAGCATTTGTCCCGTTTATTTTCTCAGTTGTGTCCTAACTCTCAAGTCTTTGTTTCCATGGTAGTGTTTGATATCTCTTCTTGGGGAGCAGCATACTTTTTTTGCAGTGTTTGTCTGTTATCATAACCAGCATGGGTCATCATGTGTGTGTTGCAGTGTGAAATTTGACGAAATAATCTTTTGCAAATAGTGCACTTGAAAGGCTTTTCTCCCGTATGTGTCCTCATGTGTGCCTTGCAACCTGCATTCTGACTGAATGATTTATTGCACAAACTGCAATTAAATGGTTTCTCCCCAGTGTGAGTCCTAATGTGAGCCCTGAGGCTTGAGCTGTTACTTAATGTTCTATCGCACACACTGCACTTGTAAGGCCTTTCTCCAGTATGTGTCCTCATGTGTATATTGCAGCTTGACTTCTGAGTGAATGATCGAGTGCAGAGACTGCACTTAAACGGTTTCTCCCCAGAGTGAGTCCTCAAGTGTGTAGAGTACGACTTATGAGTAAATGATTTATTGCAAATGCTGCACTTAAACGGCTTCTCCCCAGTGTGAGTCCTCATGTGTACATGACGGGATAGGGTGTCAACAAATGTTTTATTGCACACATGGCATTTGTACAGCTTCTCCCTGGTGTGGGTCCTCATGTGTACATGGCGCCCTGAGGTGTCGATGAATGTTCTATAGCACAAATTGCACTTGTATGGCCGCTCACCAGTGTGTGTCCGCATGTGTATCTGACGGCCTGAAGTTTGACTGAATGATCTTGTGCACATACTGCATTTATACGGTTTCTCGCCTGTGTGAGTCCTAAAGTGTGTCCGCAGACTTGAGCTGTCACTGAATGGTCTACTGCACACATTGCACTTGTATGGCTTCTCACCGGTGTGCACCTGCATGTGGATCTTGCACGTTGACCTCTGAATAAATGATTTATTGCACACTCTACATTTAAACAGCATCTCCCTAGTGTGGGTCCTCATGTGTACCTGGCGGCCTGAGATATCCCTGAATGCTTTATTGCACACATTGCACTTATATGGCTTCTCACCAGTGTGTGTCCGCATGTGTACCTGGCAGGATGACCTCTGAGAAAACGATTTCCTGCAAATACTGCATTCATATGGCTTTTCTCCAGTGTGGATCCTCATATGTCGTTCTACATTTGAGTTTTCAGTGAATGATTTATTGCACAATTTGCATTTGTAAGGCTTTTCTCCAGAATGAGTCATCATGTGTGTCCGGCATTTGGAATGCCGAACAAAAGATTTGTTGCACACAGTGCACTTATGCAGCTTCTCCCCGGTGTGGATCCTCATGTGTAACTGGCAGCTCGAGAAGTGAGAGAATGCTGTATTGCACACACTGCACTTATATGGCTTCTCACCAGTGTGTGCACGCATATGTGTCAAGCATGTTGACATCTGAGTGAATGATTTATTGCACATCGTGCACTTGTGCAGCTTTTCACCAGTAGGGGTCCTTTTGTGATTCTGGTAAAAAAAAAAAGGAGAAAGCATCTCAAAATGCAAAGCCTGTCCGCTTTGTACTCAAACTAAACCTCACGAAAGTGACAGGTTAAAAAAAAATTGGACATTTTAGTCATTGTGTTCTCCACTATCTCATAATAAAGGTTTGTTGAAGATTTGATGACAAAAGCTGTAACAGCCTGGACATACACACTGAATGTCAATGGTAAACGAAGATTTTGAATTAAACATTTTTGGCTGGTCTACCACCTTACCAATGACGTCATCCTTACAAAATGTTATTTCCCATTGAGAGTGGAACGAGATGTGCCAAGTTTCAAATTTTTCCGATCAGCGGTTTCAGATATATAATGTTTTCATTATTTGCATTTAATCCAAGATGGCTGCCATACCACATGACACATGATGTCAAAATTATCATCAAAATATTCTCCGTGGGGGGAGGGGCGCTGCTACCCTGAAAATTTGGTGTCACTCACACAAGTGGGTTCTGGGAAAAAAAGAAAATGTTAAACAATAAGAGCAAAAAGGCCAAAAAAGGGTTGAAGAATAACATCAATAATAATTAATAATGAAAATTATTTCAGCAAAATTATTAATTTGACTTCTCCATATTGTCATAATAAAGCTTGGTTGAAAATTTGATGACAAAAGCTCAAATGGTAAAAACGTTACGGCCCTGACAAACACACCGACAGACAGACGTGATTGCAAAACCCCATTTTCCACTGTGTGGGGGATGGGCTAGTAACAAGGAACTTCATTGGAGGAGACCAATGGTCCCAGCAAGCACATGCAATGGTTGTTTGTCTGTGCATTATCCAAAATGCTAAGTAACAAGCAAGAAGACAGCACATATCACTTGTAAAATCTTTGGAACGACCGAGCCGTGGTCGGGAGTGAACCGCCGACGTACCAGACTCAGAGCAAACGCTTTATCCATTACACCACTGAATCTACCAAAGGGAGGTTTTCTGATAAAATGTATTAAATAAACTGCATATCAATGGTGTTTCTCTTGTATAAATCCTCAAGTGTACTTGGTAGGCTGACTTTTGCCCAAATGCTTGAATGCACAAACTACACATGTACGGACTTGTCACGGTATAGGTATTTGTGTGTACCCGAGGGACTGAGGAGAAACTCAGCGATGAAGTGCTTTCAGTGCCCTTGTGTGTTTTTCACAAATGTCGATATTCAGGTGTACCTGTTCTTGACTACATTTCTGTTCGTAATCCCTGTACTTCACACAGTGAATCTTCTGGTGTTGCTGCAAAGATCTCTCAGTGAAAGTATGAATATTGTTGGTACGGGGAAACATCCCGATGATCCTCCTTGATTTCTCTGAAAATTGTTCATAGAAAAGTCAGTATTTGGATCAGGGGGAGATATAAAAACAGCATTAACACAATGGTATGGATCTTAAAAAAGAAAGTGTGTGTATATAAACGGGGCCTTCAGAAAGTATTCACACCCTCAGACTTTGTCACATTTTGTTGCGTTACAGCCTGAATTTAAAATGGATTAAATTTGAGTTTTTTTGCTACCAATCTACACAAAATACCCCACAATGACAAAGTGAAAACATGTTTTCAGAAAATTTTAGAGCTTAATTAAAAATTAAAAGCTGAAATGTCTTGCATCAAAAAGTATTCAACTCAACCTAAAAATATTTTTTCCGATATGGTGCTTTATAGTACTCCTCAGGGTCTAAGAAGCTCCGTGGTACCATTAAAAATTGGGGCTGCTAATTGCAGAAACAAATCCTACAACAGCAATGAACCTCCCCCGATACTATAGGGTGACGCTTAACTATTCGGGGGAATAAATTGGGCTCTTTTTACCTGCGACATGTCGCAGGTCTACAAGAGCTATGCATTGCTGTTGTTGGTGTTTCTTGGTGGGAGTTGGTTTTTGAAATATGTACCCATTGATCGGACCACACCCACATCTGTCGCTTTACTCCACCCACTATAGCACCCAGACAAAATAGGCTGCCATGTTGGTTTTCATGATATGATTTCATGATGTAATCATTCATGATATGATTTTCATGATATGATTTTCAATGATATGGCCACCATGTTGGTTTTCTGGTGGGCCTAGTGCGGTCAATCTTGATTAAAACAGAAATGATCTGACTGTTCCTGACACTTGAGATATGCAAGTGTTCGAATAAGATGCAGGAAACCATCATAAATAACCATTCTGGCCAACAAAAGCCTCAATGTACTCACCATCTGCAGAGAGAGAATCTTCATTCAGCTCTTCTTTCACTTGAATGCCATTTGAAGGCTGAAGATCGTTATAAGGAAGACATCCAGCCTCCACTGGATCCGTTTCACCTGCAAAAGATCCAATATTAGCCAAGAGCAGGATCTTCATGATTGAATACAAGTTATGTGTGTCCACCTCATTAAGATTATGGATATTAGTATAGTGGACATACACTGCCCATTGTAATCTAGAGAGTACATCTCTTGGTTTGTGTACAACTTCCAAGGCAAAGACTATCTGTCATGTCTGCCAAGTCCTTGCCGTCAGTTTGTTGACCCTCCTCCATTTGTTGTGCAGCTCTCCCACCAGTCTCGATTATGTAAAAATATAAAAAGAATAAATGATATTGTTGCGAATTCGCGCCCGCCGGCGTGCGGACGACCACGTAACTCGGATTGCGGCACGTCGCCCACCGGACGGACAATTCAGTCGTGCCCCCCCCCCGGGAACTATCACCCGGAGCCAGTCACGGGTGGGCCTTTCAACCTCACCACAATCGTGCCAATCGGCCACCCGCGTAGGATAGGGTTGTTCGCCAAACTCGACCTACCTCAGTACCCACGCGGATGGTAAACCGGGCGATCGTACCTCGCCACAGGTCGACTCCGGACACAAGCCGCTTGGGCGACCCGTTCCGTACCATCGGGATAACCGAGCGGTGTTATAGTCGACCTCGACGGTTCAGATTATTTACCGAGCGTTTTGCACCCACTACGAACCCTTTATGTGAAGCAGGATGGAGATTCAATGAGGAAAAAAGACGAAGCTAAACGGGAAAAAAGTTCACACAATGCACATTTATTTCCCGGCACACGGAAAGCACGTATATACAGCCATACAGTCAAAATGCACATAAAGCAACCAAAACAATAAAAGCAACAACGACTCAGAGTTAATACCGACTACGCGCACACACGGCAACACTTATACAGCTTTACTTTGCAGACGGCGCCAACACACATTTACACAAAAGCAAAGGAAAGAAGCCACCCTCATAGACAAGGAGACAGACAGGCCTGTAGGCCAAATGTGCACGTGACTTGGAGGAGCGGCCAGGTCCACGAGACTGGGGGGTCCGACCCGCGTCCTTGTGACGCGTTGGCGGGCGAGCCGCAAATGTGGCCACGCGGCTGTGCCCCGACTCCGTGCTCCTTGGCGGGTTTCGTTGGCACGACGTTGGCACGAGGTCAACGTGTTGGAGTGGGGTGGGAACGGGGCCCCCTTTTGCACTATCTCAGCGCGGGGGGAAAAGGGGAATTGTTGATGCCCTGGGGGAGGAGAATGGCTGGCTGGCTTGGGTCCCGCGATGAGATGAGCGATTCCCCACACCGTAACCGACCGCCGTCCTTCTCGCCTCGGACCCGAGCTCCTTTTCCTCTTCCTGCAACCCTTCTCAGTTCTGCACTCTCCTCACCCGACTGACCCGACTTTGCCACTCTCCTCAGTTCCGCACTCTCCTCACTCGACCGACTCGACTCTGCCACTCTCTTCACCCGACTGACTCGACTTTGCCACTCTCTTCAGTTCCGCACTCTCCTCACCCGACTTGACTCACAATTCGCCTTGCACTCGCTTTTTTATAGGCGGGCAGGAGAAGCCAGTATGTAAATATTCGGATCAGAATGACCTCGGGGGCGGAGCCACGCTCGCCCATTGGTCGGAGGAAACGGGGGCGTGAACCTCCCCTGATCCTATAATTTGCATATATCGACTTCACACACACGCGCCTGGAGGCGGGGCCAAGCCGCCCCGCGCTCGCTAATTGGACGGAGGAAAAGTGGGCGTGTAGCGTTTTTGATCTGAATTTTCCCTCGGAAAGGCCGCTATTTGCACTCGCGGCTCGGTTCGCTCGGCACCAAACGCCAAACGGGCCCGAGACAGCCCGACGTTCAGTGTTCACAGGTGGTGCGGGAATGGCCGTAGAAGGAGAGAGGTGAAGGTGGTGGAGGGTTTTCAGTGGTGGTTTGATGGTTATGGTACCGTTTGGGAATGGCGGTGATGCGATGATGTGGGAGCGTAGATGGTGGTGGTGGCGTGGTTGTTGTGTGATGGCGGTTGAGACGTGGTTGGTTCAAAATAAAGATAAAACAGAAAAAATGGCTAACTCAAAGCGTCGCAGCCCGGATGAATCACATAAAATCCCTCTATACAACGGGTTTGGGCTAACTACACATGTACTTAGAGATATCTCACCTGCAGGCCCTGAATGGTGGTTTGCGAATTTCCACAGCCGTAACAATATGAATGCAGAAATACTTTTCTTTGTAAGCAACATGTCACGACTCATCCGGCACAGACACGTATTTAAGAAGAAGTTTTTGAATGAAAGGCTCGACCGGATGTTATCAGTCTTTCCTTCATCCTGTATTTCAAATTGCGAGTTGCGTAATGTTAATCAAGTTGCTGATATCGGGTTTTTTGATTTGTTTTTGTACAAATGATTGAGGTGAGGCTTGTGGAAGAACTCGAGCAGAATGGAAGGAAGCAAAATGGACAGGGGAAACACCAAAAGCAGAGTTGAAGTGTAATAGTCTCTCTCTCTCTCTCTCTCTCTCTCTCTCTCTCTCTCTCTCTCTCTCTCTCTCTCTCTCTCTCTCTCTCCATCGAGTGCAGCCTGTGGCTGCTGGTTGCATCATTGGTTGGGACGTGGCTATGCCGCTGATGCAGTGTCCCTCTTACCAGTACACTGGTAATCATTTTGCCGACCTCGGAAGGATGACAGGCTGAGTCAACCTCCTGGTGTATTTTTATTCAGCGGCCAACGGGGCTTGAACTCAGGACCACTCAGGACCCAAGGATCCCAAGCCACCACCCTAACCACTAAACCAACACCAGGCTTAAGTGTAGTAGTAGTAGTAGTACTAGTAGTAGTCATGGTTATATTCAACCAAACACAGGGAAAACAGAAATGTAATGGCTGTAAAATAGTACATTGCAATATATTTAAATTGTATTCCAATTAACATGCAGAAAGAAAGAGGCATTCTAAAAATGAACAGACAAATTTTCTAACTGTCTGTCACTACAAGTCAAAAAGACTAAACCATCCACATTAAACATGTGAACATAAACAATTAAAAATGAGTGTGCACTTCAACAACCCATCACCTACGCATACTGAGAAACAACCCGTCACCTACACATACTGAGAAAGCTAAATGACAAGGAATGGGAGCAATTTGCATTGCAAAGTAACGTGACCATAAGGCAGGATAGACACTGAAGGAGGGTGAATGTAGCAGAAAGCAAGGGAAGGGTTAGAGAATAGATGTGATGGATAGCACATCACAAGGTTGAAACAGAGATTAGGTAAACATGTGAAAAGGCAAAAAAAAAAAAGAGTGAGTGGGATTAAAGAAGGGAAGAATGAAAACTCAGTCCAGGAGCCATGCAATGAAAGGTTCAAAGAAAAATAGAGCTAAAAGGTGTGAGCTACCTGAAGACCAAAAGGCAGGGTCAGGTGATGCAAAGTTAACATGAAACAAAAAGAGGACAGCAGCCACATTGTACATCATAAGATAATCAAAATCAGCAGTATGTTATTAAAAAGATATACATGTTATTACTCAATGTACAAAATTCATAAAGAATCTTAACAATGTATGGTTTGGCACTATTTTTTATACCTTTGGGTTTTACACATGATTTGTGAAAGTTGAGATGAATTTCTGAAAGAGGATTGTGACTTATCCAGCCTGAGGTCTGGAAGCCAATGTCTAAACTCATTAGATTTTCATAATTGGCCTACGAATCTCAGACAAATTTAAAACCTACATTGTTTCAAGGTTGGAATATAACAAAACTGAAGGGCCTGATCATAATCATTGTATAATTGTCCTAGAATGATTTGAAGAGCCATTTTCTGAACCAGTTCCAATTGTGATTGTGAGACCAGCATTCCATGCTGGAACAGTATACTCTAAAAGTGATCTAATGTCGCCTTTATAAATGGTAAGCAAATCTTCCATGTCTAAGTTAATCTTTTTGAGCATCTTCAACATAAACAACTTTGCATTTGTTGTGTGACTAAGGACCTACAAGCAGTTGTCACAATACGTATCTACAAGAGCATCGTGTTGCTGTTGCTGCTGCTGTTGCGGTTCTTTTTGGGAGTCGATTTTTGAAATGTACACCCATTGGTCAGTCAGCTGCTGGAGCACACCCACATTGGTCACTTGACTCCACCCACCATGGCACAAAATGATATGGCCACCATCTTGGTTTTCTGGTGGGCCGAGCACATTAGGCCTCGAGGTCTCTGCTGATTATACACTGTCCGGGTTTGCTGTGTCAGATTTCTATTGGCTTTGTTTGGGTCGAGTGTTAATCCCGATGAGGGACCCTGAAAAATGTAATCGTATGTCAAATAATAGTAAGGTTTAATCAAGCCAGTCAGAACGCACAGTAATCAAGCGTTATGTTATGTTACGTAAACAAACATTACATTACGTTACATAAATTACGAAAAAAAGTTACATAATTTTTGAACGGCCTCATATTGTAGTTAAATAATTCATGACCGTGTGACGAATAAGCTCTTTCTGATATAACAAATCAGAATAAGCTGATTTGCAAAAGATGGGAGAGAGAAAAAAGGAGAGAAAGGAAGTGAGTGCTAGGAGGGGAGCGAGGAAGGGGAGGAAGAGCAATGCCTCAAAAATTGAATGGAGATTTTTCAAAGAGTAAATTCATTAAAATATTACGACAATATTTTCAATTTCTCTCTTGAACTCATAGTTCACTTGCCCTGTTGCTCTACTCATTCTAATCCCCTAGTGATGTTAATCGTTCTTTTAAATTGATCTTTGATTTAATTTATTTTGCCAACCCAGTCGCTGCCACGTGTAACTCAATGAAGTTACACTTTCGGCACATTCCGTAATCTTTTGTTCACTCAATGTAACTCCCCGAACAGTAGAAAAAGTTAGTTTAATGATTTGGCAATTTCACATATTATTGTGTAAATATGGAAAAGGATGGAGCCTTGCTTAAATCAAATACGCTTCGTTGTAATAATCGCTAATTTCTTTAATTTTTTTTAGGTTTCACTCCACATTTTGCCACTTATTTAATCCACCAGCTCCGATCCTCAAATCCGAAGACACGTTTCAATTATATACTGTGGCGTTCACGGAGGCCACTCACGGGTTCCTGTAAACGTCAGGTCTTGCCCGCAGAGGCCAAACGGTTATAATCTCCTTTGAAGACGTTAATTACGAGGCTAATCCCGGTGGTCCAAATTACTCGAAGGCAAACAGGACAAGGAAGGTGACATGTATTCATTTATCAATTAATCAATAACTTTTATTGACAACAAAAAAGCACACCCGGCAAGAGGAGGGGACCGTGGGGGACGAATGTTGGGACTTTCTCTGGGGCGAAGGGGACACAAAGCAGTTCACGATAAATTCACCAGAAGAAATAAATATAGATGATAAATAAAGTACAGCAAATGCAAACCCCTCTTTCTATGATGACACACACACACACACACACACACACACACACACACACACACACACACACACACACACACAATATATATTATGTTCAAACTATGCCTAGAGCTGACACAAACCCTAGTTGCAACTAGAAGGGCACTTGGTCGAGTGCATACCTCCGCCACATAATGCCTGATCCACGAGAACATATTGGGCCCAATACATTTTTGAAATGTCATGCTATACAGGACGACATCTCTCAATGGTGAAGAATCACTTTAAAAAATTAAATAATTCTCGTATCCAGATCCGGATTCAATCTTCACCAAAATCGAATCGATTCGTCCTTGCGACACACCCAACCTGTCCACCAAGTTTCGTCTGAATCCGTCCACAACTTTTGGAGATATTTTGCTATATTTCAGTTTAGCCCTATCTCTCAATGGTGAAGAATCACTTAAAAAATTATCAGATCCGGATCCGGTTCCGGTTCTTCACCAAAATCTAATCAGTTCGTCCTTGTCACACACCCAACCTGTCCACAAAATTTAATCTGAATCCGTCCACAACTTTTTGAGATATCCTGTATACAAAGAGACAGACGAACAGACAGAAAGGGGTGAAAACATAACCTCCTTCCACCTTTGGTGGCAGAGGTAATGATTGCAAAATCAAAAAGGAAAACTACAAAAATAAATGTCAGCAGATTATACTCTAGCAAATGGGAGAATGACAAAAGAGCAGGAAGATTGTTTTTTTTTAAAAAGAGCTTGACAGGATAGTAGTCCGGGAGCCAACCGATCAAAATTAAAAAAAAATTGCCCGGTCTGCTATAAAATTTTTGTGTTGATTTTCATAAAGAGACACCCTTTGAGTATATGAAAACCAATGTTGGCAATGGTGAAACTCTTGCGCAACAACACAGTCAACACTTTTGCGAGCCCCCTCTGATAACAAAATGTTGGCAAAAGCGAAGATGTAGGATGGGGGTAGGGGTAATTCATATTGTCCTAAAATCATAACCACTAAACCTATATACACAAATGACCCCTCATATTAAAGAGGAGTTCATTTCCTATATCACAATTGGTGTAGATTTAACCTACCTTCAATTGACAAGGTTATATGTCAAACAACAAAAGATTTATGTAACTCAGAAATGCTTGACTATCAATGGGGTCAGGAACAAGAACATACTTTTACATGCCATGGTTTTAAGGAAGATAAAATTAGAAATGGATTAACACAATATTGTGACATGAAACATCCTCTTCAGAGGAAGAGTCACTCTCTGAAACAACTCCACCACATGAACCTCTCTGACCAAGGCATATGCATGTCACTCAGCAAGGCACAGCAGCCTTTTTGCATGAACATCGTTTCAGACATTTGGATAATTTGCACATGCAAGACACCGTTTTGTCTATGTTTGGCTTGGCTGGCTTAGACATGAGAATTGGGACCAGTTTTCCATTGATAAGGGTTCTGCCAAATGTTGTGGCTGGGGGAAGTGCTCGGTCACTGAGATGTGCACGTCTATACAGAAGCAATTGATACAATGCTCTTAAAACAAGGAAGTAAAACGCATCTTCTGTTGCTGGCAGTGACCTAAGGTCTAATTTTGAAGAGACAAACATATGCTGCCTGAGGGTATCCAAACAGCTGAACCCTTTTTGGCCATGCAGAGCAGTCCAGTATACTCTGGCCTCATCAATGACACATTCTGTTGCTGCCATTTCACTATCTCTTCCAAAATCAACAAGGTGGGGAAGGTTTCCTATCAGTCCCAGAGAAACCTGTGCTGCTCTTCTTTTCACAGGAACACAGGCATCATCCCAACTGACTGGAAGAGGGGCCTTGTTGTCCCTCTCTGGAAAGGGAAGGGTGATCGCCAAGACTGCAAAAACTACCGAGGGGTGACGCTGCTCTCAGTGCCGGGCAAGGTCTTTGCTCGGATAATTCTTGATAGGGTTTGCCACCATCTGCTTGAGCACCAGCGTCCAGAGCAGTCAGGCTTTACACCAAAGAGGTCAACGATTGACCGTATCCTTGCACTTCGTGTCCTCACCGAACACAGACGAGAGTTTCGGCAGGGGCTGCTTGCAGCCTATGTTGATCTCTGTAAAGCGTTCGATTCAGTGAATCGGGATGTCCTCTGGAGGATTCTTGGTCTTCGTGGGGTGCCACCGAAACTGATCGATCTGATGTCTGAACTCTACTCTGGTACTGAGAGTGCTGTGAAGTGTGGTGGTACCATCTCTGACTTATTTCCAGTTGTTACTGGAGTTCGTCAGGGATGTGTACTTGCCCCCACACTTTTCAGCACTTGTATGGACTGGATTCTAGGGAGGATGTCGGAGAGATCAAGTTGCGGTGCATCGTTTGGCAATGTCAAGATCTCAGACCTTGATTTTGCAGATGATGCAGTCATCTTTGCGGAGACTTTAGACATCCTCTTGGGGGCCCTCGAGGTGCTGAATGAGGAGTCGGAGCCGTTGGGATTACGGATTTCTTGGGTCAAAACTAAGATCCAGGCTTTCGGTGACATCTTGGATGCTGCTGTCCTGTCTGTGTCTGTTTGTGGTGAGGATGTTGAGGTCGTGGAGAGATTCACTTACCTTGGCAGTGATATTCATGTCTCCGCAGGTTGTGAGCCGGAGGTCAATAGACGTCTGGGTCGGGCCTGGGGAGTCATGGATTCACTGGATCATGGGGTGTGGCGCTGCCGGTACCTGTGCGGGAGGACGAAAGTCTGAGTCTTCAGGTCCTTGGTACTTCCAGTCTTGCTCTATGGGTGCGAGACTTGGACTTTGACCAAGGATCTGAGACGGAGACTTAATTCCTTTGGTACCAGGTCTCTTCGGAGAATCCTTGGCTATCGCTGGTCGGATTTTGTGTCCAACGAGCGGTTGCTGAGAGAGACTCGGATGAGATTTGTTACCTGCATAGTCCGTGAGCGTCAGCTGCGGCTGTATGGACATGTGGCTCGTTTTCCTGACGCTGATCCTACTCACCAGATTCTCTCAGCGAGGGAGTCTCATGAGTGGGAGGCCAGTGGGCCGACCACGTGCCTCATGGTTGCAGCAGGTTGACCATCATCTCAAGGAGATGGGGATGGGCCTGGCATCTGCCTGGGGGATGGCCAGACGGAGGCCCCTGGAGTACCGGCGGAAAGTGGACGCAGCGACGCGCTGTTCTGGCACATGCTCCCATACCTGACCTGACCTCTTCTTTTCCCCTTCTGAATGGGTAGCTCACTGTGTCACATCCACACAACACATATGTGCACAGAAGTGTAGCTGTGACATCAAGAGGATTTTCTGGTACTTCTTGCTCAACACTTCTACCAGCTCATGAATAGGTAGGTATTGATTCTGCCGTTGTATCCAGAGTTCTTGCAATGTGTTCAAGCAGCAGAAGTGATATATACACAGCATAATTATGTCTGTATCTGTTGCATGCACAACAGCTCGATGGTGATCAAGATATTCCACACAATACGCAAGATGAGCAATAATCCTTGTGTCTGCCTCTTCATGTTCTTCACAAGGTAAGTCCAGAACTGAACTTGATGCTGATGTGATGGAAAGAGTGTGAGCTTTGTTTTCCATCATACTACCAAGAATGATGGTCACTCCATCCGGAATAGCTTCAGGACTCTCACAAAGTGAAGTGCCAATGAAGTTCTGAAGATTTCCTTTATTTCTTGGATTCTTCATGAATAAATTCCAGTCCGGAATTTCTAGACTCTTGGATGGTGAGAATTGTCTTGCCTGGTCTGTCTGGTTTCTCCTCTGCTGCTCATCACCCTTCAAAGTATGGCTATCATCAAAATCATACTGATCACCAATGATGTTGACACAGTTGCACATTTCAGGTTTCAACTGCAGGATACACCTGCTTGCGAAGATACAGCTGGGGAAGTTCACCAAATGTTTTCGCACCCATTTTTTGGTATTTATTTACAAATGCCATTGTGTCTACCAGATAAACTGTGTATAGGTCACTCTGTGGTAATGATGGCAGCTGTAAAACAACATCCTGCTCAGCTTCAGCAATTAGCACTGCCACGAAATCAGACTCGTTGCCTTTGCGCATTACAACCCCCTGTGCTAAGCGTGGATCAACCTCAAACAGGGATGATGGATAGTCTGTCCACTCATGGGAAAATGCAATCTGTCTTGTGACTGGGTCGGCATCTCGATAGAAACACAGCACACGTGTAGTTGCAGTCTCATCTTGATAGATCCTGATTAAACTCTGTTTCCTTGATGGTTTTGATTTCTTCTGTGAGGAGAAAGTTACCAGCTTCAGTGGTTCAATCTTAATAGAGACCACCTCTTCTGCTTTCATAATGGCTTCCATGCCCTTAGCTTGAGCATGGACCAAGTCTTTTGAAGCAGCCTTCTCACTAGTTGCTCTATTGAGCAGAACCACTTGGTTGTTACACTGGAATGGGTTTATCATCTGCTGGCATATCACTTTCTTGATCTCCTCAACATGCATATGTTCTTCTGTTGCCTGCTTCTGTGTTTCTCCATGATGAGTAGATTCCTGTTGGCCTAGATTAGCCATAGACTTTATGTTCTCTGATACAGCTGTGAGAAATGGTGCTGTTTTCACATATTTATCTCGAGCAGCTGGTGCCTGAGATATGCGTTTGAACAGAGATGTCTTCCCTTCATTGTTGTATGTCTGCTCCAGGGCCATGTCACTCCAAACACCATTGAATTTTCCTTTGGAAGAGTGAACTGTGAAGTACCCAACCTGGATCCAGCAAACCTTAACCGAACTGTGTTCAATAGAGTAAGAGGATTTTGGGGTAGGGGTAACTTTGGTTGACAAAAATGTTAATTTTCTCTTTAAAAATTGATAGAACTCAATCAAATTTGCTGTTTTAATTAGCCATGGATACCATGTTCATATCACATTAAGAGAAATTAGTATTCTAATGCAGCATCTGCCTATGATAAGAAAAGTTCTAAAGGCCATCTTCAAAAAACGTTATTTTTAAGGCATTTTTCACAAAATTATGTACTTTTACGAGGTTTACTTTCACAAAGGCAATTTTTTTTTGTCATTTTACAATGCACTGATTGAATTCTTACATTTAGTTCACATTTATTTTTCATGAATGTGATTTTTTAATTTTTTTAGAAATTTTATTGACAATTGCTGTTTTATCAAATTTTTCAAATCTTCCTCAAACAAAAACGGCCGCCAAAATTTTTCGCAAGAGCTTATGAATTGCCAACATTGGTTTTCATGAACTGCAAACATATATCTAAACATCCTGGGGGTGTAAAATTTTATAGCAGAGGCTGTAAGGTCCAACCCTAAAACAGCCTCGTACACAGGTTGGCTCCCGGACTATAGGGATCGACAATGAAGGCTCTTTGGAATGGCTAAGAAGAGGTCAAATTAGTTGGGATGGAGAATGAGTCATCATCAATGCCCAACACCAATCATATTATACTGATGCCTTTAAGAAAATGGCAGGATTGAGCCAATCGGCTAAATTCAGGTTTTGAGCAGAAATAACAAACTACCAGTCACCTCCTTTTTGGATGTAAAAAAAACTCATGTCAGAACAGATGTACACAGAAAGACATGACAGGGTCTGTAGAGTAATCTACGAGCACATCTGTCAATATTTCAACATCCCAGTCCCAAAACAATCATGGAAACACAAAGCAAATCCAATCCTTGAAAATGAACAAGTAATGCTCACACATGACAAGATGATCCCATCAAGTATGGACATTGCAAACAAAGCATTGTGTCCAGACATAGTGGTCAAACACAACAAAGGAGAGGTCAGCATTGTTGATCGAAGTTTCAATTCCCAATGACTTTGGAGTAAAATGTCACATAAATCAGGAAAATGACCAAATACCAGGATCTGAAAAATGAGGTGAAGAGGACTTAGAAACTGAAGAAAGCTGAAATTGTACCAGTGATAGTTGGAGTTACAGGAACGATAAAGAAACTACGCTCGGGATGTGTTCCTGAAAAACCGAGTGTATTGCGAATCAGCTTGTTGCAAAACAAGTTTTCCCATAAGAATAATGTTAGAAATAGGAGATAGGTTCCTGAAAGACGTCAAAAACCAGCATTTTTGCCAAAATAAGAGTTCTCAAGATAAAGTTGTGCTTATTAATGAATAAATAGCAGTTGTAATGATTTATAAAAGTATATACAGTGGAGTACTGTGCAGTAAAATGAAAATGAACAAGTGCAATTTATTCGGGGGTTGGCCTCACAATAAAAAAAAAAAACATTCACAAATCACATTACAACTGGAACAAATATTATTAACAATCAAAATCTGAATCTGAATCCTGGCAAGGAACAGAGTTGTACGGTCGATCTTATGATTGCTGATCTTGATCAGGACTCTTCTCAGCCTTCGGCTGACAAGTCTTCTTGAAGAATTGATCACGGGAGAGTTGCCTCGCAGCCTTTTTTCTTCTTCATAAAAGGTCCCTGTAGCACTGCATTCCCTGACTTAAGACCCTTGCAACATTAATGCTCCTTTCCACATTTGGGTCATCTTCTTGCATGATGTCTCTCGCCGCATTGATGTGTTGGAAGATTTTCAAAAGCCTTTTGTTCGACAAAGCTTTAGAGGGCACGTTTTTGACGGTCCCAGATGCATCTTCAGCAGCTATTTACTCTCGTAGGTACATTAAGTCTTCATTGGAGAATTCCTCTCCATGGGATTTGAGCAATCCCTCAATATCCTCCTTCTCAAGTTCCTCGAATCCCAGCTGTCTGCCAATTTTGACAACATTTTCAATAACATTTTGAATCGCATCCTCTTCAACACAATCAGGCCAGAGTTTCCTCCACACACTGCTGAAGTTTGCAGACGTAACTTCCTTCCAAGATTCGTCGATGGTTTTGATTGCATTAAATATGTTGGGCCTCTTCCAGAACTATTCAAAGGTGAGAGAATTTTCACCTTCCATTTCCTTGACTACCTTGGGGAAAAGTGTGTCTCAGGTAATAAGCTTTGAAAGTGGAAATAATGCCCTTATCCATCAGCTGGATCAACGAGGTTGTGTTTGGAGGCATGAAAACAACTCTGATGTTGCTGTGGATCTCATCTATACTTGAAGGGTGGCCAGGAGCATTATCAAGAATCAATAATGTTTTGTTTTGCGAATTATTTTTCCTGCAGCATTCAGCCACAGCAAGAACAAAATGATTCATGAACCAGTTCTCGAAAAGCGTCACGGTCATCCAAGCTTTCTGATTTGCTCTCCAAATGACTGGCAAAGCTGACTTGTTGGAGCCTTTAAGAGCCCTGAGTGTCTCTGAACGATTCACGACGAGTGGCTTCAACTTGAAATTTCCCGCCGCATTCGCTTCAAGTAAATGTAAGTGTATCTTTCGTTGGCTTGAATCCAGGCATGCTTTCTTCCTCTTTGGAAATGAGAGTCCTTGCGGGCATTCGTTTCCAAAATAATCCTGTTTCGTCAACGTTGAAAATTTGATGAGAAGAATATTCACCTTCTTCAATTACTGCGGCCAATTGATGAGGAAAAAGCTTCACTGCTTCATTGTCCATGCTCGCAGCCTCGCCAGTCACTTTAATGTTGTGCAAGTTTGATCTCCTTTTAAACTTTTCCAACCATTCTCGACTTGCATTTAAAGTTTCAGATTGTGACCATTCACCCCTTAATGTCTTAAATCTTCAAACAAACATTTGGCTTTCTCTTGAATTAACATCTGGCTCACTTGGCACCGTCATTGACTTAGTTCTTCTATCCAGATGTTAAACAAATGCTCAATTTCAATCACCAATACACTTCAGTTTTGCTTGCACAACACAGTCGCAGTAAAAGGAGTCGGACGCTTCTTGATTTTTTTTTTCTGCATCTTGGCAAATCATTCTCATGGTCGAGGAAGCCAGGGAAAGAGCACGGCCAATAGCAGCATGGCCTTGCCCATTCTCAAAACGTTTTAAAATGTCCAATTTCATTTGAAGGGAAATGCTTCGTTTAATTTTCTTGGGCTGCGACATTTCAAACTTTTTGGCACAAATGAAATGCTAATAAAAAAAATTGATGCCAACTCGTTGAGCAAAATGTACGCAAACTGACTGGACGTGTTTCGAACAAGTTTGGCAGGAAGAACAGCAAGTAGTGTCACATGAGTCCCCACATGGTGTAGACTAGAACGGTTTAGTTTGTGAACCTTCATATCACTTTCATTACTTTCTTTATCACCTTCCTTATCTCTGTTATGTTTACCTGAATACTTATTTGTTAAAGTTAAAAAAAAAACGATTCAAAGGCACCTTCTTTTTCAGGGTTTATGCAGGACCTACTGTACTACACTGTACGTGCAAACATCCAGGTTAAATGGAATACCTGGAGTGGAGGCAGAGCTAATAGAGTGGGATGTAAATTTAGGTGAATTGTAGTGCTGGGTGGTGAGTTGGATTTTGTGAAATAGGGACTCGCTCACATTAAATTTATTTAATATAAAACTGTGTGATTATTTTTTTTTCCTTTAAAAGTGAAATACAGTACAATTAAAGCTCTTACAGACTGTCAAGGAAGCATCATGAACTGAAGAATGTCCGGACTGGTTGTTGTGAAACACCGGTGTGGAACACATTGGTGTATGTCTGAAGCAAGTGAGCAGATAAGGGAGTTCGAGTAATAATGTATAAGGAGCATAAAATGGAAACAAGCGTGTTGAGAAACAGTATATGGCGATCCATCACCTGTTTACCCTGTGTCATATTGAGTCTATTCCCAGACAGAGTTTCAATAACTGATGCACAACCTAATAGAGAACATGTTGTTTTATATTGTGAGCAAAACCTGCACATGCACGAGAGCTTTCAAGTTAATATGTGTTGTAACAACAATTTTGGAGATATAGGGGAAAATACGTCTGAAACGAAACTCAATGCACAATTTTATTTTGGATCCTTACCTTGTGAGAGAGAATCATCTGGAGATTCTGGTTCCACCTTCACCACCATGAGAGAATCTGCAGAGAGAAAAAAAAAAATCTGCTTTAAACAAAGGACAAATAATATCTAGAATGGACAATCAATCAAAATAACCACAACTTTAACACTTCTAAACCAGAAACAAAAACACGTTTCCGATTCGGATTTTTTTATTTAAAAAAAAATCCAATTTCACGGAAATAAAAACTGTTTGTTGGAGAATGTTTTGGAATAGTTTCACTAAGAACGATCGGCATCAGATAATATCAACACATACTGTATATCCACTGAGCTGATGGGCAGTGTTGGGCATCAGGACAAGAACCACGGACACGAGTTATTCCAAAGAAAGCTTAATCTGACGTCGGTACAAAGTGTGAATGAGAATTGAAACTTGACTCTCTTTCCTTGGACAAGGATCCCGACATCCCACGGACAGTTCCACTGTCCAAGAGAACCATAACCCTATTTTGATTATCAGTTTGGATTATGTCCCAACCAACTCTGCAATGGTCGGAGGTGCTAAATCTCAAGCAAGAGGTCAGGGCAGTCTTCCTGGACATATCTGAGGGATTCACCAGAGTCTGGGATTGTGCTTTGCTTGCCAAGCTCTCTGCCTGTGACATACAAGGACACCTTCCATTCCGTGATTTATTATTTCCTTCACTCACGCAGTCAACATGTTGCTAGAAATGGAGCCCTCTCCTCCACTCTCCCACCGGGACAGGAGTTCCCCAAGCTACTGTCTTCGGCCGAGTCTCGTTCCTCATCTTCATAAACGACCTCTCTGATGCTCTGGAAAACCCTCTCTTCCTTTTGCAGATGACTCCACATTGCATCATACAATACCCGAACCCACTGCTGGACACACTATAACTGCATCATTCTCAGCTCACCTCAAATGAATTAGATGCAGGTCTGAGAAATTATACCTTTGATCCTGGAAAAATGTACCTGTTTCAGGCTGTTGCTTTGAAAGGATTGTCAAACTAACCCACGGTTCCGCTGATTAAGAAATGGTAATAAAAAGGGTTCTCTTCGAGGGAGAGGCGGCTCGAGTGTTGACAAAATAAGAAGAAGAGTGATTCCTGCAAATAATGGAGATGCGGATTCTGAGAGAGAGAGAGTCAATGATCTCTCTGAAGGAAAGAAATAGGAATGATATAGCAGGAGGTGGTGAAGAAGAAGTTTTATTTGTGACTATCCATCGTGAACACGATTGTATTAGTTCGGAGAGCTGGTCAAATCAGCCTTTGATATTGATACAGTTCAAGGAAATACATACAAGGACATCTAACACAGGTGAAGGCCATTCAGCCCATCATGCCTGCACAAACACCATACTAATTTATCAACATAAGATCCAAAGAAGAAAATGCAAAAAATATATAATTATTATTATTTTTTTTAATTCTTAAGTTTTTGTATTTTTTTTTTATTATTTTTCTTCTTCCCCTCAGGAAAGGGGGCATGAGCTTAATGAAATAAACATACATCAACCACACAACACCCCTTGATAAGACCCCCACCAACAGCACTCCGTACAAATGCACACAATCACCCATCAATGCTCAAAACTACTGAAAAATCCGACCAACATCCCCATACCCCTCCGGCTCCATAACTTCCAATTTAAACTTATCTAATATTTCTGCTGCCACGACCTTTGCAGGGAGACCATTCCATACATTAACTACTCTCTGAGTGAAAGTCCCCTGCTTTGCTACTGTCTTAACTCTCCTCCTCTCTACTCTCAGGCTATGGCCCCTGGTCCTATCACTGTCTACTCTGTTAAATAATTCATCTGCACTGATTATATCTGTACCTTTAATTACTTTAAACATCTCTATCATACTGTATCTCCTCGTAACCGTCTTTTTTCGAGTGTATAAAGCCCCGTCTCCTTCAGCCTCTCCTCATAGCCGAGTCGAGCTTGGCCCGGAATAAATCTAGTAGCCCTACGCTGAACCCTCTCCATGGCATCTCTGTCCTTCTGGAACTGTGGTGACCAAAACTACACACAATATTCTACATGTGGCCCTCACTAAATTCCTGTACAATGTTAACACCACCTCTTTTAATTTATAATTGATCCCCCTCCAAATACAACCTAAAACCCTGTTTGCTTTACCTGTAGCTGCCTGGCACTGTGCTGCCTGCTTACCTCCCGTATCTATTACCACCCCCAGATCCTTCTCCTGTGTGACACGCTCCAACATTACCCCTTGCATCCTGTAATCTCTATTTTCATTGTTCTTGCCCATCCCCAACACCTTACACTTGCTCAGGTTAAATTCTGTCTGCCAATCTTTTGCCCAATCCATACAAGTATCAATACCTTCCTGTATCTGATCACCACCCCCTCTGCTGTTCACCTCACCTCCAAGCTTTGTGTCATCTGCAAATTTGGAAAGCTTACTCTTTACCCCCATTATCCAAATAATTGATGTAAATATTGAACAGTAATGGTCCGAGTACTGATACCTGAGGTACCCCGCTACTTACATCCTCCCACTCACAGCCACTCTTTGCTTCCTTTCACCAAGCCAGTTTGCAATCCAATTATCTACCTGACCAGCCACTCCACAAGCCCTCACTTTGGCTAACAACCTCCGACGTGGTACCTTATCAAATGCCTTCTTAAAGTCCAGATATACTATGTCCACTGCCTTTCCCTCATCCACCCAATCAGACACTGCTTAATAGAACTCTAAAAGATTTGTAAAACAAGAACTACCTTTGGTAAACCCATGCTGACTCCCTTTAATTAGTTTGTGTTTGTTTAAATGGTTCCTCATCTGGTCCTTAATTAATGTCTCCAACACCTTCCACACAACTGAAGTCAAACTAACAGGTCTGTAGTTTCCTTTCTTAAATGATGGTGTTACATTTGCTACTCTCCAATCCTCCGGTACTTGTCCTGATTCCAGTGAGCTATTGAAAATATCTGTTAACATCTCGCTTAACTGTTCAGCCACCTCTCAGCCCCCAGCTACATCTGGACCCAGGCCTTATCTACTCTAAGACTACCTCGCTGTTCATTTACTTCCTTCACTCCAACCTGGATCTTTTCTTCTGGTATGGTAAAATTCTGATGGTAAAAGCCCTTCCTCACCTCCTCAATCGATACTCTCAGCTATTTGTTAATTCTCCTGACTGTTCTTGTGTCAAAGTTGAAGAAAAAAAAAAAAAAGAGACATCCACCACTGCACCTCCTCCATTGCCTGCACATCCTCCACTGCCTGCACCCGCTGCACCTCCACCCACCGCACCTCCTACACTGCCTACACCCGCCGCACCTCCTACACGGCCATCACCTGCTGCACCTCCACCACTGCCTGCACCCACCGCACCTCCTACACTGCCTACACCCGCCGCACCTCCTACACGGCCTTCACCTGCTGCACATCCACCACTGCCTGCACACACCGCACCTCCTTCACTGCCTGCACCCGCTGCACATCCTCCACTGCCTGCACCTCCACCACTACCTGCACCCGCTGCACCTCCTCCACTGCCTGCACCCGCTGCACCTCCTCCACTTCCACCACTACCTGCACCCACCGCACCTCCTACACGGTCTTCACCTGCTGCACCTCCACCACTACCTGCACCCACCGCACCTCCTACACCCGCTGCACCTCCTACACGGCCTTCACCTGCTGCACCTCCACCACTACCTGCACCCACCGCACCTCCTACACCCGCTGCACATCCTACACTGCCTACACCCGCTGCACCTCCTACACGGCCTTCACCTGCTGCACCTCCACCACTACCTGCACCCACCGCACCTCCTACACGGCCTACACCCACCGCACCTCCTACACGGCCTACACCCGCTGCACCTCCACCACTGCCTGCACCCGCAGAAGGCTCAGACCAGAATTGAAGAAGGTGGAGCTCGAGAGGGACAAGAGGGAATGTTCGAGATCGAGGATTGTGGAGAGGAGAACTCGTCGTGCTGACTCCACAAGGTGGGATTAATTGGGATATTAAAATAGTGTTTGTACGTAGTACATAGATACACTGTGCACGATAACGTGTTCGTGTCCAATGGATTATATACATTTAAAATGTTATATTCATGGATCGTCGACAAATCAAAGTGAAATATTTAATTGGTTTAAGAATTTGCAGTTTCTGTGGAGAAAATGTTCTGAGGTAAATTAATCTCCCGTCAAGTGGTTATTATTTTAAATCAACCTCCGTGAGTACGTAATAAATAGATATCCCCCGCACGAGAGAACCCCGTACCTGGTCCCTGGTAAGTCCCATAAAGTCCAGCACGAAAGTTCTGAACGTCCAGGATCCTGAACCCGGAGATCCCAGCAGTCCGTCCTGAACCCCCTCTTTTCCCTCCATCAGAACCCGACCCGGAGTGTGACGAGCTCGGATCGTGGGCGCAGCTCCAGGTGTCTCGGTCCATGACCCTCAGCTCGAGGAAGCACCACGTTCGGTTCCACCTCCCGGTCTCACCGATACTCTCTCTCTCCAGTCGAAGAACCACGTGCGTTGACCTCCGGAAGTACAAAACAAGTTTAACGTTCCTGTAATTTAAGGGGAATCTCTCGGATAAACATCAGACCCACGATTCTTGTTTGTTTTTTTCTTCAGATTTTCATTTTAACTTGAACAGAATCCATCTGATGGGAAAGGAGATAAAGGGAGAATGGACAACTTCAGCTTACACGATACACACAGAGATGAATGAACAAGGAATACAGGAAATTATCCACACAGAAGTCCAATGACCAAATCATCCCACTGAACCCAACCCACCACCACCCTTGCAGGACAACAACCCCGCCCACACCACAAACCTGATCACACTCAAGGGGTTAAAGGAGAGGGAAAACAGCAGAGAATGTCACGGATTAGAACTTCATCACATGGAGGATATATCAACAATCAGAACTACATCTTAACTCTGAACAACCCCCCAACAACTTGGACAATCAACACAGCAACTCACACCCACAACTACCTTGAATCAAGATCCCTAGGATGAAAAATCACGCAATATTACTGTTAATCCCCCACTTTTAGGAAATCCAAACTTTTAGTGATATTCCACTTTTCGTAATTCCCTTTTTTCCCCTCCTGACCTTTTGTCATTCTCCACCTTTGTGCACCAATAAGAATTCCCAAGTATTATTTGGGAATTCCCTAATATTATTTATGAGGTGTTTTTTTTTAAACTTTGAGACAAAATGATTATATTTAATTGGATTATAGAAACACCCAGTTAATTGGTATCCAGCACTTTGAGGGGAAATGTGTTCGTATATTGTGATATAATATCAATATATCGGTAATATAACCCTGTTTAGATGGTGTCATGGTTAGATCGTCCACTCTGAATCTACTCGGCCAGAGGTTCATGACCTGGTGAAGTTGCTTCAATGTTTGACAATATCCTTCCTTGTATCCATCCATCTGCAAAAAATGAAGAATAACCACCTTTCAAACCCACCGTGTTTAATTCTAAAGGGTTGTTGTTGTTCCATATGCAGCCTGTGACTGCTGGTGCATCATTTTTTTTCTGGGAGCACAGCTGTGCCGTTGATGCAATGAATGCCCTCTGTTACAAGTACACTGGTACTCATTTCACCAACCTCAAGATGACAGGCTGAATTAACCCCACCTGATATTAATTCAACGGCTTCAAACTCAAGATCCTTGGCTCTGAAGCCAGCCACCTTAGCCGTTAAGCCAACACCAGGCTTATTCTAAAGGGTAATTCTGAAGGACAATTCAAATGGGTCATTGATTCTCAAAGGGTAATTTGAAAGTTAATTCCAAAGGGTAATTCTAAAGGGTAATTCTAAAGTTAATTCCAATGGGTAATTCCAGAAGGTAATTCAAGAGAGTAATTCCAAAGGGTAATTCTAAGGCGTAATTGTGAAGGGTAATTGTCAAGGATTATTTTAAAGGATAATTCCATAGGGCAATTCTTAAGGATAATTCTAAAGGATAATTCTAAAGGGTGATTCGAAAGGGTAATTCCAAAGAGTAATTCTAAAGGGTGATTTGAAAGGGTAATTCCAAAGAGTAATTCCAAAGAGTAATTCCAAAGGGTGATTCCAAAGGGTAATTATTTCTACAGGGTAATTCTTAAGGGTAATTCCAAAGGATAATTCCAAAGAGTAATTAATTCTATAAGGTAATTCTAAATGGTAATTCCAAAGGGAAATTCTAAAGGATAATTCTAAAGAGCGATTCTAAAGGATAATTATAAAGAGCGATTCCAAAGGATAACTCTAAAGGGAAATTCTAAAGGGTAATTCCAAAGGATAATTCTAAAAGATAATTCGAAGGATAATCCTAAATGATAATTCCAAAGGGTAATTTTAAAGAGTAATTCTGAAGGACAATAAATTCTAAAGGGTGGTTCTCAAGGGTAATTCTATAGGGTAATTCCAAAGGATAATTCTAAAGTGTAATTCCAAAGGGTAATTCTGAAGGATAATTCTAAGATAATTCAAAAGGGTGGTTCTAAAGGGTAATTCTAAAGGGTGATTCCAAAGGGTAATTCTAAAGGATAGTTATTTCTATGGGGTAATTCTAAAGGGTAATTCCAAAGGATAATTCTAAAGGATAATTCCATAGGGTGATTCCAAAGGGTAATTCTAAAGGATAATTCTAAAGGGTGATTCAAAAGGGTAATTCCAAAGAGTAATTCTGAAGGATGATTCTAAAGGATAATTCTAAAGGATAATTCCAAAGGGTGATTTGAAAGGGTAATTCCAAAGAGTAATTCCAAAGGGTGATTCCAAAGGGTAATTCCAAAGGATAATTATTTCTATAGGGTAATTCTTAAGGGTAATTCCAAAGGATAATTCTAAAGAGTAATTAATTCTATAAGGTAATTCTAAATGGTAATTCCAAAGGGAAATTCTAAAGGATAATTCTAAAGAGCGATTCTAAAGGATAATTCTAAAGAGCGATTCTAAAGGATAATTCTAAAGAGCGATTCTAAAGGATAATTCTAAAGAGCGATTTTAAAGGGAAATTCTAAAGGGTAATTTGAAAGGGTAATTCCAAAGGATAATTCCAAAAGATAATTCGAAGGATAATCCTAAATGATAATTCTAAAGGGTAATTATAAAGAGTAATTCTGAAGGACAATAAATTCTAAAGGGTGGTTCTAAAGGGTAATTCTATAGGGTAATTCCAAAGGGTAATTCTGAAGGATAATTCTAAAGGGTAATTCTAAAGGGTGATTCCAAAGGGTAATTCCAAAGGATAATTATTTCTATAGGGTAATTCTAAAGGGTAATTCCAAAGGATGATTCTAAAGGATAATTCGAAAGGGTAACTCTAAAGGGTAATTCCAAAGGATAATTCTAAAGGGTTGTACTAAAGGGGAATTCCAAAGGATAATTCTAAAGGGTCATTCTAAAGGGTAGTTTTAAAGGGTAGTTATAAAGGGTAGTTATAAAGGATAATTAAATCTATAGGGTACTTCTGAAGGGTAATTCTAGAGGATAATTCTAAAGGGTAATTCCAAAGGATAAGTCTAAAGGGTAATTTTAAAGAGTAATTCTGAAGGATAATAAATTCTAAAGGGTAATTCTAAAGGGTAATTCGAAAGGGTAATTCCAAAGGATAATTCTAAAAGATAATTCGAAGGATAATCCGAAATGATAATTCTAAAGGGTAATTTTAAAGAGTAATTCTGAAGGACAATAAATTCTAAAGGGTGGTTCTAAAGGGTAATTCTATAGGGTAATTCCAAAGGATAATTCTAAAGTGTAATTCCAAAGGGTAATTCTGAAGGATAATTCTAAAAGATAATTCAAAAGGGTGGTTCTAAAGGGTAATTCTAAAGGGTGATTCCAAAGGGTAATTCTAAAGGATAATTATTTCTATAGGGTAATTCTAAAGGGTAATTCCAAAGGATAATTCTAAAGTATAATTCTAAAGGGTAATTCTAAAGGGTAATTCCAAAGGATAATTCTAAAGGGTTGTACTAAAGGGGAATTCCAAAGGATAATTCTGAAGGGTCGTTCTAAAGGGTAGTTTTAAAGGGTAGTTATAAAGGATAATTAAATCTATAGGGTACTTCTGAAGGGTAATTCTAAAGGATAATTCTAAAGGGTAATTCCAAAGGATAAGTCTAAAGGGTAAATTTAAAGAGTAATTCTGAAGGATAATAAATTCTAAAGGGTAATGCTAAAGGATAATTCTGAAGGGCAATTCCAAAGGGTAATTCCAAAGGATAATTCTAAAGGGTGATTCTAAAGGACAATAATTCTGAAGGATAATTCTGGAGTGTTGTAAAGGGTAATTCAAAAGGGTTCTAAAGGGTATTTCTAAGGGGTTGTAAAGGGTGATGCTGAAGGTTTCTAAAAGGTGATTCTAAAGGGTTCTCAAGGGTGGTTGATGATTGCCTGCTTGTGTTTGTCAATAAATAACTTATCTTTCAAATCTGCTTCGTTTATGTCCTTTCTTTCATAGATCTGACATAGCGTGCATGTACTGGCATCAGTTAATGCGTAGCATTCACTTAACACGTAGCATTGATTCCACTAGAAAGTATCAACACGTCGTACAAAGATTATCATGAACAGGCAAAGGCACAGGAGGTTCTTCACTGCTCTCTTTAATACAACGGTAACTGCTGACACAAATAAATGAATAAATTATTAAGTGCTTGCAGAGTCACAAAGGTAATCAAACATAAACAGATCAAAGGTTGAACAATACAAATCGTCATGGAATGAAATGGTTAAATGATGTTTTATAACCATCATTATAATAAGACAATTATCCGCTGTTAGAATATAATCAAACTGAAAGACAATAACTACTCACTTTACTATGATTATGTGGTGGGTGAAAACAAGAAACAGTTGTTATATGTATTAGTATAACTCAGGAAAGATCAAAAGAGCATCAAGGTTTGGCTGTCTCAGTAGCTTCTCCAAAATGTCTCGTTTCTTGCTCCCCGAGTCAAACAATATCCGCCTCAACCTCTTCCTCCGATGATGAAACTCTGCCCACCTGGGTGGTTTTCTATGTCTTGTGTAGTTGTTGTTCTATCGTCACAGCTCTGTCCATATGTACACTTCAAATCATGAAGGCAACATGCACGAAACAACCTGACTCGCAAAGTAAGGTTTAGATACATGTCAGTAAAATCATTATAATGATCATTACAGCGTACGTTATAGATAGACGGGAAGTTTTTGCCCCACAAATGGCTCTGCAATTAGCAAAGACTGCACCGATGGTTCTACGCAGCCGTAATAAGTACTCGGGTGTGCGTTGAGGGAGCGGACCTTAGTTGAGGTCATGAGGTCACCAACAGGTAACACCACGTAATAGGTGAGAGGACACTGTTAGACCTAATTATCCCAACCGGTGTCCATGGTTGGTTGACAACCCTCCAGGTCATGGAGCTATTCACGGTGTGGGGGCCTCAGCGTCGGTAGTGGCGGCAGGTTTGAGTATGCATCTTGTGAGCCCGGTGAGTGTGCTGATACCGTAACAGTACATTTATAAATGCACTCGTAGCCCGTATAGCTTCCAATCCCCCCTACAAGTAAATTTACCGCCATTGACACATTGTCTATTACACTGCCGATCTAACATATTGCATTAGTTATTTGCACCTGTTGTTTGTGTCCTTTACAACGTCCTTAAAAACACTAATATTCCTGTTTGGAATGATTTTCAATTTTGTTTGACTGCCAGGCAGGCAGATAGAGTAAAAAAAAAAATCCTACTCCTCTTTGCACACGTGCGGTCAAGACAAATTCAGAGACAAAGTACTGTAAAACAGAAGATTTGTTTTCCGATTCATTTTCAAAATATAATATTCCATTTAAATAAGTTGTTCCTAGATCATAAACTTGCGTTTACAGACAGATGGACGAACGGACAGACATTAACCAATTGCTTAACCCCACTTTTCACTTTGTGTGTGCGAGAAACAATCTTATTTGTGGCTGCTGTATTTTTTCAGCCACTTTCTCCCAACCAATGATCTACTACATCGTGCATGTATCTCACTGGGTACTCGTAATCAGCAAGAGGCAAATGGTGATAAAGGAGTCGCTGATACATTTGTGCATCAGACAAGCTTGCAATACAATCATTTAACAAAGTAACAGTCATTCAATATCAGGTCTGTTTCTCTGTCAACATTTTAATCGACAAGTCATGGCTCATGGCTCGATCCCAATGAGACGGAATCTAGAGAGTTGTCAATCTGCTGGCTAGTTTCCAGCAATTGCACCTCATCATCTCCATCACTATTCTATCTAGTATCTGGGACATCTTGATGTCCTCTGGATGCGATACCCATGTAGGATTCTTCCGCAGCATACGAGGCACGCACCTGCAATTGCAACTCACGGCTCAGCCCCGGCAAGATGGATTCCCTTGGGTCACCAGTCTGTTGACCAACTTCCAGCAAACGTGCTTCAACATCACCACCGCAATTCTCTCCACTATAATGGCTTTTCCTGGATGTGATATGGACGTCAGATACTCCCACAACATGGTGATCACAAGCCTGCGACCCACCGCTCAAACACCAGTACGACGGATTTCTCGGCTTGCTGGTCTGCTTCTGGCACAGGTACCTTGCTATCGCCACCGTGATGCTTCTCAGTTTCTGTGGCATTATTGTTTTGCATGGATACTTTGGAGAAATAATGGTCTCTCCCCAGATTCTGCCTTTGCAAGCTCTTACATTTCTTCTGATTTGCCATGCTGAAGTCTAGAAAATTATTTTATCATAGAATTACCAGTGCTGAGTACCCATTAACTATTACATTTTGGAAATCAACAAAAATCACACGATTATGATTGCAAATGTTTTACTTTAACTAAAAAAAAAGGTACTGTACTGAAGAATAAAAATTAAAATCACTCAAGAAGGCACCAAACTGAAAAATCTCAACTCTTAATTTATAAAGCATGACACTGCACGTCTGTTTCGCACTAATTATATGGTTAGCAATTAGTCTGATTTAAACTGTGCAGATTTGCTAGCAGCTAAATTACTGTGATCATGACCGACAATTCAGGAGATGACACAACCAGTCCGCTGTTGCATTTCCCACCCCACCATCAAAGGAGAAAACAATATTTAAGCTACAATTTCACAAATATCCAGATTATATTTTGGTGGAATGCTTAATACACCTCATTTAGAGTCAAATCTACCAGAAAACTAGACAAGATCAAATAAAGAGAGATTACCCGACCATGAAAAGGGTGAGAACGATGTCGACTCTGGGTACAGCAGACGACAGGGCCCACGTGCAATGCAAATGTGGTGTCGCATGATCAAAGCCACGTTGTTCTGAATGATCTTCTAATCAAAATAATCTTCACCTTTGATGAATTAATATAGACGTAATGGCTTTTTCTAAATTTATTCAGCAAAACAACTATTCGCAGTCACCATATAGGTTGAAAACAGTGATACGTGATACCTTTGCTTTCCCCAAAAGTCCCCCTCATCCCTAAATGTTCTCCTAACTCCACAATATTTGGATCATTCCTTGAAAAGAGGTCTAACACTGCACTGCCCCATGTGGGCTTATCTACAAACTTGCTTCAAAAGAAACCCTGAACTCGGTCGAAAAATTTATCGCTGTTGTTGTCTCAATTTAGTCCACTTGCCACTGGATTGTTATTACTGTTGTTATTCTACAGCCTCAAAATATTAGGGTGTCTTAGTACATATCATATTCCTAGCTATTTCAACCATCACTCATTAATCTGTCAATTAACAGGTACAGTACCAGTCAAAAGTTTGGACACACCGACTCATTCAAGGGTTTTTCTTTATTTTTACTATTTTCTACATTGTAGAATAATAGTGAAGACATCAAAACTATGAAATAACACATATGGAATTATGTAGTCACCAAAAAAGTGTAAAACAAATCAAAGTATATTTTATATTTTAGATTCTTCAAAGTGGCCATCCTTTGGCTTGATGACAGCTTTGCACACTCTTGGCATTCTCTCAACTTGCTTCGTGAGGTAGTCACCTGGAATGCTTTTCCAACAGTCTTGAAAGAGTTCCCACATATGATGAGCACTTGTTGGCTGCCGTTCCTTCACTCTGCAGTCCAACTCATCCCAAACCATCTCAATTGGGTTTAGGTCAGCTGATTGTGGAGGCCAGGTCATCTGATGCAGCACTCCATCACTCTCCTTCTTGGTCAAATAGCCCTTACACAGCCTGGAGGTGTGTTTTGGGTCATTGTCCTGTTGAAAAACAAATGATGGTCCCACTAAGCGCAAACCAGATGGGATGGCGTATCGCTGCAGAATGCTGTGGTAGCCATGCTGGTTAAGTGTGCCTTGAATTCTAAATAAATCGCCGACAGTGTCACCAGCAAAGCACCCCCACACCATCACACCTCCTCCTCCATGCTTCATGGTGGGAACCACACATGCAGAGATCATCCGTTCACCTTCTCTGCGTCTCACAAAGACACGGTGGTTGGAACCAAAAATCTCAAATTTGGACTCATCAGACCAAAGGACAGATTTCCACCGGTCTAATGTCCATTGCTCGTGTTTCTTGGCCCAAACGAGTCTTTTCTCCTTCAATAGTGGTTTCTTTGCAGCAGTTCAACCATGACGGCCTGATTCACACAGTCTCTTCTGAACAGTTGATGTTGAGATGTGTCTGTTACTTGAACTCTATGAAGAATTTACTTGGGCTGCAATCTGAGGTGCAGTTAATTGGCGATTTCTGAGGCTGGTAACGCTAATAAACTTATCCTCTGCAGTAGAGGTAACTCTGGGTCTTCCTTTCCTGTGGCGGTCCTCATGAGAGCCAGTTTCATCATAGCGCTTGATGGTTTTTGCGACTGCACTTGAAGAAACTTTCAAAGTTCTTGAAATTTTCTGGATTGACTGACCTTCATGTCTTAAAGTAATAATGGAGTCATTTCTCTTTGCTTGGTTGAGTTGTTCTTGCAATAACATGGACAACTACAATACAGACAAAATAATGGTCTTTTCCCAAATAGGGCTATTTACTGTGTACCCTACATTGTCACAACACAACCGATTGGCTCAAATGCATGAAGAACAAAAGAAATTCCACAAATTAACTTTTAACAAGACACACCTGTTAATGGAAAAACATTCTAGGTGACTACCTCATGAAGCTGGTTGAGAGATGCCGAGAGTGTGCAAAGCTGTCATCAAGCCAAAGGATGGCTACTTTGAAGAATCTAAAATATAAAATATATTTTGATTTGTTTCACACTTTTTTGGTTACTACATATTTCATGTGTTATTTCAAAATCTTGATGTCTTCACTATTATTCTACAATGTAAAAAATAATAAAAATAAAGAAAAACCCTTGAATGAGTCGATGTGTCCAAACATTTGACTGGTACTGTAACCATAGAATGGCTTTGAAGATCAATTCACTTGTTAAACACAATTCTGAAAATGTATAAAGTGTGGAAAAAAAAATAATACTCTCCAGAAATGTTCAAATGAAATATGAAATAAACAATAACAAATAAAGAAAATAAACAATTTTAAAAAGATACTTTTATTTTCTTTGCAAAGCACAAATTCATGGTATTTTGTTTAAAAAAAACAATCTTGTCGTGGAAACTTGAACAAATGAATTGGCAAACAAGCAAAAAATAAATATATAAAAAAATTGTGGAAATTCGGTGAGATGAAAACTTGTGCAATATAAAGTCTGTTTGACTCAATATTGTACAAGTTTTCATCTCGACGAATGATGCAATGCATGAAACCGTTCCTTATGGTGTGCCTGGCAGGATGAATTCTGAACAAATTATTTACTGTAAACATCACACTGATACCATTTCTCCCCTTGGTTGTAAACTCCATTTGTGGGATTGACAAGATGGAGAAGTGTCCACACAGGGATCACAGTATCCACACCCATTTCGAGACAAGATCACATTTGAAAGACCCAGTTGTGAAATTTTGTTTTTCTCATATCTTTGTTCTGAGGGCTATGTTCAAGATTTTCACTGAACCACCGAACAGCCTCCAATTATAGTTCCATTTGTTGTAATATTCTCCAGGATGTTTTATGAAGATATCAGTGAAGTTCTTATTTATCACTCAAATTGCTCCATCACAAGCACAATGTCAGCACTCTTCAGCTCCCAGGTTCTTTTGAATTCACATTTCAGAACCTAGTTCAGTCAAAGCTCGTTACTATGCCACCCGTCGGGACCGAGCAAAAGTGGCATAGTAGCAAGAGTGGCATAGTAACGAGATTTTGTAAAAACGGCCTTATTTTCTCAAGTTACCCATCTGTAGTTAATCTTTAGACAAAATTTATTCCAGCAAGTAAAAGGCACGACTGTTGTATAAGCTAAGCGAACGGAGAACATACACAAACTAACAGAGTTCACACACTAACATATGGCATGGCGAGAAATTCACGACACACAAAGCTTTCAAGAATCGTCGGCTGGCGCATCTTCTTTCGGCGGATCTCGTGCATCTCGTTGTCTAGCCGATCGCACGCTTGCATCACACCGGGCTTCCCGCTTCTCTGCTGCATGAACTTCCGGACGGTGCTACAAGCGCGCTGGGCTTCCTCGAACGGAACGATTTCCTCCTCGACAGTTACCTCGTCATCTTCGCTTTCCACCGGCTCCTCACTGCACAGAATCTCCTCCGCAATCTCCTCCAGCGTGAAATACCCACCAGTCGCGAGGCGCTCGTCGGCTTCGAGAAAGTCAGACAGCTCGATCTCCTCGTTCTCGTGCATCTTTTCCTCGGCAGGCAGAGCTTCCCAGATGTCGGGCAGCTCCGCATCCTGTGGCTCAGTTTGGATCTCCTCTTCGATGAACTTGGCCTTCGCGAAACAGTTCCTGATCGTCGACTTGCCGACCTGCTCCCAAGCACGCCGGGCGACGTGTAGAGCGTCGAGCAACGTGAACTTGAACTCCTTTCCCTCGTCTATGGCCTCAAGCCGGCGGCATAGCAGGAGCTTTTTGTAGTGGTGCTTGAGGTTCTCTATGATTCCCTGATTCATTGGTTGCGAATTGGCTGTCGTGTTGGGTGGGAAGAAGACCAGTTGGATGTTGTTCAGCTCGAGCTCGGGAGGGTGGCCAGAGAAGTTATCGAGACAGACCAGCACTCTGCGTCCCTGCTGGCCGAGTCGTCCGTCCCACGCACGCAACATCTCCTCGAAAAGCTCCGCCGTCATCCACGCCTTCGAGTTCGCCTTGTACTTGACCGGGATCTCTTTGTTCTTGAAGGCACGGGGTTTCTTGGAATTGCCAATCACCAGAAGAGGGAACTTCTCGCTGCCGCTCATGTTTGCCCCAACCAGAAGAGTGATCCTTTGCTTTCTTTTCTTTCCTCCAGTACACCGCTCTCCCCTGAAAGCCATGGTCTTGTTCGGAAGCAGCTGCCAGAAGAGTCCAGTCTCGTCCAGGTTGAAGACGTCGTCTGCGGAGAACTGCCAGAGTAAGGGCCGGAGAACCTGTTGTTGCCACTCAAGAAGGGATTGCGAATCCACCGCTCCAGCTTCGCCCTGCACTGTCTTGAACGTGATGCCGTGGCGCTTCTTGAAATTGCCCAACCAACCGTCGCTCGCCATGAAGTCTGGGATGTGCATCAGCTCGGCCAGTTTCATCGCCTTCTCCTTGATCAGATCGCCGCTGACAGGCACATTCTGTCCTCTTGATTGCTTCAGCCACATGAGCACTCCCTCATCAAGCTTCGGGTCGTGAGCCTGCGTCAACTTCATGCGCTTCGATGGAAATCCAGCTTTGATTGCAGCCTCGATTGCATCCTTCTTGCTGAGAATGCCCTTCACGGTGGTTCTCTTAACTTCGACGCCCCATTTCTTGCTAATCTCCCTGGCCAACTTGGACTGATTCGGCTCCTTCTTCGCGGCATCGATGATCTCCTTCTTCTCCTTCAGCGTAAAGTCGGTTCGCTTGCGTTTCTGAGCTGACATTATGGGCTGAATTTGAAAAAAATGATGTCACTGTTGTACGTGTGCCTGCGTGTCTGTGTGTGTGCTCGCGCTTTTTTGTGTCTCGTTGTGCGTGTTGTGATTGGCTTGTTGTGGCTGGCATCGGGGAGAAGAATCGCGTGTTTTGACACAGTCTGACTATGCGCGTACGTATTGACTTATGTTGTGCGCAGCTGGACTGTAGTTCGTCGCTTCGCCTTTGGACGTGAGTGTGATAATCGAGCACTGCGCAATACAGACTTTTTCACGACTCGTGCCTTTTAACAGTCACACAGTAGTGGCATGGTAGCGAGAGTAGGGGGTGGCATAGTAAATTTATTTTGTATTGAATTTTGTCGGGACCGAGCAAAAGTGGTATAATAGCGAGAGTGGCATAGAAGCGAGGTGGCATAGTAACGAGCTTTGACTGTACTTGTTCATTTACCTTTTTGTTGCTACTTATTCAACCTGGTACTTGTTCAACCTGGTACCTTTTTGTGTTCTTTTAGGTCTCCATAAATCCCTTTCCAGAATTTTTGTCGTTCATTTTTTGGGGGGAAATCGACTCGGTGGAATTTTTTCAACATATTTTCAAACAGCTGGTTTTGTTTTCTTCTGCTGTCGACTTTATTGTAAATTGTTGGGGGGTTTTTTCCCCTGCGATTATTTATATTTTGAATTTTTTTTCAGTGCCTATTGACTCTAATAGGACTTTTTCTTCAATTTTACATTTATAGAATTCTTCTCTTTAGCTTTGGGCTTCAGTTTGGTTTTTAATCATTAGTTTTGTCGCATTACTAGCCTGGTGTTGGCGCAGTGGTTAGGGCAGCGGCTTGGGATCCAAAAGGTCCTGAGTTCAAGCCCCGTTGGGCCACTGAATTAATACACCAGGGGGTTGACTCAGTCTGTCATCCTTCCGAGGTCGGCGAAATGAGTACCAGTGAACGGGCCGGTGTATACCCCGGTTAAAATAGGTGTACCATATCCCTGTGTCGTAAGAGGCAACCAGGGTTGCGTCAGGAAGGGCATCCGGCGTAAAACATGTGCCAAATCACTATGCGGATCATACGGATGATCCGCTGTGGCGATCCCCAACGGGAGCAGCCGAAAGAAGAAGAAGAAGAAGAAGAAGAAGAAGAAGAAGAAGAAGAAGAAGTTTTGTCGCATTATAGCAGTGTGTACCATTTAGATGTTGATAGAGTTGTAGAATGATCAAATGTCTTGCCACAAACAACAGTTGTGGGACTTTTTCTGTTGGTTGTTACCTCCATTTGGGTTTCAAGAGGTGGGAGGAAGTTCTCCCAGAACTCAAAATCTTCACCTCCTTTTTTGATAAAGGATCATTATTCATGAACCAAACTGTGAAACTTCATTCTCATATCCTCGTTCCAAGGGCTCTTTTCAAAATCTTCACTGAACCATTGACAGCCTCCACTTGTAGCTTGTTTGGAGTGATATTCCTCGGAATGGTTTTTAAGTTCTCAGTAAGGGTTTTATCATTCCTGTAGTTACAACTATCACTGGTACAATTTCAGCTTTCTTCAATTTCCAAGTCCTCTTGACCTCATCTTTCAAATCCTGGTATTTAGTCATTTTCCTGATTTCTTTTTTTGTATACCTTGTCGAGGCTCGTATAAGAGCTAACACACAACGCACAGCAAGAGGGGAATGAGACAAGAGGGGTGGGAGAGGGAAGGACAAAACAGTGGGGAACTAGAGGAGGAGCACTCGGTAGAGTGCAAAACCTCCGCCACCAATACTGCTAGGTCACTCAAGTGAACCTGATATCCTATTCATTCAATTTGACGTCAACAGTGCTCACAGAGTTATAGTTTGCAACTTTCCCTTTTACATACTCAATTCATTCGTCATAACTAGATTCCTTGAGACAGAAATTGATTTTACGTGGGTATATCCACCTGAAGTTCCAAAATCAGCCGCAATTATAATTTTGGCATGTTTTTTGTTGTAAATCACTTATAACATGTAGAAATGCAAAAAAAAAAAAAAAAAAAAATCGAAATTTTGTTGAAAAAAAAGTTGCAAAATTTTTTTCTCCAACAATTTTTTTTTTGGGTGGAGGGGGGGTCAGAAATCACTTAAAACATTGAAAAATGCAAAAAAAAAATTCAAATATTTTTTCAAAATGGCCGCCATAGCGGCCATATTGGATTTTGGACAAAGTCCAAAATCTAATGGCATGATCCTTGGACCATACCTAATCCCCCCACCAAGTTTCGTCGAAATCCGTCGAGGAGTTTTTCCGTAATACTGTTCACAAACAAACAAACAAACAGACAGAAAGGGGTGAAAACAGTAACCTCCGATTTTCGATGGCGGAGGTTAAAAACAGTAACCTCCGATCTTCGATGGCGGAGGTTAACAAAGACATTAAATCTCTGAAAGGGAGAGCGATGGGACGGAGAACACGGGGTATACAAGATGGACATTATAGGGACTTTCAGGAAGAAAAGCAGGGAATTTGAAGGAGGTGGGTTTGGGGTGATCAACAGGGTTAGAAAAGAATGATGGTAATAGGGGGAGAATACAAATAAAAGCAATCGTACACCTAGACGGAAAGGATGAGGAGGCCTCAAGGAACCCGATAAGACAAGGTCGACGAAAACACACGAAATAGCAAGATTTTGAAACAAAACCAAAGTAGGAACACACAGTAAACATGTAGGTGAGAAACTTAACAATTGAAACGTGATATACTCTAGCGGTCAAAAGTTTTAGAACACTCCCATTTTTCCAGTTTTTACTGAAATTTAAGCAGTTTAATGTTTCAATGTACTCTGAAATTAAAACAAAGAACAAATAAACAATTGCAGATAACAAAAGAAATAATGGAATCGTTATTTTGAATAAAATTTAATCTAAATTTTTGACTCGTCAAAGTAGCCACCTTTTGCAGATATAACAGCCGAACATACTCGTGACATTCTTTCCACAATGGAAATCAAATATTGTTCAGAAAGTTCTTCTCAACACTGTTGCAGAAGTTCCCACAAATGTGTTGCACTTTTAGGTTGCTTTGCTTTCACCCTTCTGTCCAGTTCATCCCAAACCAGCTCGATGGGATTTAAGTCTGGAGACTGTGGCCATTCCATGATTTGAAGCCTACCATCTCGTTCTTTTCTTCTAAGGTAGTTCTGACATAGCCTGGAGGTATGTTTTGGGTCATTATCTTGCTGTAGGATGAACCCCTGACCAACCAGGCATAGACCACAGGCTATTGCATGGCGCTGTAAAATGTTGTGGTAGTCCTTTTGGTTCAGGGTGCCAGTCAATCTGTGCAAGTCACCGACTCTGGATCCAGCAAAAGAGCCCCAGATCATCACGCTTCCACCTCCATGTTTGACAGTTGGTGCCACACACGGAGGAACCATCCTTTCGCCTACTCGATGGCGTACAAAAACCCTGCGTGACGAACCAAAGATTTCAAATTTTGATTCATCGGTCCATAAGACCTTCTTCCAGTTTTCAGAAATCCACTGGTGGTGCTTCATGTCCCAGGCAAGACTCTTTTTCTTATTTTGCCATATTAGCAATGGCTTTCTTACTGCCACTCGACCTGTCAAACCTGCAGATCGAAGTCTTCTCTTCACAGTTGAAACTGAAACTTCCTTACTTTGACCAGTGTTAAGCTGTGCTTGAAGCTGCTGTCTTGTGAGCCGCCTATCACGCAAGCTGTTGATTCTCAGAAACTTGTCTTCTGATTGTGTTGTGGCTTTGGGTTTGCCAAACCTCTTCCTGTCAGAGTTTCCTCAAGTTTCCAAGTGCTTTTGATGGTGTAGGAAACTACTCACTGACACCTTGGCTTCTTTGCAAGTTCTCTGAAGGAAAGACCTGCACTTTTAAGGGTTATAATGGTCTGTCTATCTTCCTTTGTAAATTGTCTTTTTCTTGCCATTATGATAGCAATATACTCCTTCCTGCAGTGAAATATTGTCCAAATAATGCTTCAGAGGGTGAGCAACACAGTTTGTTCCAACACTGCTTTTATACAGACAGAGGGTTTGTGACTAATTAACAAAAGTTGGGACACCTGTAGGAATTGTTTGCATCAACTTTCAAGGCTGAATTTACTTCCATTGCTGCAGAACAGCTGCAGTTGCTAACCCATTACTTGTTTCCTGAAAAGGGCCTTTTTTAACAACTCTGAAATTTCCATTATTTCTCAGTTTTTGGTAACCTAAACTCTTTTTTTTAATCTCTGGCAGTTTACCGCTTAGCTTTGTACCATTTCAGGTTATTCACTGGACTTGAACTGCTTAAATTTCAGTAAAAACTGAAAAATGGGGGTGTTAAACTTTTGACCGGTAGAGTATAACGACTGGAAGCTCAACTTTGAGAAAGTCGGCAGAGACTCCTGAGAGAAGCTGCCGCTGCCCCAAAAGAGCGGCAGCCAGCGAAATTTATTAAACTGGAAAGAGACAGAAGGTTTGACCACACGAGGTGGTTGATCATGTATTGCTGACCAAGGATCGGGATTGCTGCCGGTTCATAGCCTGTACCTTTGGCCTACAGGTGACATTTCCGTTTCACCAAAATTGGATTTATTCAACCCGAGAGCGACAGGGAAACTAATCATACCATGACATGGGGTAGGGATCACAGTTGACGAAAAGGTAGTTGACAGCAATTCTAACCTGTACGTTTTCCAGGACAGCAATTTTTTATGGGCTCACGTGACCACATTTATTCAACTCGAGATCAACAAGCATGAGAGTTGGTTCATATAATGTACAGTTATTGCCAAATGAGGCGAAATTCGCTAATGCGTTACAAAAGCGTGATAGCCGGTCAGAAAGATCATATTCAAATAATTCCGCTCAATTCGTCACTTCTGGGATCATTTGATACCACATTTTTGGGTTTCACTCATTATAAACGCTTCCAGTCACTGGAAAACGAAGAAAATATAGAATGTTTGCCAAAAAAGTGGGGTTAACGTGCATCAGGTTTGACCGAAATATGAGGGGATAAAATTCCGTTTTTCACATAATAGCAAAGATATCACGGAACATTTCGGCTATCTAAGGTAACCAGGCATACTCGGCATCCTCATATCAGTCCTACCTGTATGTGATTGATGACACGGTCTAGTACAAAACAACAAATATCTCATTCCGTCGTTAGGCCATGACGTTGTCGACTATTATATTGTCTCACATTGATAAGGTACCACCCCACGTTCTACTATAATCGGCATTTCCTTATGATAGAACACCGATTACGGTCCTACTGCCAGGGGTACGATTATTTTCACCGTATTCGTCACATTTGGAAGTGGTTGCTGGGAAATGAGAAGTTCACGTGCGCAATATTTGACGGATCTACAGAGAAAACAAGTCATGATTTGAAAACTTCCACTGTATTAGAATAATATTTCCGTACATCGTTGATCCACTCGGTTAACTAAGTGGTGAACAGCTTACTACTTCGATCTAACGATGGCGAAATATTGGATATCGAGGCATGTTGAAAGCAAAATACTTGAAAACTGACACATGGTCAACGAGAAGATAAATCGGCGAAGATTGAACAATCATCAAGATCAAACAAAACAACGATCACTAGGTCCACCAGAGTACTTCTCTACAGCACGGTTCCGTTGTTAATCCACGGCAGCCAGTAGGACCGACGATTAACGATGATAGGAATGAGGGTGGAGTTCCTTAGGCGGGGGTATCGTCAGTGTCGGCGGAATAGGTACGATGTTCAGTAGATCCCACTGTAACGGCACAGAAGAGAAAATATTCATGTACGATCAATATTGTGATCATGTTCACGTGTACCGTTACGTTTTTTCACATACCTTCGATCCCTAACAACTGCCATTGCCTATCTGCGACACCACAATCGCCAGAATCAGTCTCGGAAGGAGTATCGGCAACTTCGAATGAGAGAGTACCGTCACTGTCATTCTGTGGAGGAGCTGCTGTAATGTGGAAGGCGAGAACAATCGGAAAGGTGAGTATGGACATTACTGAGCTCACATAGGTATTCGCAGTGATGGATTTGTGTACCGAGTGAATCTACCTTCTTTGTCCAGCGATTTCAATAGCTCTTGCGCAGACCTCTGAGTCTCTTCATCCTCATTCTCAGGGGGAATTGCTGTAATGTGGAAGGCGAGAACAATCAGAAAGGTGAGTATGGAGATTATTGAGAGAGGTTGTCACTAGGTTATCGCAGTGATGGATTTGTGCACCGTATTATCTTACCTTCTGCTTCCAGTGATTTACATAGTCGTTGCACAGACTGCTCTGCCGACAGATAGCCAAAATCCAGAGGACCATCGCTGCTGCTACCGTTTGGAGGACGCTCTGGTTCACTGCACTCTGGAGGAGTCTCAAGCACACCGGTGTCACAAATGGGAGGATTCACCAAAGTCAGAGCTCGTGTCTGCCATGGTGGCGTGTATGCCATATTCTCACAGAGTCCGGTTCGGCCTCCTAGACACTCGTCGCAGAAACAGCTCAATAAATGGACCGCGATGACCCCTGGCTTGACACTCTTGATTGCATGGAGACCACGAGTTCCTACAACAGCTGTTTTCACGAGTCGATCTGGCCGGTCTCGGCATATTTCTCCAGACTTGACAAAAATGAACACCCTCTGCTGAGAAGTACACTCATTCTTCGTAAGGCTTCTGGTGCAAAATTCGTACATAGTTTCAGCGGTGTTGATGATGGCCTGTCTTGACATGACAGCTCGTCTCGCAGCAGACTTGGCAACTCCGGATACACAGTCACTGGGCCCTTTTCCATGCCGGGAACCAAAGAAGTGCCTCTCAAGGGAGACGTTCAGATCTTTGCGCGCGTACGAAATGTCGGCAAAAGGAAACTTTGACTTATACTGGACGGCACATCCGTCGGTGAATTCCAGTACTTGTTCAACCGTCAGGCCTCGTTTCAATCTAAGATGGTCCAGCGCAAGCCGAGTGAAGTGTTGAACGGCATGAGCATCATGCTTTAGGTCGCTGCTTATGATGACAATGGCTTCCTGAATAATGTGAGAGTCCATGGTATCGGTATGCTCGGGGCATCGATAAAAAGCAACTATCGGATGTATCGTCACTTGTTCAATCGCCCAATGGGCAGCCTGGATCTCATCCTGTTGTGTACAAGCGTAGTTCTCTGCAAAGTCCAGAACAAAGGTGACAGAGTTCCTTGGAAGTCGAGAGCTGATCTTCGAGTACATGTTCTGCTGCCAGTTTGCCACGAATACGTGCTTGGCTAGTGCCTCGGTTTCTGCCTTCAGTTCGCGTACAAGATCACTCACACAACCACTTTTCGACACGAGTATCTTCTTGGTTTTTGATTGCCAGTCATGCGTGTAGGCCTTGTTCTGCCATTTCCTCCATGTAACCTCTCTATCGCCGCTGGCCTGAACTAGATTCGCGAATCTGTCATCCAGTAGCTGTACGCCACATTCATCGCAGATCCTGTCCACACACCTCAGACGGAATACGGTACTCCCTTCTTCCTTCTTACATAGGGTGAGTGCCAGGAGAGCATATTTGTCGACTATTTTGCACTCACTGTCGCTGTATAGAGACGCCACTTGGTTCAAGCTCTGCAGCTTCAGTAGTATATCCGTACAGTACTCGCACAGACATTGGTTCAGTTTGTTCTGGCGGAGCGGGAGAACATCGATAGGTCTTAACTTCTGGAACGTGCTAAGACTGACGTCGGCTCCTGGAGATATGGACTTCCAGATGTCGTACGCTCTGGACACCGTTACCTCCATGATCCTGCGTTGGGCTAAGTCCTTCCTCATGGTTCTCATGGTAGGCATTTCGCGGGAGATTTCAGCCGTTCGATACATACTTTGAATGTTCTCCACCACATCCATACATGTTAGGTCCGATCGCCGTTTCCAGAACCTCGAGCCATTGGATGGGTGATCCTCGATGTTTGTGAAGTAGCGAGGTCGCACTCCAAGGTCCTGCGCGAGTTGTCGTTTCAAACAATACTTCCCTTCCACCATGACAGCCGCCATGATGGTCCTCCTTCTTACTCGCGATATATCATCTCGACACAATTTCAACTTCCTTACGTTGTTCTGCAGGCTTTTGCATGATATTTCCCTACCAAACTCTATCTTCTTGCAGCACGTAACAGACACCCCTTGTGTTTCAAGAGCTGCTTTCTTCTGGGGTGTGAGACGCTTAGCGTTCACTAATTCGGTCACCAGTTCAGCGAACTTGCTCGCAGACGGAAGTTTTGACCAGAGACGAGAGAGAGCTTTCGGTTTTGCACTGCTTGAATAGCCAGCTTGTGCTTTCCCAGCATCAGGCGTAGTAAACATGTTGCAGGCGGCTCGATCCTCAGCGTGACTTTTGGAATCTCGAATGTCCACCCTCATTTTCCTCTTTCTGTCCCGATCTTTTTTTCTGTCCCATACCTTTCTCTGTGCTGACTTGTTCTCCCGACATGAGGCCTGTTTCTCTCTCCAATACTGCCGCTGCTTCGTCAGCTCACTTCGGGTCAAAGTCTTAGCTGATTCTTTCTTCTTGGTTGCAGGTTTACCCTCTTCTTTCTTTCTTGCATAGTACTTCCTCCTTCTTTTTGCAGCATTATCCTTATCTCTTTTCGTCTGCTCTGGTGTCTTATTCTTTCTCCTGTTTCTATGTCTCTCCGCTTCCATCGCTTTGTGCGCCGCCCAAATGATTGGATCTTTTTCCATCATCGCTCTCTTCTTTCGCATACTCCTTGCTGAGGCCGTTTCACTTTTCACCTCATCATTCTCCGATTTTGACGTTCCGACTTTACCAGTTGCTGATGTCGCTTCGTCCACCTGCAGTGGAGTACCACGGGAGCAACATCGTAGCTTGATTCGTAAGTGGGACGCCATCTACAGTGGAAGGGGAGTATGACGTTGAATATGTTTATCATCAATAAGTTCGTTGCCTGACCCCGTCATATTTTTTCCATTACAGGTATAAATTTTCTCTTCCTGGAAAGTCTTATCGCGGCATGTTATTTTGAAATGAATAAAATATCATAACGCAGCATGTTATTTTGAAATTAATAAAATATAACAGGAGTGTTTCATTGTTGCTGACGAAGCTAATGAACTTGTCAACGCACACAGATGCCAACTTCCGTCAATCAAAACGCACGTGAACACAACCCGACCGGTTCTATATACCATGTGTCGGATTCATGACCTAATAATCACTAAATGGTTAGAATTGTCCATAAGCCCGTCCTACAACTACCCATAAAAGATGGGACGCTGCTAGTGGAAGACAATCGCAAATCTAGTAATCTGTCCGTCATGACACCACGAACGTGAATGGAATTCCGTCAAAGTATTGTGCACATGAACGTAATTCCGTCAAATTCTGACGCACGTACATTGAAACCCCCCCCCCCCCCACACCATTCACAACACGAGTCACATTTTCACGCGGTCAAGTAAACCATATAGCCTAGACTGGATTCCCAAGCATTCAAAGTTCATCAGAACTGTTTATGTAACATGATTATCGAGAAATGGTCAGTATATTACATAGGCCCTAGTGATTAACGTGCGTAATTACCTTTGACAGACGTGACTTCAACTCGTTCTCACAGCAATTACGGGCTTCTTCATCAGAAAATAATGATGTGTTGTTTGTGCAGTGCCACTAGGCACACGTCTATAGCGTCATTACTTCTGTTGTACCTCGTTCACGTGACCTGCAGACCACTTCACGTGCGTAAGAAATTGACAGACCTGCATCATCAGTTTCGTCGGGCATTGCTTTGCTCGATCGGCCATCAATAGAGGTGATTCATGCAGATCGGTATACTACAATTACGATGTAATACATATAATTGATATCTTTATTGCAATGCAGCTAAATAGTAAAGCTTATCATCATTATGCCCCCCCTGTGAAACTTTGACGGACACATATTACGCACGTGAACCGAGGAAACATCGCTCCGTACGAGCAATTCGTTGATCTTTCCGGCGAAACGTGTTGCAAAACAAAGGATTCTGAACATATTCTCTGGGGGAGAGGCGATTAATATTCAAATAGACGTATGCGAGTACGGCTACTAGGGGTATGCAAATGCGTTCTACGCGGACGGCACAAAACTAATGCATTGGAATCAACGTTTTTCGGAACAAGATATGTAAAATCGGACAAACGATGAATTTCGATGCTGCGCACTTTATTACGGACGTGTCCTACGATATGTAACTACGTAGTGGGAATAGAATATTGTTAAGTGTTAAGTGAATTTAGTGTTAAGAAATAATGTTAAGTGAATTAATCCGTTCCTGGACCCCAAGAAAATCCATTTTCAAGACACTTTCAACTGAAATTACCCATGTTTAAGGTAAAATAAGATGAGTAAATGACCTAAATATCAAGTAATAATAATAAAAACAAGAAATAAATGTACCAACATGAAAATAAACTGCATTTACCTTAGTGAGGAGTGCTAATGGTACATGTGGAAGCTGGAGAGGAGGAAGGAGGGAGAGGGTTTGTTGCTTGGAAGGTGAGTCACCTTCCATAATAACATCAGGCAACTGTGCTTCTGGTGTTTCCTCTCTTTGTCTCTTCATTCCCCTAACATTAAGACCACTTGTAGAGGGCTGGGGCTCACTGGGCTCGCTTGCTTTAGAGAACCACCTTCCCAAAGTTGTCTGGTGTTGGCGACTTTTCTGAATTCTTCTGAAGTGGTCAATCACATTGTCATTGAACAAATGTATGCTCCTGTTGACCACTGCCCTGTTCGGGTGCCACTTTTCGACAATGGCCTGTGTTTTAGACCACAGGGAGCACAGTTCTTTAATTTCAGCACTGGAAATGTTCCCAATAGCTCCCTCTTCCTCCTTTTTAGAAATTTTGTCTTCCAATTCTTCTTGCTGCATCTTGTGGAGGTGCTGAAGTTCTTCTGTGGTGAGTTCATTTTTGTGATCCTCCACTAACTCCTCCACATCCTCTTCACTCACCTCCAAGCCCATGGACTTGCCCAGAGACACAATAACAGGCACAACAGGCGATTCTTCGAAGCCTTCAAAGTCTCTGGCTGCAACACATTCAGGCCAGAGTTTCTTCCAGGCAGAGTTCATTGTCCTCAGAGACACTTCCCTCCATGCTTTGTCTATGATTCTTAAGCAATGGAGGATATTATAATGATCCTTCCAAAACTCTCTGAGGGTCAGTTCGGTCTCGTTTATCACCTCAAAGCATCTCTGGAACATAGCCTTGGTGTACAGTTTCTTGAAATTTGAGATGACTTGCTGGTCCATGGGCTGGATGAGATGAGTTGTATTGGGGGGCAAGAACTTCACCTTGATGAAGCTATATTCGCCCACCAAACTTTCTTCCAAGCCTGGGGGATGAGCAGGAGCGTTGTCCATCACAAGAAGAGCCTTCATGGGTAGATTTTTTTCCTCAAGATAAGTCTTCACAGAAGGGGCAAACTCCTCATGAATCCACTCGGTGAAGAACTGCCTGGTAGTCCATGCTTTCATGTTTGCCCTCCACATAACATTAAGCTTGCTCTTCACAACATTGTTCTTTTTGAACACACGTGGATTCTCTGAGTGGTACACAAGCAAAGGCTTTATCTTGCAGTCTCCACGAGCATTACCACACAATAACAGAGTAAGCTTGTCTTTCATTGGCTTATGGCCTGGTAAAGACTTCTCTTCCTTAGTAATATAGGTCCTCCTTGGCATCTTTTTCCAGAAGAGGCCTGTTTCATCACAATTGAACACCTGTTGTGCCACATACCCCTCAGTGTTCACAAACTCACTAAATTTCTTCACAAACTTTGCTGCTGCATCCACATTCGAATGAGCAGCCTCTCCATGCATAACAACACTGTCGATCCCAGTTCTTTTCTTAAAGTTTTTGAACCACCCTCTACTAGCCTTAAACTCTTCACTATCAGCACTACTTCCAGGCAGGCCTTTTATAAGGTCAGCATGCAGGCGCTTGGCTTTCTCACAAATTATGACTTCAGCGATGGGATCACCAACCAACTGTTTTTCGTTTATCCACACTAAGAGGAGTTTTTCCATCTCCTCCATAAACTTCGATCTCTTAGAGGTCAGAGTTGTAACGCCTTTTGCCACATCAGCTGCTTTTATCGCTTCTTTATTTTTCAGAATCGTACACACGGTCGACTTCGGAAGCTCGAACATGGCAGCGAGATCAGACACACGCGTACCACTCTCATGCTTAGCGATAAGTTCTTTCTTCAACTCAATTGTCGTTCTCACGGACTTCCTCTTACTCCTATTTGCTTCACTGCTCTTCTTGGGTGCCATGGTGAATGCACAAGGGTGATACTGTAATTGAAAAAAAACAGCACAAATCAAGGTGAAAACATGAGGTAAAGTAGCGATCGACACACGAGAGATGCTTTCACGAGTACTTCCACCGACGAACTGAATGAACAAAGCACGAAGATGCGGGTTGAACAGGCGGGGAGACGCACGTGAACAAACATTAACGCTACGTTGTGTTCGGTTTTTGAAAATATGTTCGGTTTTTAGGGCAAAATTTTCTCGAAAAAATTGTTCGGATTCCAATTTGTTCAAACAATGGGGCGTTCGGATTCTGGGGGCACCACGGTACTTTGACCCTGACAGCAACCTTCGACATTGAATCCGTAATAATTCCAAATTAAATTTAATGCCAAATTTAACCAATGCCTCAACATAAACTATCTTAAACCATGGCAGAAAACTAAGGCCCAGTTTCTCAAAGCGGTAAGACGCGTCTTGGACGTAAGACGTGTCTTACCGCTTCGAAAAACCGGGCCTAAAGCTTCACTCCCCATAGCACGAACATCGGTTCTTCTTTCTTCGTCATCGTCCAAGTGGCATAAAAGATCCATACAATTGATCAGGATTGGTATTATGACGAGCAGTATTGGTCGTATTGATCAATTAATCCGTTTCGGATTCGCTCCCGCTGTCACCACTCCAGGGTTCACCATCGGTATCCGGGGAGAGTGTCGATGGGCTGGTCTGGATAGCCGTGGACGTATTCCTCGACATCAGTGTCGCACTCGTAAGGATCCTCTTCAGATTCCTCCGTCCCTGATGCAGTACATGAAGGCTTCTTCAGCTCTTCGGGTAGTGCAGGCCCAATAAACCACTGAAATGTGTAATTTCCAGTTGCATCCATTGTTGATGGGATTGATTCCGGCCGTTGGATTCGCCTTCGAAGCCGACGTCCACATCAAGGAGACGTAGTGAGCCCTATTGAGAAGTTGCAGCAGGGTACGTTTGCAGGGGGGCAAGGAAGCGCAGTTGATTTTCCTCACCTGTTCAGAGAACTTTCCCATGCCCACCATCTTGAAAAAGGCCTCTGCTCACACCTCATTGATGCATTTTGCTTTTTTATTGCCATGCACGTGGCAAACGAATCGCTCCAACCCCAGCACATCCATTTCGTCACCACACAAAGACTGAAGAGCCTTGACATATCCTTTTTGCACGATTTCAAACGGTTTCTGTTTTCCTTTTCGGTAGAAAGCAGATGTGTAGTCGCATCCTGTTAGGGCGTGAAAACCAACGACAGCCTCCGTTGTACCTGCTTCCGTATCCTCCAGTACGTGAGCGATTTCAGACACGTTTATGTAACGGCGATCGTTTCCGCTTCTTTAGTCGAGTATTATGCGGTGGGGATGTCTTGCAGCGACTGGCAACAGCATCACCATGACGTCCATGTCCGAGGAACGTACAGTCATGTCACCTGACATCGCCGTTGCAGCCTGGTAGGCAATGAGAGTGTTTGCTTCCTCATGTTGACCCTGATACTGTGGTGGAATGGACACCACCAACAACCCCATGCTGTTCACCTTCAGTTCTATACAGTTTCCCCCATTTGAGATATACACCGTTTTGTGGTCAATGATCGCAGCATACTGCTCATTCTGGACTTTTTCCATCATGAATTTCAGAAAGGCATTCTTGAAACGATAGTTTTTGAGGAGCTCACTGCCTTTCTTTTTCTGCTTTTGTTCCGGCCCTGTTATCACAAAATCCTCATCACAGCCACCACCCCGGTTCCTCCTCTCCGGATCCTTTATTGATGGCGTAACGTACTTGCCAAGAAGTAAATGCACCTCCATCGCGATACCAGCACTCCTATAAATGTGCACCATTATATCCCTCACTATCGACCAATACGTTGATTGCTTATGGTGAGGCAGAACCTCGTAGAGAATAAGACCGCCATCAACGAGATAAACCAAGGGCTGCACTGAGAGTGAGATGTCCAAGAGCGGCTCTTTTTGTTTTCCTTCCAGAACTTTGGTGAGCACTGACTTGGTCATCCTCATCACTGACCCATCGCTGTGTGCGATTGAAGGGGAAATCGATGTAATTGGATGGCTTAGTAGATCTCTGAGATCGATAACTTCTCGCACTGCGTCCATCGCTAAGACGTGAGCGAAGGCGTCTCTCACACCTTCGGTACCAACCTTATCACATTTGATCGGTTTCCGAGCGTTTTCAGATGCAAAGTTTTGCACTCTGGTGCGCTTCACAGCTTTTAGAAATCTTGACCCGTCTTCTGCGCACTCAAGCAGAAACTCTGATCTTGCCAATTTTCCGCGATGAAGAGTTGTGGTCAGGCACTTGGCCGTCGCTTCGCACTTTCACCCGAAGCCAAGTTGACGAGGGCCTCTGGTGCAGCGGGACCAAACGGATGGCATGTTTCAATGAACATCTGCTCGAGACGGTCGGCACTTTCTTTGTCTTTCTTCACACGCTGCTTGCGCAATTGGTTTGCCGGTGTTTCTCCCCTCTGAATACCGCACATTTCTTTCATCTCTGTAATGGCTATTCTGCGTTGTGTAAGGCTCACACACCACCTAAATGTCTAAATGCCTTCTCCGAATTAGACGACTCCGGTGGCTGCAGATGCGGCATCGCGATTTGCGGTCTGCTCAAGGGTTAGGTCGATCGGACTGCGGGAGTATGCCTTATTTGTACGTCTCGTGCTGAAGGCACCAGCTTGTAGTACATCCATTGCAGCTGAAACTAGTTGACTTAGCTTTTCCAAATAGAGTGAACCCCACCGAGCATAATTTGGTCTGTTCAAGGCGAAGAACAGATCCGTAAGATGAGGTAGAACTGTCACATATAGGGCGACATCGTTGGTTTGTACAGCCCTTTGTAGCTCTCGGTAAATGCGGTTGATGAAGTACACGTACACAGCCCAATATGCCACTGGCTTGCCAAGTGAGCCGTTCATGGTATCATGAAGAAACTGCTCAAGTCCTTGACGAGCCGCAGGAAATCTTCCTGTGTAGCTAGTTGGGCCAGTTTGTTCTTATCGTCCAAATCTGTCGACATTATCTCTGAGATGACTTCATAATGATCACGTCTGTCCGACAGGAATCATTCATACAGTAACTGCTCCAGGACACCAGCTGTTATCTGGTGAATGTGGGTACATCGGTTATAAAATTTACCCTTCACAAACCCATTCAATGAACCCTTGGCAAGAACATAACCCTCTGTCAACAGATATTCCAAACTGGAATTGGATATATAGGTCTCAACAGCACCAAAAAATGCTCATACGACGTGAAAGTTGCCCAGTAAAATGATAAGTTTATCAAACTTTGGCGCACGGAGAGCTTGAATGGCGAACGCCTTCATGGCAATGTTCAGACCGTACGTAACTGGGTGCCACATATGAGCATTCTCTTCAGCCACTTTCAGAGATCGTTCCATGGTAGCCTGAACAACCTTGCCAAGGGTTGGAGACGCATTTATGGGATCCATATAAGCTATCACTGTCATTGGAAGGCGGTCCTCCATAAACAAGGAATAAAATCCGTTGAACTGAGGCACCGTTTCATGCACGGACTTGATCACCCACAAAATATCCAATGCATTTGCTTCAATGAATTTATTGCTGTCATTTGAAGTAGTCGCTGCCGAAAGTGAGAATTTGACTGCTCGCAAATTCAAACAGAAAGCAGGACACTCTTTCACAATGCCTTCAAAGGTTCTTCTGGCTCTCCCACTCACAGTTGACGTCTCTCTTGACGGTCCTGCGACTATTTTGGCGTGATGTTCATCTGGAACGTATTGATTCTGGTAAGCTATGCCCACGGTAACGTGCATACTGTTCTTGCCATCCAGGGTTTCGACGTTCAATTCAAAGTTGTCCCAGGCAGTTCCTGAAGCAGAAATCAAGAAATGACCGTATCCTAATGCTTGAGTAAAATGGGGGCGTCCTGGGTAATCTTTCCGGGTTTATGCACATTGAACTGATTGTAAGATTCATCACGTTCTCCCTCTCATCCAGCAATTAGTTTTATAGCCACTTACCAGTTGCAAGTTGTGAGTCGGGCAACAGTCCTGCCGGTGTCTCCTTTTCTCCTGAAGCACAGGTGTACGCGATTTCCGACACGAGTCTTTTGCATTCATCGTCGCTCACACAATGACCAAGTCTGTTCAGTACTGTTATTGTACTCTTGCTTCCGAACATCGAAGAAAGTCCAATACCTAGCGCTGTGTTTTTCCAAGGTTTTACATTTCCCTGTGATACAGTATAGACTGCATCTGAAGAGAGCGCTTCACACTTTCTTTCCTTAGCAGCTGATGGTGCTTCGGCAACACACAGTAGTGTTCTATAGAAAAGTTTTGTCAGCGGAGGTATTTCTGGGGCGGTTTTCTTCAGAGAATCAACGGTTGTAGGGCTCGGAATTTGGGTCTTCTCCATTTGTAGAATCTCTGATCGCAACATCATTGCACTCGATCGTACCTCCTGTTCATCCGCAGTAGTATTTTTCAAAGCCACTACAGCATCATCAAAACTGAGAGATGGCGGGTAAATTAAATTCCCGGTCTTGTTCGACTCCTTGCACAGCACAGGTTGTCCTTGTAGGCTTTTTATTTTATCCAGCAACTTCTGTGTGGTGTATCCTTCTATATCCCCAGAAATCCCACCACTGGCCAGGAATTCTGATTTGTATAACTCCATTACAGATGCAACTGCGACTGGAATACGTTTTGCCAATACTTGGGAGTCTACCACTTGGGAGTCATTTTGAATGCTACCATGTGAATAGCTGAGGGTGCAACAAAATCATATCTGCAACTTGCAGCCTCAGCAACGTTACTTCGAAGGAATTTCGAGCGACAAGTATTGTGGTACATGCCCTCGGAAGCCACTAGGTCGTCCGTTCCTCGAGCAAGCGCCAGAATTTTCTGACTCAAAATAGAATTTGGGTTTGCTCTAGCACATGCCACAACTGATTTGCTGCCAAACATAGATAGCATCAGGTTCAATGGTTCAAACGATTTTCCACATTTGGATCGTTTTTCTTTTGAAGAGAAAACGCAGCGTTTGTCAACTATGACACCTCGAGGGCTCGATTTTAAAAAGCCAGACACTGAGCGTGTCTTTTTAGCTGGGCTTGGAGGTTTGCTGCTTTCATCCTCAGCTTTACGTTTTTTCACAGCACTGAACTTATTGAGACAGGTCGAATGGTATCGCAGGCATGAATAGTCTGGGCAATTTTGAACCCTGTACGTAGCTTCCTGAAACATGTCTGTTTGGAGACACTTTCGTCGATCCGAGGCATTTTGCACCCTTGACCACTGCTCGTCATCCTTGATGTGTTTTAGCGGATTATCATCTTTCTTCTGACACAGGAAACAAACCTAAAATGAAGAAATCTAGCGTAATAAATTCGCTAGGCAGTAAGCATGCCAGGAGAATAACACAGCACAAAATGGGTGTGGTGGTGGTGTTTGGTCATTGGAGTGCTCATTGAGATTTTGTCAAGATGGTATATTATGGGATTACTTTACAGAAATGGAATTATGCAGCATTGAATCTACTAGAATGCACTGAAAATATTCCAGTGTGAGAATTTCAGCCCTTTGACGCGCACTTTTGGGGAGCAATGCAAATGGGTGAGCATAGCCGGCGCACTTGGCGCGCACAAATGCACACTTGGTGTTGGTACGTATGGCCGCATGGCGATTTATGAGGTATACGCACCCGTGGAGTGCGGTGCCCCTCAATTTCTTATCAATTTCCTGTCTGCAAATAACTAGGTTAGAAAAAACAAAGTCAAACCGTATGTGTGAGTGAGGAAGTAAAGATGACAGAGAAAACCCAGTGCATGAGTTACGTTGGCTTACAAGCACCAACACTTGGAGCGCAGAAAATTACAACGCATCGTATTGAAAATACTCACCTCATCCTCCATGATAACATCCCCTAGGAGCCCTCAAACTTCCATGGTAAAGACTCGTTTCACTTCACTGATCAACCACTACATGTAAAGACTTCCGGGTGGCTCAGGTGGTCAGGCATCCTCGTTACAAGAGAATACACGCACGGGAACGAGGCTGACAGTCTGGCAGCCGGCGTTTGGGCGGGGTCGGGTCAGTTTCCCCATCCTGAATGGGGTAACTGGTTCAATGTCGAAGGATGCTGTCATGGTTAAAGTACATGAAAAGACTGCTGTCATTGGTATTTTGGTGTTTGGCAATATCATTAGATCATGCTTAACTAAATTCGATGCTTGTCGCATTTTAGTTGAATAGCGTTGGTATATTGTACCTGGGTCAAGGTCAAAGTACAGGGTGAAATTGCTGTCATTGATATTATCGTATTTGGCAATAACCGTAGATTATATGAACCAAGTCTCATGCTTGTCACTCTCGGGTTGAAGAAATGTGGTCACGTGACCCCATAAAAAATGCTGTCCTGGAAAACGGACAGGTTAGAATTGCTGTCAACTACCTTTTGGTCAACTGTGGGCAATTTTGTGGGCCAAATAGTGAGGGTGGAGGTCAACTGTGGGCAACTGTGAATACCCCATGTCATGGTATGATTAGTTTCCCTGTCGTTCTCGGGTTGAATAAATCCAATTTTGGTGACACGGAAATGTCACCAGGAGGCCAAAGGTACAGGCTACGAACCGGCAGCAATCCCGATCCTTGGTCAGCAATACATGATCAACCACCTCGTGTGGTCAAACCTTCTGTCTTTTTCCGGTTGAATAAATTTCGCTGGCGCTCGGACTACAAGCCTGGAACGGCAAAAATCTTGGATTTCTGTTGCATTTAGTCCGAAGTCATTGGGAACTGAAACCTCAATCAACAATGCTGACTTTTCCTTTTTGTGTTTGAGTACTATGTCCAGATGCAATGCTTTGTTTGCAATGCCCATACTTTGATGGGATCATCTCGACATGCGTGATATGTTCATTTTCAAGGATTGGATTTGATCGGATCTGTATACATCTGTTCTGACATGAGATTTTACATGCTGAAAAGAGGTGACTGGTACTTTCTGTTTCTACCCAATAAAACCTGCAATTTTTTCATTTGGCTGCATCGCACCATTTTCTGAAAGGCATTGGTGTAGTCTCCTTGGTCGAGCATTTATGATGCCTTGTTCTCCATCCCAATTAATTTGACCTATTCTTTGTCGATCCCTATCCTGTCAAGTTATTTTGTCAATATTCCTGCTCTTTTGTCATTCTCCCATTTGTCAGAGCATATCTACTGATATTTATTTTTGTAGTTTTGCTGGGTTTTTTTCTTTGCAATCATTGGGGCTGTGTTTGTTTCTGGTTCGTTTTCCTGTGTGGTATCCATAATTTGCAGCTGTTTTGGAAGTTTGTTACGAAATGGATTATATTAACCATCCCTTTTCTGGTTTGTTGTTTTCTTGCTCATGTACAATTATCATCCGATAGCCGGTTGTGCTTTTCACAAACTCCACTAATCCTATACACAATTTTCTGTGCACTTGCTTAAGCTCCATCAAACCACCTCCTCCTTCTCATCTCGATAAGTACAACTTCGGTGCATTGGTTTTTGTGGAATATCTTTCTCGTGAATAGAAGCTTCCTTCCTTTGGTGTCTATATTGGTAATCTCCAATTGTGGCCAGTTTATAATTGCACAGCTACATTGGAAGACCAGCACTACAACTTGGTTTATAGCTTTGCTTTTGTTTCTTGAAGAGAGGAATGACCTCAGAATTTGTCTTATTCTGCGTAGGTACTCTTTGCTGATTATTTAACGCATTTTTTTTGTGTTGTACTTGGGGGCCTTCTTCTATTCCAAAGTATTTGTAGGATGCTTCATTGTCTTATTTCTGTATTGTTGTACTTTGATCGATTGAGATGTTGCATGGTCTTTTTGTTTTTCCTTGTACAAATGTGCATTTGGCAAACTTGTCAAGACCAAACTCAATTTGAATGTCCTTTGAATACTGCTTTACTAATTTTAGTTGATCTGCCACTATATTATTTGGTGCGAAGAGTTTTAGATCATCCATGTACAGTAGGTGTGTAACCTTTCGTATTTCTTTGGTCTTATTTTTCTTATTATTATTTTCTTATTCTTCTGTTGCATGTCGGATTGTATGCATGTCCTTGTTCATTGATGAGGTTACTCAGTCCATCCAGAGCCAGACAAAACAGGAGGGAGAGAGGCTGTCACCTTGTAAGATACCACATTATATCTTTACTCCTGGAATTTCAATCTGTCCTTCCAAGTAAGGTAGTATCAGAGTTGTGTTCCAGAGCATCATTGCTTTCTCAATCAGTGTGACTATTTAGGGGTCAATTTTTTATACTGTACTTGCAAGCATTTTATAATCCCTAAATGTGGGATAAAGACCCGCAGCCAGGGGCATCAAACCCATGTGAACGAGGTACCAATGTTGCACCCCATGGGATGTTGGGACCCACATCACTAACTCTCAAACTGACCGTCTGCTGGGATCTGGTAGGTGGGTGTGACCCCCAGGGCCTTTATAGTGACCCCTGAAAAAGGGTCTAGATCATGTATTCTAGGTACCGGCTGAAACCAATTCAGAATCGTGCGTTATGATTCCACGAATATGAAGTGACATGTGACAGACGTTTTGAGTGGTGGAAACCCCCGGCAGATGCCCGTAAAGGGACCCTGAAAAAGGGTCGAGATCATGTTTTCTAGGTACCGGCTGAAACCAATTCAGAATCATAGTCTGGGTTCCCCTGTGTACGAAATGACCCATGACAGACGTTTTGAGTGGTGGAACCCCCCGGCAGACGCCCTTTAAGAAACCACTTTTGTGACCCCTGAAAAGGGGTCAAGATCATGTATTCTAGGTACCGGCTGAAACCAATTCAGAATCATAGTCTGGGTTTCCCTGAGTAGGAAATGACCCAGGACAGACGTTTTGAGTGGTGGACACCCCCTGGCAGACGCCCACCCCTGAGCAAGTGCTCTAGATCACTATATTGTGCCAATTGAGAATCGTTGGGGTGACACGAAATGTCCCATGGCAGACGTTTTCGGTAGGAGAACCACTCGGGTAATCAAAAGACATAGCACGTAATCTCGAGTCAACTATCAATACAGGATATAATCATATTGCAAATCGACTGCATTCTGTAACTGTCTGCTGCCAGTTAAAGGGGCACACCCGCGAAATAAAAAATACTCAAACCACTGAATAGCAATAACACCTCGTACCATATCGAAGTAAATTAGCAGAAATATTCGACGAAATATCGCGGATTTTGAATGAATTCCCATATTAGTTTTTTGCAAACAATTACGATTACTTGAGAATGCGTAACTTTATGGGTGTATGGGCTATTTATATCTTTGCTGTAACTGTTTATGACAACTCTCAAGTCATGCAAATACACATAGCTTTGTCTAAACCACTTTCTACTGCGCTGGTCTCATCACATATAACACGCTAGTCTCTCTGTCGTCAACACTCACTCACAGTCCACTACTGTCTCTGTAAACTCTCACCTAATTACATCGCTCACTGCTGTCTATATCAACTCTCACTTATAATACATAGCTCACTGCTGTCTGTCTATCAACTCTCACTTATAATACATAGCTCACTGCTGTATCTATCAACTTATAATACAGCACAGTGCTGTCTCTACTTTCACATAGGATACATAGCGAGCTGCTGTTTCTGTCAACTCTCACTTATAATACATAGCACACTGCTATCTCTGTTAACTATGACTTATAATATGTAGCACACTGCTGTATCTGTTAACTCTCGCCGCACTGTCTCTGTAAATTCTCGGTTATTTCAAACTATCGTCGAATCAATCTGTCTCGCTATCTTCCTCGCTCCATGGCTCAGTGTCGGTGTCGTCTTCCGAAACATCGTTATCTTCAGTGTCGGCAGTAGTGATGGAGTCGCTAACGTTGGTGTTGTCTCGAAAGAGATCGACTGGCACTTCGGGTCCCGAAAACCATTCTGGAACGAGACATTCACCCTCTCGTCGCCATCCGTAGTCCAGAGGATCCAGGCCCTGTGCCGGATTTGCCGTCGTGGCACGACCCCACAGCATGCTGACGTAGTTGGTGCGTGCAATCTTCTTTGCCAGACTTTTCTGGCAGGGTGGTAGGAGGGCGCAGTCGATCTGCTTCATGTTCACCAGCGGCGTATCCTGCAGAAAAAGAATGCATGAAAAGTGTCACTCCGATGAATCAGATACAGGGTCAGTTACAAAATACTTCTACGGGCAATAAAGTAAACCAGAGTAGAACAGTGCAAGCTTTACTGACCTGATTGATCTTGCCGGTCATTTGCAGTAATTTGGCATGTCTCGCCTCATTGATGTCGACCTGACCGCTCTGTCCGTACACTACGCAGGTGTACTCCTGTAGAGTAGGCTCATCTGGTTTGTCTGCGGTACTGATGTTTCGGAATGCCTTGATGAACCGGCCGGAACTGTCCTTCATGAGGATCTCCAACGGCCCAACCTTTCCCTTACGGTAGAATGCCGTCGTGAAGTCTGTTCCAGTGAAGACGTGGATGGCAATGATTGCCAATGACAGTCCAGGTTGCATGGCTTCCAAAGCCTTTACGATTTGATTCAGATCGATGTATCGGCGATTGTTGGCAACGCCACAGTCCATGATCACTGTTGGTCCCTGCGTACCGCTCTCTACATGTCTTCCCAGCATATGAATAAGGATGGCCATTACATCTGTATCTGATGCTCTGACCACAATACATCCAGCAACATTACTGGCATGAAATGCGATCAGAGTATCCGCTTCTTCGTGTTTCCCTTGAAGGTGGCTTGGACGATCGACAGTGATACACTCGTTCTGTGCATTGTAGATGTAGCGACAGCAGTTTCCACCGTGCGACACAATCAATATCTTTCCCCCAAGAATCGGGCCATATTGATTCTTTCCCCATTCTTCGAGGACAAACGCAGCCAATTGGTCTTTGAAGTTACCATTCTTCAGCAATTGCTGGCCACTTTGTCGAGATACTTGTAAGGGGCCGCTGATGACGAACGGACGATCCTCTGCGCCCCGTAACCTCCGCTCAATTTCCTTGATAGACGATCTGTCGTATGTATCGAACAGGACGTGTATTTCGACACCCGGGTTGGAACATACTTTGATCAGAAGACTCCTTGCCATCGCACCGTACGTTGCGCTGTTTGTAATTGAGAGGAATGTATGCAGAAGTAGACCGCCATCCACCAGTGTTACGTCAACGGGAGGGAGATCGGATTGGGTGTAACCATGTTGAAGCGTTTCCAATTTTTGCAGAAGTTTGGCCTTGCACGTTTTCAGCGGTGTGCCATCAGAGTGTGCAATTGCAAGTGGGTACTGCGTTACGGGAAATGTCAAAACGTGTCTCAAGTCGAATGCAGTATGCTGGGATATGATCACGACCATGTGGATGAACATATCTCTAACCCCCTCTGTCGTTTGCTTTCCCTCTGCGGTCGATGTTCGTTTTCGTTTAGTGTTCTCAGCAGCAAAATTCTGGACTTTGCTCCTCGACACGCGCCTTAGGAGACGCCCGTCGTCTTCCTGACATTCTTTTTCGAATTTCTCATGAAGTTTCTTTCCTCGTGACATGGTTTCAAGCAGATACGTTTTAGTTTCCGGATCCGTAGCTTTCCCCGTTGCAATGTTTATGAGTGATTCTGACGTGCATGCTGGGGCGCAGAATGGGTCACATGCTTCGGTCAATGCGTCTGTCAGTGCATCCATACTTTCGTTGTCCTTCCGTATCCTAGCAGCAGTGAGTTGAGCCGCAGGTGACTCCGTCGTCTCCAAGCCAGACAATCGTCGCAATTCCCTTACGGCCATGCCTCGTTGTGTGGTTGTAATGCACCAGCGTCGGACTGCTTTCTCAGAATTCCTGAAGGCCACTATACCTCTCATTGGCGATGCAGCATCCCTGTTAACTGTCTGCTCAAGACATATGTCGATGGCCGTTCGTGAGAAATGTTTTTTAGTGCGACGGATGGAGAAGGCTCCGCGTTCAAGAATTGCACGGAAATGTGGTTCAGCGTTGTGCAGCTTGTCGAGGAAAAGCGTACCCCAGCGGGCGTAATTCTGTCTGTTCAAAGCGAAGAATATGTCGACGAGTGTAGGCAAGACGGAAAGGTACCCACTGACATCGTTTGTTCGAACAGCGCGCTGCAAGTCCCGATACACTCGGTTAACTATGAAGACATACGTGGTCCAGAATGCTGCCGTTGGGCCAAGACGTCCATCCATCGTTTCATGGAAGAAGGTTTCATATTGCCTCATGTGATCCTGAATGATGGGATGCTCTCTAATATAGCGTTCGAGGTCGTCGCTCTCTGTAGGGCTACTGTCGAGGATGCTTCGGACTTCATTGATGCGTTCCTGACTCACTGTAGTGACGAATTGGTCGTACAGTTTTCTTTCTAATACGTTTGCAAGGATTTCATGAACTCGTGCACATCGATTATAAAACTTTCCGCGGATGAATCCCATCAGCGAACCTTCGGCTAATACACCCGACTCTACCAACAAATATTCCGCTCCCGATTCCTTGATGTACGTGCCGAGAGCACCGAACATCGCGAATTCAACGTGGAAATTACCGAGAAGGATTAGCAGATTATCAAACAGTGGGGCGTCAACAGCTTGAATAGAATACGCCTTCAGGGCTACAGCAAGATCGTACGTTACTATGCCGTATTCCTGATTTGTTTCAGACGCTACATTTAAACTCCTGACCATTGTCTCCCGGACGACATCGTTTTGTGTTGGTGGTTTGGCGATGGGATCCATGTAACAAATCTTGTGCAGTGGAAGTTTGTCTGTCACAAACTGAGAGTAGTAACCATTGAAAAGAGGCATCGACTTAACGCGTGACTGTAGGAACCAGAACATGTCAATAGGTCGTAAACCATGAGCAAGTCCTTCGGTCAACTGCACGTCGGCTCGATGAGAGATACTGAACTTTACTTTGTTCAGAGGTGTCCGGTACGGTGGAATCTCCCGTTCTTCTCTGACAAAACTTCGCAGGTTTCTTTCATCACATATATCGGGCTGATGTTCTGTTTGCTCGTTCTCAATCGGCGCTTGATTTTGGTAGCATATTCCAACCGTTGTGTGCAGTGTGTTCTTCCCGTCCAACGTTTCGATATTGACGTCATAGTTGTCCCACGCGAGCCCTGTTCCAAGGTCAGCTTTCAATGACAGGCCGTCAGGAGTATCGCGGTTTTCTTCTGATGCGGAATACGCCATCTCTGTTTCCAGTCGTTTCACCTCATCATAGCTTATTGAATGACCGTGACGATTTAGCATTTGAAGCGCCAGTTTTGATCCTGTTAGTGTTCCTAGCCCGAGACCGAGGACGGTCTGTTTCCAAGGACGAATCGAGCCTTTGGAAGTATTATACACCGCATCAGAGGACATCGCTAACACTTTTCGTTCGATGTTTTCGTTCTCGTTCTGTTCACGTAGCCCGCAGATCATGGTTTTGAAGAACAAAGGGATGGATTCCGGTATCTCCGCTGAACAGGTTTTCAATGTGTGTAGTGTCGTGGGTGTAGGCCTTTTACATGTTGGCATCGACAGGATTAGGGATCGTAGATATAGAGCGGTTGCGCGAATCTTGTCGTGATGTTCAAATTTCTCGCGATCTTCGTGGAAGCTGACTCGCGCATCATTGTCAGACATTGCCGAGTTGTACATAAAATTACCCTGACGCTTGTCGTAGAGAGAGATAGATAATCTCGCACCGAATCGGTCTTTGATTTTGCTCATTAACATCTGAACTGAGTAATTCTCAATGCCTACATCACCGCCACAGCCAATGTATTCCGCACGATATAGCTCGATTAACGTACTGGCCAACATTGCTCGACAATTTCCGATCACTTCCGTCTCAATCAACCTTCTCATAGTTTCGAACGTTTCCGCATGAAGCTTCCGACCAGTACGTGGGGCGGCAGATTGTTCAACAGATTGGTCCGCTTCCTTGAAGAACAATCGACGACACGACTTGTGGTATTGCGCTTCGTTTGCTATAATATCGACCTCGCCACGAACCACTGATTTCACTCGTTCGTTGTTGCTTCGTGGAGCTGCAGCAAAGATTGCGTCACGACCATCTGCTGTTAAACATTCGGACAGTTTCTCGTCTCCACCGTTCCATTTCTTTCTCACTTTCCCACAGAATAAACATGTCCCCTTCAGTAATCCTTTTTCGTCAGTAGCAGGTAGGAAAGTTCGTTGTCGCGTCGTGGGTAATTTCGCCGTTGGCTCATGAACTGATAGACCAGAAGATGACCGACGCTTGACAGCAGTGAATGTTCTGTAACACTGTGTATGGTACACCGCTTCGCTTTCGTCAACTCGTGTCAAAATTTCAGATGTAGCATCGCTGTAGCGGTCGGATGACATCTGCCTTCGAATTTCAGCCGCCTTTTTTATGGAACCCCATAACTTGGAATCAAATGGTTTTAACGGAACCGTTCCACTGATCTTACATATGATACACACACTGGGAGCTGGTATCACCATTTCGGCTTGATCCGTTTCCTCCATATCGATACTCTGGAAAATCATCACAATTTTCAATGTATTGGTAAATTCTCAAAAACATAGTAAATTTATATCAAAGTCGAGACGGCGCGGAGGATTTCGCAAAGGTGTCATTTCTAACAAAGTATATATCATAATATTTATATGTTCTGAATAGGCAATACAATAGTATACAAATAAATCATTATGAAGCGTTAATCGCCTGGTGCGTACTTTTCTAGTGCGTCTCGTGCGATGACGTCATAATTCTGCTGTCTACTCTCCATATGATTAAAATTATCCCACACGACACAAAATGCAGACCGGCGTGTACATCATGGATACGTAATCATTATATCAAAATATGAATATAAATAAAACACGTTCATAATGAACGGTTTTTCAGTCTACATTGTATACACGCTGTATCCAGAAACAACTCACACGTGTGTCTTATGTGGGATGCCAGTCCGTAACAGTACATGGTATCGTAAATTCATTAAATCGTCATTTATATGCAATAATGGAAATTAAAATATTGACAAATAGGTAATACTTACTGTTATGTATCTGTATGATGCTTGAAATGATAAATTATATGGCGAAGTTCCGTATTGTTGGAAGAATTTCGCCCGAAAACAAGATTCAATGCTACTACTCATACTATATCAATGCGACGTAGGCCACGTGGCCGCCAAAACTGAGAAAATACCGCGCTCTGACCTTCATTTTCAAGGCGTGGGCATGCCGTTAAACGCCGGGTGGAGGCCAAGGTCACCGTCGTATTTTTAGAAGCGTGCCACTTTCAGTTGCCAAGCAACGACATGCAACGAGCACGGCGAGGTGTCCACAATCAAGGTCGAACTGCAGTCTCCGAAACCCGGTCTTTAATCAAAGACACACCAACTGGACTTTGATTGTTTAAACAAACATCTGTCGGCACTTTTAGGTTTAGGAAACAGTTTTAACAATATTGACTTGGTTTCACAGGAGCGGATCCATGATTTACGTGATGGGGTGCTGGGAAAAAAGGCACCTCAACTCTCCCATGACGTCAGGGGTCACACTAAGTGGTTCCTTTAAGGCGTCTGCCGGGGTTTTTTCCACCACTCAAAACGTCTGTCCTGGGTCATTTCCTACTCAGGGAAACCCAGACTATGATTCTGAATTGGTTTCAGCCGGCACCGAGAATACATGATCTAGACCCCTTTTCAGGGGTCACAAAAGTGGTTCCTTTAAGGGCGTCTGCCGGGGGGTTTCCAACAATCAAAACGTCTGTCATGGGTCATTTCGTACTCAGGGGAACCCAGACTATGATTCTGAATTGGTTTCAGCCGGTACCTAGAAAACATGATCTCGACCCTTTTTCAGGGTCCCTTTAAGGGCAGTTGCCGGGGGGGTTTCGACCACTCAAAACGTCTGTCAAGTGTCACTTCATATTCGTGGAATCATAACGCACGATTCTGAATTGGTTTCAGCCGGTACCAAGAATACATGATCTAGACCCTTTTTCAGGGGTCACTATAAAGGCCCTGGGGGCCACACCCACCTACCAGATCCTGGCAGACGGTCAGTTTGAGAGTTAGTGCTGTGGGTCCCAACATCCCATGGGGTGCAACATTGGTACCTCGTTCACATGAGTTTGATGCCCCTGGCTCCCGGTACAAGATGGGTTTCTTCAGATTTTGGGATAAGAAGAGTCTTGCCTTCTGTGAACCATTCATCCATTAACTGTTCCCCTTGAATGAGTTTGTTAAATGCTTGAACATAGTGAGGGTGGAGAGCATGTAGTTGCTTCAGCAAGAAGTTTGGAATCCCATCCGGACCTGGGCATTTGAAGTTTGGTGCTTTTGCGAGATGTTTTATAATTTTTGGTTCACGAGCGCCAGCAAGAGTGACTACTATATTCCTTATGTCTGTGTGTCTGTAGGTATGTCTGTCTGTCTGTCTGTCTGTCCAGAGCACAACTTCGTGGGATGTGATCCGATTTGGATGAAACTTGAATATGATGTTGATATCAATGCCGAGTTTTGTCTTCCTGGCGATGGACGTTTCACGGCCATTGTGGGCAGAGCCACGCCCACTCGTAATTTTTGTTTTTTTTCATATTTTTTCTCGAAATTCCCGCTCGACACATTGTGCGCATTTGCCACATGTACAACATATAAAAAATTCAGTTTGATTCGGTCAATTTTGAGGGAGAAGATTTTGCGAATTTTGGCATAAAAATCATACGACCACCCAAACATTGAGAGCTGGGATGACAATATTTTTTATGCATAATCTTGAGATCATTCCCCACCTAAAGTCTTGAAATCATTTTGCTCTATCTCGAGCACCTTGCCCGTGGCGCCCCCTTCAAGTTTGTTTTTACGCTGATTTCATCAAAGTATGGATAATTAATCAGAGGAGTGCGAAATGCCATATAGCCTATATGACGTTATATTGTTCCTGAAATGTTCCAGAGGATGTTTTGCACCAAAGGTCATAATCCTTGACCTTTCAAGGCCACAAAGGTCGAATTTTAAAAGTTGTGGGAATCGAACCGGGTTTTCGACCTTCTTCGACGAACTAACTCCAATAAGCGATAGCACATATCCTGTTTCCTTATTTTAATGTCCACAACATTGTTTTGTGACCTTTAAAGGTTATACAAAGGTCAAATTTTGAAAGTTGTTGAACGAAACCGGGTTTTCGACATTTTGCAGCAAATAACGTCACTCGTACCACATCATGTTGATCATTTTTATAACATGGTCAAAAATTATCACATTGTCTCATCCTTGATTTCTGAAACAATCTACATCGTCAAATACCGCTCGTGAACCATCGTCGCCTCCTGGCTTGTCTCATCAATTACCATTGGGTGCATTACCTGTGGATATTGCTTTATATTTTCTAAGTGTTGTATCCAATCTGCTTCCTTGTTGTGTTCTTTTTCTTCTTCAAATATACCTTTCCATAATTTTTCGAGGTCCTTCGTTTTTTTGTTTCTTTTTAGAAAAAATGCCCTCTTTTTTTTGGATTAGTCTTATTACTCTTATTATTCCTTTCCTTCATATGTATTCTTTGATGTCGAGTTAAATGTGAGGAATATATAAAGGACTTGCTGCACAGGTAACACTTGTAGGGCTTCTCTCCCGTGTGTATTTTTTGATGTTGATTTAAATACGATGAAAGAGCAAATGTCTTGGTGCACACTGAACACTTATAGTGTTTTAATTCCGGATGTATTTTTTTATGTTGCTTTAAAAATGATGGATGATAGAATGCCTTGGTGCATACAGGACACTGGTAGGGCTTCCCTCCCTGATCGTGTGTCCGTAAGTGCACCAAGTATGCTGACTTCTGAGTAAATGGTTCATTGCATATCATACACTTGTGCAGCCTTTCACGAGTGTGAGCGTACCTTTTGTGATTCTGGTAGTTGAATTTATTCTGATAAAATGTATTACATATACTGCATCTGAATGGTGTCTCTCCAGTCAGAATCCTCAAATCTAACTGTTGGGTTAAGTTCTGCTCAGAAGCTTTAATGCATATACTACACTTGTACGTACTTGCCACGGTGTGGGTATTCGTGTGTTCCTGAGGTACGGAAGAACAACTAAATAATTTATTGCATTCAGTGCATGTGTGTGTCTTTTCACAAGTGTCAATATTCACCTGCACCTGGTCATGATTACATGTCTGCTCATTATCATTGAACATCCCACAGTGACTCTTCTGATCCTGCTGCAAAGTTCTTTCGGTGAAGGTATTCACATTCTTGGTACAGAACCTGCTGAAGATCCTCATTGACTTCTCTGGAGATCATTCACAGAAAGAAAGTCAGTAAAGTTATGAGAGATGTGAAAACAGAAGCAACACAAAAGGTATGGATCTCAAAAAAGAAAATATCATTCAAAAAGAAAATAAATAAACAATAATAATAAAACTTTGCTCCATAATCAATTTATATTTTTGAATAAGAATGACAAAAGGGTGTACCAGTGGGGAAAGAGGAAGAAAAGCACAAAATTAATGAAACTTTCACTAAAAGATGAACAAGAAAGAATTCTGCAATGCACTGTCACCTGGTATCCTCTATAATCTTACTTTAAAAAGTAAAATTAACAGCGATATGAAGGGGGATGTGTTGTGTTTGGGGCTCGAATGTGTCAACCTCTCTCTTAAGATGTTAAAAATCGAATCCAAGGTGACATACAAGATTTTAATAGGAAGTAAATTTACAACAACCAGGATTCTTGAATAATTGTATCTCCTGGTATTCCTTCTGCAGATTTGGACCAAACTTACTGTAGATAGATTATACAAAAATGGAAACCCCAAACCTTGGAGCAGACCAAAAAAATAGGGTCTATTAGATTTGTATGAAACACCACATTGATTAGAGTAATAGTACAACGTTGGATGATAAAAAAAATGAAGCTGACAAAGAAATGCTGTACAACTTATCTGAGGCGAAATGCAACATGAAGATAGGTGGATAAACTTATTGTAAAAAAAACAAAACTAAAAACAAAAACCTGATAAGTGCTAAAGTAAAACTTGGGCTTGAGAATCCAAACAACTTTAAGGCTGTGATGTTATTGATGCAAATGTTAAGACCGAGGAGCAAACAAATATAGTTAACCAATTAAATACATAAATCAACAAGAAAAACAGCAGTCAGAGATTGCAGAACCTTGCCAGGACTTCTTTTGAGTGGTGTATTTTTTTATAGGTTTGAGGGTAAATCCAATATGGCTGCCAAACCATGTGTTCGATCAAGTAAAAATTTAAAACATGTATCCCCCATCTCGACTACATCATAAATGTGAAGTTTCACAATTGATTAAGCGGTTCCAGAGAAATCATTATTTAATATTTTCTTCAATTTAATATGGCTGCCAAACCATGTGACCTATCAATTATTCCTTAACACACTTGAACAACCATGGCTGGGGAACACTTGTATGAAGTTTGCCCTCTATTTGTCTTAAAGATAGAGGTCCAAAGTTTTTCCGTTTTTCCAATATGGCTGCCACACCACGTGACCGATGACGTCATAATTATCATTTCAACATTCTACATGAATACTTGCACCAATGGTGAGAATGTCTCAATCCGACAAGCGGTGGCGGAGACGAAAGTTCTGTGCGGACGAACACCCAGACAGACAAATGGCCCCAAATGCAATACCCTCTCCTTTGGCGAGGGTAACTAGAAGGGCACTGGGTAGAGGGCATACCTCCGCCACACAATGCCTGATCCATGAGAACATATTGGGCCCAATACATTTTTGAAATATCATGCTATATATCTATCATTTTTGGCCCTATCTCTCAATGGTGAAGAATCACTTTAACAAGCTCGAATGAGCCAAGCTCCTCGTCCTCTTAATTATGACGTCATAAAAACGAATATGACGTCATTGTGATGTATCAGGTTTGTGATAAATTATCTGTGCTAATGCCCGGCTTGATTCCCGCAAACAAAATTCAAACAGCTTGCCTAGTTTCGGAGATAATGGTATAGGCTATTTCCATTACCGGCGATATTATGACATCAACTTTTTTTCTAGGAAGAATTTCCAAAATCGGAGATGGTCACTGCCTGCGCGTGGACTTTCTGCATATACATGGCAAGTTTCACGAAGATCCAATGAAAACTCTGGGCTGTGAAACAAAAAATGTCAAAAAATAGGAATGACGTCATAAAAATTGATATGACATCATTGTGATGAATTATATGTGCGGTAATTCATCTCTGCTAATGCCCTGTTCGATTCCCACAAACAGAATTCAAAAAGCTTGTCGAGTTTCGGAGATAATTTTTGAGGTGATTTCCATTAGCGGAGATATTTTGACGTCATAACTTTTTTTCTAGGAGGAATTTTCAAAATCGGAGATGGTTTCTGTCTGCGCAGGGTATTTTTACATATATATGCCAAGTTTCAGGAAGTTTTGATGAAAACTGTTGGCTGTGAAACAAACTAGTTTCGGAGATAATGGTATAGGCTATTTCCATTAGCGGCGATATGACTTTCACTTTTTTTCTAGGAAGAATTTCCAAAATCGGAGATGGTTACTGCCTGCGCGTGGGCTTTCTGCATATACATGGCAAGTTTCACGAAGATCCGATGAAAACTCTGGGTTGTGAAACAAAAAATGTCAAAAAATAGGAATGACGTCATAAAAATTGATATGACGTCATCGTGATGCATCATATGTGCGGTAATTCATCTCTGCTAATGCCCTGTTCGATTCTCGCAAACAGAATTCAAAAAGCTTGCCTAGTAAGAGATAAGTTTTTAGGCAATTTCCATTAGCGGAGATATTTTGACGTCATAACTTTTTTACGAGGAGGAATTTTCAAAATCGGAGATGATTACTGTCCGCGCAGGGTATTTTTTACATATATATATGTGAAGTTTCAGGAAGTTTCCATGAAAACTGTAGACTGTGAAACAAACAAACAAAAAATGCCAAAAAATAGGAATGACGTCATAAAAATTGACATGACGTCAGAGTGATGTCTCGTATGTAAGGTAATTCATCTCTGATAATGCCCTGTTCGATTCCCACAAACAGATTTCAAAAAGCTTGCCTAGTTTCGGAGATAATTTTTTCGGTGATTTCCATTAGTGGAGTTATTTTGACGTCGTAACTTTTTTTTTCTTGGAGGAATTTTCAAAATCGGAGATAGTTACTGTCTATGCAGGGTATTTTTTACATATATGCGCCAAGTTTTAGGAAGTTTCGATGAAAACTAGGCTGTGAAACAAAAAAGTCCACAAGAACAACAACGTGAGTAAGACTTCGAGATCCTCCACGAGGATCTAAAAATTTAATAATTATCTTATCCAGATCCGGATTTGGATCTTCACTAAAATCGAATCAATTTGCCTTTGTCACACATCCAACCTGTCCACCAAGTTTCATCCGAATCCATCCACGACTTTATGAGATATCGTGCTATTGTTGTGGAGCTGGGTGTCGGTTGCGAGCATGACCGCTAGGTGGAGCAGTAGGGTCGACTCTAACGAACACCCGGAATCTAGATCGTACCTTTCGGGAAACTCCGACAGGTACGGGTCCCTTACAGGACCATGAATCGTCAATAATTCCACCACGTGGGACAGGGTTATTTGCCAAACTTCAAAATACCGAGAGACCCACGTGGCAAGCTACCGAGTATTCACACCCTCGACGTGACTCGAACGGGACGAGTCGTTTCCGTGCTCGACCCGTGCGTAACCTGAGCGGATGGTAACAGAGGTCCCGTCGGTCCAAACGTACATTTACAGTAGCAACGGCCTTTTTAATCACCCAACACGCACCGTGTTAAACCAATGAAAGAAACACAGAAACGAGCTGAGACATTTCACACATGGATATTTATTTACAATAGGTGGGGAAGGAACACATAAGAGTAGAGTTAAACCGACTAAAGCAAGGCAAATAATGTACAGCGAAAGCACTTATCCAATTCCAACTTACAGACGGGCCCACACACAGACACACACACCCAAAAATAAAATGGACCCGATAGGTCTTCAGCCGGTAGAGCCGGCCCGGGGTACCTGCCCCGTCTTGTGCGGTCACACCGACTCGAATCACCACGGTGGGACTTGAACTCACGACCGTCTGCAGGGCCCTAATCGGCAACCGCTCACTGGCTTTGGATGCCAGGTTGGGAAATGCCTGGACTGAGAATGTCCTCTCCCACCAGGAACGTCTCACACACGATCCTCGTTGCTTGGCAAAACGCCACGATCGCTCGAACTGGCCAACGCTCCTGCCACGAGCACACCGTCTCTCTCCGGCGCCCGTCCAGATAATCACCTCTTCCTCTTCAGGAGGGAGGGATTTCTTTTCTCCCCCTTGCCTCCTGATTGGATGGTCCTCGGATAAATCGTGGCTGCCTCCCGATTGGCCGGGGCTGAACACTCCATCTGGCTAAGGCGGAGCCAGCCTGAGGTGAAGAGCTTCCTGATTGGACAAGGGGTGGAGTCGGAGCTGAGGCGATGAGCGAAGGAGATATGTTGGTATTGTCGGCTTCGAGATATAAAAAAACAAGAACAAATGTGTCCAAGAGCCGCGTCCTAAAGGCAATAACAACAACTTCCGATATTTCGTCACGTACCTTGTTGGAGCCAATAGCGAGACCCGTCATGGAGGCTTCTGTTCATGACGAGAAAATCGTGTATTTACAAAATTACAACACATTAAATGGAATAATCTTTAAATAGTAACGTGAACTTTCGAAACTTTAAAGCAAATGTCTGTATATATTTAAAAGTTGATGATAGATGCTCTCAAAAGGCACCCTCAATGTGAGGATATGTACAGGTGTTTAATATTTAAGGAGATCCGGATCCTGTATATAAAAGAGCCGAGTCCTAAAGGTTTTGTCTTCACCAGAACAACAAGAACAACAACAACAACAACAACAACAACAACAACGCGGAGCTCTCTTAGAGCCAGCGTTCGCTACGCGAGACGCGGCAAAAAAGACTTGACTATAAAAGAAACCCTCAGCGCACACATGACATTCCCGTTAGACATGGGGGATGGGACCCTAACTAGAAACACACACTTACCGATATAACTGTTCTCTAGGGACTACTGAATGTTGAGTGCAGTAAACTTCCAAATTCGTAACACTATATATCGTTTTTGGCCCCATCTCTCAAAGATGCAGAATCACTTAAAAAAACTCGTCGCCAGATCAGGATCCAGATCTTCAACAAAATCTAATCAGTTCATCCTTGTCATACACCCAACATGCCCACCAAATTTCATCCGGATCCATCCACAACTTTTTGAGATATCCTGCACACAAACAAACAGACAAACAAGCAGTCATAGACTGGTACTTACGAAATCGTCAACTTGACCTCTGACCTTCTCTAA
>NC_140977.1:48114047-48119047 GCF_056783735.1 Eptatretus burgeri | reverse complement strand
TATTGTTCGTACATTGGTGGTGTATTATCGGGGGCTTCCTCTTCTTCCTTCCCCTCTCCAGACGATAGGCCCCGCCCAGTCGGCTGAGGGGGAGTGGCCTGGAGGGGGGTAGAGCTGAGAGGGGAGGAGTTTTGTCAGCTTCGTAAAAGGGGCGTGCCCCAGAAAGAAAAAGTAGTTCAGTTAGGGTAAGAAAACTGAGAGGACGGAGGTGATTCTGCCGTGAGAGAAACAGCAGTTGGCTTTGAGAGGCAAGCGGAGAAAAGGAAAGACAGGGGTGATTCTGAAGAGAAGTACAAAAACTGCAGTCGGTTTTGAGGCGTGCGCGGGCTTCGAGGCGAGGAGAAGAAGGAAAGCGAGTAGTGTGATCGGCAGGGAGAGGACCTGGCTGCGGTGTGAGTCTGGAGTCGGCTTCGAGAGGAGGTGATTGACAGGTTCAACTTGTGTGCTAATCACAGAGCCTCTGTGCCTTCTCACCTCACGGCTCGACAACGTCTTGGAATCCCATGGACCCAGCCTGCGGAGCCTGGCACCACGATTTGGCCTTGTCTGGTGAACTACCAGGCCTGGACTTGTATGCTGGACCTTGAGAGAAATCAGCTGAAACCCATCGTCGATCTGACGGTCTGGTGCAGTCGACCTCGCGGGGTTTGAACGTACCGAGGCTGCGTGCGCGTGCGCTGCCGGGAGTAAGACTACGACACCTCCATTTTGCCACACGGCGTGTTCGAGCTGGGGGCTCGAATCCATGGACATCCACTTGTTACGCGCGACATTCATGCTTTTGACACTTTCCTCTCATCCATAAAACATCACCAAGTACTCTGTCTTGTCTGCATGCTGTCTGTCTGTCTTGTCTGCATGCTGTCTGTCTGTCTTGTCTGCATGTTGTTTAAGGTATACCTCGGTAGGGACCCCCTCAAAACCCGTAGTTCCCTAGTTAAGAACGGGTTATAGATTGATAAAAACATAGTCGTGAATATTTTGCTTGTGTTGTTAGGGTTAGATTTATTTCCACACAGGCATGCAAGCAATGCAATGAATTGGGGGGGGGGGGATGGGGAAAAAGACACAAGCAAAACCCTACAGCCGATGTCTATTATGTAATGTACATGCACTTAATCAGTTTGTTTTCGAATGGACAAGGCATCACAGACTGTCATGCAAACCTCAAGAAAGAAAGGAAGAACCGGGCTCGTGAGCCTTTATAATTTGCTCGGAGCCGGGATGACCAAAGGGGCTCCGAGAGACCGAGCAGGCTACCTGGCCACCCTCGTTGGGTCCTGGTTCGGCGACCCTCTGCCCGTACTCCAACCTCTCCAGCTCTCTTCCTGACTCCACCACACCAGCGCAGCGCGAACTCGAGCGCTCTCTCCAAGCACTCTTCCCGACTCCACCTCGTTCTGCAACTCGTTCTCCATTGTCGACGACTCGGCGTCTCTTCAACCGCTCAACTGCCTTGTCGGCTAGCGAACGCGGCCCTTTATAGCCCCCGAGGCTTCGCTCCTTCACCTTTGACCCTTCACCCCCAGATGACTCCGCCCCTTTCGCCGTTTTGATACGATCTTGCCGTCAAACGCGGCCGTGTTAGGAATCACCGTCTTCACGCGAACATGTTTGGAATCACCGGCTTCACGCGGACATGTTTGGAATCACCGGCTTCACACGGTTGTGGTGAAGATGGTGAGGAGATGATGGCGGTTGTGGAGAAGGTTGTGAGGAGATGATGGCGGTTGTGGAGAAGATGGTGAGGAGATGTTTGTTTGTTGTGGAGAAGATGGTGAGGAGATGTTTGTTTGTTGTGGAGAAGATGGTGAGGAGATGTTTGTTTGTTGTGTCGAAGATGGTGAGGAGATGTTTGTTTGTTGTGTCGAAGATGGTGAGGAGATGTTTGTTTGTTGTGTCGAAGATGGTGAGGAGATGTTTGTTTGTTGTGTCGAAGATGGTGAGGAGATGTTTGTTTCAAATAAAAGACAGAAACAGAATAACGGCTAACTGAGGATGCACAGCCCGGCACACATCGATGGGGAAATCTAACCTGGAACACACACTGATCGACATAACTGATCTTCGGGGAACCTGAATGGTGATCTGTGAAATTCCACAACTGTAACAATATATACATGTACACACATATATATGTGTGTGTGTGTGTGTGTGTGTGTGTGTGTGTGTGTGAGAGTGTGTGTGTGTGTGTGTGTGTGTGTGTGTGTGTGAGAGTGTGTGTGAGTGTGTGTGTGTGTGTGTGTGTGTGTGTGTGTGTGTGTACATGTATATATTGTACACACTAAAAAGCAAAAAAAAAACCAAGCTAAAAAAGCAAAAAAAAAAAGTGTCTGATCAAGCTAAAAAAAATTATGCACATTATTGGATCATATTAGAATAATTTTAAGCTTGTGGAGCAACATTCTATTTTTTTCGACTTTTTTGGACCACCCTCATATATATGTATGTGTGTATATATATATATATATATATATATATATATATATATATATATATATATATATATATATATATATATATATATATATATATATCTTCTATATTAATATTTCGGCACACCCCTTTTTTGTTCCACCATCAGATTTTTTTTTCTGCATGAAATGAAACAAGCTTTGACATATATATAGTAATGATATTATTGTCTTCCTTAAGAGGCCCCTCAAAATTCGTTTTGATGATTATGGTAGTTAAACAGTTCATGTTCTCCATTTGCAAAATGGGAGGAATTATTGCACAAAAAAGAAATAAAATTGTTTCCCATTTTTTTGGAGGACCACTAAGATGAGTTCGGCTCAGAATCACGCTCCATTTGGGGAGAAAACAGTTGAGTTCATACCTGACGAGTTTGCACTTTCCATGTGCCGTAGTTTCTTCACAAAACCATGACTTTCTGACTAAGTACAAAGTGTTTCTTTGCTGTTTTTATACATGGTTGCCGTTTTGAAATTTTCATCGACCGATACCTGCTGCCCAGCCGGACCAACTGCCAACAAAGTATCGCCCGGTCAGTTATGGTTAAACCCAAAATCATGATCATCGTTTTAGTGTGGAGGTGAGTACTGACAGTGTACTTGGGTCTTTTCCGGGTGGGTACGGGATTGAGCACGTGCACATAAAAATCTCGGGTCTCCGCATAGTGGCGTACAGGCTTAAGTCGTACTTCTGTTTACTACCGTAGAAAATCACAGAACCATCCGATCGACATGCTGTTAACAGTTTCAGAATCAGCTAAATTCTACAACATATGAATATGTAGACGAAACTGATCCGGCCAGCTAAAATCTACAAGACATGAATATGTAGACGAAACTGATCCGGCCTTTTGGATCACTTTAAAGTAGGGTGCCCTGTAATTTTAATGCGCTCTATGGATCCTCCGGAATTCACGAATGGTACACGTTGTGCAGTCATATATATACATATATATATATATATATATATATATATATATATATATATATATATATATATATATATATATATATATATATATATATATATATATATATATATATATATATATATATACCGAGGAAGTTCAGAAGTGTACGGATTCGCATCTCACCATACCCTAATATAATATAACAACTAAATAAATAACTAACATATTTTTCGTGAATCATTGAATCTAAAACACTAGATGTTGGGCCGGCTAGAAATAAGTTCAGGCAGGAGTGGAGACAGCAATAGAGGCGGAGATGATAGTGGTATTTGGTAAATGAGACAAAATATTCTAATAGTTTGTAATTCCATTGATTGAAAAATTAGGGTATGGTGAGATGCGAATCCGTACACTTCTGAACTTGCTCGGTGAAAATGGACTGCATTTTCGAACTCAGTGGGGTCGATTTACTCTAAGAAATGTTTAGACGGACAACAAATTAATTATAGATTAGAAAATATCGAAATGAGTAGGATTAGTTACTCAACTCCAGTAATGATAAAACTTGTTTTAGGTAATATTTTCGAAATGGTAGTGAATTCAATGTTGGTGCAGTCATTTCTTAGAGTAAATCGACCCCAAAGAGTTCGAAAATGCACTCTATTTCCACCTCGGACATCCAGAAGTACCTGTAATCGTACCTGACCAATGACCATACCCTAATTTAACCAATTCATGAAACTAAAAGTCGTCATATGGAGCGACCTCTAAATCACCTCCGATCAACTTACATTTTTTTATACGCGTTATTGAATCATAGTGGAATAATTTAAGGCTTGTGGAGACATCTGAATGTTTTGTTTTGTTTTTGCTGTTTTTGGACCATCCTAATAGCGAACGCAGTGAGCTTCATACTTAACACGTGCACGTGAGAGAATAGGAAACAACAACAACAACAACAACAACAACACAATACCCTGGCTATTTGGAATCTGTGTCGTTAGCTATGACCTTTTGCTTCCGGTTGTTTTTAAACGCTGTGCGGTGTATAAACACGATTGGGTGTTATTTCTATCTTGTGAATATTACTTAACGCGTGCACATGAGAGAATAGGAAACAACAAAAACAACAATACCCTGGCAATTGTGAATCCGTGTCGTTGGCTATGACCATTTTGCTTCCGTTTTTTTTTGTTTCTGGTTTTTGTCATGGGGAATGATTCATGCCGGGAGATAAAGGCATTGTCGGAGACATGAAAGACCCAAATAATATCAGACATGGCGTATATTTCCTCCACTGATTTCAATAAAGATATCTCCCGCATCATCAAAAAATAATTTTTAATCGTGATTTACGTTTTTTGATCGCTAATTCCGAAGTAACCGGAAATTGCGTATACAGTTGTGAACAAGTTGTAGGTAAAGTCAGAAGCGAATGTAAGAAGAATACTACGTTCACTTCTAGTATTTATTTTTTTAGATGAGATCCTGTTCTTGGCGGTGTAGTTGTTGTTGTGAAGGTAATGTAGAGGTATAATGTTGAGGTAATATTAATTTTTTTAGATGAAATCCTGTTCTAGGTGGTGTAGTTGTCGTTGTGAAGGTAATGTTGAGG
>NC_140977.1:48059047-48111547 GCF_056783735.1 Eptatretus burgeri | reverse complement strand
TAACTGCACGTATATTAATGAAATAACTGTCTGGGGGTCACTGTATGATGGATGCCATTGCCTTAGAGGCATGTGGTTTTCAGAACTGCAATATACAAATATATATATATATATATATATATATATATATATATATATATATATATATATATATATATATATATATATATATTGTTGTGGTTACCAAATTCGCAAACCACCATTCAGGTCCCTTAGGTGAGGTATCTCGGTAAGTACATGTGTAGTTAGGCCCAAACCCGTTGTCTAGTGGGAATACATGTCATTTATGCGTGCTGCGACTCTTCAGGATAGCCGTTTTTCTTTTACTATCTTTATTTTGGACCAACCGCCATGATTACCACCACAACCACAACATCAACCACCACCACAACCGCCACCACAACCGCCACGACCTTCCCGTCACACCTCGCAACCGTAGCATCGCCACCGTTCTTGCCCCGCTGTGGGTACCGGTGTTGGACTCATGCAGAACGCGCGTCGAACAGCGTGTACAAAATCACGGATTTTGTGCTTCAAAAACGGATCAAAAACGACACACGCCCACTTTTTGCCGTCCAATCGGTGAGCGAGGGGCGAATTGGCCCCGCCCCCAGGGCGATCGATATATGCAAATTTGTGGATCAAAAAGCCTTCACGCCCACTTTTTCTCGGGCCAATGGGGAGCGAGGTGAAAGGTCAAAGGGAGGGGGTCAAAGGCGAAGTTACGGGGGGATAAAAGGACGGTGTTCGTCAGTCAGAGAGAGTCGCGAACGAGAACGAGAAGGAGTCGAGAACGAGAAGGAGTCGGAACGGAGGGGACGAGTGTGGAAGACTGGAGCCTGAAGCCTGCAGTGGCTGGAGAAGCTGAAGAGAGTCGGACGAGGGGGTGCTCGCGTCGGTGCCAGGAGCTGCACGCCCGAGGGAGGCCGGCAGCGCGACCTGGCCGAGGTGGAGACGCACACCAGGGATAATAAAGATCCTCTATACCCCGAGCATCAGCAACCCCCTCCTGTTTCCCCCCGCGCTGAGATAGTGCGACCAAGGGGGCCCCTGCTCCCGCCCCCTGCCCGGCACTGTCCACGAGGCCCGCGGGTTGCGGGCCATCGCCGCTCCGCGTCTCATCACCAGACGGGTAGGCCCGACCCGGTCTCGGCCTCAGGCCTGCCTCATTCTTGAGGGTATTTCTTTTCCTTGGTTTTGGGTATGTGTTGTCGGCGCCGTCTGTGAAGTAGAATTGTATAAGTGTTGCCGTGTGCTCGGTAGTCGGTATTAGCTCTGCACTGTGTTTTCACTTTTATGTTTGCTTTTTGTGTAAATGGAATTGTGTTTTCTTTTTTTGTGTGCATTTGGTGGAATTGTATTTGTGTGCTTTCCGTTCGTCGCGAATAAATGTGCTTTATTGTTGAACTGTTCTCCTGCTTCGCTTCGTCTTTTCCTCCATTGAATCCCCATCTTGCTTCACGTAAAGGGTTGGTAGTGGGCTGAATACGCCCGATAATTAATCGAACCGTCGAGGTCGACGATAACACCGCTCGGTTATTCTGATAGTACGGAACGGGTCGCTTAAGTGGCCCGTGTCCGAAGTCGACCTGCGGCGAGGTGCGATCGCCCGGTCTACCCTCCGCGTGGGTACTTAGGTAGTTCGAATTTGGCGAGCAACCCTATCCCACGCGGGGGCTGATTGGCTCGATCGCGGTGAGACCGAAAGGTCCACCCGTGACTGGTTCCCGGCGTTAGTCCGAGAGGGTCACGACTGGATTGTCCGTCCGGTGGGCGACGTGCCGCGATTCGAGTTACGTGGCCGTCGCACGCCGGCGGGCGCAAATACCGCAACACTGGTGTCAGGTCGTGCGATACAAATTCATCGCCGCCCTCGGCACTGGTATCGGAGAACAGGAAAACGGGCTCTCCTGTCTCCTGCCTAAATTCACGGGAATCGGTCCAGGGTGAGAGGAGCGACCCCGATTCCCTCCAAATTACGAGCGAGTTAAATTAACCCTTCACGAGAAGCAAGATGGCGTCTCAAGGCGCAGCGGGAGCCGGGGGTATTAGAAATGTATAGGTGTAATAATGTAGAGTCCATGGTCCAGGATGGAATCCCCGTGCAGGAAATGTTGATTGTGCAGGAACACGGCCTCGCCCAACTGAACCCAGGGCCCGACGTGGGTGCGGCAGCGGCCGCGGTGTATGACACCTCCCTCTCCACCAAGACCCTTCCCCAACCCCTGCCGAAACGGCTCACTCAAGCGCACCCGACGTGGCTCAGCGAGCTAGCCATGCTGGCGGCAATGACAAATGAAATAAAAAACGAAATGAAAGACATGAACAAGCAAATGAATGAAGTGAAAACGACGATGGATGCGAATACACAACAAATAAACGAAAAGATGGATACAAATACAAACGAAATGAAAGGCATGAACGAAAAGATGGATACAAATACAAATGAAATGAAAAACGAAATGAACAAGCAAATAAACGGAATGGAAGCAAACATGAAGGAAGAAATAAAAGAACTACGGGGTGAGACGCAGAACATGGGCCGATGCCTGCAGGCGGGCATGAAGGCCGTCAGCAGGGAACTTAAAATGGCGACTCCACGTGTCGGAACGAACGAGCTGGGAGGGGGTGCAGCGGCTGACAGGCCAGCGGTGGAGGCGGGTAAGAAAATAATTTGGGAGACAAGAGACGAGGTGAAAGTAATTGGGAGGGAGAGAAAAGAACAATTAATACGGAAAGCAAGGATGAGGTACGCGGAGATCGTGAAAGAGCAAGGAGTGAAAAACAGGGAAGGACGGGAGCGACTTAAAGAGAAAGCAAGGTTGACCTACATAAAGATAATGGAAAGACGCCAGAAAGAAGCAGAGACCAATAAACACGATGAAGACGGGGTAAGTGACGCGCACACACACACGGAGGTAGTGGAGGACAATGGGGGTGAGCTCGCGGAGCGTGTGGGGACCCAGTGCGAGCACCTGGATGGCCTCCTCCAGGAACGAGGGGAGGGAGTATGCCCCCTTGAGGTGAGTCACGACCAGGTGAGTTCGGTCGTGCTTCGCGAGGTTGAGGGGACGGGTGCTGTGGACGGGTGCACGGAGAGCTTGGGGGGTATAGAGGCCCCGGAGACCCTTGTGGGGACACGAATCCCCAGTGTGGTTGTCCCTGTGTGTGTGGTGCAAGGTGTGAGTGCGTCCCCGTGTGTGGAAGCGACCCCGTGTGTGATTGGTGTGGTGGCGATTGTGCCGGAGTGCGTGCTTCCCAGCACGCCGTGTGTGGATGAGGCACCGTGTGTGAGTGAGGCACGGAGTATGGATGAGACACCGCGGTTGAGTGCCCCCGCGTGTGTGGATGAGGCACCGCGGTTGAGTGCCCCCGCGTGTATAAGTGAGGAACGGTGTGTGGATGAGGCACAGCGGTTGAGTGCCCCCGCGTGTGTGGATGAGGCACGGAGTGCGAGTGAGGAACCGCGGGTGAGTGCCCCCGCACGCGTGAGTGAACGGCCGTGTGCAAGGTCGCTGTGTGCAAGGGAGACCGTGTGTGTGAGAGAGCGGTATGTGAGGGAGATGTCGGTTGGCATGCGGGAGCACGCAGCCGCATCTCCCGGTGTGAATGTGATGGAGTGGACTGTGTGCGTCGTAACACGCAGGAATGCGTGGGTCGAATGGAGACGGAGACGGCGACATGGGAGGAACGAAAGCCGAGTAGCGGCTGTAGTTGTTTCGGGAACCGTGCCAGGTTCACCCAGCAGTGAGCACGAGGTCCGTGCTGTGCAACGCACGAGACCACCACGTGCTCGCTTGCGAGAGTGAAGTCCCGGTCCGGAAACGCACGCGGTGGATTTGCCGATCCCGCGGACGGACAAAGTTTAGGCAGGATTATGGATTTGGACCGGACGGGTTCTCCACGCGATCGTGTGTGTTAAGCTCCAACGGGCAAAGCACATGTGTTCGCGTGGGGAACCCCTCGAGACGTGGGGCTTGTGTTTTTTTTATGCGCACGGTGACGCCATGGCTGCACGTGGGGTTGGAATCCGGCAGGAGAGGTATCCCTGCCGGATGGTGCCGTCCAAGGAGGGACGAGGAACACGTGCAGCTGCATGACGTCACGGGCAGGTTCAAAGTGCGCGAGCTCTGAGTTGCCGCGCTGGTGCTGCGCAGGTAAAGAAAATAAGGAAAAGCAAGCCTCACTTTCGGGTGCACAGGATTCCTGGGCAAGGGGTGGAAGACCCCCTTACCTGGGCACAGGATGGAAACTAGTTAGGGGGAAGGGTTAGCTTAGTTAGACCGACTTCATGGGGCAGGGGTAAGTCCTCATGGAGTCCGTGGAATGGATTAGTTAGAGGGATTGTAGCCAGATTTAGGTTGGGAAATAAAATGATTTATTTTGGAGACAGAGACAGACTTTGGATGTGTAGAGGGGACGTAGCTTAGCAACGTAGTGTTAAAAGGGAACGTGCTATAGTTTAAGGGACGACGTGGGAGCACGAGTTAGTTAGGGGATGCAGATAGAAGGATGGCAGAGTTCAGCGGTGTGTGTGTTGAAGAGTTGGTGAGTTGTGAGGCATGTGCTTGGTGAGTGAGTGAGGCCAGCGGGTCTGTGTGAGTGGAGTGAATGGGGAATGCATGGTGCGATGAGTGATTGGGGGGAGGAGTGACTCCCGCCCAAGGGACCCCGGGGTCAGAGTAAAGTGAGTTAGCTGGGTTAGTCAAATTGAAAAATGGAGGTCGTTTTGCTGTTGGTGGGAAAGTAGGCTCGAAACCCATTTGGAGGGGTGCAGGAGCCCTGTTGACGGGCTTGGGAGCGTGGCTGCGAAAGGTGAGTATCGCTGAGAGGGTACCCCGGGCACCAGGCTAGTCGGCCACGGTAGGCCATGGGCCCATGGGGGGCCGGGATAGAGTAGTGGGCACGGGTGCGCCTGCTTGGTGCGGGGGCCCGGGGCGCCATTAGCCGCGTGGGCAGTGTAGTGGGCACGGGTGACCCTCGGAAAGGGGCCCGGGAGGCCGGCCTGCCACGTGTGCGTTTCAGGGGAGGTGCCATGGGGGCACTCCCCGGTGTTAGGGAGCTGGTAGGCTCGGAGGCAGTGTAGTGCCCGGGGGTGCCATAGCGGGAGATTCTGGCAGAGGGTCGTGCCTGCCAAAGGGAGCCACGTGTCCCAGCCAGGAGACCGTGTGAGGGCACGGAGAGAAAATTGGGGGCGAGGCCCGAAATTGTAAGGACACCAACACAGGCGACGGGAATCTGGGTTGTTAGAACCAATAGTTTAAGCGAGAGGCGCTGTTGAAAGCCCCGGGGTAGTTTAACAGTTAAATGGTTAGGGTAGATTAGGAGATGTACCCTCCGCACCATCCATCCCCTCGCTGTCGCTAGTGGGCCGCTGGACCCACTTTGGGTTATAGATCGCCGAACTCTGGGGAGGCCATTCTGAGGCTTCGTTGGGCCTCGACACAGGACGTTAGCTCTCCCTTACTCCCTCCGGGAAGGGAACGTAGGGGTTGGGAGTAGGCTAGGTGACAGGATAGGTTAATAACAAGGACGATAAAGGGGGTTAGGGGACGATTTATAGTGGGGAAGTAAAAATAAAACAACAAAAAATAAGTTGGGGCTAAATTGGGGTTTGACAAATTAAGGGAGTGGGTATGTACAGTGACAGGCAAAGGCGATAGGTTGGGAGGGAGACAGGTAGGTAGGTCCGAGCCCGCTTCCAAGTGGCCAGCACCACCGCACTCCCTCCACCAACCTCCACTGAACGGCAAAGGCTGGCCAACTTCATCGGCTGGCCGTGTTTTTTCTTTCGAGGCAGAGGCTGGCCAGCTTCATCTGCAGCTGCTGTGCTGCAAGGCCTGTGCCGGCTGGATCGTCTGCCGGCTGGCTGTTTTTCTGGGCAAGGCCGGCCAGTTCATCTGCTGGCTGTTTTTCTTCAAGGCCTGTGCCGGCCAGTTCATCTGCCGGCTGTGTTTGCCTGCAGCGGCCTTCTTCTGCGGGCTGTGTTTGCCTGCAGCGGCCTTCTTCTGCGGGCTGTGTTTGCCTGCTACCTTTGCCATGCCATGCCCACTGCCCATGTTCACCGCCCCGTTCAATTTTTGCTTTGCCCCCCCTGTTCGTTTCCATGTGCGCCAGGATCAGAAAGCAACAGTTTGCAAGCTGCGAGAACTGCCCTGTTGGCGGCTACAACACGGGCCTGCAGTGACAGCCCGTGCACCGTGTTTTGCGTCCATCCATTCATCCATTCATTCGTTGTGCTCATTGCGTGTGCCACTTGAGCTGGCACGGAGACTGCGTTGTGCAGCCCATGCACCGTTGTGGTTCACTGCATTCAGTTCAAACCGTTCATGCATCCATTCGTTGTGCTCATTGCGTGTGCCACTTGAGCTGGCACGGAGACTGCGTGGTGCGGCCCATGCACCGTTGTGGTTCACTGCGTTCAGTTCAAAAGGGAAGGCCTTGGACTGCGTGTGAGCAGCCAGCCACGTTCCCTGTCACCTGCATTGTTTGAGCCAGAGACTGCATGTGGGCAGCCTGGCTCCCTGCTAACTGCTTTCTTTTTGCAGAGTTCAGTGATCCTGGGCCATGGTTTAGTGTAAAATTTGTAAGTTAAGGTAAGATGTACTGTAAATATGAGTGCGCCCCCGGCATGTATGTCTTAGCGCCGGCAATTTTATTTAAGTCGTCCGTGTGAGTGAGTTTGTTTAGATAGTTACGCAGCCCTCAGGTTATTTATTTTGGGGACACGAATACCATGAATGTCGCACTCAGGGATCCGTAGGTAAAATGTACTAGGGGAAAACTACACATGATGGCACACGAAAATTTGACGACTCGGGACGAGTCTGTAAAAAGGGAAGGGGGTAGTGTTGTGGTTACCAAATTCGCAAACCACCATTCAGGTCCCTTAGGTGAGGTATCTCGGTAAGTATATGTGTAGTTAGGCCCAAACCCGTTGTCTAGTGGGAATACATGTCATTTATACGTGCTGCGACTCTTCAGGATAGCCGTTTTTCTTTTACTATCTTTATTTTGGACCAACCGCCATGATTACCATCACAACCACAACATCAACCACCAACCACAACGCCGCTTCACCACAACCGCCACGACCTTCCCGTCACACCTCGCAACCGTAGCATCGCCACCGTTCTTGCCCCGCTGTGGGTACCGGTGTTGGACTCATGCAGAACGCGCGTCGAACAGCGTGTACAAAATCACGGATTTTGTGCTTCAAAAACGGATCAAAAACGACACACGCCCACTTTTTGCCGTCCAATCGGTGAGTGAGGGGCGAATTGGCCTCGCCCCCAGGGCGATCGATATATGCAAATTTGTGGATCAAAAAGCTCTTTCACGCGCACTTTTTCTCGGGCCAATGGGGAGCGAGGTGAAAGGTCAAAGGGAGGGGGTCAAAGGCGAAGTTACGGGGGGATAAAAGGACGGTGTTCGTCAGTCAGAGAGAGTCGCGAACGAGAACGAGAAGGAGTCGAGAACGAGAAGGAGTCGGAACGGAGGGGACGAGTGTGGGAAGACTGGAGCCCGGCTGCAGTGGCTGGAGAAGCTGAAGAGAGTCGGACGAGGGGGTGCTCGCGTCGGTGCCAGGAGCTGCACGCCCGAGGGAGGCCGGCAGCGCGACCTGGCCGAGGTGGAGACGCACACCAGGGATAATAAAGATCCTCTATACCCCGAGCATCAGCAACCCCCTCCTGTTTCCCTCGCGCTGAGATAGTGCGACCAAGGGGGCCCTGCCGTTCCCACCCCCTGCCAGGCACTGTCCACGAGGCCCGCGGGTTGCGGGGCCATCGCGCTCCGCGTCTCATCACCAGACGGGTAGGCCCGACCCGGTCTCGGCCTCAGGCCTGCCTCATTCTTGAGGGTATTTCTTTCCTTGGTTTTGGGTATGTGTTGTCGGCGCCTGCCTGTGAAGTAGAATTGTATAAGTGTTGCCGTGTGCTCGGTAGTCGGTATTAGCTCTGCACTGTGTTTTCACTTTTATGTTTGCTTTTTGTGTAAATGGAATTGTGTTTTCTTTTTTTTGTGTGCATTTGGTGGAATTGTATTTGTGTGCTTTCCGTTCGTCTAATAAATGTGCTTTATTGTTGAACTGTTCTCCCGCTCGCTTCGTCTTTTCCTCCATTGAATCCCCATCTTGCTTCACGTAAAGGGTTGGTAGTGGGCTGAATACGCCCGATAATTAATCGAACCGTCGAGGTCGACGATAACACCGCTCGGTTATTCTGATAGTACGGAACGGGTTGCTTAAGTGGCCCGTGTCCGAAGTCGACCTGCGGCGAGGTGCGATCGCCCGGTCTACCCTCCGCGTGGGTACTTAGGTAGTTCGACCGGCGAGCAACCCTATCCCACGCGGGGGCTGATTGGCTCGATCGCGGTGAGACCGAAAGGTCCACCCGTGACTGGTTCCCGGCGTTAGTCCGAGAGGGTCACGACTGGATTGTCCGTCCGGTGGGCGACGTGCCGCGATTCGAGTTACGTGGCCGTCGCACGCCGGCGGGCGCGAAGACCGCAACAATATATATATATAGTACCTTCTACGTTGGCTAAAAAGCTGATATTTTGCATTCTGATCCAACTCGAAGCCAATATCCCAGGAAAAAAAAAGTCAGAAAATTCCGAAAATGAAAATATTTGCGACGAGACTTGACAATGAAATAGGCAGTGCAGAATTGTCAATTCTCCCTGGTCCTTCTTCTGTGGAATGTCCGAGGCCTAAAGGATAAGGCACTCCTGCTTGTTTGATGCTTGAGGCATGTAGGGTTGTTTTTTTAGATCATGAATAATTGTATTGCTTCTTTGTATTCTCACTATTTCCTTCTTCTTCAATATGTCATTATAAAATAATTTGATGTCAGAGTGTATCGAGTTGTGTTTGACCACAAGCCACATTGGCTATTAACATCCGTTACAGAACCGATTGGGATTACGGCAATTAGCGCCCAGCATGAAACATACCTGCGTCCGGGCGACCACCGCTCGGGTCACTAATTTGAGTAACTGGGTACATGGTATTCACATAACGTCTCCCAGCTGACTCTGGCATTGCACTTGAACACAGTAATATGGCAAATAGGTCCGATACCCTCCTCGGGGCACCAGTCATTTGGCCGGCATGAACAATTTAAAGCGGTTCTTTGGCATTCAGACCGGGCAACTGGGCCAAGTCCAGCAACGACAACAATATAGATGTAAAAATATATAATTACATAACATGTAAGGTTATGGTACTTTACTTTATGAGCTACATTGTGTATCTTATCCAGCACTAAAAAGGCATCATGGTCCTCACCATCCGTAGGAAAAAAATCTTCATTCAGTTCTTTCTTCACTTGGACACCATCTGAAGTTGGAAAAGTGTTTCCATGGAAATATCCAGCTTCCACTGGAGCCGTTTCACCTGCAGAAAAATCACAAAGAGCCCAGAAGAGGGTCTTGATGATTGAATCCACATGATTTTCATCACACGGATCCAATTATTGTTGTCTTGGAACTGTAGTCAACATGGTACCTTCCTCTATGAGCAACATGTCATGTCTTATCCAGCACAGGCACATCTTTTACAGGGTATTGAATGAAAAAAGTGTGAGGTACGTGTTTGAAAGTGTGAGGTACGTATGTTAATCAAAGTTTTCCCATTTGTATTGTCAGGATTTAATGTCCCACTTGTAAAACATTCATGGAAGATGGTGAATGTCCTTCTGTCACATCCACAGGGTGGGAAGATTTCTGGCATCAAATTACCATTCCACTTTGAAAGTCCATCACCTGTTTACCTGATTACATCTTCTTTAACTACTGTACCATGTTTAAATAACTATGGCACAACTTTATAAAGAACAGGTTGGTGTACTTCATGAGGGAAACCAGCACATGTATGCAGGTTCGGTTGGTTGCTATAAAGTTAGTGTGTGCTGTTCCAACAATTTTGAAAGTAAAGGGAAAAAAACAGAAATTGAACTAAATGCACATTTAATTTGGATTCTTACCTTGTGAAAGAGAATCATCTGGACCTTCTGGTTCCATCTTCACGACCAAGATACAATCTGCAGAGAAACGAGATTTAAACAAAGTACAAAATAATACCTAGAAAGGACAATCAATCAAAATAACCACAACTTCAACACTTCTGAACCAGAAACAAAAACATGTTTCCAATTTGGAAGTAAAATGAAAAAAATTCAATTTCATGGAAGAAAATGCAATTTGTCAGGAAACGTTTTTGCAAAACTTTCACCAACAAGCTCGAATGAGCTAAGATCCTCGTCCTCTTGTGCTGTGCTGCATCGTGTGCTGTCATTGGTTGATAAATAAATGGCCGTAACTTGGGATCCGCTTGTCCGATTAATATCAAACCATGAAAAGGCACATCCTCGGGTCCCCAGCGATATTCCTGGCAAGTTTCAATTAGATCGGACCAGGGGTTGTCGAGAAACGGCGGTCGCAGACACACATACAGACAGACACACAGCGATTGCTGGAATTATAGATCGATATGGCAGAGTACTCGCCGTACGGGCGATCTTGTTCCAAGCATGCAACACGTTCTTCTGACGCGTACCTATATTTTGGCGGTGTATAGGCAAGTGAGAGCTCCGTATAGGACCAAAAACATACCGTTATGTGCATTAAGCAAAAACATACCGAATGCTTATCTATCTATAATTCCAGCAATCTCTGTGTGTCTGCGACTGCTATTTCGACAACCACTGGTCCGATCTAATTGAAACTTGCCAGGAATATCGCTGGGGACCTGAGTATGTGCCTTTTCAAGGTTTGATATTAATCGGACAAGTGCTTCCCAAGTTATGGCCATTTATTTACCATAACCAATGAAAAAGACACGTTGCTGCGTAGGCGTGGCCGATGGGGAAGAGATCCTCAGCCGCGTTCCCCATTACGGGTTACAACATACGGACTTCCGGATTGTGATGACTTAGTGTATTCTCATAATTTCTCGATTTCTTCTGCGCATTTATAGATAAACACAATGCCCCAATCCAGTCGTCGTTTACGAGAGCAAAGGAACGGCCTGTGTGGTTGTTTGAAAGTTTACTTTTTTTCTTTTTTTTGCACGTACGTTTTTTTTTCTTTTTCTTTTTTTCTCTTCTGTTCTCTTTGTGTTTTTCCTTGCGAAAAGGCAAAATACGTTGTCGCTAATTGAATAATTGGCCATTAAAATTAAATTGCGAATCATCGTAACTGCCATATGCGAACTTCCGGGCCACGCACGTATGGGCACGCGAGAGCGAAGGAACGGCCTGTGTGGTTGTTGTTTCTGGCTCGCGGTTTGAAAGTTTTTTTTTTTGTTTTTTTTTGCACATACGGCCACGCACGTACGGGCACGTACTAGTAATTCAAAACACCTCACTGCACTGGAAAACGTGGGGACAGGAATACTGTACTGTAAATGGTGACACTTGTAATACCCTCCCCCCACCTAGAGGGGGTGCTGCATACACATTTACATTGAGAATTTGCGTCCCCCTCCCCCCACTAAAAACATCCCTCAGCATTAATTGGGGTTATGCTGATCCTCTGTAGCAAGTCTGGATATAAGTGGCCCACAACTGTAGGAGGAGCGGCGTGACAAACAAACACCGGTCCATGAATTATAGTATAGATTATAATGAATAGTCTGCAATGTTCGAGATCGAGGATTGTGGAGAGGAAAAATCATCAGGCCGACTCCACAAGCTGAGATGAATTGGGAATAGTAAAATAGTATTAGTATGTTGAGCATAGATACATTGTGCATGATAATTATATAAATTAACCAGAAGGGCACTCAGTAGAGCGCATACCTCCACCATGTAATGTCTGATCCACGTGAACATATCGGGTCCAATACATTTTTGAAATATCATGCTATACAATCGTTTTTGGCCCCATCTCTCAAAGGTGAATAATTGGTTCGCCGGCACCAGCAGTGACCACTATTTTCGTTGTGTGTGTCTGTCTGTCTGTCTGTGATTCTCTCCAGAGCATAGCTCCGTGACGTTTGATGCGATCTTGATGAAACTTGGACACAAGCTAGATATCATGGTCGAGTTGTGTCTTTTTGTATGAGGGGCGTCCCACGCCCACTTTAACTTTTTATTTATTTTTTTTCTCGCAATTTCATTTCCAAGAAGCTGTGCGTAATGTCCATAAGTACAACATATAAAAAAATCCAATTTGATTTGGTCAATTTTGACGGAAGAGATAGGTTTTTACGGTAGGGCTTCTTCAAAAGCTTCCACTAACTCAATTGTACCTATCGTGGCATCATTGTTCAATAATGGCCGCGAACCATCGTCACCTCCCGGCTCGTCACTTCTAAAATTAAATAACTCTCGTATCAAGATCCACATTCGGATCTACACCAAAATCGAACCAATTCGTCGTGGTCACACACACAACTTGTCCACAAAGTTTCATCCAAATCCGTCCACAACTTTTTGAGATATCCTGTAGACAGACAGACAGACAGAAAGATAACCTCCTTCACCTTCGGTGGAGGAGGTAAATATTTAATTGCTTTAAGTATCTGCAACTTCTGTGGAGAATGTGTTCTGAGGTAATTAACCTCCGGCCCAGGTGATTACTGATTTTAAATAATTATCAACCTCCGTGAGTACGTAATAAATAGATATCTCCTGCACGAGAGAACCCCGTACCTGGGCCCTGGTCCGTCCCGTCCTCTCGAACACGAAGGTTCTGAACGTCCAGGATCCTGAACCCGGAGATCCCAGCAGCCCCTCCCGGACTCCCTCTGTTCCCTCCATCAGAACCCGACTTGGTATCCGAGGAGCTCGAATCGTGGACGCAGCTCCATGGCTCTCGGTCCATGATCCCTCAGCTCGATGAGACACCACGTTTGGTTTCACCTCCTGGTCTCACTTTGTCTGACACGAACTGAACTTCGATATTCTGAGTCGCCAGAAGCACAATGTGTCGATGCTCCGGAAGTAGAAAACACGATTTTTTTTTTGTTTCAGATTTTAAATTTTAACTTGATGAACAAAATCTCATGGGGAGAAGGTGAAAGGGCGAATGGACACCTTCAGCTTACACGATACACACAGAGATGAATGACCAAATACGGGGTGGGGCAGAGGAAAGGCCAATTGGCTTCAACAAGATGGCGCGACGTCTCCTTCCGCCAGTGTCAATGGCTGCCGTGTGACTACTTTTTCATAACCAGATCATCTGCAGGAATAGTGACATTACTTAGCCTCCAAGGTCCACAGCATGTGACTTTTTTATGGCGGTACTTAAAAAGCAAAGTGTACATTCAATGCCCACACAATATTAAAGAGCTTACAGAAAGATTTCGTTAAAAAACAAGCTAAAATGAGCTAAGATCCTCGTCCTCTTAATTATGACGTCATAAAAACGAATATGACGTCATTGTGATGTATCAGGTTTGCGATAAATTATCCGTGCTAATGCCCTGTTCGATTCCCGCAAACAAAATTCAAACAGCTTGCCGAGTTTCGGAGATAATGGTGTAGGCGATTTCCATTAGCGGTGATATTATGACGTCAACTTTTTTTCTCGGAAGAATTTCCAAAATCGGAGATGGTTACTGACTGCACGTGGGCTTTCCGCATATACATGGCAAGTTTCACGAAGATCCGATGAAAACTCTGGGTTGTGAAACAAAAAAATGTCAAAAAATAGGAATGACGTCATAAAAATTGATATGACGTCATGGTGATGTATCATATGTGCGGTAATTCATCTCTGCTAATGCCCTGTTCGATTCCCGCAAACAGAATTCAAAAGGCTTGCCAAGTTTCGGAGATAATTTTTTAGGTCATTTCCATTAGCAGAGATATTTTGACGTCATAACTTTTTTTTCTTGGAGGAATTTTCAAATTCGGAGATGGTTAATGTCTGCGCAGGGTATTTTTACATATATATGCCAAGTTTCAGGAAGTTTCGATGAAAACTGTAGGCTGTGAAACAAACTAGTTTCGGAGATAATGGTATAGGCAATTTCCATTGGTGGCGATATTATGACGTTAACTTTTTTTTCTCGGAAGAATATCCAAAATCGGAGATGATTACTGCCTGTGCGTGGGCTTTCTGCATATACATGGCAAGTTTCACGATGATCCGATGAAAACTCTGGGTTGTGAAACAAAAATGTCAAAAAATAGGAATGACGTAATAAAAATTGAAATGACGTCATAGTGATGTATCATATGTGCGTTAATTTATCTGTGCTAATGCCCTGTTCGATTCCCGCAAACAGAATTCAAAAAGCTTGCCAAGTTTCGGAGATAATTCTTTAGGCAATTTCCATTTGCAGAGATATTTTGACGTCATAACTTTTTTTTCTCGGAGGAATTTCCAAAATCGTAGATGGTTCCTGACTGCACGTGGGCTTTCTGCATATACATGGCAAGTTTCACGAAGATCCGATGAAAACTCTGCGTTGTGAAACAAAAATGTCAAAAAATAGGAATGACGTAATAAAAATTGAAATGACGTCATAGTGATATATCATATGTGCGGTAATTCATCTCTTATAAAGCCCTGTTCGATTCCCGCAAACAGAATTCAAAAAGCTTGCCTAGTTTCGGAGATAATTTTTAAGGCGATTTCCATTAGCGGAGATATTTTGACGTCATAACTTTTTTTCTCGGAGGAATTTTCAAAATCGGAGATGGTTACTGTCTGCACAGGGCATTTTTACATATATACGCCAAGTTTCAGGAAGTTTCGATGAAAACTGAAGGCTGTGAAACAAAAAAGTCCACAAGAAGAAGATGAAGAACAACAACGTGAGTAAGACTTAGAGATCCTCCAAGAGGATCTAAAAATTGCCGGAATTTCTTTGGAGATGCTTCACCCCGTCGTGGAAAACGTGTGGCAGACTGGAGGCATGCTCGTGCAGAGACGGAAGTTACCACGAAGATGTGATCTTCAATAAATAAATGGCATGCTATGTACTTTAAGATGGCATGTTTGTAATTTGGCAAATACAAAATGTTTATTTAATTTCTGAGTTTTAAAAATTTCTCCTTTCTCTGCTCCACCCTGTATTTCGAGAATACATGACCATCAAAATGATGTTATCCAACCGCAGAATTCTCCATACGCATGTGCAGAAACCCCTAGCAACAGTGGTAATCAGGGCAGCCGGTAGGGAACGTACATCACGTGTGCCAGATAAGAATCGTAACCTAAAATGGCTCACAAAGCTTCGAGAAGAAGCCAAAAATACTTGTAAAGTACCTGACGAAGAGGGGTGTGCCTCTGCACAGTGAAAGATTTGGAAAACTTTCTTTTTAACTTGCCAAAAAAGTTGATATCTTGCAGCCTCTACTGCAAAAACTCTCCACGATATGGGCACGTGCAAGGCATGTGGACGGGATGTGGACGACGTGTTCTACTCAACCGATCTGATCAGTTATCATCCCTGTCAGTGAGTGGACTTGTAACCTTGGGGGATTACCTCGTGTGAACATGGCGGGCTTGCTGATTTATTTAATGGCTGTCTGCAATCGGAAAGACGCCGCCGCCATTAACACCGATACCATTACTCACGTTTGGGAGGATGGATGGATCCGGCCTATCAGTGAGATACAAAACATAAACTGTTCCGCCTGGTGGAGGTATGCGCTCTACTGAGTGCCTTTCTTGCTTGTCTGTTTGTTAATTGGGAAATTGAAGCTTCGCAAGTTTCTTGGTCGGTCTGATCAGTTTGTCTGTCTCGATATCAGTTTACCTACCGGTCGCATTTTTACTCCGATCTTCACGAAACTTCATCACCTGGTACAGGTAGTCAGTCACAAGCAAGAAGCCTTTTGTTTTTGAGGTCCATAGGCCAAGGTCACCTAAAGTGTTAATTTTCATCCAATTGAATACACATCTAAACTAATAAATGTGTGTGTGTGTGTGTGTGTGTGTGTGTGTGTGTGTGTGTGTGTGTGTGTGTGTGTGTGTGTGTGTGTGTGTGTGTGTGTGTATCCTCCATAACTCCAAAACCATAAAACATAGCCGCCTGAAACTTTGCACGCACACTAATAAAACCCGAAGGAAGTACATGACAGAAAATTAGGTGTTTGGGTTAATTAAAACACTCCTTTTGAAGATAATTAACGGCTTTATTCAATTATATCCATTATCAGGTGCATCCTTGGTCACCGCTCTCTATGGGGTATTAAGGCGTATCCTCGGTAACCTCGCTGGGGTCTGAAGCCGCCATGTTTTTTGGCCTGCTCAACCATGCCTCAACTTGGAACAGGCCGCAACGATTTCTTCACGATAAAGGTTTTTGTTTTTTTTTCACTTTCCTCACTCATGTTATCGAATGCCTGTTCGTTCATCCTAGCTACGAATCGTTGGGCACATTGCAATGCTTATTAACGCCTGGAGACGTCAGCATTTGTGGCTTTATTTGATTTCCACACATGTGATCACTGCGCGAATCTCTTAAACAAAGCAGAGTTACAAAATTTAAGCTCCCGAGTCGAACTTACAAGCAGTCACAACTCCAAGAAAAGTGTTCATTTGTCCAATTTGGACAGATTTGACATCTTGGGCGTCTCCGGGACGTGTATGTTTCATATGACGGTTCGGTGATTGATAATCGTGTGCCAAGTGAGCCGTTTCTTATCAACTGTTTTGTTGGAGTGCTTAAGCCACTTGACGAGTGCACTACAATATTTGCACTGTCACTGAATACTGTATATCAATCGACTTGAACAAAGTTTAGGGGTCACATGCCTGCGTTGGCCACGTGTTGTTCTGCGGTGCACCAGGCAGTGGCTGACTCGATGAAAAGGTGAAATTTTATTTTACACGATGTTTACTCCTTTTTGTACGATCTTCCATTATACAACCTGTTACTTCGGCATAGATAAATACAAATCAAATTTAAATGTTTCGCTTTTAAAAGTTTCTTCAACCGTTTCGTGGATTGCTCGGTGAAGCCACTTGGCACGTCTTCTTCAAGTTTCAATGGCGATTCTGCAGTTTTATTTCCGGAGGTTGGAAGGCAAAATAAATTATATGATCACAATGAGAAAAAATATTTTCAGTTATGAAATAATGAATCGCCACACCATGGCGGGAAAGCCGAGAGGTACGCATGCTCACTCTGTCTAGCCTGGATTTGAATCGAGACCCAGCTATAAACAGCCATCCCGGTGTTTCACAGGCATGGTGATTCATCAATGTGTGTGTCATCTCTCAGATGTGTTATGTCGCTAAACAGATACTAAACAATGCAATTGATTGCAAGGCACAAGTCCATTTCTTTCGCAGCATGAATCCTTCACATATCTCCGACTCCGTTAAGATGGCGTCTCCCTCATGTTCCACATGCTCCTCCCACCTTGCTTCATCATCTTCCTCTCAATCTCTCAACATCTGGCAAGTCAACAACTCCAACATATTTGGAAAGAAAAGAACACCTAAGAAAGAACACAACAGGATGGACGATAAACTGGGCATCACATCTGCTGGAATCCCTCACCCCTCTCCCTCCCAACCCTACCCCTCTCTCCCTCTTTCCAACACTGACCTCTCTCTCTTTCATTCTGACCCCTCCCCTCTCCCCACCTTTCCTATTCCCTCCCTCTCTCTCCAATCCTCTATCTCTCTCTCTCTCTCTTTCAACCCTCCCCCTGGCTCCCCACCCCATCCCCTCTGTTGAGGAGACGAGCATGTACGAATCAGATTCTAAGTGAGCTGAACCGTTGGGTGCAAAGGTCGATGCATGTATGAGCATGCACTCATGCAGGCAGACATTTGCCAGGAATATTGTGTGGATTTTAAATGTTCCCATCCCAGGTCTCAAAATGTGTGTGTGTGTGTGTGTGTGTGTGTGTGTGTGTGTGTGTGTGTGTGTGTGTGTGTGTGTGTGTGTGTGTGTGTGTGTGTGTGTGTGTGTGTGTGTGTGTGCAAGTTGCTGTTGTTGCCTGCTATCTCCACATGTGGTAGGTGGATTTCAGGAGATGAAACGGAGGCCGATCAATTCTCAAAGTATGCATCTCCGTGTGTGTGTGTGTGTGTGTGTGTGTGTGTGTGTGTGTGTGTGTGTGTGTGTGTGTGTTGTTCATTGGTATCTACATATGTGGGTTTCAGAATGTGAATGGAGTCCTCCCAGGGCGGGCTCAAAATATCCACCTTTATTTCAGTAAGGGGTCACGATTCATGGACCAAGCTGTGAAGTTTTCCATTCTCAAAGTTTGGTGCCGAGGGCGCTCTTCAGGATCGTCACTGAACCCGGGACAGCTTCCAACTACAATTCATTTGCAGTAATATTCCCAGGGATGATTTTTAATATCTCTGTGATGTTCTTTGTGATCATTCCTATAGCTCCATCACTGGTACAACTTTGGCATTCTTCAGCTTCCAGGATCTTTTCACTTCATTCCTGAGGTCTTGGTATTTGGTCATTTTCTTGATTTCTGGATAATTTGGATCAAAACACTGGTATTATTACCTCAATTAGCAATGCCTTCTTCTCTTTTTTTGTACCCAAGTATGATATTTGGTCACAATGCTTTGTTTTTGATGTTCACGCTCGATTGGATAATGAGCTCGTACGTGAGCAGTCCTTCCATGTTTTCCGCCATGCACTCTTTCCTTTCCGCACCGCATGCGGTCTCCGCGTGCTCTGACCCCGCGTAAAGTCGACGATGGGCCTCAGCTGATTTCTTTCAAGGTCCAGCATACAAATCCAGGCCTGGCCTGTTCACCAGACAAGGCCCAAATCGATGTGCCGGGCTCCGGCAAGCGGATCGGCAAATGTGTCGAGCCGTTGGTGTCAGCAGGGACCGTCAGAGGCTCCGTCGTTTCCTCTCTTGCCTTCCCGCCTCGAAGCCCAGCTTCCCAACTCCGTCCTCTCAGTTTCTTTCTCTGTAGAATCACCTTTTCTTTCCTTTCCATGCTCGCCTCTCAAAGCCGGCTGCTGTCTCTCTCACGGCAGAATCACCTCCTCATAAGAGTCGATCACCGATTCGACATGCAGGCCGCCACTCCTACTGCCCCAAAAAGGCAGACTCGACGTGCAGGCAGGTTCAGCGTCTCTCCCGGCAGATCCAACACTGTGCCTCCTTCGTTCGCTCGCTTCGAAAACACGAGCGCGCCTCGAGAGCGACTGTTTCCACACACTGAACCTTTTTATGAAGCCTTCGTTCGCTCGCTTCGAAGCCACCCTGCGCACGCCTCGAAAACCCAACTGTTTTCCACAAACTCAACCTTTTTATGAAGCCTTCGTTTCTCTCTCGTTCGCTCCTTCGACACACGAGCACGCCTCTCTCAGCGAAGCCGACAAACTCCTCCCCTTAGCTTCAATTCCTCTTTTTGGCCACACCTTCTCAGCCGACTGGGCGGGGCCTATCGTCCGGAGAGGGGAGGAAGAAGAGGGAGCCCTTGGCACACCACCACTGTACGAACAATAAAACATCCTCTTTCACCTCCCGACACACAGGTAACGTCCATTTTACCACACAACTTAGCTAAACATGCATTTAATGGGGGATCTGAGCTAATCCTATATTTAGTAGTCCAATAAGGGCCGTTTCCGTAACATACATATATATATATATATATATATATATATATATATATATATATATACATATATACATATATATATATATATATATATATATATATATATATATATATATATGTGCATGGAGGGAGATGCCTGGTGTTGGCACAGTGGTTAGGGCAGTGGCTTGGGATCCAAAAGGTCCTGAGTTCAAGCCCCATTGGGCCACTGAATTAATAAACCAGGGGGTTGACTCAGCCTGTCATCCTTTCGAGGTCGGCGAAGTGAGTACCAGTATACTGGGCTGGTGTATACCCCGGTTAAAATAGGTGTACCATATCCATGTGTCGTAAGACGTGACCAGGGTTGCGTCAGGAAGGGCATCCGGCGTAAAACATGTGCCAAATCACTATGCGGATCATACGGATGATCCGCTGTGGCGACCCCTGACGGGAGCAGCTGAAAGAAGAAGACGAAGATATATGTATATATAGCACGATATCTCAAAAAGTTGTGTACGGATTCGGATGAAACTTGGTGGGTGAGTTGGTTAGGTGACAAGAACAAGCAGATTACATTTTCGTTCAGGTTTGAATCTGGATACGAGAATTATTTAATCTTTAAAGTGATTCTTCACCATTGAGACAGAAGGCCAAAAATGATATCGAGCATGATATTTCAAAAATGTATTGGGCCTGATATGTTCTTCTGGATCAGGCATTGTGTGGCGGAGGTATGCACTCTACCGAGTGCCCTTCTAGTTCAGGTTGTGAATGTGAATTTTTGTGGAAGCCTCAAGTTCTTTCGATATCTGTGTTTTGCATCCTGGGGTGAGTCATCAAAGTATGTACTTGGAAAAAGCCATTGTCTGTCTGCCAGTCCAGCCTGTCACGTTTGTTTGTCTCCCGTAATGGAGGAAGAGCTTCGTATCCTGGAGCGATGTGACATCATTGTGACCGTTTTTACAGCCATTTTTCCCTGCTGTGCAGGGGTTTGGCTTTTTCTTGAGGCAATGTTTTATGGCCGGATGCCCTTCCTGACGCCAACCCTGGTCGCCTCTTATGACACACAGGGATGATGTGACATCATTGCATACTGCATATTCGTTTGTGCCAATCAAGAACACCTAATTCTTATCTTATTTGGGCTTACCAATAAATTGGGTTCAAAGAAACCTTGAACTAAAAGTCTATAAATTTTTAAGTGTTGTTGCTGTGTCTCATTTTAGTCCGTTTGTCACTGGATTGTTATTGTTGTTGCTGTTGTTCTGCAGCTTTTCCCTCTTATCCCATCACCCATCCTGGTACAAGTTTTTGAAAATTAGGATGTATTGGTGCATGTGATGAAGGTTTTATTTTAAAAACATTTCAACCATCACTGATTATTCCACCAATTCACTGACACATGGAGTGGGTTTGAAGATCGATTTATTTGATCAACACAATTCCGAAGAAGCATAAGGGGAAAAAACAACTTTCCAGCAATGTTCAAATGAAATATACAATAATAAACACACTGACAATTCAAATAAAAACTATTAAAAAGATTATTTATTTTATTTGCATAGCACAAATTCACAGTATTTTGTTTATAAAAAAAACTTCTTGTCGTGGAAACTTTAGAAACAATTTTTTTTGTACACAATGTAGGGGCTCATATAAGAGCTAAAATTGAATTGGTGAACGAGCAGAAAAAATAAGATAAAAATTGTGGAGATTCAATGACATAAAAACTAATACAACATTGAGTCTTCTTCCAATACATGAAACTAATCCTTTTGGTGTGCCTGCAGGATGATTTCTGAACAAATGACTTACTGCACACACACACACACACACACACACACACACACACACACACACACACACACACACACACACACACACACACACACACACACACACACACACACACACACACACACACACACACACACACACTTTCTCCCTTTCGTTGTAATGCCAATTTTCAGGTTTCTGAAGATGGAACGGAGCCCTCGCAGGGATTAAAGTATCCACCCCCATTTCTATGAGTCACGTTTCAAGGACCAAGTTGTGAAATTTTCTTTTGCTCATATCTTTGTTCCAAGGGTTATTTTCAGGATTGTCACTGAACCGTGAACAGCCTACAATTGTAGTTCATTTGGAGTAATATTTCATGGGATATTTGTCAAAATCTCAGGGAGATTCTTTTTTATTATTTCCGTTTCTCCAATCCTCACAGGCACCCTGTCAGAACGTTAGTTCCCAGGTTTTTTTGCTTCATTTTTAAGATCATGGTACTTGGTCATTTTTGTAATTGCCACATCATTTAAGTCAAAGTTGCTGAGTAATGACTCTTCGATATGCAATGCCATCCTTTTATTTTTGTATCTGAGTATTCTACCTGGTCACATTGTGCATGCTTTGTTTTCTATGTTCATGCTTGATGTGATAGTAAGGTCGTACATGAGAACTCTGTCCTCATTTTCAACCATCGCTTTTGATTCGTGTTTCCACGATTTTTCTGCAACTTGGACAATGAAATGCCTGGTGTTGGCTCAATGGTTAGGGTGGTGGGCGTTCCTAGGATTCTGAGTTCTAAATCCCACTTGGCTGTTTAATACCAGGTGTGGTTGACTCTGCCAGTCATCCTTCTGAGGTTGGCAAAATGAGTGCCAGCTTGCTGGTGTCCTATGTCAGAGTGGCAACCCGTCCAGGATTGTGTTCAATAGCCAAGGCGACTGCTTAGGCAGCAGTAGATGATAAATGGGGTTTCTGGGACTCCCATTCAAATGAACGTGGGAAAAGGGAAAAACTTTCTGACTCAAGCCCCAAAAGCCCAAAATAGGAGACTTATTTTCTCCCCACCTATCCCCTTCCCTCCCATACAAGCAAATGTAAAATAGGAGATTGATTTTCTCCCCACCTATCCCCTTCCCTCCCATACAAGCAAATGCAAAATTGAGACTATGAAAGATTGAGACTTACTGATTAAAGCACTTCTTCCCCTTCAAATTTTCATTCCACTCAAAGAGCGAACCAACGAATATTTGCCCATGTTCTACTTTAGGGAATAACTTAATTTTCTTATAACATTCATTTCCATCGAGTATATTCACTTTATCTCTTCAAGCACGAAAGAAAGGGAAGTTTAAACAGCTTTTAAACGTAACTTTCTCAAATTCATTCAAAGCAAGCTGTTTCATTTCCGTGTTAAAATGAGTCAGTCTGGAGTCAGCCAATCTGCCTCGCCCGAACCAAGCCAAAAAAATTATTCCGAAGTCATTTCCTATGTGGGACACACCCTGAAAAAACCATTGTTGTGAAATCTCCCATTATGTCATCAAGTTGCTTATTTAAACCAACTTGCGTGTCGAGTGTGTTTTATTTAGAGAATGGATTGTGCAGATAATTTATCCGACCTTGCGGATCAATCGTTTTCACAAGATGACAGGTGAGATCCTTAACCCAATTCATTATTTGTTGTTTTATACAGAATTAAATCACTATTTCAACCAATAATTATTGTGTGTCTTTTTCTAACAGGTTGTCCTCAATAAGAACATCGTTGATAACTGATCTAGAACAGGAGGCCTTTAAATTACACGATGAGTAGCTAAAAATGAATGACTTCCTTGAAGACATTCAATCGTTCAGAAAAGAATTGAATGATATTTTTGTTGGCTGGCAAGAAGTTCTCTCACGTCCTCTGATGTTGAATGAGTCGAGTCAAAGGTGAGAAATTATCCCTCTGTGTGTCTTTATGTCTTTGTCTCTCTCTGTCTTTATCTCTGCCTTTGTGTGTGTATGTGTGTGTGTATGTGTGTATATGTGTGTACATATGTGTGTACATATGTGTGCATGTGTGTATTTGTGTTTGTGCATGTGTGTGTGTGTTTATATATGTGTGTGTGTGTGTGTGTGTGTGTGTGTGTGTGTGTGTGTGTGTGTGTGTGTGTGTGTGTGTGTGTGTGTGTGTGTGTCTGTCTTTGACTCATTATTATTATTATTTATTCAGTTGAAACATTTGTCTGGATGAGTTAAACACACAACTTAATCTTTTGGAGGAATCTGACATGACACTATCTTCTGGAGATAAATGTTATATTTATTATTTTATTAATATCATAATATAATCATCTTTATATGAGTCAAAATTTGCTAATGCATTAGATTGCCTTCATGGAATTCGGTACGTCATAATTTTGCCTCTTCTTTGGATACCTTTGCCCAGTTTCGAATACTCTATTCCCACTACGTAGTTACATATCGTAGGACACGTCCGTAATAAAGTGCGCGGCATCGAAATTCATCGTTTGTCCGATTTTACATATCTTGTTCCGCAAAACGTTGATTCCGTTGCACTAGTTTTGTGACATCCGCGTAGAACGCATTTGCATACCCCTAGTAGCCGTACTCACATACGTCTATTGGAATATTAATCGCCTTTCCCCCAGAGAATATGTTCAGAATCCTTTGTTCTGCAACACGTTTTGCCAGAAAGATCGACAAATTGCTCGTACGGAGCGATGTTTCCTCGGTTCACGTGAGTAATATGTGTCCGTCAAAGTTTCACGGGGGAGCATAAATGATGATAAGCTTTACTATTTAGCTGCATTGCAATAAAGATATCAATTATATGTATTACATCGTAATTGTAGTATACCGATCTGCATGAATCGCCTCTATTGATGGCCGATCGTGCAAAACAACGCCCGACGAAACTGATGATGCAGGTCTGTCAATTTCTTACGCACGTGAAAGTGGTCTGCAGGTCACGTGAACGAGGTACAACAGAAGTGATGACGCTATAGATGTGTGCCTGGTGGCACTGCACTGCACAACACGTCATTGTTTTCCGATGAAGAAGCCCGTAATATCTCTGCTATTATGTGAAAAACGGCATTTTATCCCCTCATATTTCGGTCAAACCTGACGCACGTTAACCCCACTTTTTTGGCAAACATTCCATATTGTTGCGAATTCGCGCCCGCCGGCATGCGAATGGCCACGTAACTCGAATCGCGGCACGTCGCCCACCGGACGGACAATTCTGTCGTGACCCTCTCGGACTAACGCCGGGAGCTAGTCATGGGTGGGCCTTTCGGCCTCACCACGGTAGAGCCAATCGGCCCCCCGCGTGGGATAGGGTTGTTCGCCAAATTCGACCTACCTAAGTACCCACGCGAAGGGTAGACTGGGCGATCGCACCTCGCCGCAGGTCTACTCCGGACACGGGCCACTTAAGCCACCCGTTCCGTACTAGCGGGATAACCGAGCAGTGTTATCGTCGGCCTCGACGGTTCCGATTAATTATCGGGCGTATTAAGCCCACTACCAACCCTTTATGTGAAGTAAGATGGAGATTCAATGAAAGAAAAGACGAAGCGAAACGGGAAAAACAGTTCAACATAATGCACATTTATTCCGCGGCACACGGAGAGCACATATACAATTACAACAATTATGCACATATATCAAATGCTACAAAAGAAACACAACAATGCAGATCTACAACCGACTACGCGAGCACACGGCAACACTTACACAGTTTTACTTTACAGACGGCACCGACAACACATTTACTCAAAAGCAAAAGAAAAGGGCCATCCTCAAAGACAAGGGGGCAGACGGGGCCTGTGGGCTGCGAGACCGGGTGGATCCTACCTGTGTCTTTGTGATGAGCCGCAAATGTGGCGGCACGGTGGTGCCCCGACTCCGCGCTCCTTCGCGGGTTTCGTTGGGACTGCTTGGAGTGGGGTGGGAACGGGGCCCCCATTTTCGCACTATCTCAGCGCGGGGGGGAAAAAGGGGGGGAATTGTTGATGCTCTGGGGAAAGAGGATAGCTGGCTTGCTTGGGTCCTGCGACGAGCGACTCCACTGCGAGCTCGTCGCCGACCGCCATCTTCCTTGCCTCGGACCCGAGCTATCCGGTCCCCTCCGCAATTCTCCTCAGCCGACTGCAGCAAATCACCTCGACCGCGCTCCAGGCTTCCTCTCTCTGCAGCTCCCCGACAGACTCCGAACCCCGACAGACTGCGAGCTCCGGCAGACTTCTCCTCTCCAGACCCGACTTGACTCTTCTCCAAATGACTGCGCCACCACACTCCGCCGCCGCCACACTCTGCTCTCCAAAAACTGACCCTTTCAAACTCTCCTCCCGACCCGACTAAATTCGCCCCGCGCTCGGCGCTTTATAGTCCGGCAGGAGAACCCATATGCAAATTTCTGGATCAGAACGAGCTCGGGGGTGGAGCCACGCTCGCCCATTGGACGGAGAAAAAGGGGCGTGAGTCTCCCCTGATCCTCGAATTTGCATATCCTGATTCTACTCTGACGCGCCTGGAGGCGGGGCCAAACCGCCCCGTGCTTGCTGATTGGACGGATCAGAAGTGGGCGTGTATCATTCCTGATCCAAATTCTCCTCGGAAAGGCCACACTTTGCACCCGCGGCTCAGCGCGCGTCCCGCACGAGGCCAGGACAGCCTGACGCTCGGTGCCCACAAGCGGTGCGGGAATGGCCGCAGAAGTAGGAGAGGTGAAGGTGGTGGAGGGTTTAAAGTGGTGATCCATGGCCATGGTGACGCTTGGAATGGCGGTGATGCGATGTTTGCAGGAGCGAGTTGTGAAGGTAAAGGTCGTGGCTGTTGGCGTTGTTGTTGTTGTGGAGCGGCGTTGCGGTTGTTGGTTGTTGTGTGATGGCGGTTGCGACGTGGTTGGTTCAAAATAAAGATAGAACAGAAAAACGACTATCTCAAAGGGTCGCAGCCCGAATGAATCACATTTATTCCCTCTAAACAACGGGTTTGGGGCTAACTACACATGTACTTACAGAGATATCTCACCTACGGGACCTGAATGGTGGTTTGCGAATTTCCTCAACCGCAACAATATTTTCTTCGTTTTCCAGTGATTGGAAGCGTTTAATATGAGTGAAACCCAACAATGTGGTATCAAATGATTCCAGAAGTGACGAATTGAGCGGAATTATTTGAATATGATTTTTCTGACCGGCTGTCACGCTTTTATAACGCGTTAGCGAATTTCGACTCATATACCTAATTGTTCTTCACTCTTTGTTTTGAACAGAATATGTTGATCGAGTTTCAAAACCAAAACAAACCATCAGACTGCTGCGAAAGAAGATTTTGTTCAATGTTATGACTTTTGTTTAATTATAAATGCTTTCCTTATAATTATCTGATTTTGAATTACAAGAAAAGAATAAAGGAGATGTAAAGGGGAGGGGGTGCGCTCCACCAATGGCCCAGCACCCCCCTCATCCCTTTCCCCTCCCCGTGTGTGTGTGTGGGGAAGGGTGGGGGGTGGGATGAGGGGGTGGTGGGTCAAAGGTGGGGGTGCACAGGGGGGTGGGGCTTGTGTGGGTGGGTGGGGCTTCTGCGGGTGGAGCTTGTGATCGTAAGTGGGGCTTGTGTGGGTGGAGCTTGTGTGGGTGGGGATTGTGTGGGTGGGGCTTGTGTGGATGTGGGTTGTGTGGGTGGAGCAATTTTTTTAATTAAATAAACATGTTGTGTGTGGGAACTAATAAACTAATCACTAATTATGTGGATATGATGGATGTGGATGTGGCTTATGTGGGTGGGGTTTGTGTGGATGTGGCTTATGTGGGTGGGGTTTGTGTGGATGTGGCTTATGTGGGTGGGGCTTGTGTGGATGTAGCTTTTGTGAGTGGGGTTTGCGTGGATGTGGCTTATGTGGGTGGGGCTTGTGTGGATGTGGCTTGTGTGGGCGGAGTCAAAAATGGGCGGAGTCAAAAAAAATTCCCCATTTATCTTTGTCTTTTGTAATTCCTGTGAATAAAATGAACCTAAAATCTCTTCCCATTTTAAATCACATAATTTGTAAGTCCAAGGAACTGCACCGACGACATCAACAATTTAAAAAAAGTTCATCAGTCCATCGCTTGGTATAACCTTTTTCAAAATGAGATTTCCACCTGTATATTCTTATTAAATCACCAACTTTGAACTTAGGCTTTCTGACATTAATCTCTTTTTCATATTTTAATTTTGTTAATGTTTCTCATGGCTTCGTTTTTGTTGAGGTGTGAATCGTGTCGTTGTACCTATCTACAATGTCCTGAATTAAAGATAACCATTGTTGAGAACCAAGTTGAGTGAATTTTTTATATCGTCTCTCTTTTAAAGTGTGATTAAAATGCTCAATAACAACCACTTTTCCTTCATTAAAGGTGCTGTATAATGTAATGTTGTTATTTTAAAGAAAATTCATAAATGTTTTGTTGTAGAACTCTGTACCCTCATCAGTCCACAATTTCTTTTAGGTTTTCTCTTGCTTTTATTGAATATCTGTTGGAAAGCTAACATAAGAGTATTACCTGTTTTGTTTTTCAAAGGGACAACCCACGCATATCTACTCCTCAAATGTTTGAAACTTTTAGAACAGTCTGTCATAATAAAAATTCTTATGGATTAGAAAGGCTCACTGTTGCACAGCCACAGGTTTGGCTTAGAGTGCTACGTTAAAAATGACAAAACAGAATTTGGAATTAATCAGTGATATCGATATGCTTTTAATGATAGAGAAGGCTAAAAGAGGAGGAATATCTCAAGTATGTCCCAAGAGATATGCCAAAGCAAATAACAATATATCTTCCTTATTCTTTGATAGGAGGGAAACCACGGGGTAACATCCCTGGGTCAGATTGCGGGAGAGTGTGTCGGAGTGGTGCTGAGGTGTCGTCCACCATACGGCGGTCTCCTTGGGTTAACCTGAGGCGGTCCCTTCGGGTGGGTGCCTGGAATGTCCTATCCCTAAGAGAGGATGATCACCTGTCTCTGTTATCATCTGAGCTCAAGCGTTTGGACATCGGGATTGCAGCTCTCTCTGAGGTTCGGAGACCGGATTGCGGCGAGATAATGGTGGGTGGTTACACCTACTATTGGTCTGGTCGCTCTGATGGTTACCATACCCAAGGAGTTGCTGTAGCTGTGTCCAATAAGCTGACCCCAATGATAATTGAGGTAACACCGGTCAACGAGCGTATTATGAGATTAAGGATTCGCCACTCCTTAGGTGTCATTTCCCTGGTCTCTATTTATGCTCCGACTGAGGCGAGTGATCTCACCGTGAAGGATGCATTCTACGCCACACTCGAGTCTGTGGTTGATCAGTGCCCCAGACGAGATACACTTCTAGTCTTGGGGGATTTCAATGCATCGACTGGAACTGATAGGGATGGTTATGAGGTGTGTGTTGGTCCCCATGGGTCAGGAACTATGAACCAGAATAGCACTAAGTTCCTTGACTTTGCAAGAAGTCATGGACTTAGGGTGGCTGATTCATGGTTTCAGCGCCCACAAGCTCATCGCTGGACTTGGTATTCCAACGCTGGCGGTGTGGCAAAGGAGATTGACCATGTCCTCATTGACGGTCGTTGGAGGCTGATCCAGAACTGCAGGGTCTACCAGAGTGCTCAGTTCCTCAATACTAACCACAGGCTTGTTGTAGCAACTCTAAAGCTGCACCTTAAATCCTGGAGAATGGTACCATCCCAGCCTAGGCTGGATGTTGCCAAGCTCAGGGATGAGAGAGTAGCTGAGGAGTTTGCGAACAGGCTGAGTGGACACTTGGGGGGTCTGAGTGCTTCGGGGGGTCCTGAAGAGTTGTGGAGCACCTTCAAGACCACCGTCCTTGATGTTGCTGGTGGATGCCTTGGAGTTCACCGCAGGGCAAAGAAGAATTTTGTCTCTCAAGGGACACTGGATACCATTGACCAGAGTCGCAGGGCCAGGCTGAATGGCAGAGCTGAGCTGTTCAGGGAGCTGAGGCGTAAAACTGTACGTGCACTGAGGGTGGACAAGGAGGCCTATGTGCGAGGAATCTGTGAGGGGGAAGGGCATCACCTGTGGACAGGTGATTCTCGTCCCGCTTACAGGGGAATTCGCGCATTACGTTCATCCAAGCTCATCCCTCGGAGCACTGCAGTTCGAGCAGAGAGTGGTAGGCTCTTGACAGAGGAGTCTGAAGTGAAGGCCCGCTGGGCCGGTTACTTTGAGCGGTTGTACCAGGCTGATCCCCCAGCTGTCGAGTTGGACGTCAAGGGTGTTACAATCCCTGTTGCTGACCATCGAATCAACTGTGGTCCACCATCGCTTGTGGAAACACGGGCTGCGGTGAACCAGTTGAAACAGGGCAAAGCTCCAGGGATCTGTGGCATCCATGCTGAACTTCTCAAGGCTGGTGGAAATGCTGCACTCGTGTCGTTGCATGCAGTTTTGTGCTCTGCCTGGAACACAGGCATCATCCCAACTGACTGGAAGAGGGGCCTTGTTGTCCCTCTCTGGAAAGGGAAGGGTGATCGCCAAGACTGCAACAACTACCGAGGGGTGACGCTGCTCTCAGTGCCGGGCAAGGTCTTTGCTCAGATAATTCTTGATAGGGTTCGCCACCATCTGCTTGAGCACCAGCGTCCAGAGCAGTCAGGCTTTACACCAAAGAGGTCAACGATTGACCGTATCCTTGCACTTCGTGTCCTCACCGAACGCAGACGAGAGTTTCGGCAGGGGCTGCTTGCAGCCTATGTTGATCTCTGTAAAGCGTTCGATTCAGTGAATCGGGATGTCCTCTGGAGGATTCTTGGTCTTCGTGGGGTGCCACCGAAACTGATCGATCTGATGTCTGAACTCTACTCTGGTACTGAGAGTGCTGTGAAGTGTGGTGGTACCATCTCTGACTTATTTCCAGTTGTTACTGGAGTTCGTCAGGGATGTGTACTTGCCCCCACACTTTTCAGCACTTGTATGGACTGGATTTTTGGGAGGATGTCGGAGAGATCAAGTTGCGGTGCATCGTTTGGCAATGTCAAGATCTCGGACCTTGATTTTACAGATGATGCAGTCATCTTTGCGGAGACTTTAGACATCCGCTTGGGGGCCCTCAAGGTGCTGAATGAGGAGTCGGAGCCGTTGGGATTACGGATTTCTTGGGTCAAAACTAAGATCCAGGCTTTCGGTGACATATTGGATGCTGCTGTCCTGTCTGTGTCTGTTTGTGGTGAGGATGTTGAGGTCGTGGATAGATTCACTTACCTTGGCAGTGATATTCATGTCTCCGCAGGTTGTGAGCCGGAGGTCAATAGACGTCTGGGTCGGGCCTGGGGAGTCATGGATTCACTGGATCATGGGGTGTGGCGCTGCTGGTACCTGTGAGGGAGGACGAAAGTCCGAGTCTTCAGGTCCTTGGTACTTCCAGTCTTGCTCTATGGGTGCGAGACTTGGACTTTGACCAAGGATCTGAGACGGAGACTTAATTCCTTTGGTACCAGGTCTCTTCGAAGAATCCTTGGCTATCGCTGGTCGGATTTTGTGTCCAACGAGCGGTTGCTGAGAGAGACTCGGATGAGATTTGTTACCTGCATAGTCCGTGAGCGTCAGCTGCGGCTGTATGGACATGTGGCTCGTTTTCCTGACGCTGATCCTGCTCACCAGATTCTCTCAGCGAGGGAGTCTCATGAGTGGAGGAGGCCAGTGGGCCGACCACGTGCCTCATGGTTGCAGCAGGTTGACCATCATCTCAAGGAGATGGGGATGGGCCTGGCATCTGCCTGGGGGATGGCCAGACGGAGGCCCCTGGAGTACCGGCGGAAAGTGGACGCAGCGACGCGCTGTTCTGGCACATGCTCCCATACCTGACCTGACCTTCCTTATTATAATAAGAATGAGTACAACTCTTACCTGATGTATTATGATGCTAACAATTTGTGTGGGTGGGCTATGTCGCAATCTTTACCTTCTGGAAAACTTAAATGAGTTAAAGAAAAACATTATGAAAAAGTTTTACAAGACATTGTTGTCTCTTCTCAAAAAGAATTGGATGAAGCTGAAGTTGCATCTTATTTTGAGGTAATTTTAAAATATCCAGAAGAACTTCATCACAAACATAAAGAACTTATGCCCCTGATAAAGAAAGTCCAAGAAAAGAATGGTTAAGTGATTACCAACAGTCATTTAATATAAAAGGTAAATCTCCAGAAAAACTACTTACTACATTAAATGACAAAGAAACTTATGTTTTGCATCAAAGGAATTTGAGACAATATTTATCTGCTGGGTTGAGAGTGAGGAAAATTCGTAGGATTTTGATATTTAAACAGTCATTGGTTAAAGAAGTATATTGATTTTAATACAAAAAGGAGAACAGAAGCAAAAACAGATTTTGAGAAGGATTTTTTATAAATTAATGAATAATGCTGTATTTGGAAAGACTATGGAAAATGTTAGGAATCGACAAAACATAACACTTGCTACATCTTAGAAACAGGCTCCAAAGTTAATTAATAGACCAAGTTTTGAGTGAGCGGAGGTGTTTTCAGAGAACTTTCGTGCAATTCATTTTAAAAAAGAGAGTATTGAAATGGATAAACCTATTTATATAGGAACATCAATTCTTGACTTGTCAAAGTCATTAATGTATGACTATTACTATAATAATTTAAAATCAGAGTATCAGGATAATGTGTCATTGTTGTATATCAGGGGTTCCCAAACCCAGGGTCGTGACCCAAACTTGAAACACACCCCCTCAAAATCTCAGTTTTTGAGGGGGGGTTTCATGTCAAAAGCATTTTCTCTGACAATTTTTATCATAGGTACACAAGGTACCAGTATCATTTGGGTTGCGAGGCAAATGTGATTTCATTTTTTGGGTCATGCACAAAAAAGTTTGGGAACCACTGTTATATATGGATACAGATAGTTTTATATTAGAAATTAAGACAAGTGATGTATATGAGGGTATGATTGATAATGTTGACATATATATATATATATATATATATATATATATATATATATATATATATATATATATATATGAAACAAGTAATTATAAGTCAGGTGATGTGTTGCTTTCATCAAAGAATAAAAAGGTTATTGGTAAGTTTAAAGATGAATTGGGTGGGAAGGTCATGAGTGAATTTATAGGATTGAGATAAAAGTCTTATGCTTTTCCTTTTATTGATAATAATAACATTGAAAGGTGTGATTAGAAGCTAAAGGGAATAAAGAAAAATATAATCAAGGAAACAATAAACTTTAAACATTACAACTGTTTAGCCTTAAAGAAGGAAGAGTACAGAAAAATGAATACAATAAGAAGTTATAAACATCAATTATATACAGAAGAGATAAATAAGAAAGCATTAGGAGCTTTTGATGATAAAAGATATATTTTAGTGAATGGAATCTATAGTCTGTGGGAATCTCTCCCTTATGGGAAATAGGGAATCTCTCCCTTATGGTTATAAGTTTGTGTTAAGATATTGGGTTGGGAATTTTAAGAGGCTTCCGACGTCTTTTTACTGATTTATAAATGATAGAACCAAGCAATAACCAAACCAAAGAGTGGAGATGTAATCAGCCTTGGTATTTAAATGGGAAACATAAAGAATGTGAGAAATATCAAATAAGTCTTGTTGAAGAAATAACCAGGATAAAAGTAGATAAAACAAATAAGTGGATAAATTTAATTACAAATAAGTTGGAGAATCTAAAGAAAAAAAAATCCTTGAATGGACTGAAAACTTTAATGGTTATCAATTGAACAATGGAAAAACAATTTACTACAATCTCAAAATGATATGTGGCTCAGGAGGTGGTCAAATAACAGCATTAAGAGAAGTTTATCATTTCATTTCTGCTCAACAAAGACACTTATTTCAAGAACTAAGTTCCAAGTTATTCTTTGTGAATATACTCGATGGAAATGAATGTTTAAAAAAAATTAAGTTATGCTCTAAAGTAGAACATGGGCAAATATTCGTTGGTTCGCTCTTTGAGTGGAATGAAAATATAAAATGGAAGAAGTGCTTTAATCAGAAAGTCTCAATCTTTCATCGTCTCAATTTTACATTTGCTTGGATGGGAGGGAAGGAGATAGGTGGGGAGAAAATCAGTCTCAATTTTACATTTGCTTGTTTGGGAGGGAAGGGGATAGGTGGGGAGAAAATCAGTCTCAATTTTACATTTGCTTGTATGGGAGGGGGAGAAAATCAGTTTCAATTTTACATTTGTTTGTATGGGAGGGGGAGAAAATCAGTTTCAATTTTACATTTGTTTGTATGGGAGGGAAGGGGATAGGTGGGGAGAAAATCAGTCTCCCATTTTGGGCTTTTGGGGCTTCAGTTAGAAAGTTGTTCCCTTTTTCCCCATTCATTTGAATGGGAGTCCCAGAAACCCCATTTATCATCTACTGTCAGCACCAATGCTCTGCACAAAGTATGGTCCCAATGGATGGCTGGACAATGAAGCTTTTCCAGATGTGTTGCAGATGGATTGCTCTACATACATTGTTGTGCCTTTGTGTGTACAGTTGTTCTGGCATGAGTTTTCCTTACATCCTAACTAACTAACTAACTCGTGCCTTTGTTTCCACCTTGCACAACCTACACTTGGCCAATTGATGCATGCTTACATCTTCTTAAAGCCATTGGAATAGTGTCCTTGGTTTAAAGCATTTATTATGACTGTCTCATCCCAGATAAGCAGACCTCTTATTAGCCACTCCAATCGGCCTTTTTTGTCTATCCCCCATCAGTCCAGCTCATTTTATGAATCTTCCAGCTCTTCTGTCATTCTCCCACTTGTCGGTGTATATTTGTTGATATTTTGTTTCATGCTTTTCTTTTGTCTTCTTTGCAATCATTGGGACCTGTATTCGTTGTTGTTTTGGTTTCATGTGTGGTATCTTCAATCCGCACCTGTTGTTGGAAATATTTTGCAAGATGAGTTGGAGATACTTTTTCTGGCTGGTCTTCATGTTTGTGTACAAATTTGATTCCATCGTCTGTTGAGCTTTTTACATACTCAGCCAATCCTACTGTCATCGTTCTGTGAACTTGGTTAAACTCCATCAGACAACCTAGTCCAAGGGTTCGAATACTTTTAATTTCATGTCTGAGGCCAAAAGGTTTGAAGGTGGTTTCTGACTCAGAACTTATACTGTATCTGAAAAATCATTTCTTACTTCCTGCATCCTCTGCATTTTAGGTGAAAAAATGCATATTTGTTTTATTCTGGTTCACATTTTCTGGAAAAGTTTAAATAAATGAAGTATTCACAGGAGAAACTAGAATGGCACTAAGTTGAGTGCATACCTCCATCGGGCTGAACAGTTTACGTTTTGTAGCCTACTGATATTCCCAACTGTGTCTGCGGACGTCCTCCTGCAGTTGGGTTACTTTTTATCAGGAGGTAGGTGGCAGGATTTGCACTCCGGCCACCATAAAGCCCTTCATTCCGCAAAACACAAAAACGCAAAAAAATCTGAAAACCCACTCCGTGGGAGTACCTCCTGTACAGCTTCCCTTCGCAGGGCAGCTCACCTGATGATGGGATTGGGGCAAAGCCTTCTGGACCCCCAATCTTTGATGATAGGAGGGAAACCATGGGGTAAGATTCCCGGGTCAGATTGCGGGAGAGTGTGGCGGAGTGGTGCTGAGGTGTCGTCCACCAGATGGTATTCTCCTTGGGTTAGCCTGAGGCGGTCCCTTCGGGTGGGTGCCTGGAATGTCCTATCCCTAAGAGAGGATGATCACCTGTCTCTGTTATCATCTGAGCTCAAGCGTTTGGACATCGGTATTGCAGCACTCTCTGAGATTCGGAGACCGGATTGCGGCGAGATAATGGTGGGTGGTTACACCTACGATTGGTCTGGTCGCTCTGATGGTTACCATACTGAAGGAGTTGCTGTAGCTGTGTCCAATAAGCTGACCCCAATGATAATTGAGGTAACACCTGTCAACGAGCGTATTATGAGACTAAGGATTCGTCACTCCTTAGGTGTCATCTCCCTGGTCTCTGTCTATGCTCCGACTGAGGGGAGTGATCTCACCGTGAAGGATGCATTCTACGCAATTCTCGAGTCTGTGATTGATCAGTGCCCCAGACGAGATACACTTCTAGTCTTGGGGGATTTCAATGCATCAACTGGAACTGATAGGGGTGGCTGGTTCATGGTTTCAGCACCCACAAGCTCATCGCTGGACTTGGTATTCCAACGCTGGCGGTGTGGCAAAGGAGACTGACCATGTCCTCGTTGATGGTCGCTGGAGGATGATCCAGAACTGCAGGGTCTACCAGAGTGCTCAGTTCCTCAATACTGACCACCGGCTTGTTGTAGGAACTCTAAAGCTGCACCTTAAATCCAGGAGAATGGTACCATCCCAGCCTCGGCTGGATGTTGGCAAGCTCAAGGATGAGAGGAGAGCTGAGGAGTTTGTGAACAGGCTGAGTGGACATTTAGGGGGTCTGGGTGCTTTGGGGGGTCCTGAAGAGTTGTGGAGTGCCTTCAAGACCACTGTCCGTGATGTTGCCGGTGGATGTCTTGGAACTCACGCAGGGCAAAGAAGAATTTTGTCTCTCAAGGGACACTGCATACCATTGACCAGAGTCGCAGGGCCAGGCTGAATGGCAGAGCTGAGCTGTTCAGGGAGCTGAGGCGTAAAACTGTACGTGCACTAAGGGTGGACAAGGAGGCCCATGTGCGAGGAACCTGTGAGGGGGTAGAGCATCACCTGTGGATAGGTGATTCTCGTCCCACTTACAGGGGAATTCGCGCATTGCGTTCATCCAAGCCCATCCCTCGCAGCATTGCAGTTAGAGCAGAGAGTGGTAGGCTCTTGACAGAGGAGTCTGAAGTGAAGGCCCACTGGGCCGGTTACTTTGAGCGGTTGCACCAGGCTGATCCATCAGCTGTCGAGTTGGACGTCAAGGGTGCTACAATCCCTGTTGCTGACCCTCCAATCAACTGTGGTCCACCTTTGCTTGTGGAAACACGGGCAACGGTGAACCGGTTGAAATGGGGTAAAGCTCCAGGGATCTGTGGCATCCATGCTGAACTTCTCAAGGCTGGTGGAAATGCTGCACTCGTGTTGTTGCATGCAGTTTTGTGCTCTGCCTGGAACACAGGCATCATCCCAACTGATTGGAAGAGGGGCCTTGTTGTCCCTCTCTGGAAAGGGAAGGGTGATCGCCAAGACTGCAACAACTACTGAGAGGTGACGCTGCTCTCAGTGCCAGGCAAGGTCTTTGCTCGGATAATTCTTGATAGGGTTCGTCACCATCTGTTTGAGCACCAGCGTCCAGAGCAGTCAGGCTTTACACCAAAGAGGTCAATGATTGACTGCATCCTTGCTCTTCGGGTCCTCACCGAACGCAGACGAGAGTTTCAGCAGGGGCTGCTTGCAGCCTATGTTGATCTCTCTAAAGCGTTCGAGTCAGTGAATCGGGATGCCCTCTGGAGGATACTTGGTCTTCGTGGGGTGCCACCAAAACTGATCAATCTGATGTCTGAACTCTACTCTGGTACTGAGAGTGCTGTGAAATGTGGTGGTACCATCTCTAACTTATTTCCCGTTGTTACTGGAGTTCGTCAGGGGTGTGTACTGGCCCCCATACTTTCAGCACTTGTATGGACTGGATTCTAGGGAGGATGTCGGAGAGATCAAGCTGCGGTGCATCCTTTGGGAATGTCAAGATCTCGGACCTTGATTTCGCAGATGCAGTCATCTTTGCAGAGACTTTACATATCCTTTTGGGGGCTCTCGAGGTGCTGAATGAGGAGTCGGAGCCGCTGGGATTACGGGTTTCTTGGGTCAAAACTAAGATCCAGGATTTCAATGACATCTTGGATGCTGCTGTCCTGTCTGTGTCTGTTTGTGGTGAGGATGTTGAAGTCGTGGAGAGATTCACTTACCTTGGCAGTGATATTCATGTCTCTGCTGGCTGTGAGTCAGAGGTCAATCGACGTCTGGGCCGGGCCTGGGGAGTCATGGATTCACTGGATCATGGGGTGTGGCGCTGCCGGTACCTGTGCGGGAGGACGAAAGTCCGAGTCTTCAGGTCCTTGGTGCTTCCAGTCTTGCTCTATGGATGCGAGACTTGGACTCTGACCAAGGATCTGAGACGGAGACTTAATTCCTTTGGTACCAGGTCTCTTCGGAGAATCCTTGGCTATGGCTGGTCGGATTTTGTGTCCAACGAGCAGTTGCTGAGAGAGACTCGGATGAGATTTGTTACCTGCATAAGTCCGTGAGCATCAGCTGCGGCTGTATGGACATGTGGCTCATTTTCCTAATGCTGATCCTGCTCACCAGATTCTCTCAGCGAGGGAGTCCCGTAAGTGGAGGAGGCCAATGGGCCGACCACGTGCCTCATGGTTGCAGCAGGTTGACTGGCATCTCAAGGAGATAGGGATGGACCTGGCATCTGCCTGGGGGATGGCCAGACGGAGGCCCCTGGAGTACCGGTGGAAAGTGGACGCAGCGACGCGCTGTTCTGGCACATGCTCCCATACCTGACCTGACCTGACCTGATAGGCTGGATCTGCATCTGGACCTGAACCAAGATCACATTGGCTTGTGTTTGTCAGCTACCTAACTCATCCACCAAGCTTTGTCACAACTTGTTGAAATATCATGCTATAAACCATCTTAGGCCCACTCTCACAACAGTGAAGAATCACTGAGAAAATCCTTGTTTCCGCACTTGGATCTTCACCAAAATTTAATCAATTTTTCTTGTCACACATCCAACCTATCCACAAACTTTCATCCGAATCCGTCCATAACATTTTGAGATATCATGCTCACAGAGAGACAGACAGACAAACAAGGGTGAATACATCATATCCATCTATCCTCGGTGGCGGAGGTAATAAACGTGTACTTATGTATGAATGAGTGGTACCAAAATTATGGAATTGACATGGGCGACATACTCGCAAAAGTTATGCATCTATACTCAGACATCACGACCTTCATGATTTTTTCCCAAAAATGTAGAAATTCTTCAGTCTGTGCCTTTTTCTCTTGACTATCCTTATGTGCCGTTTTACTATAGTTATTATGGTGTCTTTATCTCTACAATAATCCTACTAATAAGTTGACAATATCCATCACAGAGTAAGATATTAGTCTACCTACAGTTTATGTTCGTATATAATGGATATGGAAACACTAGACAGAATGCTAGCCATTCCCCTTATTTTGACACAAGAGCAAAATCTGTTTTGGACAGAGGCAGCAAGTAATTTGCATCAACCAGCATACATGTTGGTCCACTGTTGCAAAATTTAATTTGTATTTATTTATGTAAATACAAATGTTCATTAAAAAGGTAAAGTAAAATTTGTACTTTATTGCTCATTATCCTACTACTAGCCAGGCATTGTTTGTCCATCTTACATCTGGTTTGTATTTATTGTAAGACAAATTGGGATGCACACATAGGTTATATGATTGTTGACACATTTTACTCAAAGCCACTCTCATCAGAGGAGGAACAGTATTCTGTCACATCCTCATCCTCTGCTGCATCTATGTCCTAGCCAAAATGAATAAGTATTCTGTCACATCCTCATCCTCTGCTGCATCTATGTCCGAGCCAAAATGAATATGTTGGCATATCTTCTGGGACATGGCTCCCCTCGAACCACTTTATGACATACTGGCCATTCTTCATGATTCATCCATTCTCCTCTGGGGCCCAGATACGTGGTTCTAATTTCACTGCATTCTTTCACACTGATGCTACCAGATTGGCATGCTTCAGTTTCTCAAAAAAATAGACAGGTTTACATGGAGGCAAATGGCTAGGGTTTGTTCCTTTGATTATATTTTCAGAGGCTGTGACTGGTGGTGTAATACGCTGCTGGAAGAGGATGTGTCCAGCCATATTCACAGACACAAGCCTGCACAAGTTTCCCATCCATGTTACAGACAAACGATTCCAAATCTGCAAGCACATCAGGCGATGTGGGGTGGCTCTCAGTTTGGCAAATATTTCCTTGAAGGTGTCATCCTTATCCATAAAATACAGAGGGCAAACCTTACTACCTTTGTGCACAATACTGGCTGTGTCGTCCCTTCCTGTGAAGGCATGGAAGCCTGAGATGGCAGAAGATTAGCTTGGACCCATGTCCTCTCCCAGCTTTGAAACATCTATATACAGAGACATGACAGAAGTAAATAGACACCGTGATTTTTAAAGGATATATTGATTGAACATTTGATCCATTTTAAAACATACACGAGTATTTTGTAGACTTGCCATTTGCAGATTTCAACGCTTTTACTCTTTCAGGCAGAGAACTAACGAGTTCTGAAATTTTCTCTTGTGGGGCTTCTGCCCAGGCTTCCCGCAAAAGATTGAGCAATTCTGCCCGTGTTGTTGGTTTCCTGGACTTTTTTCACATACCTGGATATAATATGGCCCAGAGGTGTTCAACGAGATTCTTGTCAGGAGACTGACTTGGCCATGGAAGTCGCTTGATTCCATTTCTGTCCTGCCATTCTTTGGTCTTTTTTGGAGTGTGACATGGAGCTCCATCTTCCATGAACAGAGTTGTTTTTGACCATCTGACCAGTGGAGAAGACAGGGAGATGTCCATCCTCAAGGATACAATTGTATATGGCAGAGTTGATGTTGCTAACACACTCCACAAGCTCTGACCCCACCAGCGCTCCAGATTGCTCCCCACACCATCACTGAAAAACCATCATGTTTGACAGTTGGCTGCAACCGGTTCAAAGAGAACTCTTGACTGAGAAGTCTCCAGACCCATACATGTCCACTGTCAGAAAATTGAGCAAATTGGGACTCATCTGAAAGAAATGACAGTTTGCCAAAACTCCAAGGGTCTGGTGGCCATCTCGTCAGCCCACTTCTTTTTCCTTTGAATGTTGGCTGGTCTGAGAGGTTTTCTCCAAGCTGCTCTCCCATAGTAGCCCAGTTTATGAAGGTACCGCACAGCAGTTCTTGAGCTAACCTGGACCTCCTCTGCAACATCAGCTGCCTTGCAACGGGGAGTTTTCTCAATGGACCGCTTGACAGCTTGAAGACAACTTTCTGAAGGCCCAGATCGACCAGAACGGGAAGCTGTGGATTCCATGCCCTCGCTGGTGAATTGCACAATCACCTGATTGACCGTAGAAAGCAGAATGCCAAGGTTCTGAGCTATCTGATGCTGGCTGATTCCACCTTCCGATTGGCCAACAATACGTCCTCTTTGAAAATTGGAAAGTTTGTGTGCTCCCTGGGCTCGAGGCATAGTTAATTGTCATACAAGACCCAAGAACTTGTTTCTGCAAAGAAATAGTCTAATATTAGTTCAAATCACTCAGTAAAACTGTGTTATACAGATGAAATGAAGAAATTTAAGGTGTCTATTTACTTCTATCATGTCTGTAATTATCTGCTGCTGTTGTTTATAAGAATGTCAAGCCAAATGTGAGCTGGTATGGTGTTGGCATGTGTGAGTTGGATGATGAGAACATTTATATCAGAGGATCTGACAATGAGGTTTCCCTTCGGAAGAGTCTCACACATGTGCTTGGTATGCCAAGCCAGCAGTGTGTATGTCTGCCTCTTTGTGGTAATTTCTTGAATCTGGATTGTCATCCTGTACCTTGTTTCTGGTACGTTGGTAGGCCTTGTTATCCAATCCTACAAAGACGGTGTGACCCCAGATTTTTTATATACATAGTCAAGGCTCGTGGAAAAGCTAGGCATTCTTTGCTTGATGTATGGTGTTCTATGCCATTCCCTTGCAAGGAACTACAAAAAGGGCTGTCTTAAATTTAGCCGATTTGCATACAGCATTTAAATCTTTGACACTCACTATTGGTTATGTCCAGAAATGGCAAATTCAATGTCCGAACATTCTGATGCATGCATGGTACGTTCAATGTCTTTGACTGATGGATGTTTACATGAATCACAGACAAAGTCAACTCTGCTGGAAAATCCAAACATTCTTGTGAAAATAACTTTTGCTATCTCACCAAATGTTTATGGTTCATTCACCATGGTTTGAAAGAGAAACATTGCATGAATGATGCATGCATTCTTGCTACCCGGTTTGCCACTTTTGACTCGTTCCTCCAGCTTGTGCATCATTTTTGACTTGTCCGTTTTGTGAACTGACCCACCATGCACATGTGCGAAGGTTAAGGGCACTGGTGTGATGGGGTAGCTGAAAACCAACTACAGATCCAACTCGTTGCTCACTGGCATATGGAGCTGTCTTCCAAAGAGATTAGGGCCTGGTGTTGGCTTAACGGTTAAGGTGGCTGGCTTAAGCTCTGATGGTCTTGAGTTCAAGCCCCTGTCTACCGTTGAATTAACACCAGGTAGAGTTGACTCAGGCTGCCATCCTTCCAATGTCTGCAAAATGAGTACCAGCTTCCTGGTAACAGGGGTATTGTATCAGCGGCACAGCTGCACCCCCAGAAAATGATGCAGCCAAACAGCCATAGGCTGCATACGAATAAACAAAAAATTCCAAAGAAATCTGGTTTCTTGCAATTCCCTGATTTTCCGGTCTTTGACGGTAAGTTTGACTCGTAGCATTTTCACTTCCCAAAAGAAACATTGCACATGCACCAGGATGGGTTTCATCAATGTTCAGGAGATTGAGGTAGTATCTAACTATGTACCTTCCATAGTTGTGATGGTTGGCTGTAAAGAATATTGCAACATCTTTCCCTGGCAGTAGGTGAACAGATCTAGATAATTGATATGTGGCATGACTAAATAGCTGATGGACCTCAACCAGGTCCACGTACATGATCCAGTATTACACAGTTGCACCATGCTGACCTGACTGAGTTTTATCTGTGAATTCTTCATACATCTGCATAACCTCAGCATATTCAGCCAAGTTTTCAAAGTCTTCCAAAGCAGCAGGTGATGGCTTATCATGTATAAGTTTTGTAGCTACACCATGAAACTCTGTGGGGAGGTACCATACTCTGACAAAGCATTTGAAATGCAACATCTTAATAGCCAATGTGAGCAGGGCACGAATCCTCTTGCACCTTTTGTAGTGCCTGCCAGAGATGAAACCATTCAACGATCCAGCAGCCAGCACACTGGTGTCGGTCAGTATCTGTGGTCCACTGAATTAGCCAAGTACCCCAATGCTGCAAAATATGTCAACTGCACATGAAAAGCACCAACAACACTCAAATACATCATCAAATTTTGGATACTCTTCTGTCTGAACTTGAAGTGTTGGCTTAACAACATTACAGTCATAATGATTGAACCAACACATATGGCTTTCCACATTCAGCAGCCAGTGTCTGAGAAATCCTCAGTCCTTGCAACAACATTCAGCCTTGTTGGTGGCAGATTCAGATTATCCATGTACCCGATGGTCTGCTGGGCTAAGTGGCGAACTGTCAATCAAGAGTTCCAAAAAAACCCACACGGGTTAATGCTTTTGGAATACATTTGACATCATCCAGAGTGTATCTCCGTTTTTCATCTTAGTGAGATTTGGAGGGACATCGGATGTTTCCACCTCACATTGGAATGTGCAGATTTTCGGTTTCTTCCTGTATGTGTTCTTTCCAAAAGGAATGCTTGCGTTTCTTACCTCTCATGCAGGGTACATCTGTATTCCTTGCGTCTGTTTCAGCCTCGGGGGCCGACATTATCAAAGTGCTGTGGGGTACAATTCTGATAAAAGATATCCACAGTATCATGCAGTGATTCTGATTCAGTAAGTGTCTCTGAACTTTCAGCGTAATTATCCCAAGTGAAACCAGTAGTCAACCCTGGTAGTTTTGGAAGTCCATGGGGTGTAACCCTGCCCTTGACAGAAACAGTCATCACTAAGTCTGTTTCCAGTGCTTCAGCTACTGTATGTGATAACTGATGGAATTCCCAAAGTGGTTCCTTATGGCATTGATCTTTCTGCTTCCTGTCCTGCTCTTGAGGCCAAGTCTTAAACATAGGTGCTTAGCTGGCTTTACTTCTTGTTTCCTCTGGTTGTTGCAAATACAGCATCCTGGGCAGCGGATTGTACAAAACGTTCTGCACACACATTTGAGCAGATTTTATCACACTCTGTGTACAGTACATGATAGAAATGCATCAGTTGGATCTGCCTGTCCTTCAGCAATGGCTTCTGTTGTCAATGAATTGGGTAGATCTTTGCATGTTACACAGAGCTTTTGAATTGCATTTCTTATATGAGGTGTAGTCAAAGAATACACGTTGTATTCAAAGGAATCAGCATACTCCATGGCAGAACGTATTGCTTCATCCTTGTCCATCGTACTGTTGTGCAAAACGTTCCCATGCTTTTTACTTATCTTGGACACCGATAAGTCAGTAAAGTGGTTCAGTAGTTTATCTGCTAGGGGCTGAACTCTGTATGCTGCACCATAGACTCCATAATCATCCAAAATGATTTGTAATGGGAATGGAGTGAGGTCATTCACACAGCGTGGTTGCCCTTTATGATATGTTCGTTCACATAATTGTTGAGGATCTCAAAAGCCCCGGTATGAGTATCCCTTGTCTTGGCATAGTCAGTCTGCTCACATGTTGAAAGATTCCTCCTGTGTGCTCTGTTGATGTATGCTTCGCAGCAAGTATGGTGATACTTTACTTCCTTTGCAATGAAACTGACATCTCTGATTTTGGTAAGAATGCCCGTGTCTTCAAGTAGAACAGCAGCATCTTTTACTGCCTGCTCAGCCTTTTTTGTTTCACAGCTGCTTGGCAGTTCAACTTTATGATTGATAGTTTTGCACCTGCGATTGCAGAAGACACATGTATATTCAAATATGTCGGATGTTTCTGATGTTTTCTGATGTTGCACCTGTGATCAAAGAACTTTGATAGTGCCTTGGTCTGTTGGTTCCCTGAGGCTGAAATCAACTATGCTGTGTCCTGTTTTCAGAACCGCAGTGAAATTTTAAGAGCACGAGCTGTGATATCCCATGTTTCACTATAGTTTGAGGTAAGAATGGCACACGCTGATGAATATTTTAAATTCACTCGGCGCATACGGGCTTCTTTTATAAGAAGCACTTTTTCCCATGAATGCCTGTCAAATAGCTTAACCTCATCCTTGCAGGGCCGACCTACATGTAGAACACTCGTCCGAGTCACCGAGGGTATTTCCATCATGTCATCGATCTGCAAAAGACAAAAGTTATCAAAGTTAAGTCTTCATTATCATAACAATGTCATCTACGTCACATTACATGTGTTTTCTTTCACCTGTTCATTACAATTATGTATTTGCTGGTAACAGACGCTTCAGTACTCTTGATAATGAAGCAATTGTTATTTCACTCTTTTGTCAAAATAAGGGGTATGGCTAATAATCTAATATTTCCATATCAGTCAAGTATGAACATAAACCATTGGTATATCTTACTCTGTGATGGATTTTGTCAACTTATTGGCTAGATAAAGCCGGCATCATAACAATAATAAAACGGTACACAAGGATATTCGTGAGAAAAATGGCACAGACCGAATCATTTTTTGGCTAAAATCATACACTATGCTTTCTGGTGTATTAACCATGTTTTCTTTATTGCTGGAAAAAAGTTAAAAGTCAGGGGTGCGGTTTATACACAGGTATAGGAAAAAAATCAGTTTCAAAAAAAAATAATCAATTTTTCAAAACTAAATTTCAATTATATTCCAATTGTCATAAATATACCCGTAGATCTATATTCTACATATTGAGGAACTTTTAGACCTTTCATAATTCTGTAAATGTATGTAATATAAGTACAAGCGATCTCGGATGCACGTTTTTACCGGTTAAGTCATGCACGATAGCCCCGATATGCAGGGCCGCCATTGCTGCTCTTGCACCAAGCATACAGGGACCTTCCGAATGGGGCGGTCTCGGCTAAACATGCATGGTATACACGTAATGTATGTCTCCACATATTGGTTGATCTGACGGTAGGCCCCTATGCCTACTGTCATCGTGTTGCTGTCAATTATGATTGATAGACAAACAGGAATGAGGAATGACTGACAGGAATACTCACCTGGTCTCTCATCAAAAGAAGAATTATTGACAATCGCTAGAGTCTAATTGCAGAGCACCGCTTTCAATGACTGGAATTACCACTGCTTTCACTGCTTTTCAGGGCCACAAAGCCACAAAAAAGAATGTTTGTTTTCTAATATCATTTTTCTTTTCCCTTTTCTTTCTTTTTCTATAAACAAAACAAAAAAATCCTCTTTATAATATTAAAAAATAAGAAAGAAAGAAAGAAAGAAAAAAACTTTTTGATATCCTCTCCTCTCTCTTCAACTTCTTGTTTTCTTTTTAATCAGTTCTTCCTCCTCCTTTTGAAACAGGAAATGCCCCGTCTTTTGCAAAGGATGAAAATGAGAATAAGACTGTAAGACAAAATTAAACGGATGTGGGAGTAGGCATGTCAATACCTCTGTCACTTCATCCTGGTACGTCGGGATACACGAGTTGTATAATACAACTTCAGGACTTCCGGTTCCGGTTTTGAGCGGCAAGAGGTCTCCTTCGGGGCTCCCTGCTGACATTCTCAAAGTTAAGTTCCGGTTGTTATTTGTCCCGTTTTAACTGTTTAATTTTCTCACCTACATGTTAATGTGTGTTCCTAGTTCGGTTTTGTTTCAAAAATCGTGCTATTTTGTGAGTATTTTTGTCGACGTTCTTACTTGGTGTTTGAGGCCTAGTCCTAGGTTTGAGGCCTACCGGTTCCACTCGGTGTTCGATCGTTTTTTTTTTTTGTTTGTTTGTTTGTTTTTTCTCCCCATTACCTTCAATTTCTATCCTCCCCATTACCTTCAATTTTCATCCTCCCCACTTTCCAAACATCCCCCATTCTCCCAACTAATCTCTTTCTTATCTCAAAACAAAAAAAACAAAAAAAAAAAAAAAAAAACCCAACAAAAAAAATAACAACAACACGCTCACCTTCTCCCGATTCTGCTACTTCTTCTTCCTCTTAACTTCCTCCTCGTCTTCCTCGATTTCTTTTTTTTTTTACACTTCCATGACCTAATCTGTTGAACTCTCTCATACATTAATATTAACAACAAAAACGATCTTATAATGCTTCATCTTCCTCTCTCACACATGTGGTACTCTTTACTGTTTCACAATGCACTTCTCTTCTGCTATTTTAACAGACTGCTCTCATTTCGACCTCTCCTTCATTCCTTGCCTAAAAAATCCAACTATTACAGCGCTTCTTCTCTCCATGCTCTGAATTCGCCTTCATTGCATCCATCAAGAATTGTGTTAAATCGCATCTCTGACCTAAAACTTTTAAAAACCACAGTTTGCCATGGATGCTCCCTTTCCATCAACCATTCTTTTTTCCAACTTCAGTGCCAACTCACCCCCTCACCCCTCACTCTCACTCTCAAAGCAACCATCCCACTCTTCTCCCTCCAAGCCTCCCTCTCACCTCTTTCAAAAATTCCCCCCTCACCTTTCTCCCACCTTTCATCCCCCTCACTCTTCCTTCTCTAAGTTGCCCCCCTCTCACCCACCAGCCTCCCTCCCTCCTCTGCCCTCCCACCTCCATCTCTTCACTCCAGCTCCTCAAATCCTCAACTGCCATCTTCCTTGTCACTTGTCCCCCCTCTCTCCCAGCACCACAGAGCCTTTTCTCCTCCTCATTCGGCCCCCTCCCCTCGCTATTCTGCAATACCCCACACTCCTTCAGCAACCCTCCTTACCTCCCCCCTCGTCCCTCGTCCTACCCTCCCCCGCCCCTCCACCTCCTGCACCCAAAGCCTCCTCCCCTACCTCTTCATTAAAAGTGTGGACCTCAAATATCCGGGGCCTTCGCTCAAACCTTTCAGATCTTTCCATGCAGGTTGCCACTGACAAACCAGACATTATCTGCCTAACAGAAACTTTCCTCTCCCAAGACGTGTCTGACTCCCAAGTATCTCTCCCTGGTTACTCCCTCTTACGGTATGACAGACCTGAGCCTCGTCCTGGTGGAGGTGTTGCTCTCTTCATCAAAGACTCTATTCCTCACTCTCCCTGCACTGCTCTCACTCCCCCACACCCCCAGGAATACCTCTGGCTTCGGCTTCCCCTCCACTCCCACCTCATGTTTATATGTGTACTGTACCGTCCACCGAACAGTGATGACTCCATCTACACCTCACTCTCCGAAAACATGGACCATCTTCTATCTTCTCATCCAAACTCTCTCTTCCTCTTATGTGGCGACTTCAATTGTCATCACGCCAGTTGGCTAGGTGTGGGTACCTCTCTCACCTGCCATGGGACGTCAGCAAAAGCTTTCTGTGACTCATTGGGACTGACTCAATCGGTCAACTTCCCGACCCGGATCTCAACCAATGGTACTCCATCTCTTCTGGATCTGATTTTGACAAATTTCCCTGACAATATCTGCTGCTCTTCCTTCGCTCCAATTGGTTCTTCTGACCACGTCCTTGTTAAAGTGGACATCTCTCTGGCTGTCATCAGAGAACCACCTCACCGCCGTCGAGTCTGGCATTTCACTCAAGCCGACTGGCAGGGTCTCCGAGCAGCCATCAAACTTACAGACTGGTCTCCTATCACTACTTTCTCAAACATCAACTCATCCTGGGAATTCTTTCAAAGAAACTTGCTCTCCCTCATGCACAGATTTATCCCCTCTCGTGTTCAGTTGTCTTACCCTTCCTCCCGCCCTTGGTTTACTGAAGCTTGTGGCGAGGCAGTTGTCCTGAAACAACTTGCCTTTGCCTCATGGAAAGCAAACCCAACTGAGGGCAATCTCAGTTCTTTCCACAAAGCTCGGAACAAGTGTGTATCTACCCTCAGGAGAGCCAGAAAACAACATCTTTCTCATCTCAAGTCTGAACTCTCAAACCTCTCTCCCTCCTCAAAATCCTGGTGGCGTTTAATCAAATCTGTTTCTGGTGTATGTTCCCCTCCATCCCCTCCCTTACCTCAAATGGCCGCACTGCTGATTCCACACGTGATAAAGCTGAATGTCTAAACTCGGTGTTTGCAGCTAAATCTTGTGTCCCAAACCCATCACTATCTCTACCCACTTTACCCAGTCGCACCCAACTGTCCCTGGACTCTGTATCCTTTTCTCCTGACAAGGTGGAGAGCTTGCTTTCAAACCTCGAGTCAGATTCTGCAACCGGTCCAGACGGCATCAGCCCACGTGTCCTCAAAGCCTGCTCTTCTGCTCTTGCTCACCCTCTCTCTGTTCTATTCACCCTCTCATTTTCCCAAGGTCATCTGCCATCTGCTTGGAAATCTGCTAACATCACTGCCCTGCATAAAAAAGGTGCAAAAACAGATCCCTGTAACTACAGACCAATCAGCCTTCTCCCAATCATCAGCAAGGTTATGGAATCCATCATTGCTTCAGACATGAAATCCTTCCTCTTCTCCAATGGCTTGATTTCCCATCATCAATTTGGTTTCAGACCAGGTCACTCTACCCTGGATATGCTGCTACTGCTCTCCCATCAATGGATGGAGGTCCTCAATGCCAGACAGGAAATCCGAGCCGTATCCCTGGACATATCACGTGCTTTTGACACAGTCTGGCACCCTGCCCTACTCACCAAACTCTCTTCCCATGGTATTCAAGGCCATCTCCACTCATGGCTCGCAGACTTCCTCTCCTGTCGCAGTCAACGTGTGGCCCTAAATGGAGTTCTTTCATCCCCTCTTCCTGTGCAGGCTGGAGTTCCTCAAGGTAGCGTTCTGGGCCCTGTTCTTTTTCTGGTTTTCATCAATGATCTCTCGGACTCTCTGGAAAATCCTCTATTTCTCTTTGCCGATGACTCCACCCTCTGCCGTACCATCTGTCATCCCTCAGACCGGCAAGCAGCAGCTTCTTCGCTCACTGCAGATCTGGATAAAATCACAAACTGGTCCAACACGTGGAACATGTCTTTCAATCCACACAAATCTCACACTCTCACTATGTCTCTTCGAAAGGACCGTTTACAAAACCCCCCATCCACTTTCTCAACAATCCTCTGGAAGAAGTCTTTTCTTTCAAGCTTCTGGGTCTCACTATCTGCCATGACCTTTCCTGGGAAAGTCACATTTCCAACCTTGCCTCAAAAGCCAGTCGCCGACTGGGAATCCTCCGTCGTGCAAAGTCCTTCCTCGGCCCTCTTGAGCTCCTGACTACTTACAAAGCTTTTGTCCGTAGCCTGATGGAGTACTGCTCTCCCCTCTGGGCTGGTGCTCCTGCCTCCCACCTTTCTCGACTTCACGCTGTCGAAACCAGGGCTTTTAAGATCATTGGCATCTCCCGCAATGAAGCTGAGTCTTTGGGCCTCTCACTCAATCACCGCAGGTTGGTCGGTGGTCTTTCTGTCTTCTACCGACTCCTCTCCAGCCTTGCCCCCCTGCTCTCTCTGCGATTTGTCCCAACCACATTTCCACAGGGCGCTCAAGGTCCGCCAACAACCCCCTTCTGGTAAAACTACCAAAATCACGAATCACTGCTCATCTTCACTCTTTCATTCCTCTTTTTCCCGCCTTTGGAATATACTTCCTCACTCTATTCTTTCCCATTCTTCCCTCCAGGCTTTCAAAACAGCTGTTCACCACCACCTCTTATCTTCCCCCATCCAAATCCTCGATCTTTTCTACCCCCGATAATCCACCCAAGCCCACTTCCTTCAATTCTCCTGCTTTCCTTCCTGAAAGTCCCTGTAATGTCCATCTTCTCCTCGCCATGTTCCCCGTCCCATCCCCATCCCTCTCCCTTCCACAGTTCACCTGTGTCTGTTCCCCAATGTTTTGTCCCTTCCACTCCCACCCCTCTTGTCTCATGCCTCCTTGCTGTGAGTTGTGTGTTAGCTCTCATTCGAGCCTCGACCAAGGTATACAAAAAAAAAAAAAAAAAGTGATCACGGTTAGGAGCTTTAAATGCGTGTGCTGCACGAAGGGAGTTCAAGTTCATTGCGTGCATATAAGTACAGCAAAACGATGAAGCTCTTGCAATTACACACCAGCCATTACGGCACTCTACGATCAAGTAAATGGACTTTGATTTACCCCCAAAACGTTTGACAGAACAAGAAAAAGAGCAATCAGAGATTGCAGACCCTCGCCAGGACTTGTTTTGTGTGCTATTTTTGTAGTTTGGTGTACTGGTGTGTTACGTAATTAATAAGAGACATAACTAGTACTGCCACTTTATAACTGCTGACAGTGATGACCGGGTACCAAGATGTCCCACTTTGATGCAACCCCACTTTGATTGGACACGTGACCCTGACAAAATAAATTCAATTCAAATCATATGGAAAACCAAATAAGTGGTTCTGCAATGGAGTAATCAGAAGGAACCCAAACAATCAAAAAGCAAAGATGAAGTCATCAGGAGGAACCTGGATAGGATTTGCATTTCAGCTGCTACTCTTCTACCCTCAAACCCATCCAGGCACAGACAACCAATTGAACCTTATTCAAAAAAATTAAAATCTGGCTGCCAGATCATGTGTCTGATCAGGTTGAAATGTAAAACATATATTCCCCATCACTACGAGATCATAATTGTGAAGTTTCACATTGATTGATTTAGCGGTTCAAAAGAAAGAATTTATTAAAGATTTTCGCTCAATCGAATATGGTTGCCAGACCATGCGACATCAATTATTCGTGAATATCCTGGTATCCCCAAGGCTTGGGAAACATTTGTGTGAAGTTTCCCCTCGATCTATCCAGCTGTTCAGGACAAGATTTTTAAAAATAGATTTTAGGGTAATTGCAATATGGCTGCCAAACCATGTGAGAAAGAAGCTATGATGTCATCTGTGAGAACCTTTTGTTCCTCATGGATAGGCGGTCATGCGTGTAGTTTCACCTCGATCTGTTCAGCCACTTTAGAGAAGAAGATTTTTGAAGGTTTTTAAAGAAACAAAAATATGGCTGCCGAATGACATCAGCGATAACGCCATTTTTTTTTCTGTGGATTATTTTATCCCTCGATGACCCTCAAACATTTTCATACTGATCAGATGTAGCGCTCTACATATGCAATTATCACATCCTAACGAAGGCACCTATGATGTCATAAAAAAATCACACATTCCCCATGAGGAGTACTTGCCATGAACCAAGTTTCAATTTTTTCCTTGCTGCGATTTCAGAGATCGAGATCCAAAGGCTTTTCGTTTTTCCAACGTGGCTGCCACACCACGTAACCTGACGTCATGATTATCAAAAAAAAATAAAAAAAAAAACATTCTACACAAGTCGTCGCTCCTATGGTGAAAAGTTCATCTCAATCCGACAAGCGGTTGCAGAGAAAAAACACTAAAGTTCTGTGCGGGCAAACAAATTAAATGGACCCAAATGCAATATCCTCTCTTTCAGCGAGGGTAATTACAAAACAGGCTTAAATGTTCCGATAATTTTGTGCTTCATTTGGACTTCAAACTTTACATTTTGTGCTAAAGTTAACGTACAAATGTATTTAGATCCACATCAAAAAAAAAAATTGTATATATATATATATATATATATATATATATATATATATATATATATGTATACAATTTTTTTTTTGATGTGGATCTAAATATATATATATATATATATATATATATATATATATATATATATATATATATATATATATATATATATTGTTACGTTTGAGGGGGGGGTATGCATTCAAAGGGTAATTAGGATGTTTAATTAGGTATGCCATGCTGTTCGAGTTTACCAGGATCTCGATGTAATAAGTAGTAACTCAGTGGTGATAAGTTGTCTAGTAAATGTTCATTTCTTCAAGGGGGGAGATGATAATTGTCACGTAATTAGATAGGGACACGGGATAGGGTAAGTGTGTCTGCGTAAACCCCTTTTGGTATTCTCTGAGGACTGGCCATGACGTCACAGGACAGTTCAGCGGATGGCTCCGCCCCGTGATCACGATTGGCAGAAGGCGACGGCAGTGGGCCAATAAACGGCTCGATTGGAGGTGACGAGGGCAGAAGGATAAAAAGGTTCTGTTCGGGATCGAAAAGGAAGAAGAAGAAGATTACAACCAGAATGCTCGTGTTTTTTTGGTGTGGAACCTGTGGCGGCAGAGAGCGTCCTGGTTGCTGTGCTGAGTCAATCGTGCTCTTGATCGTGCCTGGGAGCCTTGCCGAGCCTCGTGCCTCGCTTTGGTTGGCTCTATGGTTCTGCTGACTCGGAATACGGGGTCGGGCGGC
>NC_140977.1:48001547-48056547 GCF_056783735.1 Eptatretus burgeri | reverse complement strand
GAGAGAGGGAGAGAGGGAGAGAGGGAGAGAGGGAGAGAGGGAGAGAGGGAGAGAGGGAGAGAGGGAGAGAAGGAGAGAGGGTGAGAGGGAGAGAGGTAGAGACGGAGAGAGATATATATATATATATATATACTGTATATATATATATATATATATATATATATATATATATATATATATATATATATATATATATGTGTGTGTGTGTGTGAGAAGAAAGTCCCGATCCTATCCGTGTAAGAATCTGGATGTGAAAGTGTCTGTAACCAAATGAGAATCGTTTGAAATGGAGCGGCACCGCCTCGTGGCAGCAGTGCGTGACCCCACGCTTGGACAAGGGGACTTGTGGCACCTCTCGCTGATGATCCACCAACTCACTGACTGCCCCACTCAGCGTTCTCGTCTGGCTCCGCGAATCCTTCTGCAGCACCACCGACAGCCCCAACTACGCTGAGTGCGCGAATGCATGAAAGGACGAACATCAGCAGCGATGCAACAACAAAAAGGACGAACTGACTGATCGGCTCTGCTCTGCTCTTTTTATGGGACCAGACGAGGGGAGGGGCCGAGAATCGGATCAAAATGAGCTGTAGATGAAATCACGCTCCCCTCTTGGGCCATAGCGGCCATAGCCACACCTCACCAGGCCTCGAAGATGAAAAATGGGTCAGTTGCTTGCTGACCTTGTCATGGGTCAGAGATCCGGGCTTTACATGGGGCTTTGAACGTCTTTGGACATGTTGTCAAGCCCAGAACGTGCGTTGATCTTCATTCCAACATGAAATTGTAGAGAAATCCCTGTGCTACCCCTAGGTCCCTTCACGAACTGCATCACACACTTGCACTTCGCGTTATGCCTTGAAATAGTCCGACCTGCATCGCCTCTGGGTACCTTGAGGCTCTGGTGCGGATTTGACGACAATGGGGCAGTTGCGGCGGTTGTATAGCAGGGCGTTCTTGTGACATTCGTCGTGAGAGATGGTGGCCATGTGGCGTTTGTAGTGAGGGATGATTGCCACGTAGCATCCATAGCGAGAGGTGATTGCTCCGTGTCTTTCATAGCGAGATTGATGAATATAGGTGACGTGTAAGTGTGAGTTGTTACGGGGGCGGGGGGGGGGATATCTTTTTTATCAGTTGTATGAAGCAGTTGTGGTGAACGTGGTGTGGTTTGGTGAGTAGTTTGAAGTATGAGGTGAAGTGGTAGTTGGGAATTGGCGTGCAATTTTGGATATAGAATTGGCACGCAACTCCAAAGGACTGACGATGTATCGGTGCGCCAAGCTAGGGGATGCGCTCGCAGCGCGAACATGCTGGAGACGCTCGCAGCGTGTTTGCTTAATTCCTAATGATGGCGTGCGTGCTTGCTTGCATATTTTGTGTAAAAGAAAGAGGTTTTGCAAAGAAAAAGTGATGGTTAGACAGATATGAAAGACCTAACTACAAGAGTCCTACGCAATGCATCTTTCCCCTTTCACCCACTAGACATATGGAAGGGACTAAGACATACTATTGAAATAACTGCCTTGGGATCTCTGTATGTTGTGTGTCATTGCCTTGGAGGAATGTGGTTTTACAGAACCGCAGCAATATTCCAACATCTAGTGGAAAGCCTTCCCAGAAGAGTGGAGGCTGTTATCGCAGCAAAGGAGGGACGATCTCCATATTAATGCCCATGATTTTGGAATGAGATGTTGGACGAGCAAGTGTCCACATACTTTTGGCCATGTAGTGTGTGTGTGTGTGTGTGTGTGTGTGTGTGTGTGTGTGTGTGTGTGTGTGTGTGTGTGTGTGTGTGTGTGTGTGTGTGTGTGTGTGTGTGTGTGTGTGTGTGTGTGTGTGTGTGTGTGTGTGTGTGTGTGTGTGTGTGTGTGTGTGTGTTGTGTGTGTTTATATATACACTAGTTGAAGTACCCGGTAATACCCGGGAAATTTGCCCTATTTTCCTCACGCTAGTTAGACTGAGGCATTAGTTGTACGGAGAAAATTAGGAAGGCTTTTTTTATTCCTCAGATTTATGGAAGGAAGGCTTTATGCTGCCATAATCCTCAGAGAGGTCATAGTTGAAGGCGGCCTTGAGCCACTCAATGTTTCTAGCAGCAGTGGCAACTGTACTTGATGTCCTGCCAAAACCCGGACCGAGAAAGCTGGAACGTGAGTTTTGTGCTTCTCTCGCCTGTCGGTGTGACGCTCTATTTGCAGTTAGGCGATGCTCTCTCTCTCTCTCTCTCTCTCTGCAGCCGACTCTGCTTGCCTGGGTCGTTCATGAGCAGATATTATATCAGCAGTAAGACGACGCTCTCTCTCTCTCTGCAGCTGACTCAGCTTGCCTGACTCTTTCATGAGCAGATCTATCAGCAGTTAGCTGTTGCTGTGCACATGCAGTTCGAGAATTCAAATAACAGGAGGAGAATGTGTATGTTAAAAAAAGTTAACGAATACGAACATTTTGTATTTCAAAAAACCCTAGCGTTTTTAACCATGAAGCCTTTTGTTACGATGAATACGCCGGCGCACTATTCGAAAGCCTTTTTTTTAATGGGAATTTAATTTTTTTATTTTTATATATATATATATATATATATATTTTTTTTTTTGTTTGTTTTCATTTTATGGAAGCCACTTGGCGCATCCTGGAGCTGAATGTTAGGTCGATATGTGTGTAAAGTTTCATCAAGATCGGTTCACTGGTCTAGGAGCTTATTGGTTACAAACAAAGAGACAGACAGACAGACAAGCAGACAGAAGGACTGCCATTTATATCGTAGATATATGTATGTGTGTATATAGTGAAAAACAGGGGTGCAGTTAATACACAGTCTCGGTTAATACACCGGAAAATACGGTAATAGGGCCGTGTGTCTGAGTATGGGTGCATAGTTTTTATATAAATGTGTTTCCCATGTCAATGCCATCATTTTGGGACCACTCATTCATCTATAAGTACATATTTATTGCTCCTGTAAATCAAAATGCCTCATTTATATTTTTGCAGAAAACGTTCACCCAAAAACGCAAAATGCCATTTTCACTCAAATACAGAGGATACGGCGAGCATGAAATGATTTTTCAAATTCAGTATTAAATTCTGAGTCAGAAACCACCTTCAAAAGCTTTTGGCCTCAGATATGAATTAAAAGTGCCCTAGCTCTTGGACTAACCATCTGATTCTCGATTCAGCAGGTACATTCTCGAAATGCACTGGTTTTTGTGGAACATTTTGTGGATAGTGAGCAAGTTGACTATTCCGTCGCGATATTAGAACACAGACACTGAGAGTTGATTTATAGCTTTGATTTTGTTTCTTGGGGAGAACAACATTTTCAGGAATAGCCTTGTTTCTACATCAATATTCCTTGGCAACTGTTTTGCGCATTTGTTTCTGACATCTGGTGGCCCTCATATTCTTTGAAGTATTTGTATGGTACATAATTTTCAACTTTCTGTGTTGTTGCTCTTTGGTTGCTGTTTATGTTGTCCATTTTTGTTGATTTAACTGCTACAAATGTGCATTTGGCACATTTATCTCGGCAGAATTCCATTTGAATATCCTTGGAATACTGTTATTCTTTTCCAAGTGTTAGATCCATTCCACATTCTTATTATGTTATTTTCAGTCTTCATAAATTAATTCCTAGAATTTTTCTATTGCATCTTTTTTGGAGAGAAGTGACACATTCTGCTTCCTTTGTTCTTGGTAGTCTTTTTGGAACAGCAGGTTTTGTTTTCTTCTGTTGTCGGCTTTGTCATAGTTTTTCTTTTTCTCCCTGCTGTCATTTCTATTTTGCACTTCGTTTCAGCGCTCCAAGTCTTTCTCTTCAATTTTATATTTGCTTTTTTGGGGATTCTCCTCTTTTGCTTTGGGATTCAGTTTTGCTGCCTTGAATTGTACTTTTTGTCTCATTTCCTTACTCAGTTCTCTCTGTCTCCGTGATGTTACTTCGTTTCTGTTCGTGGGGTCTGGCCTATTTTTCTTGCAGTGTTGGTTGCCTGTTACTTTTTCGTGAATAAGCAGTGCCGCTGAAAAACACACGGTATTCATTTTTTTTGGTATACTTTGTTGAGGCTCGTATAAGAGCAAACACATAGAACATATAACAAATGGAACAGGAGACAAGAAGTGGGAGAGAGAGGGACACACACACACACACACACACACACACACACACACACACACACACACACATACACATACACATACACATACACACACACACACAACAGTAGGGAACAGGGACATCAGGAGATCTGTGGAAGAGAGATGGATGGGGCAGGGTACATGGGATAAACAAGATGGACATTACAGGGACTTTCAGGAAGGAAAACACGGAATTTGAAGGAGGTGGGTTTGGGGTGGATTAACAGGAGTAGCAAAGATCATGGTTTTGGATGGGGGAAGATACGAGATGGTAGTGAACAGCTGTTTTAAAACCTGGAGGGAAGAGTGGGATTGAAGACAGTATGGGACTTTTATTCCAGAGGAGGGGGGGGGGGGAAGAGGAATGAAAGAGTGAAGATGAGCAGATTCTTGATTTTGACAGTTTCACCAGAAAGGGGTTGCTGACAGACCTTTAGAAATATTAGGGGGACAGAGCACATACAGAGCAGGGGGTGCAAAGCCAGAGAGGAGTTGGTAGAAGACAGAGAGACCACAGACCTGCTTGTGGTGAGAGAATGAATGACCCAAGACTCAGCTTCATCGCGGGAGATACCAATGATCATAAAAACCTTGGTTTCCATAGTATGAAGCCGAGCGAGGTGTGAAGCAGGAGCACCAGCCTAGAGGGGAGAGCAGTACTCTGTCAAGTTGTGAATGAAAGCTTTGTATGTGGTTAAGAGCTCAGGTATGCCAAGGAAGGACTTTCCATGATGGAGAATGCCCATTCAGCGACTGGCTTTCGAGGCCAACTTGGGAATGTGGCTTTTCCAGGAAAGATCATGGCGGATAATGAGACCCAAAATCTTGAGTGACGGTCTTCTTGAAGAGGATTATTGAGAAAGTAGATGGGGGTTTTCCAGATGGTTCTTTCGGAGAGACATAGTGAGAGTGTGATATTTGTCATGATTAAAAGACTTGTTCAAAGTGCTTGACCAGCTTGACCAAGGGGGATGATTTTGGTATTATTTTTTGAATGCATGGTTTGTTCTCCTTCATAGCATTATTTTATTTCGATTCAATAGTCGTGGTCTGGTCTTAAGCCGAGTGAAATCAAACTCATCTCTTTTATTTTGTTTGAAAACTCTTCTCCCTGTCTCCACTGCTCATCATCATACTCATTTTCCTCCTCTTCTCTGCTCTCGTGTTCTTCCAACTCATTATCATCTACCATTTTTACTTTTATTCCGTGTATGCGTCATCTGGTCTGGGTTAGCTAGCTGGACGCTCCAGGGATGTCTGCATAATTACCTCCACCACCGAAGGTGGACGGAGGTTACGTTTTCGCCCGTGTTTCTCTTTGTCTGTCTGTGAGAAGGATATCTCAAAAAGTTGTGGACGAATTTGGCCAAAATTTGGTGACCAGTTTGGGTGTGCGACAAGGACTAATTGATTTGATTTTGGTGAAAATCCGGATCCGGATCGGGCGACTAGAATTTTTTGTACTGATGTCATTTCCTTCTTGTCTGGCATAATTCGTTATTACCCTTATTGTATTGTTGGATAGGCATTTTTGGACTTTAATGCTACCATGGTAAACTCAGTAAGAGGGACTGTTTCTGCTTTGGTGGATAATTTTGACTTCTTCACTTGGTCCATGAAACGTTCTCCATATCTATACATCCCCCATGCCTCATGCGCAAAATACGCTTTGCATTAGAGGATGGTCTCCTTATTCTCAATGCTCCAGTTTGCTTCATTTAAACGTTTTCTTTTCATCTGGAGCTTAGTTCTTGTTGGTTTTGAGGCAGGCAGAATTTCTTAAGCTTCTCCCCTGTGTGTAATATTTGATGCTGAGATAAATTTGAAGAATGATTGAATGCCTTGCTGCAAACAGAACACTTGCAGGGCTTCTCCCCCGTATGTATTTTCTGATGTCGAGATAAATGTGAAGAAGAAATAAAGACCTTACTACAAGTGGAACACTTGTAGTTTTTCTCTCCCGTGTGTATTTTTTGATGTTGATATAAATATGATGAACGAGCAAATGCCTTGGTGCACACGGAACACTTGTAGAGTTTCTCTCTCGTATGTGTTTTTTTATGTTGATATAAATATGATGAAAGAGAAAATGCTTTGGTGCATAAAGAACACTTGTAGGCCTTCTCTCCCCCAGTATGATTTCTCATATGTATCTGGCACGTTGACTTCTTAGCATACGATTTGCTGCACACAGTGCACTTATATGGCTTCTCACCCATGTGGCTCATTTTGTGTACCTGATGTCCTGAGGGGTCACTGAATGTTCTATTGCAAACATTGCATTTGTACGGCTTCTCACCAGTGTGGGTCCTTATGTGTACATGATAGCCTGATGGATCACTGAATGTTCTATTGCACACATTGCACTTATATGGCTTCTCACCAGTGTGTGTCCGCATGTGTAGCTTGCGGCCTGAATATTGACTGAATGATTTATTGCACACACTGCAATTAAACGGTTTCTCCCCCGTGTGAGTCCTAATGTGTTGCCGGAGGCTTGACCTGTCAATGAATGTTCGAATGCACACAGTACACTTATATGGCCTTTCACCAGTATGTGTCCGCATGTGGAGCCTGCGACCTGAGTAGTGACTAAATGATTTATTACACACACTGCAATTATACGGCTTCTCCCCTGTGTGACTCCGAATGTGTGCCTGGCGGCGTGAGATGTCACTGAATGTTCTGTTACACACATTGCACTTATATGGCTTTTCACCAGTGTGTGTACGCATATGTACCTGGCAGCTTGAGTACTGCTTGAATGATTTACTGCACAAACTGCAATGAAATGGTTTCTCCCCAGTATGGGTTCTAATATGTGCTCGGCGACTTGAGCTGTCACTGAATGTTCCGTTGCACACGTTGCACTTATATGGCTTCTCACCAGTGTGTGTCCGCATGTGAATCTGGCGACCTGCGTTCTGACTGAATGATTTATTGCACAAGCTACAATTATATGGTTTCTCCCCGGTGTGAGTCCTCAAATGTGCCTTGTGTGTTGACTTCTGAGTGAATGATTTGCTGCAAATCATGCACTTGTACGGCTTTTCTCCCGTGTGTATCCTCATGTGTGCCTGGCAGCTTTGGTTGGATGTAAATGCTTTATTGCACACGTTGCACTCATACGGCTTCTCCCCAGTGTGTGTCCGCATATGTATCAAGCACGTTCCCTTCTGAGTAAACGATTTATTGCACATCGTGCACTTGTGCAGCTTCTCACCAATATGGGTCATTTTATTATTCTGGTAGGATGAAATATTCTGTTGAAATGTATTACATACATTGCGTCTGAATGACGTCTCTCCTGTATGAATCCTCAAATCTACCTGTCGGGTTGAGTTCTGCCCAGATGCTTTATTACACGTACTACACCTGTACGTGCTTGTCATAGTATGGGTATTCATGTGTACCTGAGGGGCTGAGGAGCAAATAAACAATTTATTGCATTCAGTACACATGTGTGTCTTTTCACAGGTGTCAATATTCACGTGTATATGGTTATGACTACATTTCTGCTCGTTATTTTTGGACATCCCACAATGGCTCTTCTTGTCTTGCTGAAAAGATCTCTCGGTGAAGGTATGAACATTCTTGGTACAGAACCTGCTGAAGGTCTTTGTTGGTTTCTCTGAAGGTCATTCACAGAAAGACAGTATGTGTACAGAAAGATGTAAAAACAGCAGAAACACACGAATGGATCTTAAAAACAAAGGAAAAACAAAAATGAAACTTTATATTTTTCGTAATCAATTCATATTTTTGAATAAGTCAATCACATGAAGGTGTGCCAGTGGGGGGAACAAATAAATAAATAAATAAATAAATAAAAAACAAGAGGTGGAAAGGTAGAAAATTAATCAAAACTTCACTTATAGACTAACAAGTCAGAATTCTCCAATGCACTACAACCTAGGACCCTCACAATAACCAATGGAAAAGCTCAACCAAGTGATGCAGCTATGAAGGTCTTGGTAAAACTTCAATGACTGACCATTGCTGAGAAATAGAATAAAATAACAGAGGAAATATCTTCCATGATGATGTCTTTGTGCCCTGACCTGTGAAGGATAATTAATTAAGGGATGATGGACATCCTTGTAAAGACATTTGTTTGAATCTGGACTCGTCTGAGCAAGGAATAAAAAGATCCACAGCAGCAAAGTTACAGATCTCTGTCCAGTTCTGCTTTAAATATCTGCAGCAACATAAATTATCTTTGCGAAAGTGTTGGGACAGGAGGAAAGTTTAACATGGGTATTCATACAAACCCCTTTATTCAATTCAAACAGGGTTTTCATCAGTTTTGGTTTCAAGGACAGTTTGGACCCTGTCGTTCACACTTTGTACCAACTTGATAACAGGCAAAATAATGCACCATTTTCTTATTTCAAGGTTCTTCTGGACCAATCTGTGAATAATTTTAGACTGTCTGTCCTTTTTGTAACAATGATGGGACTATGCCTCAGCATCTCACCCAAACTCAACTTGGGAAAGCCAACATGAAGGAAATGTTGTGAACTGGCATCAAATTCAACATTGAAAGTATATTACCTGTTTATCTTATCGCATCTTGATTAACTGTTGTACCAAGTTTCAATAACTGCTCCACAACTTTATAAAGAACGGGCTGGTTTACTTCATGAGGAAAACTAGCACATGTATGCAGGTTGGGTTTGTTGCATTCAAGTCGGTGTGTGTTGTCCCAACAATTTTGGAAGCAGAGGGGAAAATAAGTCTGAAATGAAAGTCAATGCACAATTTTATTTTGGATTCTTACCTTGTGAGAGAAAATCATCTGGAGATTCCGGTTCCACCTTCAGCACCACGACAGAATCTGCAGAGAAACAAGATATGCTTTAAAAGAAAGCTCAAAATAACATCGAGAAAGTACAATCAATCAAAAATAACCATGACTTCAACACTTCTGAACCAGAAACAAAAACAATTGCAATTTTGGGAAAAAAAAACGAAAAATTTCAATTTCAAGGTAGAAAATGCAACTTGTCAGGTTAAATGCAAGCTCAAACACAGCAAGCAGTGGGCCTGAAATACCAGGAAGAGAAAACCGGGTATGAAACCACAATCTTCACGATAACAAAGCAAATATGGATGTCACCGAAACTCCAAAATTGACATCTGGCGGAAAAACTCCATCTTCGGTGGTAGCCGATATTACAAATTGTTTTCCTTTATCTGATGATGCAGTATGTTCTGATGACCAAAATTTCATTCAAAAATGACCAGAATAGTAAAGTGCATTTCCAAGACTATGCTGCAGTAGATTGCCCATCGAAGGTGGGCCAAGAAGGTTACTCCCACCCAGAGGGGTGGGGGTGTCCACTAGTGGGAAAAAAATCAATGAAAAGAGGGTGGTGTAGGGAGAGTGGAGCAAAAATAAGAACCTCAACCTCAACCTATTGCTCTTGAAGGATCGGCCACTCGAAGATATTCAGTCTCTTGAACTCCACAGCGATAACTGTAGTTTGTCTGATTGTCATTCACTTACCTTTCCTCCCTTTGTCAACTTACTAGTTCATGAGCTTCGATTTTGAATTAGAATTATAAAAATGGGGTGAATGATAGTCAGAGACTTTGTGAGGATTGAGGGGACCATTTTGGTTTCTGTAAGGTAGGGGAACAAGAGATGTCATTTTCATTATTAAGCAGAGATGCAACATTGTTGGGTGAGAACAGTAGGTTTCATTGTGGGTTCATGGATCTGGAGTAAGCATATGAGAGGGTTCTGAGGGAGGTGGAGTGTTTCTATTTGCTGTCTGAAGGAAATGGAGGTGACTAAACATCTGGGAAGGATAGTTGAGGTGATCGAGGATTGTGGAGAGGAAAAGTCGTCGGGGCAACTCCACAAGGTGGGATTAAATTGTAATATTAAAGTCAGGATGGCAAGGAGAGATAGGTGCTCTCACAGTGAACCAGCTGGCCTAAAAATATAGTGACATTATTCTTTTCCAGAAGCAATATTGGGCAAATATTAATAATTAATATGTCGTAGCTAGAGGGGGCTTCACCCCTTGATGCCCTACAGGTAACGCAGCTCCTCGGCTATCACAAGATCTACAGGACCCCTTAGCTTAAACCCAGCCAGAATCGTTTCTCATATCTTCTTTCCTCAGAGCTGGTTACTTGATTAAAGTAGTCATCATAGTATTAGTGCAGCATTAATCTGAAGGACAACAATTAAAATTATTATCATCAATAGTCCACAAATCCAACTAAAAAAAAATTAATTGATTAAAGTACTTGTAGCTTCTGTGAAAGAGTTCCTCGAGGAAAAACGCCCCCCATCCTCACGATGGTGCTCATTTTAAATTTATCAACCTCCGTGCGTTCGTGATAAATAGATGTCCCCTCCCAAAATTACCACTTGCACAAGAGAACACTGCACCTGTCCCCTGGTCCATCCCATCAACCCCATCCCCTCCAACACGAAGGTTCTGAACGTCCAGGATCCTGAACCCGCATATCTCAGCAGCCCTTCCTGGACCTGCTCTGTTCCCTCAATCAGAACATGATTTGGAGTCCGAGTAGCTCGGTTGGTGGGCAGAGCTCGTGGGGTCTCGGTCCATCACCCTCAGCTCGAGGAAACACCACGTTCGGTTCCACCTCCAGGTCTCACTTTCTCTTACACAAAGTTAACTCCGATATTCCGAGTTACCAAATCATGTGTATCTATACTCCGGAAAGACAAAATAAGTTGAATATTCCTATGTTTAATCGGAATCACTCGGGTTAAGATCGAACTCAAGATTCTTGTTTCAGATTTTAAATTTTAACTTGAGGAACAGAATCGGTCTAAAGGGGAGAAAGTTAAAGGGCGAATGGACGATCTTGCAGAACTTGAATAATGGTTTTATTCAGGCCTTGCATAACTGTCACTCGATTCGTCAGCTCATATTCTGAGTCATGGAAGAAAAGTTGGGCAAATTTGGAACGTGAATCACTGCTGGGAAGAAGTGATCCTTGTCAGTGGTACATCTTGTCTTGAGTTTTGAATGTTGGCCTGAATCCTCTAACGCCATCATGGGTTCTTTGTAACGAAGCAAAGCCAATCAAAGAGATGTTGTTCAGAAAACTTAGTCCGCTTTCATTCGTTTCATACAGCTTCCGGATGCTTTCAGGTGGCCTGGGGACAGGTCGATTGTGATTCAGATGCTGACACATACCAAAGAAACATTCTGAATCGTGCTTGTAAGATAGATACTCAGAGAACTTTTCCAAGTTACAATTCCTTGCTCTCCCAACAGATGAATCCCTTTTTCTGTGAACAGCTTGATGCCTCTGCCTTTCATTCAGACAATCTTTTTCGTGTTGTAATAATTATTTTGCCTTGTTTTATTGGTATTGTTTGGGACCTTGGCCTCGCAAAGGGAAACAAGAACGACTGCACTGTAGTCACAAATCACAACCTGCGACAAGATCTGGTAACGGGCAATTGGGAAACACATTTACTGCACTATTAAAAGATTAACTTGACATCTCTTATCCGTGTCAGCCTCCGCCATGATTATATCAGAACGTGCTGATTCGTCATACGGTCACGGATTGTTTAACCCCAATAGGGAGCCATTCAAAAATTACATAACCATATATTTTTTTTGTAATTTACATAATGTAATGTAATGCTTGATTACTGTGCATTCTGACAGGCTTGATTAAGCCTTATAGACAGTGGGCCAAGCATAAAAAATGTGTCTAGTTTTTGACTTTCGTGACCCACCTCTGGTATCTACCTGAAATTTTGTATAGATTTAGATAAAAAAACTTCACTGAGAAAAAATTTACAACTCGTCAGTGCAAAAAGCTGCACATTCATTAATTATGTTAATTAGCAAAACTTATATTAAAAAAAAAAAATTAGCAAAAAATTAACAAAACTTATACTTGTCTCCATTCTGAGATAGCTGTGTATGACTCTGGGAATTCTGATGTCTATGTATTCACAGGGAGACAACATGAATGTGGGTGATATGGGTCCTCTCTCTCTCTCTCTCTCTCTCTCTCTCTCTCTCTCTCTCTCTCTCTCTCTCTCTCTCTCTCTCTCTCTCTCTCTCTCTCTCTCTCTCTCTCTCTCACACACACACACACACACACACACACACACACACACACACACACACACACACACACACACACACACACGTAAAAATAAAGTAATATGCAAAAACAGTAATTGTAAATAGTAATGCCACTAATTGTTGATCTACAGACCTCATTCATCAGCACAAAAGCTGAACATACAAGTTAGGAAGACATGCACTGGACTGGTATACTGAAATCAAACACAGTGTATCATAATATCATCCATCAGCAAACGAATCATCAGTCATTCTTCGTTCAATCATCGGTACATAAATGTATCACACACCAAAGCTGAAATTATTTACCCATTTTTTTTTCATTAATATGTATATAATATCTCCATTATATATTTTAAACAGTGGCAAGATCATTTCAATTTCAGTTTCCACAGGTGAGTATATTTGTGTGCCAATTGCTTTCAATTGGAGAGTTGGAATTCTTCACATTATTTCTTCAGCACCAAAGTGGATTACATGAAATGTTTAGATTTACTTAATATATGTACACATGTACTGATGATCAAAGTTTCTTGAAAACAAACCCTTTTGCCATCAATAAAAAAATATAAATGTATTCTACAAACATGTCTCAAAGTGTTTTGCAAAGTTTTATCTGTTGCTTGCACCTATAAATGTTCCTTTTTATAGATAGACATTTTCTTCTGTTTTGTCATCATTATGCGATGTTTTCCAATCATATATAAAATCTCAAAACTGGAGGAACGTTCACTTAATCATCAAAACATTGCAATGTGTATTATGACTTCTGATGATGATAAGCATAAGCAATCCAATTATAGTACTTGCATATAGATTATGGAAACATGTACTTAATACACTTCATAAAATTGCAAACTCACATCTGAGCTTCACTGCACACATATTTTTTTTAATCTTGTTTAAATATTCTTCAACATTAAAATAGCATGTTAACGTATAGGAAAGCTGGAAACTTTACCAATGTTATTCTCGAGTAATATGTGTCTACGCATTGTGTTTTAATCATTTTAAAAGTACAAGCAATAATAGTAGCCTTTCTTTGAAATGAATTCTTTCATGTTTAACACGTTCATGACATGTACATTAATATAAAACATTAATGACATTCTAAACTAAAACACATCCCCTCATGTTTTACTTTTAAAATAGTTTAATAGTCAGACTCCTAAAAATACTGAAAGTCTTGCTTTTAAATGAATTATTTCGTTTTCAAAACTTTCTTTCATTTACATTATATTGTCTTCTTCATTTGCAGGTGCTCAGTTATGGAGCCAGTTCCCTTTCAACTTGAGGTCTTCTCCATCTGTTGACCAATTTAAAAAAAATAAACTTTGAAAGCAAACAGAAACGGTGCTTTATGAATATTGAATTCATTGGCCGAATGTACTCCTCATCCGAGTCGACTTGATCGGAATCAAACTTTTTCATAACAATACATGTAGCGTTTTGGCAATCAACCCTCCTAACAAAGATTTGTATAAAATATGCCAACATGATAAAAGTTCACTCTTATCAATACAATGTATTAATGTACATGTACATTTCCAAAAATTGTCATCTTGTTGCAATGCATTTAATCTGCATTCCTGCATAATTCATAAAATCTGCAAAGGAAAAGTAGAACCTGTAATAATGATGATAATCGAAAGTAATACACATCCACTCATATTTAAAGACTAGTACAAATACTGTCCTTATCTTGCACTAAATTTGTTAATTTTCAGCACTATTCATTTATAACAATGTAAACAATGTGGTATCACACAATGATGACACGGTCACTGTGTCATGAAGCATCTACTCATCATCTGATTCTTCGTCATCAGAATCTAACTCTTTCGTGGTAATAGAGTCTCGGCAGTCAACACACTTGCAAAGCTCCGTACATGACACACCATGCCGTCGACAAGAACATGTTTCTTTGCCTGGACCAGACGGCTTCTCACAGCAAGTTTTCTTGCATGAGCAATATGTTAGTTCAAGCAAGCTGCTCAGAGCTGGAGGTAGATCACTCCAGTCGATGTCTAATTCATCATCTACAACTTTCCATCCATGTCCATTTGGACTGGGAATTTGTGGAAACTGTTCCAGACATATAGTGTGTACAGCAGCCTGGTAATTTGCTCTTATGACATTCTTCTTGAGAGAGTCTGCATTGGGTGGAAGACGTGCCTCTGATTTGGTTAACATCAGGAACAGATTGTATCTGGCTTCATTGACTTTCTTACAGTCCTGCCCATACATTTTGCAAACAAATTTCTCCGCACCTTTCACCAATTCATCACTGACTGTGAATGAACTCCCCAACTCTTGAAAGACAGCATGGCAAGCAGTGTCACTTGCAAACAACTTGAAGGCTTTGGGTTTAGACTTTCCATGAAAAGAGCTGACCGAATCACAACCTGTGAAACAGTGTAGTGATATCAAGGCTTTGCTGACATTGCCACCACATCGTTGATTTAATAGAATACATAGCAACTGCAGATGGAAACGATGGTAGTGTTGTGATTCATGTTTAGAATTCTAAGTTAGTCCATACTCTATACTAGTCTAGATTTCAGTTAGGATCATTGACACATGTCACAGTCAGTTTATGGTTGACCTTCGAAGGATGATACTGATACTAAGTGATAGTAGAATTTAGAGCAGAACATCCAGTCGGATTCATGACAGTTAGATGCTATCGTATAGTAATCAATGGGTATTGATTTAGACCATTCTGTCAAAAATTAGTTAACGGTAGAAAGGAGATCCTACCTTCCAGATCCGTCACATTCATCATCATCATCATGATCATCATCGGGCGCGGCATCAGCGGATACAGCTGCAATCCCCACACCGAGCCTGTGCTGGAGGTGGTGTACTTGTAGTGCCTTGACAGCAACCTTATTTTCTGGGCTTCCTTCCACATCAATCCACTTAGCGGCACATTCCTGAAATTTCTTAATGCTTTTCTCACTAAATGGAATTACTTTACTGTGGGTGTTGATGACGTGCATAAAACAGAACCCCGAAGAACTGCCTTCTGAATCTTCAGCAGCACTAGCATCAGACGACATGTATGCCATGACAGCTAGTGAGTTTACAACTTGCCTGAAATGAAGCGCGTGATTGGTTGATGAGCGTGGTGCTGTATGTCAAAAGCGCTGTGATTGGACGATGTTTATAAGAAAATTGTCACAATTTCGGGTACTTTCCCGTATTTTGAAAAAATGTGCAAGTTTTGTGCTTGACGAGTTTCAGATATGATGTCTATAATATTTTCACACAACATGTTATAAATACAGGTAGATACACGAGGTGGGTCACGAAACTAAACAAAACGGGAGCTCGGCCCACGGTCTATTACTAATTTTCGACATATGATTAGATTTTTTTCGGTCCCTCATCATGATTAACACTTGACCCAAATAAATCCAATGGAAATCTGACGCAACAAACCCGGGTAGAAAATAATCAGCAGAGGCCTACAGGCCTGGTACAGTATCTTCCGCCAAAGATGGCAACCATATCATTTCAGCTGTGCCTTGGTGGGTGGAGTTAAGTTGCAAATGTGGGTGGGGTCCGACAGCTGCCCAACCAATGGGTGCACACTTCAAAAATCGACCAGTAAACAAACAACACAAACAAAACAACAGCAGCAGAAACATGGAGCTCTTGTAGACCATTGCAGATAAAAATGTGCAAGGCACACCTTGGTGGGCAGATTTACCTTCAACTCGAGCTCACCTACTTGGACGTTGCCGAAATAATCACCTTTGTTAGTAGATTAATTCCTGCTCAAACCAAAGGACAATAGCGCGCAGCATTGCAAAGGAGTTGCGTCACGTTTGCTTAGGAGCTGTATTATCCATTTTGTACTCTAATTGAATGTCAAATAAAATGTAAAACAACATATTGTACAGTGAATATACATACAAGTAACATAGCAAATATACCCTTTTTATGTACAAAGTACTTATCAAATTCCAAAATCACATTTCTTAACAAGAAAGAAAAAAAAATTGGGAGCCATCATTGTCCTGCAGATAAGACTGGAAGGATTATGGCTATTCACATTGCACGCACCATTGTGTCGCCACCGCAAAGACCCTTTTTTAAGCACACGCCACCATGTTGCTTGGCCCAGTACATGATTCACCGCATCCCATGTTGCGTTATGTTTATGTGAGAAAGGGTTCATGTCGACTTTGACTTTCAACTCAAAATTAACATTCAATCTTCAAGATCTCCCGAGAATTTATCATGCAAGTCAAAATATATCTGCTACGAGTGGGCCTGCCAATATGGTGCTTGGTGGCGACAAATTCACACGGCTCATAATCTTTCCAGTCTTGCATACGTTTCAATGGGAGCGATCAAGACAAACAAGTCTTGTGCCACTCCATCCTGTTGCCTATACACCGCCCAGGTTAAATTTTTAGTGTGATTAAAAACTAATTTTCCCATAGGTTTAGATTAATTTGAAGCAACTTTTACTGAATAATTATTTCTCTGGAGGAGTGTTTTCATGTTTGAGGGTGGGCCAAACACACAGACAGACAGACAGACAGACAGCATTAGCCTGTTATGGAATGAAACAAAACTTCAGGAAACGCATACATCTTAAGGGTGTGCTGAGTAATCCCTGATAGTTTCAGGTTCCGAACTGAAATTCTCATGGGGAAGTAGATGAAACATCCATACAACATACTTTCCCTCCATTAACATATAGATTGCTGCAATTATCACTGGTACAATTTTGGTACGCTTCAGCTTCCAGGATATTTTGACCTTATTTTTGATAATTTGCTGGGTACTGACACCTCAATTAGAAATGCCGTCTTTTATTTTATGTTCCGAAGTCTTATATCACGTCACAATGTCTTGTTTTCTCTGTTCATGCTCAATGGGATCATTAGATCCCATGAGAGTGTTGCTTCCTTGCTCTCAATGATTGCTTTAAAACAGCAGTTTTCTGGAACTAGGATATCAAAATCCTTGCAGATGTGCCAACGGATTACTCCACAAACTTTGTTGTGCCTTTGTGTGTACAGCTGTTCTGACATCAGTTTTGTACATCCCGATCGAAGGTGACTCATGCTTTTTGTTTTTTTACCTTGAAAAATCTACACTTGTCCGATTGACTCAGTCCTGCCATTTTCTTAAAGCCATTGCTGTTGAGTCCTTGGTCTTTGGCATTTATAATTCATTCTTCATCACAGTTGATCTGACCACTTCTTAGCCACTCACCACTCACTGAGCCTCCTTTTTCGATGCCCAGTCTGTTCAATTCTTTTTTTTATACTCCCCTACTCTTTTACCATTCTCCCAGTTGTCAGTGTATATATGTTGTTTCACTTAAAATTTTTTATCGGTGTTTCATTTAAATTGTTATTTTGTCTTTTTTGCAATCGTTCAGGTTGTATTCGCTGCTGTAAGTTCCATGGTTTGACATCTTCTATTCACACCTGTCTTTGAAAATGTTTTGCTCGATGTGTTAGGGATACCTTTTCTGGCTTGTTGTCTTTGTGTTTGCATACAAATTGGATTTGGGAGTCTGTCAAACTTTTTCACATCCTCATCTAATCCTACAGTTGTCACTCTGTGAACTTTGTTGAGCTCCATCAGGCCGCGACCTCATTGTCATCGTGGCAGGTACATTTCTCGGGATGCATTGATTTTTGAATAACATTCTGTGGATAGTAAGTTTTGTTGTTTTGATATCTAGTTTATTGTTCTCCCTTTGCGGTACTGCTAAGTATTATTCCTCTGCTATATTGGAACACTGGTGCTATTATTCGGTTGATAGCTTTGATTTTGTTTCTTGAGGAGAGGTATGTTTTCATGAACAGCCTCGTTCTACACAGATTTTCTTTGGTAATTGTTTTGCGCATTTGTTTGTGGCATATTTGGTGGCTCTCTTCTACTCCCAGGTACTTGTATAATGCTTCATTTTCTAGTTCCTGCATTGTATCTGGGTCAATTTTTATGTTATCTGCTTTTCTTGGTCTGCCAGTCTGCCTTGTACGAAGGTGCACTTGGCACACTTATCTCGGCCAGATTCCATTTGAATGTTGTCTGAGTACTCCTTCACTAACGGACCTCTGGTAGCTTGCACATGTTGCTACATTTGAGCCTGGGGAGTAACTGCTGAAATCTATCTGTCCAGGTTCTTCTTGACATCTTTGTTCTTTGTTCCTTTCACACTTCTTTCTAATTAGTTTTTCACAATTATCTTTATTCACTCTAATTCTTGCTTTTTCTTCTTTTTCATGTCTTTACTCTCTATTCCTCTCATTCGTTATCTATCTCGAAGGAAAAGTGAATTCTTGCAGAAAATTTTCTGTAAGGCTCACTTGGTTGCACCTGGATGGGTTTGAGAGTAGTGGAGTAGTGGCTGAAACCCAAATCCTATCAAGATTCCTCGTGATGACTCCATCTTTGCTCTTTACTTCTTTGGGTTCCTTCTTGGCCTTCTATTTTATTCAGTTGTTTTGTCCCTTTTTTGTCATTCGGTGAGAAGTTTTAAATGATACATGCACAGCAGATGTATCACCATTCTTGTCTCTTTGGATGCTCTTTTATTGGATGTTAGATTGCATCCAGGTCCTTGCTCATTCAAGAAGTTGCTCAGTGAGTCCAGGGCCAGTAAACTAGGAGGGGTGAAAGGCTGCCACTGTGAAAGATCTTGCGTCATGTCTTCACCCCTGGTATTTTAATCTTTCCTTCCAAGTGATATCAACGTGGTGTTTCAGCGCAACATTGCTTTCTCAATCAGTTTGATTATTTGGGGGTTAATCTTGCACAACTGCATGCATTTTATCATCCATGAATGTGGAGCACTATCAACAGCATATTTGTAGTTTAATCAATGTGTGGACAATTTTCTTTTTCTCATTTTACAGTTCTTGAGTATGGCCTTCTTATGTCGGAAGTGGTCTATTGTTCTGTAGCATCCTCTCTTACATCCCTTCTGTTCTGCCTCCAGGCCTCCCTGGTGTTAGGTGGTGGGACATCATTTCTGTGATGATTCCCATTTTAGGTCTGTGTGTTGTTGGTAGACATGTTAATGGTTGATATTTGTGAGGTAGTTTGGTTTCATGAGATTTTGGGATGAGGAAGATGTTTCCTTTTGTAAGCCACTCATCCATTTTCTTTTCTTCATGGATAAGTTTGTTGAATACTTAAGAGTAGTGATTGTGGAGAGCATCTAATTGCTTTCGCCAGAAGTTTGGAATTCCATCTAGGCCAAGGCTTTTAAGATTTGGCATTTTTGCAAGTTGTGTTTTAATTTCATTTTCATTCATCAATCATCAATGGGGATATTTCTCTTCGATGTTGCTTTTTTTTTCCCAAGTTTTGGATTCATTCCAGCTTTTTGTTTTGTTCTTTTGGATCTTCATAAAGTCCTTTCCAGAAATTTTCTCATTTGTCTTTTTCAGGGTAAATTCACACGTTTTGCTTTTCCCGACTTCAAGGTAGAATCTTTTCAGGTTTATATCTGGTTTTGTTTTCTCCCGTTGTTTACTTTATTATCTTTTTTTTCTTTTAATGTTCCTAGCTATAATTTATATTTTGATTTTATTTTTCAGCACCCATTAACTCTTGGTGTTTGTCTGATTTTATATTTGTTTTTGTTGTTTTGGATTCTTTTCTTCAGCTTTGGGGTTTGGTTTTTCTCATGAACTGTTGTATTTATCCCATTTCCTTTCTCAGTTGTTCTCTGTGTGTGTCTTTATTTCCATGGTGGTGTTTCGTTTCTGTTTATGGGGCCTGGTCTATTCTTCTATGAGCGTTCTTTGCCTGTTAATTTTTCTTGAATGAGCAGTGCCACTGCAAAGCATACAGTATTAATTTCCTTCACGGGGACAATTTTGGTTAAATTTTATCAATTGTTTGATTGGTTCTCCTGTTATCTATTCAAGAGTTGTGGTGTTTCTCTGAGTAGTGTCAATCTTATCTTTTCTATTTCGTTGGCCAGCTCTTCTTCAAATCCGTGCTGCTTTTCATTATCCTCGTCTTCCTCCTCTTCTCCATTTAGTCTTCCTCCTCCTGCTGCTCTCCCTCCTCTTCCTACTTATCACCATCGGCCTTTCCCCTCATCTCTTCCATCTGTGTAGGTGTCGCTGGGTTCCCCCCGAGTTGGGCCCACATCCACTCACCATGCCCAAGTCCCACCATCCCTCTCTCCACTCCCTCCCCCGGTGAGCCCTCAGCTCCATTCATCCTCACCTCTCCTGCCACTTGTTGTCTGGCCCAAACTGTTATTTCCTCTATCCAATTCTTAATCGGGTATCTATGGATTGTTGATGCAATTCTTTCATAATTATAAGGTGGAAGTCTCCATCCTGATGACCATTTTTGCTTTCTTCAGTTGGTCGATAAATCTTTTTCCCCTCCCAACCACTGTACGCTTTAAAGTCGAAGATGGTTGCCTTGTCCTCTACACTGCAGCTTTCTTTAAGTTTCTTTTCTGGAGGTTATTTTTATTTTTCTGAGATAAGTAGCAATTTTCCAGCTTCTCGCCTCGATGCAGATCCCTGTCGCTCTGTGAGATGATCTTCCATCGCACTGGAGGAGGTGCTGTTTTTTTCTCAACGGCGCACATTCCGGCTGCTCACTGTGGCAGCACAAACACAGGACTTCACCTGCAAGGGGTCCATGTCCCTTTATTCGAGATTTTTCCTCTTTTTTTTCCAACACAAGATTTGTCTCTCTCAGATGCCGCACCACCACAACGGTAAGGATTTCTCACTCTGGGATTTGCTGTGCAGGACCGATTCGACATCCCAACCTTCACAGGCAGGGAGTTACATCACAGGTTGAGCCGATCCTTGGACGTTAAGCTGGGTGTCCTAACTGCTGGCATTATTTGTTTAGCTGGTGTCTCACATTTGTTGTTATCTTTCTTCAAGAGTCGATGAAAGAAGATAAAGCATTGCAGCTGGATAAACATCCCAGAGTATTGAAGGGGAGGGCAGAGCAGATAAGCATGATGTTAATATATTGTTATGGTGAGCACGAGATTAAATCCTCCACTCAGACGTCACCAATTTAGTGACAGATTGCTCTTAGAGACCGACAGATTGTCCTTTTCTTCAGTTTCCAAGGAACAGAAACTCTCTGTCACCTCCGGTATTTCTCCATTTGAAACGGATTTGGGCTGATCGATGGACCCCGGAGAAACATAACGCAAAATTAACCCTCCTCGCAAGGTTTGTGCCAAACTTCCAACGGCCACGAGAATGACCCATGCCATGGTTATAATTCCCTAATTGCAAACCGCACACCATGCTGAGATGCTTGTGGTGAAAACACAGGTTTATTATCAAAAATGGAAGCAAAGAGGGGCAAGGAGAACAAGGGAAGGTGCAAGTATCACAACAAATCTTCTGTACACCCCATAATCCCCAACTGACCACGAACTGTGACGGCTAACATGATATCTTAACCATTCACAGCATGAAGATTCAGACAGGGTGAGATCACAAGACAAGGAAATAAATAAACCTGATCTCCACGTGATGCCTGCCTGTGGGGTTGGCAGTAGTTAGGGCGAGGGAGAACAAGAGTGAGATGGTGAATATTTTGGCGGGAGGGAGACATGTTTTGCTGCGTCACATCTGGGCTCCGTGGCCTCCTGCACAGTCACATTTACCTGGCATCGTTGAATCTCTCTCTCCCTCTCGTCTGCCGTGTCCAGTTGCTGTGCTCCATGGGACGTCTCTCGCTCAACGACTGTGCTGCTCTCCGATCTCACTCTCAGCCGCTCACACTCTGCTGACCCAGCTCAACTCTTTCTAAACTGTCTCTGACTCTTGCCTCTTCTTACCTTGTGATAGTGTACATTGGTTTCCTGTTCTCTCAGAGCCCCTCCAGTGGGAAGCTTGTAGACATATTACAGTGGGGAAGTGTCAGTTATCAGCTTCTATACAAACTTCGACACATGCTCTATCCTTTTCACACACAATCCTCAGTTATGGTAAACATTGATTAATGGCATAACTAGACTATTTTACACCTGTTACCCCAACAAACTGTTCCCACAACAATATATAACATCATGTGTATCTGCTCTGCCAACATGAGTGTTTATTTAATGTATTATAGACCAACCTTTCCTCATACAACGTGATAGCCAAAACAGCCACATCACTAATACAGCCAGACGTCAACTGGTTATAGGCATTAAACAATTCCATGCCTTCACGTCTTCCACAGTATAAAAACTTTTAGTAAATGTAAGATAATTCACTGTATCTGGAATTAAAATGGTTAGAAAGTTCATCTCGCTTCTGGACCATGTTTTATTCAGCAATCAATACAGTTCTGTGTTACCTACAGCCTGTATTTTGTTACAATCATCGCTCCCGAGACAAAGTTCCCAACGTATCGACATACCCAAGCTTTGGGACAAGCTTTGACCCCAATTTTTTGGCCATGACGTGGCGTACAAAGCACAAGAACACATTTTCAACTTCAATCGTGAACGGACATTTCTTTGTCCTCCAATATGGCCGTGGAGTCATGTGTGCACATAAATTGCTGACATCACTAAACACCCTCCAAAGGCCCATCCCATCCTGTGCAACAGTCACCCCTCCGCTTGCCTGAAACCCAACCCAACTCAATCCAAGAGCACCCTGCAGGATGCCAATCCTACCCCACCACAAGCACGATCTAAACCGACATCCACTCAGCAGGTTAAGGGGGGGGGGGAGTGAAACAGCAGTGAATGGCATGGATTAGAACTCCATCACACTGAGGATATCACCACTCACGACAACTAAATATTGACCCTCGACAACACCTGCAACTCAAAGAATCAACACAACCCACACCCACAACTCACAGAATCAACAAAACTCACACCCACAACTCAGAGAATTTCAGAATACCTTCATAAGTCAGTATCTTAAGATACCTTGAATCAAGAATCACCAATTTTTACTCGTCTCCCACTTTTATAAATCTCCCGCAAATAGGAACTCCACATGCCCCCCTTTTGTAATTCTTGTATTTTAATCAACCCCCAATATTCGTTATTCCCCATTTATAGTAATCCCCCACTTATTGTAATTTTCAGCTTTCAGTAATCCCCCAATTTTTGTAATCTATCAACTTTCCCTCCAAGCTTTCTGTCATCTGCACATGAAGAAAGCCGACTCATAACCTCACTGTGCAAATCATAATTGTAAATTATGAATAATAACGGTCGCTGAAGTACCCTCCGACTCAACTTTCCAGCCCGACATTCTCCCATTCACAGCCACCCTTTCCTTCATCACGAAACCAGTTTCCAATCCAGTTTGTGACCCAAGTCCTCACCTTTCCTCACTCACCCAATCAGAAACTGCTTCATAAAACTACAAGAAATTGCTCAACATGACCTCCCTTTGGGAAATCCATGCTGGCTACTTTCAAATCGTTTTAATTTAGACTGCCTTTCATTTGCTCCCCATTTCATCCCAGATGAACGTTTCTCACATCTTCCCCACAACTGAATTAATAAGTGTACATTTATTCGATTCTTGCCTCTTATCTTTTCCTGAATCACTGTGTTGTACTTATGACTCCAGTCCTGTTGTTTTACACCTCATAAATGCCTCATGCTCATCTTTAATCGCACCAATTTCCTCAACCACCCTGGTCTCTTTATACCTCTGGATTTACACCTCACTGTACAATGCTTATTTTATGCACTGCACATTTGCTCTTTGAAAATTGCACATTTCTCGAATACCGATTGTCCTCCTGTTAGTTTGTCCCAATCTATAGAACCTAACTCTCTTCTTATACCCTCAAAGTTTGCCTCACTGAAATCCCATTGCTTTATTCTACTATCCTGAACTCAAACTCTTTGCAGAATCCTTACACTCTATGTTCTGGTCACTTGTCCCCAAATGCTCTCCCACCTCCACTATTTTTGGATCACGACTTAAAAAGTGGTCTAATATTACACGCCAACTCGTGGGCTTATTTACAAACCGAGTTAAAAAATAAATCCCGATCTCAATCTCAAAATTTCTCAGTGACAGGGATTATTACCTCCACCACCGAAGGTGAAGGAGGTTGTGTTTTCACCCTTCTCTGTTTGTTTATCTGCATGTCTGTGCAAGAGATATCTGAAAAAGTTATGGATGGATCCGGATGAAATTTTGTGGACAGGTTCGGTGTGTGACAAGTACGAACTGATAAGATTTTGGTGAAGATCCAGATCCGATTACTATAATTTTTTCAATGATTCTTCACCATTGAGAGGTAGGGCTAAACTAATATATCGATATCTCAAATAGTTGTGGACGGATTCGGATGAAACTCGCTGGACAGGTTGGGTGTGTGACCACGACGAATTGATTCGATTTTGGTGAAGATCCGAATCCGGATACAAAAATTATTTAATTTTTAATTCAAAAATGTATTGGGCCTGATATGTTCTTCTGGATCAGACATTACGTGGCGGAGGTATGCGCTCTACAGAATGCCCTTCTAGTTATTATTGTTACTACTTCCTTTTGTTGCTTAAACATTTCAACTATCACTCAGATACTTGAGATTGCTCTGAAGATCAATTTAGTTGTTGAACACATTTCTGAAGAAGCATATATTGAAAAAAAAAAGAAATCTCCATCAATATCAAATAATAAATACAGTGACAATTGCAGAAGAAAAAAAAAAACTTAAAAAAAAGAAATTTCCTATTTTGTTCGCACAGCACAAAATCAGTGGGTTTTTTAGGATAACAGAAATTATTCAACTTTATAAACATTAATTAGAAAACAAGCAGATTAAAAATAAGATAAACAATATGAAGATTTGTTGGAATCAAAACTCGTACAATACATCTGTTCATCCAATGCACCAAATCATTCCTTTTTGGTCTTCTTCTTTCGTAGGCAGCACAAGGCTGCTGAGTAGTAGCATCATTGGCTGGGGGTGTGGAATGGGTGTGGGAATGGCTGTGCCACTGATGCAATGCCCCCTTCTGATTTGGGCAGGAATTTGGAATTTGTTCAGGGTGCTGGCGATAGCTTGCCTCATCTTCGCGGAGGACACTGTGGGAACTTTAACGTCGACCAACTAATGAGAGCAGATTGGACATCTGTTTAACGTCCATCCGAGGGATGACACGCACATTGACAAATCAATTCCTTTTGGTGTGCCTGGCAGGATGAATTCTGAACAGATTATTTTTGAGACACACTACACCAATACCATTTCTCCCCGTCTTTGAAACCTCCATTTAGGGGTTACAGAGAGTGGGGAATGGAGTCCTCCCAGGAAATGAAGTATTCACTGCCATTTCATTAAAGGATCATGTTTCATTGACCATGTTGTGAAGTTTTGTTGTTCTCACAACTTTGTTCCGAGGGTTCTTTTCAGGACTGTCACCGAACAGTCTCCAATTGTCGTTTGTTAGTCGTAATTTTCCCTGGTATAGTTTTTAAGATCTCACTGAGATTCTTCTTGACTACTCCCATTGCTCCAACTATCACTGCCATAATGTTGGCATTCTTCATCTTCCAGGTTCTTTTGACTTCATTTTGCAGATCTTGGTTCTTGGTCGTTTTTCTAATTCCTGCATTATTTAGCCCAAAATCGTTGGGGACAGACACCTCAATTAGCAATGGTGTCATTTCCTTTTTGTAGCCGAGTACTATGTCCTGTCACAATGCTTTGTTTTCTATGTTAAAGCGTGGTGGGATGGTCAGTATGTATTCTTTGATGACGATGTAGATTTGAGGAAAAATCAAATGCCTCGGAGCAAACAGAGCACTTATAGGTTGTGTGTATCTGCTGGTGTTTGTGGCACGTTGACCACTGAGTGAATACTTTATTGCACACATGGCACTTATATGGTTTCTCGCCAGTGTGTATCCGCATATGCACATGGTAGCTTGAGCAGTGACTGAATGCTTTATTGCACACAGTGCACTTATACGGCTTCTCACCGGTGTGTATCCGCATGTGGACCTGGCACGACGACCTCTGAGTAAATGACTTCTTGCAAATACTGCAATCATATGGCTTTTCTCCAGAATGGGTCTTCATGTGTGCCAGGCGCTTGTAATTCACAACAAACGATTTATTGCACACATTGCACTTATATGGCTTATCACCAGCGTGTGCACGCATATGTTCCACGCACGTTGACCTCCAAGTAAATGACTGATAGCATATCGTGCACTTGTGCAGCTTTTCACCAGCAGGGGTCCTCTTGTGGTTCTGGTAAAAAATAAAAAAATAAATAAAAAATATATATAAACAAGGAACTTCAGCGCAGGAGGATACCACGCGACCCAGCAAGCATGTGCAATGGTTGCAAACTAATGGTGGTTTGTTCATACTCTTCCCTTTCAAAATGCTGAGGGTCAAGCAAGGAGGCAGCATGTACCATTTTTAAAGTCTTTGGTATGACTCAGCCAGGGTGGGAATTTAAACCACCGACATCCCAGAGTCACAGTGGACACTTTACCCATTACACTACTGAGTCTGCTGAAGGTAGGTTAAATTATTCCAATAACATGTATTACATAAACTGCATCTCACTGCTGTTTCTCTTGCATGAATCCTAAAATGTACTTGGGCAGTTGAGTTTTGCCCAAATGCTTTAATGCACATACTACACTTGCAAGGACTCATCACGTTGTAGGTATTCGTGTGAAACTGAGGGGCTGAGGAGCAACTGAATGACGAAGACCATTCAGTGTCCTTGTGTGTCTTTTCACAAGTGTCAATATTCACGTGTACCTGGTCATGATTACTTTTTTGTTCGTAATCCTTGGACTTCGCACAATGATTCTTCTGGTCTTGCTGCAAAGATCTCTCAGTGATGGTTTGAACATTCTTGGTACAGGACAAGCTGCTGAAGATCCTTGTCGATTTCTCTGAAGATTGTTCACAGAGAAAAAGTCATTATGTGCATCAGAGAGATGTAAAAACATAATGGATCTCAAAAAGGAATGGAATGACGAAATTACCAGCTTGGCTTGGTTATCAATTTACATTTTTGAATGAGACACACTTGGGCCAACAACTTCCCCCAACCAACCCCAAAATAATGTGGGAATAATTGTGACCTTTAAAGAAAGAAGAAGCGAGACAATTGCAGGAACGTGTACCAATAGGGGGAAAAGGTAGAAACGTACAAAATTAATGAAAAGTATTCTCCAATTCAAACAATTGAGAATTCATGAACACACAAACACCTGGGACCCGCACAATAACTAATAGGGAATGTCAACCAAATTCGGCCATTTTCATTTGTGGCATGCAGCACAAGGCTGTGGGGTAGCACCGTTGGTTGAGGGATACGGCTGTGCCGCTGATGCAATCCCATCTGTATGTTTTGGTAGGAATTTTGAATTTGCCCATGGTGTTGGCTATAGCTTTCCTCCTCCTCATGAAGGACACAGTGGAAGCTTTAACGACTATCAACTAATGCCAGCAGATGTGATGCCCAATTTAACGTCCATCCGAGGGACGGCATACACTTGATGAATCACCCTGCGTGTGAAACACCGGGATGACAGTTTCTAGCTGGGCCCAGATTCAAACCCAGGCTTGACAGCTTAGAGGTGAGTGTGCATACCTCTTGGCCATTCTGCCAGCCCACTCGGCAACAATGAAGGTTTGTAAAATTTCAAAAGATTTTCCATTGCTGAGAAATAGAACAACAAAAAAAATGGTGGAAATGTCTTCCTTGATGCTGTTTTAAAAGTGACGTCACCTATCAAGGATGATTAATCAAGGGATGTCACTGAGGATTAGTGAAATACAAAGAAATTAATTGACTGTACAAGTACCAGAACACAAACCCCAAATGGGGATAGCTATACATGAGGGGTTTGGAGGCATGCACCCCCACAGAAAAGTTAAACATTTTGTTTTTTTCCCCCTGTGCTGCATAATGAGACAGAATATTAAAAAAAACTATGGTTTTAAAATCTTTCTGGAAGATGACAATAGTTTATTGAGTTAATGATGATGTACAATTAATTAATTTGCTTACTTTTGTATCCCTTTAACATTATCTTGGGTGGGGAAGGATGAAACAACATGGCAGCTCAACAGGTAAAAATACGTGCTCGGTGCTCCACAATTAACAACTATTACACATGATTATGGTCCACGGAGAGGATATAAAATGTCAATGACAGAAATTAAATCGTCTTACAGCACCAACCGAGATTACAACTGAAAACAATGAAGTCGTAGCATTGATGAAAAAAACTTAAAATTCATTCTGTTCAACCTGTACCATGCGCAGTGGGACATGGTCTGAGATCATGCATGTGTGTGTTGTTGGTTGTTATCTCCATATGCGGGTTTCAGAAGGTGGAACGGAGCCCTCCCAGGTCTTTAAATATCCGCCTGTGTATGTGTGTGTGTGCCGTAACTTTATTAAACATCAGATTTTAAACAAATTTTTATGATGACAATATGGGGAAGACAAATTAATAACTTGGTCAAAAGATCAAAGGTCAACGTCACATAAAATCATCAATTTTCATCTAATTGACTTGAAATTTGAACAGGGTTTGCATATTGGGTCACCGAAGCCGATTGCTATTGAGGTCAAAAGGTCAAGGTCGCCCAAAATAATCAATATTTTTACCTTCGCCGAAGGAAAGGGTATTGCATCTGGGTCTGTTTGTTTGTTACTTTCAAAATCGAAGATTTTTCAAGTACATTGGTTGGTCGTGTGCGTTATTCTGGGTTTGTTTGTCTGATTGTATGTCAATCGCCTTCAGGTCACCATTTAAGCTGATCTTCACGAAACTTCACCACATGGTGGAGTTTGTCGTAAGCAAGAAGCCTATTGTTTTTGAGATCAAAAGGTCAACAACTTAGATGAGATTTCTAAATTCCTCAATTTTCATCCGATCGACTTGAAATCTGAAGAGGATTTATATTTCAGGTCACTAAATTGAACCAGCGAATGATTTGTGAGGTCAACATCGACCAAAAGGTCAACATAGACGGTGATATTTCTAAAATCCTCAATTTTCATCGCTTTGACTTGACATTTGAAGAGGATTTGCATATCAGGTCACTGAATTCAACCAGCTAATTATTTTTGAGGTCAACAAAGGCCGAATTTCTGAAAATGTCAATTTTCATCCAATTGACTTGAAATTTGAAAAGGAGCTGTATATTTTGTCATTTAATTCAACCAGCAATTATTTTTGAGGTCAATTTGTTTTATGGATTTTGCAAGTATTGTGCACTGCACGACGTCTTTTTCTTGTTTGTTTGTTTGTTCGCGCAGAACTTGTGTTCGTCTCCAGAACTGCTTGGTGGATTGAGACAAAATTTTCACCATAGGAGCAACTACGCATGTAAATAGAATGTTTTATTGATAATTATGATGTCAAAGGTCACGTGGTGTGGCAGCTATGTTGGAAAAACGGTATGTTTAAAAATAGCTATGTTTAAGAAATTGTATTCGTCCATCTGTAGTGGGGTTCAAGGATAAACACACCGTACATCCGTTCCATTATCCGTGCTTCTCTGCCCGTCCGCCATGCCCTTCGAACACGTGTTAAAATCTCTGCCGATCAATGTGTCTGCCTCCTCTTAAAAAGGAACTACTCAGCCGTCCGGGGGCTGTCGGTGTTAACCGCCCGTCACCACAAATTGGGTCGGGTGACAACATAACCTACTTCACCTTTGGTGGCAGAGGTAATAAACATCATGGATCAGGGTCAATGTTCCATGAAAGCGGAGGTGCATCAAAATGGGATGTCTTGGTACCCAGTCATCACTGCCAGGAGGTATAAAGTGGAAATTCTAGTTATGGCTCTTATTAATTACGTAACACACCAGTACACAAACACCACACAAAATACACCACTCAAAACAAGTCCTGGTGAAGGTCTGCAATCTCAGATTGCTCTTTTTCTTGTTGTATTTTGTTGTAGCTCTTTTCTTCATGTTCCATCCATCCATCCATTGGGACCATACTCTGTGCAGTGCATTGGGCTGCCTAAGCAGTCTCCTTGGCTATTGGGCACAATCCTGGACGAGTCACCACTCTGACACAGGATACCAGCAAGCTGGCACTCATTTTGCCGACCTCGGAAGGATGACAGGCCGAGTCAACCCCACCTGTTAATACCAGGTGGGTTCATGTTCAGCATACGCAAGACGAATAAGTCCAGATACAAAGCGATAAATACTTTCTCGTTTGATATATTGACTCACTTGTATCCCAATCCACACCAGCTCTCAAAAAAAAATTCAGAAATGGTTTTTTAATTTGAAATTGTAACATTGCACCACCTTTTCTCCTTTTGCTTTTGTTAAGACTGCTTCCCAGTAATCCTATATCTGGGGGGGTACCATAACATGTCCGTGTCTGAAAGGACCATGGTTATGTCAGGTGGTTTTGCCCCAAGAGAAACTTAGCGGCCAGATTGGCAAGTAATGTGGTCGAGATAGAGCGCTCTCGGGGCGTCTCTGCACATGGCTGGTGTTGGTCATACCAAGAGTCACGCCACTTTCAGAGGTTTCCTCTTGCTCAGCTGCAACTGGCACACTTCTCTCACTCAGCTCCTCCACAAACTCAGCCCAACTACACCAATAAACTGGGCTCAGCACCTCCCACTTTCAGCTTTTCAAGGAACAGGCCTGAGCATGGCTTGCTCAGTCAAATATCAGGCCACAGTTTGTATGACTCTGCCTTCCTTTGAGCTGATGTAAACGAGCAGGGTGCCACGTAAACGCTGTAAAAAATGAATAAAATAATAATAAACAGGAAGTGTGGAAGAAAGAAAACTGTATTCATAGGACACGTGACATGCGAGTCCATCTGTTGTAACTGGGTCATGCTGTGCATTCACAATGGAAGTCTGCAGGTAGCTTTTAAATTAACACAATTGCACAAAGAGGTGTGGGAAGTAACATGCCTTCCCATCCACATTTTAGTATTTTAGTGAATAGTTTCCCCCTGTTTCTTCTCCTTAGTTGGACAGTTATTATTGGTCTTTTGCTGTTTAACATGTAGTCCTCAAGTTGGCATGTTTTGGGTCACCATGGTAGAAAATCTCCAGAGATGTCAAACCAAGAGACCAACAAACCAAGAGTTAATGTTTGACAGTTTTCATGGCACTGCACATCTTTACGATAATGTTGGAAGACGTATCGCTGTTTTTTTCAAACAAATTCAGTGGCCACCTTGTCCATTAGGCACTTGGATTAGATGCCCCTTGTCTTGTTGCCAAAGATCCCATTGTTCAATGACAAATGTTTGTCGGGTGTAAAGATATCAAAGCTCAAGATTATTTGGTGCAAAACCTCTCAAACCAGACAGCTTTAAAAGCAACAGGGTGCTAAGTTGTTGCTGTTCGCTACAAAGTTTGTCTTCCTTGTTTTTTTTGTATACAAAGTCAAGGTTCGTGGAAAAACTCAAACAGAATGGATCAAGACACAACAGAACAAAATGAATGTTAGAAAGAGGGTGGAAAACACCAACAGCAGGATTGAAGGACAACCTAGGAGACTTGGACTAATAATGGATGTGAGGAGGAAGGATGGGTAGGGGAGGACACACGTGGTGGACAAGATGTTTTCAGAAGCAAACTCTCAGGAAGGAAAAACTGTAAATTTGGAAAGAGGTGGGCTTGGGGGTGAGGTTAATAAGGCCAGAAAAGATAATAGTTTTGATGGGGGGTGGTCTGAGATGGTGGTGTCTTGTCTTGAAAACCTGGAGGAAAGAATGAGATTTAAGATAATGGGGATGTTGTTCGACAGGGGGGGGGGGAAAGAGGAATGAATGAGTGGAGGTGAGCAGTGATTCTGGATTTTTGGAGTTTTGGCAGAAGGTTCCTGGTAGACCGCATGCAACCTGCAGAAACCTGAGGGGAACAAAACATGGAAAGAACAGAAGGTGCAAGACCACAAAGGAGGTAGGAGAAGACAGGGAGACCACCGACCTGTCTGAGATGGGAAAGTGATTGGCCTATAGACTCTGCTTCATCACAGGAGATTCCAATGATCTTGAAGGTCTTGGTTTCCACAGCATCAACCTGAGCAGGGTTTGAGGCAGGGGCACCAGCTCAGAGGGGAGAGCAGTATGCCATCAGGCTGTGCATGATGGCATTCTAGGTAGATAGGAGTTCAAGTGTGCAAAGGAAGGAGTTTGTACGACAGAGACTGGCTATGGAGGCCAACTTAGAAATGTGGTTTTCCCAAGAAAGGTCATGGCATATAGCGAGACCCAAGAATTTGAGCGATTGAACTTCCTCAAAAAGATTGTTAACAAAGTAGATGGGAGGGTTTTTCCAGGTGGTCCTTTCGAGAGAGAGAGATAGTGGGAGTGTGAGATTTGTCAGGATTGAAAGACATATTCCAAGTGTTTTACCAGCTTGTGATCTTATGAAGGTCTGAAGAAAGGGTAGAGGTGACCGACTACCGATCTAAAGGATGAGATATGTCACGGCACAGGATGGAGTCATCAGCATATAGATAAAGAGGATTTTCCAGAGACTCAGAGAGATCCTTCATGAAGATTAGAAACAGGACTGGGCCCAGAACACTGCTTTGGTGTACTCCAGTCTTAACGGGGAGAGAAGATGAAAGGTGTTTCCTTAGTTTGAAACACCAGGACATACATGAGTTACATCATGATGCACTGCTTTGTACATCTGGAAAATATAGTTTTTGCAGCTCTGATGAAAGATATCCTCAATTATACTGCCTTCCCTGTTGGGACCTTCTTTCGGTATCTTTTTACAAAAAATAGGTTCCATAGTATTCCTTGATGTCTTTGAAACAAATATTAAAGAGGCTACACTACTTAAAATAGGTTCAGTCATTGTATTTCTCCCTACTTTTTTGGACAAGATCTCGGTTGAGATGACAGAGGATATGAAGGCAAGGTAATGAAAGTGTGGGAATAGAGCCATAGTTGGATAAAACAAGCAAAATAAAATACTTGCAGGAAAAGAGGGGAGATAAAGTCACCTGTGAGTACAAGGGTTTGGGTTGATAAGGTAAACAGGGAGTCAAAAAGATCGTTTGTAAGGATGGGAGATGTTCTTGTACAATATCCTTCGATATGTCCCCATGAGACTAATTGAAGGAAGGCCATAATTATGGTTTAAAGAGCTCGTCGACGAGCTAAAAATCAACTTCACACGGCAATCTTATGATTCTAGCTTACTAAAGGTGGAAAAGTAATTTTGTAGGATACAGATTAGTAATATTGCTTTAATTTACAAAAAAATATTGGAACACATGTGCAGGATTCAATGTTACATTGCAAGTCATGAACCCATTGTACTGGTACAGTGTTGTAATATTTCGATGTTCTCTCCAGAAACCAAACACCACATTGCAGATACACATGGCTGCCATTGAGAAAGATATTCGTGTGGTAATTGCTTTCCAGATTACCAACAATGCATTGCAAAGCAATTTGATATCAACAATCAAAACTGCTCACACCAACTTTTGCACATTTTATTGAAGGTGAGTTTTGTGAGGATAAACAAACTATTTACGAGAATAAACCACGCTCTTTTTTGAACAGGAATGATCTTAGAATAAGACGCAGGAAAGCATCACAAATAACCGTTCTGGATGACACAAGCCTCACTGTACTCACCATCTGCAGAGAAAGAATCTTCATTCGGCTCTTCCTTCACATGGATGTCATTTGAAGTGCGAAGATCGTTACCAAGAAGACATCCTGCTTCCACTGGAGATGTTTCACCTGCACAAGATCCAATGTTAGCCTTGAGCAGGATCTTGATCATTGAATACAGGTGATGTGTACGTCCACCTTACTAATGATCAGTGATTAGTCTGAACTCAAGTCCATTTTTGGAGGACACGGACTCAGCCTGATTCCGACTCAGTATGGCAAAATTTAGTGTACAGAAGAAATAAAAAAGTAAAAAGGTCGTTTGGACCATCCCTTCCATCTCATACTCCAGCCTTTTAACACAAAAAAATCATCCTAAATGAGCAAAAGAATTGTGAAAATATCTTCTAAACACATTTTCTATATAACAAAGGACGTTATTTATAGTATCAGGAAGAAAAGTCCCAGATGTGTCGGGTCAAAGAGGTCATGCGATCATACACGGCGATCGGAGAAATGCTTTGCGAGGGGTTACGTGACTAACATTCAAACAGAGAAAAAGAGTGACAGGTGTATGCATGAATATATATTCAACTGTTTAGATTTCTCAATTTTATCCATATTTTCTTTATTCCACATTAGATATGGGTTTGTTATACAGGGCCGAGGTGTTAGGGTTAGGAATTTAGGTGAATAGCCGATAAACTTTAATTTATAAATCAGGGTTAGGGTTAATAAAAAATTTTTAATAAAGTTTTGAAATTAAATAACAATTTGAAATTTAATGACATGGTTGGAAACTTATTTTTGTTTGGGTTAGGGTTGCATAATTCCATGTGCAATTGAAAACAAATATTGTATCACAGTGTTAAGGGGATTTGTATGAGTACAGAAAGTGGTTGGATGTTCCTGTTGGACAAAAATAAATGAATTACAGCATAAATAAGGAGAAAAATTCGTGATTTTAAGCATGATTAAATAAGCCACGAAATCCTCTAAATATGATCAGAATCAGCTTCCTCAACAGAGAGTAACTCAAAAATATATGCTTTAATATTAATTTGATTTCAGTTCATTGTTGTTTGGGTGGGTATATTTTAGGGTTATGATGATGTAATTCAAGTGCGATTTAAAACAAGTCTTATCACAGTCTGAAGGGGATTTGTATGAGTATAGAAAGTGGTTGGATGTTCGTGCAAAACAAAAACAAGTGAATTATGGCATAAATAAGAAGCAAAATTGGAGGATTTTAAACACGATTTACGAATTAAACAAGCTACCGAATCGTCTAAATATGATCAGAATCGGTTTCCTCGACAGAAAGTAACCCAAAAAGGACTTTAAAAATAACAATTAATCTTTAAAAAGCAACATTTTTCGAATTTGCTCCTGTCAATCTGGAGTTGCTAATCTCTGTGGGGGGTTTACTGCAATTTTTTTGTGACGTAATACTTCAAAGTCATATATCTAATTTTAAACTCACAGAAAGATGAAAGTTAACATGCAAGATCGTATTTATCTCCTCTTTCTGAAAATATGATAATTTGTCCCTTTCATGTTTGATCTAGAGTTGAAGGACAAAATAGAGGGAGTTGTGAACAAATAAGGGAAGTGGGGACAAATGTGAGGTAGGGGGATGCATGGTGTGGACAAGATAGATACATAAGCAAACACTCAAGAAAAGCTGGAAGTTTGGAAGGTAGAGGGTGGGGGGGGGGCAGGTAACAGGGGTACAAAAGATAATGGTTTTGGATGGGGGATGATCTGAGATGGTGGTGAACAGCTGCCTTAAAGACATGGAGGGAAGGATAAGTTGAATGGAATGTGGAAGTTGGTTCCACAGGGAGGAAAGAAAGGAACAAATGAGTGGAGGTGAGCAGTGATCCTGGACTTTTGAAATAGGGAATACATGCACTGCGGCTCTTCGGATATTGCGTTTTTGACCTCATTCGAAAAAAAATGGCTCTTCTTGTTATTTGGGTTGCCGACACCTGGCCCAGAGGGAGAATGGCAAGAACTGTGGCACCTGACCACAAGGGCGTGAGGCTGGCTGAAAACAGCTAACTTCACGTCGTAGACCAACATCTCAAGACATGCCACACAAAAGAAAGAAGACAATGAAGAAGTCCTTCAAGTACCCGGCATGAGTGAAATGCTCCGTCAGGCACTGTGAGTTCCTGACACAGAGTAGGTGTTGCCACACCAGATCTAACCATTCAGTCGGAAATTATTGTTTCGAGTGAGATTAGCAAGTGGGTGGTTGGAGATTGGTGAGTAGTGAAGTATGATGAACATCTGTATCTAGGAGAAGTTGTGTGCATTGTTTTAGTTGAAACTGAAGGTAAAAGTCATGCACAGGTATGGAAACTTTTGGAAGTGACCACCACCATCACTACTACCAACACCACCAGGGCCAGACATCCTCTTCTACAAACTTGACCAGAACATAAAAAGATAGCAAGTTCTGAAGTTGAGGGGTCCAGAAGCCAACTCAAATTCGAGGGAATTTTGATGTTGATTATAAGGCCAATTGGCACTGTCTTCAATGTCTTTATGATGCAAATCAACCTTATAACACAATTTAACATGTAATGTATGGAGTAACACAATAAAAATCGTGTGCTTGAAATTTCACCTGTTGAATCAACAATGCTAGCTGATGTGTTTCTTTATTTAATTTACCACCAGCAAATACCATCGCTTCGCTGGAAGGAATACCAAGAGGGGAGGGGAGATTGAGAGGAGGGGAGGAGAGAGAGGGGGGGGGGAATATATAAAAATTTATAACACAGTGTAATTTATACACATGACATCATCGTCGTGTCATAGTCAGCGTGCTTTTTTCGTTGAATTTAATATTTCTGGCTGCAAATCTCCTGACCGGTGATCAGCGGGGCAGAGATGATTTGCTCATGTGGCAGGCGACACTTGCTGACAAGTCGTGCAGCAATTGCTGTGATGGGACTCGATCTGTGCTCTGCTGCCTTATCAAGTGAGGGGGTTCGATTCAGTTATATTAATGAGCCTAATATGGTCACAAATAAATGACTTGCAGTACATTGTCCTGCGGAGCCCATAAAAAGGGTGAAATCTAGATCGACATCTCTGCTTTCATCTATTTGTGACCATAGGCTTTAATCTCAGTCTGCAAAGGCTTGAGGACCATGCGGATGCCTTCTGTGATACATTTATGCACATGACATCATTGTCGTATCATAGTCAGTGTGCTTTTTTGTTGAATATATATGTATGTATATATTTATAAAATTATATAGTATAGGATGAAAGAAATTTAAACTTTGCACTATCAAGTAACTAATTAATCGCTATCATTTCCTGCATAGGACATCATTGTATTTTAATGTGAGCAGTGCTTTGGCCAGCTGTACCTGTCAATGCAGCTCAGATTGAGGCCATGTACCCCACATGCGAATGATTTACAAACGCTTGATTCTAGCTCTTCCCTGAGCCTCGATCATATAAAAAAGAAAGAAAAAAAACTAGAAGGGCACTCGGTAGAGTGCATACCTCCGCCAAGCGATGCCTGATCAACAAGAACATATCGGGCGCAATACATTTTTTTAAATACCTTGCTCTATATCGTTTTTGGCCCCATCTCTCAATGGTGAAGAATCACTTTGCAAATTAAATAATTCTCGTATACGGATCCGGATTCGGATCTTCACCAAAATTGACTCAATTCGTCCTTCTCTCACACACACAACCTGTCCACCAACTTTCATTCAAAGCCATCCATAACTTTTTGAGATATCGTGCTAGACATTGATTTAGCCCGATCTCTCAATGGTGAAGAATCACTGAAAAAAAAATTCTAGTAGCCAGATCGGGATTCGAATTTTCACCAAAATCTAAATCAGTTCATTCTTGTCACACACCTAACCTCTCCACCAAATTTCATCTGAATCCGTCCACAACTGTTTGAGATATCCTGCACACAAACAGACAGACAGGGGTGAAAACAACCTTCTTTCACGTTTGGTGGCAGAGGTAACTAGAAAGCATCTGAAAATGCAAAGCCACTTGGTACTTCAACTAAACTTGACAAAAACGATAGTTAAAAAAAAAATTGTACATTTTATTCATTTGTGTTCTCCATAATCTCATAATAAAAGTGTATTGAAGATTTGATGACAAAAGTTCATTTGGTAAAAATGTTAAGACCTGGACATACACACTGAATCTCAATGGTAAACAAGGATTTTCATTAAACCATTTATGGCTGATCTTTCACCTCACCAATGACGTCATCCTTACAATCCCTTATTCCCCATTTGGAGTAGAATGAGATGTGCCAAGTTTCAAATTTTTCCGATCATCAGTTTCACGTATATAATGCTTTAATTTTTTGCGTTTAATCCAAGATGGCTGTCATATCACGAGACCTATGACATCACATTTATAATGAAAATATTTCCCATCGAGGGGGGGGGAGGGGTAGTCGCTCTTTTTTTGTCTTGAAAATTTGTCAATCGGACAAGTGGTTGCTAAGAAAAAAAAGTTCAAAAACAAGAGCAAAAAAACGCCAAAAAGGGTCGAACATCAACAATAATAAATAACAATAATAATGAAAATTATTTCAACAAAATTATTAATTTTTTTCTCCATATTTCTCATAATAAGGCTTTGTTGAAAATTTGATGACCAAAGCTCAAATGGTAAAAAAAAGAAAGTTACATGGGGGACGGGCTAAAAAATACATTTTGCAAACTTATCTGAATTCCGAGCAGAGCCAGAACCCGGTAAGTTTTTTTTCCTAATTACCGAGCCGGATTCGAACGGAGTTTTTGCATCCGAGTCCCAGCACTAAAAATGAGTTTCACTTGACAAAGAATGCCCCATGTAGCAGGCTGTTAAAACAATGTGAACTAAAGACCCAGTGATTTTTCTATTTTCATAAAACCTAAATTCTGTTTCAGAAAATAAATTCAGTTTTGCGTTCTCCCTGATCCTCTTTGACAGACTCTTCGAAAGGAGCAGATCCAAGCACTTCTCGCTCAACTGAGTGTCTCCGCCCCTCTTCCTCAGCGATGTATTTCACAATCACAGCAACCCAGAAACACAGGGAATAATAAAACGATTGTTTCTTTTGATAATTGTTTTGGCAATCTAATCTGTATTTCGACAAATGTATAATATAGGGAGGGGGCCCTGTGTTTCCAGTCAACCTACCAGGACAAAGTGACCGTTTCATGCAGGTTTTACAGATGTGGATCGTGATAACATGGTAGGTATGCATTGAACAAAACATGTTGTGAATATTGTGATCGTGAAAAGTGGGGTTTAATTATAACCAGGGTGCATTGGAGATCTGAATCTATTTGAAACTGGACTGATCTGAGAAAGGAATAAAGAGCCAAAGCAGTAAAGTGCCGGATCGACATCCAGTTCTGCTTAAATTATCTGCAACAACATGCATCGTTTTAACAAAAGTATTGGGACATTCTACATGGGTATTCATACACAGTTCTTTATTCAATTTCAAAAAGGGTTTTGCTCAGTTTTGGTTGAAATGACAGTTTTGGCATGTCATTCACACTTTGTACCAAATTTATAACGTAAAATATTGCACAAATTTCCTTGTTTCAAGGTTCGTCGGGCCCAAACTGTCCATAATTTATTTTAGACTGCATGTCCTTTGTGCAATATTGGTCAGGTGTGTTCCCTCTTTCACCCTCAGCGTGTCATCCAAACTTAACTTGGGAAAGCCCAACGTGAAGGAAATGTTGTAAACTTCTGGTATCAAATTACTATTCCACATTTCAATTCCATCACCTGTTTTCCTTGTGTCATCTTTATTAAATGCTTCACCAAGTTTCAATAACTGAGCACTGCAAACTTTATGAAGAACACGTTGTTTTAAATTGGGAGGAAGACATGCAGGTAAGGGCATTTGCTTTGTGTGCTGTCCCATGAATTTGTGAAATAAAGGGGAAAATAAGTCTGGAACTAAACTAATTGCACAATTTCATTTTGGATTCTTACCTTGCGAGAGAAAATCATCTTGAGATTTGGGTTCCACCTTCACCACCACAATAGAATCTGCAAAGAAATAAAATCTACTTTAAACAAAGTACACAATAACGACTAGAGTGAAGTCGATGACACACCATTGCAAATCCATACACTTCCCACCTAAAGCAAGATTGAAAGATGACAAAAAGTTCCTCGAGGAATAACCCAATCACAAATTTTGAGTTACTTTTTTTTCCTCCCGAATTAACCCCTGTGACCACAAATCCCCACCACTGAGGGGCATGAACCGGAGGTCAAATCCAAAAATTTGTTACGTATTTCATGCATCCCCCAATGTTGATTGCATATACAGTTTTTTTTTTTAAGGTTTCAAAAGGTGCCCATAATTGCATTTTTTGGCATTTGACCTGTTGACCCCACCCCTAGGGGGGGGGAGGAGGGGGAGCCAAAAGTGATATTGCTCTTGCACCTTCATGCCATGTGGTGATCAGAAATACCAAGTTTGGTGAATGTCTGCCCAACTGTTAGGATGAGATAGCATGATGGACGGACAGACAAACAGACAGACAGAGCCAATTACAATATTCCCCCCGTCTTTTTTCAAAAAGTGTGGGGATAAAAACTCACAGCACCCTTTGCCATCATCGATGAGTGAACCGGACTCACCTATTAAAACCTGTGAAGGTGTTAATGTGTGTGAGGAAAGAGTGAAAGTTGATAAACTCGGAGACAAAAGTCGTAACAAGGTATGGGCAGGGGAACCCTCGGACGTATCATGTTGTAGTGAAGCAGAGTCTGTAACATGTAATAATGGACTGATTGGAAAATGGATGAGTGAAATGGAGACAGATGTTCTCTGGCTTGGCATAATCCATGTTTGCCTATCGTCTCGGTGAAAGATCGTTGATATCGGATGTTTTGTGTGTGTATGGGAGATCGAAACAGGGAAGATTCGTCCCTTTAAATATGAATCGGGGTTACGTGTGTTTTTTGTTCCCTCTTACCAAAAGATCCTTTTTGTTCCATCTGCTTGCCTCCTGAATCCCCAAAAAACAATGGCCATTTTATTCCACATACGACATTCGTATCTATCAGCATCATTTCGTGTCCATCTTGCCTTCCTAACCACAGTTCACATGACGGGCTTTCGCCACTGCAACATCAAGCTGCTGTAAATGCTAAACACAAACGTAGGCAATCCATCCCTCTGCCAACCACTCTTTCCATGTTCCATTGTGTCGTTACATTGTAAAACAACATTCTTGTCCCATAGCTGGCCAAGCGCTTTTTAACGAGCAATCAGCCTGTTTGGCATCACAACAGCCGATCTGTATTTGAAGGGTCATAGCATGTTTGCAATGAGCCCACAAAGGTGGGGTTACGCTCGTTACCTTTGCCACCGCAGGTGGACTGAGGTTATGTTTTCGCCCGTCTGTCTGTAAGCAGGACATGTCAAAACGTTATGGACATATTCGTGGACTAAATTTGGTGAACAGATTGGGTGTGACGAGGACGAATTCATTACGTTTTGGTGAAGCCAAGATCCAGATCCTGGAATTTTTTGAACGATTCTTCATTATTGAGAGAAAACGGCCAAAAACGATATATAGCACAATATTTTAAAAAAGGTTTTTGTGTGTGGCTGTGATGGATGTGTTGAGCGATGGAGAAAGAAGAGGGATAGCTTCGGAAATAGGGTTTGCGAATGATTAGGTGGTGAAGTCAGGCAGAGGAGGAATTTTAGGATGTATTGCTTGTGTGGCAGGAAAGTTTGAAAAGTGGAGATGAAGGATAAATATGGGGAAAACAGAGGTCATGGCAAGCAAGAGAGAGAGAGAGAGAGGGAAGAGAGGATATAGATATTACTAAGGGATGGGGATAATTCATGTACTTTGGAGGAGGTGGTGGTTACAGTGAGGGTTTGTATGAGAGAGAGGAGAGAAAGATGAAGGTAGAGTAAGTGTAAGAAGCTGAGGTGGTCGATGATCAAAACCTCTTGAAGGGCTGAGATAAATATTTACAAAGTGGTAATAAAAATGGTTATCTTGGAGGGACATGGAGGCTCGTGTGTAGAGAACATTGTACTTTACGGTACTTCTACATATAGACGGTCCCCTGTGCCAGTGCGCATGCGCAGCCTGAGCCGGAGCCAGAGATGTTGTGGGCGTTTCAACCTGTTCAATACTTGTTTGATTATTGTCGTTCCACGCTAATAAAGTGGTCGAACAAATTGAACTGTTCTTATTTAGTGTGTTGATTAAAGAAGAAGTGATTCCTGCAGCTAATGGAGATGCCGATTCTGAGAGGGTCGAGGAACTTCAGGAGGAATACGAATGATATCAGGAGGTGGTGAAGAAGAAGATTTATTCGATCTGGTCAGATTTATTTGATCTGGTCAGAAGAAGAAGATTTATTCGATCTGGGAAGAAGAAGAAGAAGAAAAGAAGAAGAGGAGGAAGATTTATTTGATCTGGGAAGAAGATGAAGAAGAAGAAGAAGATTTATTCGATCTGGGAAGAAGAAGAAGATTTATTCGATCTGGGAAGAAGAAGAAGAAGAAGAAGAAGAAGAAGAGGAAGATTTATTCGATGTGGGAAGAAGAAGAAGATTTATTCGATCTGGGTAGAAGAAGAAGAAGATGAAGATGTTTTATTCAATTTGGGAAGAAGAAGAAGATGAATTGGGGCTCGAGGAGTGTGGAGAGGAAAACATCGTCGGGCCGACTCCACAAGGTGGGATTCATTGGGAATATCAAAATGGTACTTGTACGTAGTACATAGATACACTGTGAACGATGTGTTCAAGTCCAATGGATTATATAAATAAAAACGTTGCGTTCATGGATCGTCTACAAATCAAAGGGAAATATTTAATTAATAAAGTACCTGCAGCTTCTGTGGAGAATGTTCTGAGGTAAATTAATCTCCCGCCCACGTGGAACTTCTTTTCATTGATCAACCTCCGTGAGTACGTCATAAATAGATATCCCCTGCAAGAGAGAAACCCGTACCTGGTCCCTGGTCCGTCCCGTCCTCTCCAACATGAAGGTTGTGAACGTCCAAGATCCTGAACCCGGAGATCCCAGCGACCACTCCCGGACCTCCTCCGTAAGCTCCATCACAGCCCGACTTTGTGGCGGAGGAGCTCGAATCGTGGGCGCAGCTCGAGGGGTCTCGGTGCATGACCATCGGCTCGAGGAAACCTCACGTTCGGTTTCACGTCTCGCTCTCGCCGATTCTCTGACACGAACTAATAATGCCGATATCTTTGAGTCTCCGAACCACGTGTATCGATCCCCGGAATTACAAACCGAGTTTAACGTTCCTGTGATTGACGGGAATCACTCGAATTAAGGTGAAACCCACGATTCTTGTTTTACACGTTCACGTTAACTTGAGGAACATAATTATCTGTCTGATGAGGAGAAAGTTAAAGGGAGAATGGACAACATTAGCTTACACGATACACACAGAGATGGACAAGGAATACGAGAATCATCCACACACAAGTACAATAAGCCCATCCCCACTCACCCCAATTACTCAGTCCACGAACACCCTGTACGACCGTAACCCCGCCAACACCACAAATCCGATCACACTTGACAGAGAGAGAGAGAATGTGTGTGGGATTTTTCATGATTGAAAGACATGTTCCAAGTGTTTGACCAGTTTGTGATTTTTGTCAAGGTCTGAGAGGGAAGAGGCTGCTGCTGAGGAGAGGAGAGGGAAATGATGATCATCATCATTTCAGACTCATCTCTGGGGAACCTGAATGGTGTTCTGTGAATTTCCATCACCGTAACAATATGTACATATATATAGGTATGTATATGTGTATATATATATATATATATATATATATATATATATATATATATATATATATATATATATATATATATATTGGGTGGTCGCGAGAGTACCCTTATTGTCGGGGTGTGTGTGTGTGTGTGTGTGTGTGTGTGTGTGTGTGTGTGTGTGTGTGACGTGAGGCTCCACAGCACAAACCAGCAAACCGATTTCGATGAAACTTGGCGAACAGGTGCCATATGAGCTGGGAGTGTGCGCGTTTGAGTTTCGTTGCTCAGCAATCACCCGTTGCTATGCAGCGGCCGAAAAACCGCGTTTTCAGAAGCCAAACGGTATTCAATACTTGTCCTACAGTTTTGAATGTGGAGAAACGAGACTTCGGAATTAAACACTTCGAGATATTTAGAAAATGTTACTCGAGCCGATTTTTTTTATTTAGGTTTTATTTTTCAAATGGTAGTCCTTCAAAAATAGGGTGTCTATTTACCATCATTTTTTTGTCTGTTTGTTTGTATGTAATGGACAGCTCTGGAGGCCAGAGGAGTCAACCGATTTTGATGAAACTTGACAGGTAGGTTCATAGCAGGATCTAGTTCTATGCTTTTGAGCACCGTTGCTATGGACACCACCGTTGCCTAGCAACGGGACTTTGAAATTTTAGAAAAATCCTAAAAAAATAATTTTTTCGAAAATCAAAAATGGGCTTCCAGGCTTTTATGCCCACTATAATAAACCTCTTTGTTAAAAATTTTCAGCCCGATCCATCAAAAACTGTATGACTAGTATGCAATTATGTCTCGCCTACCGGCTCGTGCGTGTGTGTGTGTGTGTGTGTGTGTGTGTGTGTGTGTGTGTGTGTGTGTGTGTGTGTGTGTGTGTGTGTGTGTGTGTGTGTGTGTGTGTGTGTGTATATGTATTGTTAGGCCTGGTGTTGGCGTAGTGGTTCGGGTAGCGGATTGGGATCCAAAAGGGCCTGAGTTCAAGCCTCGTTGGCCGCTTGCATTAATACACACCAGGAGGTTGACTCAGCCTGTCATCCTTCCGAGGTCGACAAATTGAGTACCAGTGTACTGGGCCCAGTGTATGCCCCGGTTAGAATAGGTGTACCATATTCCTGTGTCGTAAGAGGCGACCAAGGTTGCGTCAGGAAGGGCATCCGGCGTAAAACCTGTGCCACAGCGGATGATCCGCTGTGGCGACCCCTAATGGGAGCAGCCGAAAGAAGAAGAAGAAGAAGAAGATATATATTGTTATGGAAATGGCCCTCGGTGGGCTACTAAATATAGGATTAGCTCAGATCCCCCATTAAATGCATGTTTCGCTCGGCTTTTCGGTAAAATGGACGTTACATGTGTGCCGTGAGGTGTAAGAGGCTATTTATTGTTTGTGCAGTGGTGGTGGAGAGAGCTCCTTCTTCTTCCTTCCATTCTCCGGACGATAGGCCCCGCCCAGTCGGCTGAGGGGGAGTGACCTGGAGAGGGAGGTGGAGCTAAGGGGAGGAGCCAGTGGCTTCGAAGCGAGTGAATGAAGAAGAGACAGTGGTGATTCTGCCGGGAGAGAAACTGGACTTGGGCGTGCTGGGTCTGCCTTCTGTGGCCTGGAGAAGCGAGCCAGGGCCGAAGTAAAGGCAGGGAAAGGACTGCAGGAGGTCCGTCTGCCCTTGGCAGTGAACGAAGACCTCTTGGAGTGGTTCAGTTTTGGGAGAAGTACAAAAACGGCAGTCGGTTTTGAGGCCACGAGCGCCGAATGGAAAAAGGAAAGTGAGTGGTGCGATCGGCAGGGAGAGGACCTGGCTGCTGTTTGAGTCTGGAGTTGGCTTCGAGCGGAGGTCATTGACAGATTCAACCTGCGGCTAACGACGGAGCCTCTGACTGTCCCGACTCACCTCACGGCTCGACGACGTTTTGGAATCCCATGGACCCAGCCTGCTGGAGCTTGGCACCCCGATTTGGCCTTGTCTGGTGAACAGGCCAGGGCTGGACTTGTATGCTGGACCTTGTGAGAAACCAGCTGAAACCCATCGTCAATCTAACGGTCTTGTGCCATCGACCTTACGTGGGGTCAGAGTGCGCGGAGAACGCGTGCGGTGCGACAAAGAAAGGTGAGCGCCATCTTGCCACACGACGTGTTCGAGCTGGGGGCTCGAATCCGTGGACATCGGCTTGTTACGAGCGACATTTGTGCTTTTGACACTTTCCTCTCATCCATGAAACATCACCAAGTACTCTGTCTTGTCTGCCTGCTGTCTGTCTGTCTTGTCTGCATGTTGTTTAAGGTATATCTCGGTAGGGACCCCCTCGAAACCCGTAGTTCCCTAGTTAAGAACGGGCTATAGATTAATTAAAACATTGTCGTGAATGTTTTGCTTGTGTTATGTTCCCCAATAAATCTGGTTGATTCGGATGAAGTTGCCGCTATGGATCAATTTGTGTCGCGTCGAGGAACAATCCGTTCGATTGGCATATAAAACCAAAATGGTTACAGACTGGCAGAAAATGCTCGGCATCTGACCAAACCAGTCTGTAACCGGGGTCTATCTGCCCAACTGGTAAGGTCCAGGATTACGTTGGAATCTCGATTGAAGACGCGTGACCCGAGGCCTGTGCCGAGCCAGCCGGCGTTATAAACCCCAGAGACGGCGGTGGTGAGGGTGGCGCCAAGAGTCGGGTGAGAATCCCGCCACCCCAGATCCGCAACAATATATATACTGTATATGTATATGTGTATATCTTCCTCTTCTTCTTTTGGCTGCTCCCATTCAGGGTCGCCACAGCAGATCATCCGTTATGATCCGTATACTGATTTGGCATAGGTTTTACGCCGGATGCCTTTCCTGACGCAACCCTGGTCGCCTCTTACGACACAGGGATAAGGATTTGGTTTCGCCATGATTCCAGGTTGCCCTACACCCTCTCAGAGCGCGGCCCAGTGCAGAGCTCCCGTCCTCAAGCGATCCTCCAAACCAAGCCTCCGAGTAGCCGGATAACAGGCGAACGCCACTACGACCGGTATTTATATGTGCATATATATATATATATATATATATATATATATATATATATATATATATATATATATATATATATATATATATATATATATATATATATATATATATATATATATATATATATATATATATATATATATATATAGTCAAAAGCCTGGTGTTGGCACAGTGGTTGGAGCAGTGGCTTGGGACCCAAAAGGCCCTGAGTTCAAGCCCCGTTGGGACACTGAATTAATATATGTATGAATGTATATTGTATATATGTAGAAATATATATATATATATATATATATATATATATATATATATATATATATATATATATATATATATATATATATATATATATATATATATATATATATATATATATATATATATATATATATATATCAAGTTGAAAACACCAGGGGGTTGACTCAGCCTGCCATTCTTCCGAGGTCGGCGAAATGAGTACCAGTTGTACTGGGCCCGGTGTATGCCCCGGTTAGAATAGGTGTACCATATCCCTGTGTGTCGTAAGAGGCGACCAGGGTTGCGTCAGGAAGGGCATCCGGCGTAAAAACCTATGCCAAATCATTATGCGGACAACAAAACGAATTTCCATACCGGATCGGTCGAGGCCCGGGTTACCAACGACCGCCACCGGTACCGGTGGTCAGCAGGGTACCAGTGGAAATTGTGCTACTGCTGGGCGAAGGAGGAGAAGGAGACGGGGAAGGAGAGTCCGGAGGCAGTGGGAGAGGGGGAAGGGTAGAAATGTGCAGGTGAGAGTTGGAACTCTGAATGTTGGGACGATGACTGGCAAAGGGCGAGAGTTGGCTGATATGATGGAGAGAAGAAAGGTGGACATACTGTGTATACAAGAGACCAAGTGGATGGGGAGTAAGGCTAGGAGCATTGGAAGTGGTTTCAAACTGTTCTACCATGGTGTGGATGGGAGGAGAAATGGTGTCGGGGTAATCCTGAAGGAAGATTATGTCAAGAGGTTATTGGAGGTGAGGAGAGTGTCTGACCGAGTGATGAGTGTGAAGTTGGAAATTGAAGGGGTGATGATGAATGTCATCAGTGCATATGCCCCACATATGGGGTGTGAGATGGAGTATAAAGAAGATTTCTGGAGTGAGTTAGATGAAGTGGTGGAGAGTGTATCCAAGGATGAAAGAGTGGTGATTGGAGCAGATTTCAATGGGCATGTTGGGGAAGGGAATAAAGAGGATGTTGACGTGATGGGTAGGTACGGTCTCAACAAGAGAAATGTGGAAGGGAAAATGGTGGTAGAGTTTGCAAAAAGAATGGAAATGGCAGTGGTAAATACGTATTTCAAGAAGAAGGAGGAACACAGGGTGACATACAAGAGTGGAGGAAAGTGCACACAGGTGGATTACATCTTAAGCAGGAGATGCAACCTGAAAGAGATTAGTGACTGTAAGGTGGTGGCAGGGGAGAGTGTAGCTCGACAGCATCGATTGGTGGTCTGTAGGATGACTTTAGAGGTGAGGTTGAGGAAGAGAGTGAGGGCTGAACCAATGACCAGATGGTGGAAGCTGAAGGAGGAAGACTGTTGTGCGAAATTCAGGGAGGAGGTGAGACAAGTGTTGGATGGTGGTAAAGATGGGTGGGATGATTGGGCAACGACAGCAGAAGTTGTGAGGGAGATAGCTAGGAAGGTACTTGGTGTGACATCTGGACAGAGAAAGGAAGATAAGGAGACTTGGTGGTGGAATGAGGAAGTACAGGAAAGTATAAGGAAGAAGGGGTTGGCGAAAAAGAAGTGGGATAGTCAGAGAGATGAACACAGTTGGCAGGAGTACAAGGAGTGGCGGCGAAAGGCAAAAAGAGAGGTGGCAAAGGCCAAGGAAAAGGCATATGACGAGCTGTATGAGAAGTTGGATACAAAAGAAGGGGAAAAGGATTTTCTGCCGATTGGCAAGACAGAGGGACCGAGCTGGGAAGGATGTACTGCAGGTTCGGGTGATAAAGGACGCAAATGGGAATGTGCTGACGAGTGAGGAGAGTGTGTTGAGAAGGTGGATGGAGTACTTTGAGGAGCTGATGAATGAAGAAAATGAGAGAGCGAGAAGGTTGGAAGAGGTGGAGATAGTGAATCTGGAAGTGGGATGGATCAGTAAGGATGAAGTGAGGAATGCTATGAAAAAGATGAAAAGTGGAAAGGCGGTTGGCCCAGATGGTATACCAGTGGAGGCATGGAAGTGCTGAGGAGAGATGGCAGTGGGGTTGTTAACCATATTGTTTAATAAAGTTTTGGAAAGTGAGAGGATGCCGGAGGAGTGGAGATTAAGTGTACTGGTTCCGATTTTCAAGAATAAGGGTGATGTGCAGAGCTCTGGAAATTACAGAGGGATAAAGTTGTTAAGCCACACCATGAAGTTGTGGGAAAGAGTAGTGGAAGCTAGGTTGAGAGGAGAGGTGATGATTTGTGAGCAGCAATATGGGTTTATGCCAGGAAAGAGCACCAGTGATGCAATGTTTGCTTTGAGAATGTTGATGGAGAAGTATAGGGAAGGCCAGAAGGAGTTACATTGTGTGTTTGTGGATTTCGAGAAAGCTTATGATAGGGTGCCAAGAGAGGAGTTGTGGCATTGTATGAGGAAGTCGGGAGTGGTGGAGAAGTATGTGAGGATCGTGCGGGATATGTATGAGGACAGTGTGACAGCGGTGAGGTGTGCGGTAGGAATGACGGACCGGTTTAAGGTAAAAGTGGGATTGCACCAAGGATCGACTCTGAGCCCTTTCCTGTTTGCAATGGTGATGGATAGGTTGACGGACGAGATCAGACTGGAGTCCCCATGGACTATGATGTTCGCGGATGACATCATGATCTGTAGGGAGAGTAGGGAGCAGGCTGAGGCGAGCCTCGAGAGGTGGAGGTACGTACTGGAGAGAAGGGGAATGATAGTCAGTCCGAGTAAGACGGAGTACATGTGCGTAAATGAGAGGGAGGGTGGTGGTATGGTGCGGTTGCAAGGAGTTGAGGTGGGGAACGTGGATGGGTTTAAATACTTGGGATCAACTGTCCAAAGTAACGGAGGGTGTGTGAGAGAAGTGAAAAAGAGAGTGCAGGCAGGATGGAGTGGGTGGAGAAGAGTTGCAGGAGTGATTTGTGACAGAAGGGTAGCTGCAAGAGTGAAGGGGAAAGTATATAAGATGGTAGTGAGACCAACTATGTTGTATGGTTTGGAGGAGGTGGCACTAACAAAAAGACAGGAAGCGGTGTTGGAGGTGGCAGAGTTAAAGATGCTGCGATTCTCGTTGGGAGTGACGAGGATGGACAGGATAAGGAATGAGTATATTAGAGGGACAGCGCAGGTAGGACGGTTTGGAGACAAAGTGAGAGAGGCGAGATTGAGATGGTTTGGACATGTGCACAGGAGGGAAGCGGAGTATATCGGGAGAAGGATGTTGATGATGGAGCCGCCAGGCAGGAGGAGAAGAGGAAGGCCAAATAAGAGGTTCATGGATACGGTGAGGGCGGACATGCGGGTGGTTGGAGTGTCAATGGAAGATGTGGAGGATAGAGCGAAATGGAGACGGTTGTATCCGCTGTGGCGACCCCTAACGGGAGCGAGCCGAAAGAAGAAGAAGAAGAAGAAATATATATATATATATATATATATATATATATATATATATATATATATATATATATATATATATATATATATATATATATATATATATATATATATGGTCAATTGTCACGAAACTGCGCCTATTCGGGTCCAGAGGACATCTGCACCAAATTAATATACGGCTATAATTATAAGTTTCTGTGGTCTTACAGAAAACATGTTGAGGGATCCATGGGACAATTTGGGCACCTTAACTCCGAAAATTTGAATTTTCACAACGCTTTTAAATTATGTGTGGTGACTGCTTGTAACCATGAGTATGCATCTAATTAATCACACTAAGAAGCAGTTACTTCTGTGTAATATATAACTGACCTATTATATACCAGTTTTTATCTCTATACATTAAGTATGTGCTTGCGATTCAGTAATAAATGTGACTGAGAAACGATTTTGTTTAAAAGTAGAACATAATTGCATTTTGTGTAATTAAAAATCAATTTGTTTTTATAAACATGACCTTATATCAGTTCTTACCATTACCGGGGCAGTTCAGTGTTCATAAATAAATAAATACATCTTAGGCTATCTGGAAGAGTCTGGGTGGTCAAGTAAGGTATGACTTGTGCACACAGGACATCAATATTTAAAGTTGGAGAGATATATTAATGCATATTCATGGTTTCATTTATATTTATTGGTTCACGAAAAATATTTTCACGAAAAAAATAAGTGACCACTATATTCATTATTGTTGTGCGTCTGTCTGTCTGTCTGTCTGTCGGTCCCGAGCATAGCGCCGTGGGTTTTGATCCGATCCTGATAAAATTTTGGTGGGAGGTTTACATCATGATCTAGTTGTGTTTTCCTGAGAATGGGCGAGGTGCGCCCATTATTGGCGGAGCCACGCCCAAAAAGTGTTTTTAGGGGTAGCCGATTTCAATTTGCATCTTCTCCTAGGGGGTTTGTCGAATCTGACAGGGGTTTCGGTATTTGGTTAGCCCAATGGCACCTGCATAGCCCCACGGAGCTCGATTTTTCATTTTCATCCCAAGGTCAAGGTCACAAGGTCACGAACTTAGAATATTGCGAATTTTGACATAAAAAATTATCTTCTCCGAGGGGTTTGTCGAATCTGGCTGGGGTTTCGGTATTTGGTTAGCCCAATGGCACCTGCATAGCCCCACAGAGCTCGATTTTTCATTTTCGTGCCAAGGTCAAGGTCACAAGGTCACGAACAAAACATGTGTTTTTAGGGGGTAGCCGATTTCAATTTGCATCTTCTCCTCGGGGGTTTGTCGAATCTGACAGGGGTTTCGGTATTTGGTTAGCCCAATGGCACCTGCATAGCCCCACGGAGCTAGATTTTTCATTTTTGTCCCAAGGTCAAGGTCACAAGGTCACGAACTTAGAAAATTTCAAATTTTGACATAAAAATCATACGACCGCCCAAACTTTGAGAGCTAGGATGACAATATTTTTTTTGCATAATCTTGAGGTCATTCCCCACCTAAAGTCTTGAAACCATTTTTCTCTATCTCGAACACCTTGCCCGTGGCGCCCCCTTCAAGTTTGTTTTTACGCTGATTTCATCAAAGTATGGATAATCCGAGTGCGAAATGCCATATAGCCTATATGACGTTATATTGTTCTTGGAATGTTCCAGAGGAAGTTTTGCACCAAAGGTCATAATCCTTGACCTTTGACCTTTAAAGTTTACAAAGGTCAAATTTTCAAAGTTGTGGGAATCGAACCGGGTTTTCGACCTTCTTCGACGAACTAACTCCAATAAGCTATAGCACGTATCCTGTTTCCTTATTTTAATGTCCACAACATTGTTTTGTGACCTTTAAAGGTTATGCAAAGGTCAAATGTTTAAAGTTGTTGAACGAAACCGGGTTTTCGACATTTTGCAGCAAATAACCTGTCACTCGTACCACATCATGTTGATCATTTTTATAACTTGGTCAAACATTATCACATTGTTTTAGAAGTGAAGGATGAGACAATCTACATCGTCAAATATCGCTCGTGAACCATCGTCATCTTCAGACTTGTATCGGTTATTTTATCTGTAAAATAGAGTAATTTAGAATTGAGAATACTGATCCACCATAACATATTACAAGGTATTTATATGCTTATCCAACACTCTATCCTCTCGACTAAGAAGGTGTATGTGGCAAATTAGTAAACAACATTTTTTCATTACTACATTAAGGCAAACTCATGGTTTAAAATTTAATGATAAATGATAAATAAATTTAATGATGGCTTCATCTGAATATCCTGATCCGACATATCTATCAGGACTTCAGGTGAATGGGGCAGCACCTTTATTGCTTCAACCATCAATGCCTTATTGGCATGGTCTTGGCACAGGCATTGCCTCCTCTGGGTATATTTGATCAGAGTGATGTTCTTTGGGCGGGCATGACAAAATACTCATCGAGACATGTTGATTTCAGGGTTCTGTGCACAGAATTTCTAGTGGAGGTTTGCCAGTGTGTCAGTGAGAGCAAATCTCCCACGTCCCTGAATATGGTATTTCTTTGATGGCAAGTCATAGCTATTTTCCGGATGCTTAAAAAACTCAATGACCATTGTGTGCTGGGACCGAGAAATGGAGGACCTCATGGAGCTTGCTTTCCTTATTTTAAAGATGTAGTCCTTTGACAGTTCTACCATGTGGCCAAGGGTTTTCAAGTGACCTCTAGATGCTGTCTTCTCATGGAAGAGCACCTTCTTTACACTGGTCGGTGCCTTTCTGACGCGAGATACAGTCTCTGTTAATGGAAGCAATGCTTGTATCCGGTCAACCCTAGGTGTTACATCAATTGAAGTCAATAACTGCTTTGCTGCATGTTTGGGTGATGGTATCTCTTGGGGAGGTGGGGTCTCTGTTGAGTACATCCTCCTGAGAGCTAACCTGAGGGATTTCACTTCTTTTTCCTTCTCCTTGAGTGCCCTATTCAGTCTCCTCACCTTTGGCATTTTGCTAAAGGGCATCTTCACAATCATGCTGAAAACATAACAAAAACGGTGTCAATGACTTTACAATGTTTAAGACTAAAACTATTTAACAATGGCAAGATGGTAAAAAAGAAGGATAATTAGCAAGGCTATAATAAGAGAGGTAAAAATATACCTTGAAGTTGATGGTTCTGGCTCACTCACAGCTGTCATTGTTTGGCGCCTCAGCCTTGGCACTCTGAGCGTGGCCGGATCTGTATGTTCACCTGCCAGTCTCGCAGAATGTCTCATACTGGCTGCATCTTTTTTTTCTCTGCAGCTGCCTTTTCCTCTGTGTAAATAACAAAATGTAAGTAAATGGGTGTAATGTTTCAGTTGGCAGAAACAAGAGAGTTCACATAATTTAGGAGGAATTCATGGCACTGCCCGGGACTGATTCTGACTGAATTTGATGATTGCACAGAACATGCTATGAACATTCATAATATAAATTCCATATTTATTCCAGTTATAATAATATTTATGGACACATTATTAAAATTAGTTTGTATCATTCTTTTTTCTTTTATACCATTTCTAAATATAAAGAACTTACCTCTTTTACGCTTACGCCATGCCTTCAGGTTTGCAGCTTTTAGGGCTTTCCTTGCTGGTGAGTACTGCACAGGACCTGCTGCTGTCCGTTCCTGTCTAGCTTTTTCAGCCCGCTTAGCCTTGTACTCTGGGTCTTTGGAATGTTCAACCCGCCAGTGCTGGGACCGGAGTCTGTCCTTCTCCTTCTCAGCAGCTGACTTAATACGCTTTTTCTTTAACATAGTCTGCAATGTAAGAGGTTTTAGTAATAATATGTGACTGATATAATTTGTGACACCATAGAATGCATTAAACCATGAATATGCAACAGTTCCTCACTGCCTGTATATTTAGAATATAAAATATGGCATTACCATACAGTATAAAGTTTATCATTCCTTTCAGTAGTTGTACCAATAGACCTAGTACAGAGGTAATAATCTGTCAGAGTTTTGATACCTTCAATGGGTGAAGCCCTGAATATGCATGAAACCATGCATATGTATTTTTCCTAAGCCAGTTTAAATAGGGAATACACATTAAACTTGCCATATTATCACTCACAGCAGTAACTACATACCAACTCTTGGAAACAATCAGCATATCTTACACTAACACATATATAAACTACTTGAGTAATGACTAATAGGTTCTTTACATTTTGTTGTTTTCACATGATTTCATATGAATGGTAGAAAATGTAAGAAAGAATGAGCACTTACGATTATCTGCAGTTCCACTTTGTTGCTGTCAGTTGTTGATATTTCACAGTAATGTATTACTGAGATTCACACTAGATGGCACCACTGTATCTTCAACTGTCTTATGCATACTCATGGTTTCAGCATATCCATGGTTTCAGGTTAGGCAGAAATTGCAATAAGGGTGATGGGTGATGCATTCAAAGATTTGGAATTAAGCATATATTAAGGGTGATGTATTACCCTTATGGTAACTTAATATCTCTTACTAATGTTTTAATCCCTGGACACAGTGAATAATCAAAAGGCATACTCGTGGCTTCAGGAGAAACTGCCCCAAATCAGGTTTATCTCACAATTTATTTTATTTTCAAGTATTTCTATTCAAAACATGGTTTATGCAAATTGCCTTAACTATTTTGCAAAGTTTCCTGTGATAGAACTGTTTTATAGGTATATTCTATGTAGGATTAGTGTACAGAAAAGAGTGCATACTCATGGTTTCACATAAATTCCCCATCATAAAAATGTTTGCC
>NC_140977.1:47794047-47996547 GCF_056783735.1 Eptatretus burgeri | reverse complement strand
TTTTGTACTCCATTATGAACCAAGGATCAGCACATTCATTGTGTAAAATGATCCAAGATACCAATATAAACCGAGGTTCGTAACTTTCATTTTGTAAATGGAAGCAAGGTAAAAATTTCAACTGAGGATCGCTGTTTTCATTGCGTAAAATGATCCAAGGTACCAATTTGAACCAAGGATCGGTACTTTCGTTGTGTAAGATGAACCAAGGTATGACAATGAATTGAAGGTCAGTACTTAATTTGGGTAAAATGAACGAAGGCTCCAATTTGAACTGATGATCGGTGCTTTAATTGTGTAAAATGATCCAAGATACCAATATGAACCGAGGGTGGGTAATTTCATTGTTAAAATGAACCAAGGCACAACTATGAATCGAGGGTCAGCACTTTAATTGGGTAAAATGAACCAAGACTCCAATTTGAACTGAGGCTCAGTACTTTGATTGTGTAAAATGATTGCAGGTACCAATATGAACCGAGGGTCGGTACTTTCATTGTGTAAAATGAACTAAGAACTTTGAACTGAGGATCCATCTTTGCCTTTAAGAAATGTGTTTTTTTGTGCTCTTTCAGCCAGCACAAGAATAAAAGACTTCCTATTTTTATTTTTCTACCGACCACAGGCTTCCAGCTAGTTTGATATATATATTGAGATGAGTAGTTCTTCTGCACCTTTTCTTTTCATAAGCTTGTTTCTCATTCTTTCTCTAATTTTTCCTAATGGCTTTTTTGTATTGTTCAGGGGAATAAGGTAGATTGAGATGATACGTTTTACTATTGTTGGCTTATTTACAATCTTCTCGGCTCTCGTTGTCATCTATGGATGTATTTATTTCTAAAATAATGATCAAATTAAATTATTGATATTTCAAATTGAAATGATAAAGGCTGCTGATTAAAGATTTGGTGGTTTAATAGTTTATTAAAGGAAATTATTTTTTGATAAAATTTCATCCCCATCAAGAGTGTTGGTAAACAAATATGTTGCGGTTTGTTTTATTTATTGTTCTAAGTGTCTTTGATGAACAGAGATAAAATGATAAGATAAACATCCATTAACATTCTGGTCTGAGCTCCTCCAGAGCCACATATCACATTAAGATTGTGTCATGCAGTACAGGTATTGTTTTTTAAAATTAATTATTTGACAACCATGGAAGTTTTTTTTTTTTAACCCTTTCAGTCTATGTATTTATTTACACTTGTCTTTGTTATTTATTTAATCGGACCTTTTATGATATTTTCCACATTCCTTATGTTTTCCATGAAAATACCAAGGTTGTGATTATCTCCATTTCTCAGTTTGGTTTTTGCCGAGTTCTTTTTATCAATCATTTGAATCGAGTATTTTACTTGAAATGATTTCTAGTGGTCATTTAATCAAATGAATAAAATGTCTAAATATTAAATTGTGTTTTGAGGTGGGGGGGCAGAGGCAGGCATGAATGTTGCGATATATTACATCATAAAATCACTTTGCACGTGTCAAAATGTGATTTTTTTTTTCTTTCTTTCAGTTTCCTGGATTTGGCTTCATTCCCAGACAACCTGCTATTGTCTAACACATCACATATTGGCTTCATTCCCAGAAAGTAAGGAGGCATTTTATTTAAAATTATTTATGAAGCAGAGTGTTGAAATTTAGATGTTTATGATGTGTTTGAATCAAAATGAGCCAAATTTATGTTTTTGTTGACTCCACTCTGCCGTGCCATCCTTCGTCCTTTTGACAGGCAGCAGTCTCTTCCCTCTCTTCAGACCTTGATAAAAATCACAAATTGGTCAAACACTTGGAATATGTCTTTCAATCCTGAGAAATCCCACACATAACTCTATCTCTCTCTCTCTCTGAAAGGACTGTTCTGTAAATCCTTCAATCCACTTTCTCAACAACCCTCTCAGAGGTTCAGTCACTCAAACTCTTGGGTCTCACTCTCAGCCATGATCTTTCTTGGGCAAACCATATTTCGAAGTTGGTCTCCAAAGCCAAACGCTGACTGGGCATCCTCCATCATGTAAGATCCTTCCTTGGCACACCTGAGCTCCCATCCACCTCCAAGGCTTTCATCTGCAGCTTGATGGAGTACGGCTCTCCCCTCTGGGCTAACTCCCCTACCTCACATCTTGACACTGTCTAAAGCAAGGCTTTCAAGATCATTCGAATCTTTTGCGATTAACTAAATCTATGGGCCTATTACTTTGCCATCGCTGACATGTCAGTGATTTATCTCTGTCTTATTTTACCTCATTTCTGGTCTTTCACCCTCTACCCTCTCCGTGCTTCTGCAGGAAGCTATCTGCAGGACAGATATCTGCACAACACATGCGGTCCACCAGCAACCCCCTCCTCATGAAACTGATTAAATCCAGAACCACTGCTCACCTCTACTCATTTATTCTTCTTTTCTCATGCCTGTGGAACCACCTTCCATCCTCTCTTCATTCTCATTCTGCCCTTCAAGTCTTCAAAACATTCTGCTGTTCACCATCATCTCAAGTCATCCCTCATCCAAAACCATGATCTTTTCTACACCCATTAAACAATCCCCCACCCCTCTCAAAATGTTTGCTTATGTATCCATGTTGTCCACCCCTTGCATTCCCCCCCCTCATCCTCAGTTACCTCATCCCTTGTTTGTCCATCTCCATCTACCTTTCTCCCTCCACCCTGCTGTTGGTGTTTCCTCTTTCTACTGCTGTTCCCTTTGTTATGTTGTGGACTGATATGTTCTGTGTCCTAGCTCTTCCATGAGCTTTGACCGTGTAACAAAATAGAAAAAGTTATATTGTTGAGGAATACAAGGCAGAATGGTCGAATAATTATTCCCTAATTTAATATTGAAACCATTGGGGAAATTGGATCGTCTTAAAACTCTCATTGGCATTGGGCGGGGGGGGGGGGGGGAAACGATGATGCCATTTATAGACTGGGTCAAAAAGTTTTTCACCAAATAAACATTGAAGTCATTGGATCAATGGACACTAAACAGTCAATGGATACTAAACAACACAACAATAAGCATCTCTGACAATAGGTACAGTAGCTGTGTGCAAAAAAAAAACCCATCATAAAATTTGTCATTCAGAAAGAAAAATGGAAAAGAATAAAGTTTAACTTAAAATATAGTCCTTTGATCTGTATTAAAGTTATAGGACTACCTACCTGTTGATGAAACAAAATGTTTCTGAAGGTCAGAGAATAAATATCAGCATTTACATGACATCACTTCTGTAGACTTCCATGAAACAGGAAGTGGTGTGTATGGTGCATTGTGGGTAATGTTGATGCCAGGAATGAGCCATTTCATGGCAGGGAACAGAGCTACTAAGAATTACCAAACTGTGGACTGTCATATAAGATATTTATTCAAGATGTAAGCTTATTGGTAACTGATGTTACCTCCCAGATATTTTGGCAACTGACCTTACCATGTTCAGATGCTCTCAGAACAATAATGTTTTTAGAATCATCACTCAAATATACATTGTAACAGACTGGAGGAGGAAAATTATGATGAACCGTTTCCAACACTGTGCCACTCTCTTGCTACAATAAAAACACATACTAATGGAAACCGTCTGTTATAAAAAATATACAACTGACTTTTGGTGAAATTATGGCCATAATGCTCTTGGGTAGGCTACATGTTATTAGCATTTGTGGTGATGAATGTTCGTTCATTGCTTGGTAAAGTCAATGAGTTTAGTGGAATCCATTCAAAATGAGTGGGCCAATGAAGAGGTTTTTTTTTCACAATTCTCTTTATTCATTCTAATTGTTGCTTTTTCTTCCCTTTCACTATCTTTTGAAGGAGAAGTGAATTCTTGCAGAAATTTTTCTGGAAGGTTCACTTAGATGTGCTTGGATGGGTTTGAGGGTTGTGGAATAACGGCTGAAACCCAAATACTATCCAGGTTCCTCCTGATGACTCCATCTTTGCTCTTTACTTCTTTGGGTTCCTTCTTGGTCTTCCCTTTCATTACATTATTGCCCCCAACGACTTTAAATGTTTTGCGAATGTCGGTCCATGGTTCATGAAGGATTCGTCATGGAATCGAAGTCAGGAATGCAAAAAAACCTGTTTTGACAAACTTCCATATACACTCTGTCAACTAAATTAATTTCTTGTTGGCCCATTGTCTGTAATAAAATAGGTTGGGGGTCACTATAGCATGGAATTTCCCATTTCCTTAATCGAGGCCCGATCCTGCGTTTCTGTAATTTTTGATCCTTTCATTGTAATTGTACAACTATCAAATTTGACATGATCAAATTGTCACTATTATTGTTCTACAGTCTTCCCATCCTCTCCCATCACCTATCTTTGCCTGAGTTTCTGAATATTTGGATGTTTTGTGCATATTCACACTATTGTCTTAAACATTTCAACCATCACTCATAAATCTGCTCGGTCACAGGTACACAGAATTGCTCTGAAGATCAAATTATTTATTCAACAAAATTCTGATGAAGCAGAAAGTAAAACAAAAAAACTCCACAGCAATGTTCAAATTCAATATCAAGTAATAAACACAGTGACAATTAAAAAATATCAACTTAAAAAATATATATAGTGTCACATTTACAGCCCCCAGCCATCAATGTGACTGCAGTCTAGGGGCAAACTGTATAAATCAGAACAGCTGGCTCCCACAGAAAGTGAACATAAAGCGAAATTTATCACGGCAGACACACCTGAGCGGTATAACATGATGCCAAACCGAGAATTAACCATTTCCTTAATTTGCTTCCTTCCAGAAGCCCAACAACCTTATTATCCAAGCAGCAAACAGGATGAGTGAGAAGGTAGGACATGTTGCGCACTTATTATGCAATAAATAATTCAATAAAGTGTGAGACACGTGAAAAACACAGCACAATTAACGAAACAAGAACCAATCACAAATTAATTAAAAATTAAAAGCTGAAATGTATTGCATCAACATGTTGTGCAGGCAACAACCCCCTGAGTCAATACTTTGTAGAAGTGCCTTTGGCAGTGATTACAGCTTTGAGTCTTCTTGGGTATGTCTGTATCAGCTCTGCACATCTGGATTTGGGGATTTTTCTCCCATTCTTCCTTGCAGATTTGCTAAAGCACTGTCAAGTTGTATGGGGAGCATCGATGAACAGCAATCTTCAAGTCCTTCAACAGATTCTCAATGGGATTCAAGTCTGGACTTTGGCTGGGCCACTCAAAGACTTGCACATTCTTGTTCTGAAGCCATTCCAGTGTTGCTTTGGCTGTATGATTGGGGTCATTGTCCTGTTGGAATGTAAATCTTCGCTGCAGTCCAAGGTCTTTTGCACTCTGAAGCAGGTTCTCAAGGATTTGCCTGTATTTGGCTCCATACATTGCTCCCTATATATCCCTACAAGTTTCCCAGTCCCTGGAGCAGAAAAGCATCCCCCATAGCATGATGCTGCCACCACCATGCTTCACAGTAGGGACGGTGTTAGATGGGTGATGAGCTATACTCGGTTTCTGCCAGACGTAGAGCTTTGCATTCAGGCCAAAGAGTTCAGTTTTTGTCTCATCAGACCAAATAATATTTTGCCTTATGCTCTGAGTCTTTCACGTGCCTTTTTGCAAACTCCAGATGTGCTGTTATGTGCCTTTTTCTCAGGAGTGGCTTCAGTCTGGCCACTCTCCCATAAAGCCGAGATTTGTGAAGTGCTGCAGAGATTGTTGTCCTTCCAGCAGGTTCTCCCATCTCAGCTAAGGAACTCTGTAGTTCTGTTAGAATGGTCATTGGGTTCTTGGTCACCTCCCTGATGAAGGTCCTTCTTGCCCAGTTGCTCAGTTTGGTTGGACGGCCAGCTATAAGAAGAGTTTTGGTAGTGCCATATCTAAAAATTGTTTTATACTATTCCCCAGATCGATGCCTCCTCACAATTCTATCTTAGAGTTCTGCGGACAGTTCCTTGGACTTCATGGTGGAGTTTCTGCTCTGACATGCACTGTCAACTGTGGGACCTCATACAGAAAGGTATGTTTCTTTATAAATCATGTACAGTCAATTGATTTGACCACAGGTGGACTCCAATCAAGTTGAAGAGACATTTCAAGGATTATCAAAGGAAATTGAATACACCTAAGCTCAATTTGGAATGTCATAGCAAAGGTGTTGTGTACTCATTGACGCAAGACATTTCAGCTTTTCATTTTTAATTAATTTGTAAAAATTTCTAAAAACATGTTTTCACTTTGTCATTATGGGGTATTTTGTGTGGATCGGTGACAAAATATTTAAATTTAATCCATTTTAAATTCAGGCTTTAAGACAACAAAATGTGACAAAAGTCGAGGGGTGTGAATACTTTCTGGAGGCACTCACTGTATGTCAATCGTCTAGTAGTTTCAGTTTGACACCGATCTTCATGAAACCTAACCACATGGTTTTCAAAAGCGAGGCAATAGGTAGAGCTATGCAATGGCTAGAAGCCAATTGTTGTTGTTTTTCAGTCAAATGTTTTTTTTTTTTAAGTCAAATGGTCAAATGTCAAGGTCACATGAAATCTTCAATTTTCATCCAATTTAAATTTGAACAGGGTTTCCACATTGAGTCACTGAATTGGTTCACCAATCAAAAGCTCGAAGCCAACTGTTTCTGAGGTCCAAAGGACAAGGTCTCGGAGACTGATTTTGCAAGTACCAGTTTGTGACCGCTTGTTGTTTTCTCTTCGATATCGTCATGGTCTTTCCTCATTGTATCAATCTCATATAAATTTTATTGGCCAACTCTTCTTTCAGCCTACTCTGCTGATCATCATCCATTTTCTGCCTCTTCTTCATGGTCTTCCTGCTCATTAATTATCATCGACTGTTCCTGCTTTTATCCCTTCTGTCTGAGTATGTGTCATCTGGTCTGGGTTGCCTGGCTGGACGAGTTCTCTCTCCATGGGTGCATCTACATCATTTCCTTCTGTTATACTCTAGCCTTGCTTTTGGGCTTCCGGTGTCGAGCCGTGGTCTGAATTTGCATCCTATTGCACAGCTTTTCTCCTCTCTGTTATTGTGAATGGGCACTCATTACCTTCTGCTTTTCATGAAGACCAGAGTTCCAGTTCCTCTTGTGGGTCTGCACTCAACTCCTGTCCCTCCATCTGCTGTGCAGCTCTGTTCGGTGCTCTGTCTCTAAATGTTTTACCATGAAACTTTCATCCCAAGCCTGTTATTATCTGTCCAGTTTGAAATTGGTGGAAGTTCTCCATTTGTTGGTGACCATTCACTTCTTATTGTGTCTTTGACATGTTCCTCTCTTAATTTTGTTTCTTCCTCTTTGAATATTTTCTGTTTGGTTATTGTTGCTTTCATTATAATTTAGTGTTGTACCAACATGATCTTGATAATGGAAGTATTTTCAGAATCGCCACTCCCATGTGTTTACACTATCTCATCTTGCACCCTTTCATCCGGCAAATTCGATCGCCTGCAGAAATATCCATTTTTCGTTATTTGAAGAGTTTTTCTTCTTTTGTTCAAAGGTCATTTCTCTCCTGTCTGTAGCTGCTTGCTGTCTGGCTTCATTTACTATTATTATCATTACCTCTATTCTTTCTTTGCATCGGAATTTGTGGACTGTTGATATGACAGTGGTAAACTTAGTGAGTGCGAGTGTTTCCGCTTTGGCAGATAATTTTGATTTCAGTTGGTCCACGAAATGTTCTCCATGTCCATGCATCAATGCCTCATGCGAAGAATACGCTTTGCAAATAAGGTGGTCTCCTTTGCCTTTTACTACAGCTCACCTCATTTGGACATTTTATGTTCGACTGGAGCTTTTTCTTGTTGATTTTGAGACAGGCGGCACCTCTCTCTTGCATGTATTTTTTTATGTCGAGATAAATGTGAAGCAGACATAAAGGCCTTGTTACACATGGAGCACTTGTAGTCTTTCTCTCCCGTATGCATTTTTTGATGTCGATGTAAATATGATAAAACAGAAAATGCCTTGGTGCACACTGAACACTTGTAGGGTTTCTCTCCCCCCATATGGGTTATCATATGCGTCTGCCAGGTTGAAGTCTGACTGAATGATTTATTGCACACACTACACTTGTACGGTTTCTCCCCAGTATGGATTCTCATGTGCACCCGGCGGCTTGAGATGTGACTAAATGATTTATTGCACACACTGCACTTGTACGGCCTCTCCCCAGTGTGGGTCCGCATATGTACCTGTCGGCTTGGGTTGTGACAGAATGATTTGTTGCATATACTGCACTTGAACGGACTCTTCTCCCCAGTATGGGTCCTCAGGTGTATGTGGTGGCTGGAGAAGTCGGTGAATGTTTCATTGCACATACTGCACTTAAATGACTTCTCTCCACTATGCATCCTCATGTGTAGATGGCGGTGTGAGATTTCACTGAATGTTTTATTACAAATATTGCACTTGTATGGCTTCTCTTGTTTAGTGTGGGTCCTTATGTGTCGCTGGCAGCTTGAGATCTTTTGGAATCTTCTATTGCACACATTGCACTTGTATGACTTCTCACCAGTGTGTGTCTGCATGTGTGTCTTGCGACCTGAGTACTGACTGAATGATTTACTGCAGAAACTACAAGGAAATGGTTTCTCCCCAGTGTGAGTCCTCCAATGTGCCTGATAAGTTGACATCTGAGTGAACGATTTCCTGCAAATTGAGCACGTGTACGGCTTTTCTCCTGTGTGTATCCTCATGTGTTTCTGGCGGTTCTGGTTTGATGTAAATGATTTATGACACACACTGCACTCAAACGGCTTTTCTCCCGTATGGCTCCTCATGTGTACATTCCAGTTGGAAGGGTGTACAAATGATTTACTGCAAGCGGTGCACTGGTAAGGCCTCACTCCAGTGTGTGTGCGTGCATGTGTCTGCCAGTTTGAATGCTGTACAAACGATTTACTGCATTCAGTACACTTGTACGGCTTCTCCCCAGTGTGTGTCCGCATGTGTATCAGAAGCGTTGACCGAAAAGTAAATGATTTCTCACACTTCATGCACTTGTGACACTTCTCACTAGTACGAGTCCTCCTGCGATTCTTCTTGGTGGAATAATTCTGAGAAAATGTCAGGGAAGAGCAACTGAATGATGACATGCATTCAGTGCCCTTGTCTGTGTTTTCACAAATGTCAATATTCATGTTTACCTGGTCACAACTAGAATTCTGTTGGTAATCATTGGAATTCGCGCAGTGACTCTCCTGGTGGTGCTGCAAAGATCCCTCGTTGGAGGTATGAACATTCTTGGTGCAGGAAAACATACTGAAGATCGTTGTTGATTTCCCTGAAGATCATTCACAGACAGAAAGTCAGTCGGTGTATCAGAGGGATATAAAAACAGCATCAACACAAAGGCATGAATTTCAAAACGAAAGGAATGATGAAATTACAAACCTCTCTTGGAAAGCAATTTACATTTTTAATGACACAATTACATGAATGTGTACAAGTGGGGAAAGAGGTAGAAAAGCAAAGAATTAATGAAAACTTTCCACAAACATCAACAAGTGAGAAATCTTCATTACACTACAACCTGGGACCCTCACATTAACTAATGGGAAAATTCAACTAAGTCATGCAAATATGAAGATCTGTGTAAAAACTTCCATTGCTGAGAAATTCAACAAAACAATGAAGGAAATATCTTTATCTCTGCCACCTAAGTTGGATGGAGGTTATGTTTTCACCTCTGTCTGTTTGCCTGTCGGTGAGCAGGCCATCTCAAAAAGTTGTGGACGGATTCGGACAAAACTTGGTGATCATGTTGGGTGTGTGACAAGGACTAATCCATTCGATTTTTGTGAAAATCTGAGTCCAGATCCAGATACGAGAATTTTTTTTATTTTTTATGCGATTCTTCACCACTGAGAGATGGGGCCACAAATGATATATAGCATGATATCTCAAAACGTTGTGGACAAGTTATCACAAAACTCCGTGGAGGAGTTGGTTAGGTGACAAGAACAAGCCGATTCGAGTTTGGTTCAGGTCCGAATCCAGATCCACCCCATCAGTGGGATACAAAATGTAAACTGTTTAGCCTGGGTGAGGATGCTCTACCGAGTTCATTATGTTTCGCCAAGTGTCACTCAGTGATTTCTCGTCTATTTGTCTGTCCATCAGCAGGATATCTCAAAATTTTTAAGGACATATTTGGAAGAAACTTGGTGGGCAGGTTGACTAGGATGAATTGCCTCCATTTTGGTGAAGATCCGGATCTAAGAATTTTTAGAGTGATTCTTCATCATCAAGAGGGCCAAAAACGATATACTGTCGGACTCCACTATTCGCGGTGGTTACGTTCCTAGAAAATTCCGTGAATGTCGGGGCATTGTATCAATGGGAAAAAGGGGATATGTTCCCAGCAGTTTGTGATTCATGAGGGAAAATCAAAAATCCCCATGAAAAATCAAGAAAAATCAAAAATAGCAAATAGATCATGTGGTTATGGGAGAAGCACTTGGCTCTGGGAGGTGTATCGTCAAAAGTGAAATTATTTATTTTAAATAAGGATTGCATAACATTTGGAAAAGGGAAGGTTGAAGTAAAGTCGTGGAAGTGTATGGTGAATTTGGAACGGTAAATGCAGTGTGAAGCTGCTGGGTCGATGAAAAGTACCAGGAAGAGTAGAGAGAGAGACACGTGGTTACAGGAGGTGTAGAGATCGAAAGGATACAAGGAAGATTATTATTTTTTGATGCATTTTTGAAGATCAAGTAAGATTCGGGAATGGAAGGTTGTAGATCGGAAGAAATGGTGAAGGTAATGGCAAGAGAGGGTCAGCTCAGGAGAATAAAGATGGTGTGCCAGCAGGAGGAAGAAGAAGAGGAGGATGAATAATAATAAGAAAGATCAAGACTCGCGAGTGTGCAAGGAGAAAGGTTTTTTTTTGGTTTTTTGGATTTAACACAAGAAATGGAGTGTTTAGATGGGAGGGATGGGGAACGTTGGGAAAGTGGGGAAGATAGAAATTGAAGGTAATGGGGAGAAAATACAAATAAACACGATCGTACACCGAGGGGAACGATGGGTAGGCCTCAAGCACTTGGTAAGACAAGGTCGACGAAAACCCACAAAATAGCACGATTTTTGAAACAAAACCGAACGAGGAACACACAGTAACATGCAGGTGAGAAAATAAACAATTAAAGCGGGACAGATAACGACCGGAAACTTAACTTTGAGATTGTCAGCAGAGAGCCCTGAAGGAGACCTGCCAACGCTCTAAACCCAGAACCGGAAGTTATGGTTATGTTATGACAAAACTAGGTGAATGAGTTTGGTAGGTGACAAGACCAAGCCGATTTGATTTTGGTTAAGGTCCAGATGCAGGTCCAGCCTATCAGTGGGATCCAAAATGTAAACTGTTCAGCCTGGTGGAGGTATGCGCTCTACTGAGTGCTGTTCTAGTCCTTGATTATGTCTTGAGTGATACCACCTGTGAAGGATAATTAAGGGATGTATTTGAGGTTCAGTGAAAGACAAGGCAATTAATTTACTGCACAATGTACCAGAGCACAAAGTCTAAAGGGGATAACATGCACTCGATGATTTGGAAGGTACGCTACCCCGGGGGAAAGTTAAACATTTGGAAATCAAACCTACATTTTCTTCACTGTGCTGCACAATTACAAGGAATATTTAAAATATGTAAAATATAAAATCTGTAAATAATGTTGTATAATTAATTTGCTTAATTCCTTCCACATAAAATTTTTATGGGTAGCATATGATGAAAGAACAAGAACAAGACAGTTCAACAACTAAATGTGTGCTTGGTGCTTTGAAAATCATAAATGTTGGCCACAGTTACGACGGTCCATGGAGAGGATACTCCAAGACACATGTTTTTCCAGTAACCCCCTTCTGATTAAACATCCAAAATCCAGGAACTGCACACCTCAAATTTTATTCCTCACCTCTCCCATCTATGGAACCACCATCCAAAGGTTGTTCTGTCCCACACTTCCCTCCAGGGTTTCAAGAAAGCAGTGCAGTGCCAACTGTCATTGCCAATTCTGATCCATGATTTTTATTATCCCTGTCCAACATCCTTTCCGAATGGAACTATCCTGCATGTGAGTTTCAGTGTTTCCTGTACTCTTCAATCCCCCTCTCTTCTGTTGATGGTTTTCCTTGATGTTTGTTCCAGTGTGAGTCAGTTCTACCTTGCTCTTCCATGAGCCTCGCTTCTGGAAGGAAAGAAACAAGCTCAAATGAGCTAAGATCCTCGTCCTCTTAATGACGATGTCATAAAAACGAATATGACGTCATTGTGATGTATCAGGTTTGCGATGAATTATCTGTGCTAATGCCCAGCTTGATTCCCGCAAACAAAATTCAAACAGCTTGCCTAGTTTCGGAGATAATGGTATAGGCGATTTCCATTAGCGGCAATATTATGACGTCAACTTTTTTTCGAGGAAGAATTTCCAAAATTAGATGGTTACTGGCTGCGCATGCGCTTTCTGCATATACATGGCAAGTTTCACGAAGGTCAGGTCAGGTCAGGTATGGGAGCATGTGCCAGAACAGTGCATCGCTGCGTCCACTTTCCGCCGGTACTCCAGGGGCATCCGTCTGGCCTTCCCCCAGGCAGATGCCAGGCCCATCCCCATCTCCTTGAAATGGTGGTCAACCTGCTGCCCATTGGTCGGCCCATGGGTCTCCTCCACTCACGAGACTCCCTCGCTGAGAGAATCTGGTGAGCAGGATCAGCGTCAGGAAAACGAGCCACATGTCCATGCAGCCGCAACTGACGCTCACGGACCATGCAGGTAACAAATCTCATCCGAGTCTCTCTCAGCAACCGCTCATTGGACACAAAATCTGACCAGCGATAGCCAAGGATTCTTCGAAGAGACCTGGTACCAAAGGAAATAAGTCTCGGTCTCAGATCCTTGGTCAGAGTCCAAGTCTCACATCCAGAGAGCAAGACTGGAAGCACCAAGGACCTGAAGACTCGGACTTTCGTCCTCCCGCACAGGTACCGGCAGCGCCACACCCCGTGATCCAGTGAATCCATGACTCCCCAGACCCGACCCAGGCGCCGATTGACCTCTGACTCACAGCCAGCTGAGACATGAATATCATTACCAAGGTAAGTGAATCGCTCCACGACCTCAACATCCTCACCACATACAGACACAGACAGGACAGCAGCATCCAAGATGTCATTGAAAGCCTGGATCTTTGTTTTGACCCAAGAAACCCGTAATCCCAGCGGCTCCGACTCCTCTTTCAGCACCTCGAGGGCCGCCAAAAGGATATCTAAAGTCTCCGCAAAGATGAACTGCATCATCTGCGAAATCAAGGTCCGAGATCTTGACATTCCCAAACGATGCACCGCAGCTTGATCTCTCCGACATCCTCCCTAAAATCCAGTCCATACAAGTGCTGAAAAGTGTGGGGGCCAGTACACACCCCTGACGAACAAGTCAGAGATGGTACCACCACACGTCACAGCACTCTCAATACCAGAGTAGAGTTCAGACATCAGATCGATCAGTTTTGGTGGCACCCCACGAAGACCAAGAATCTTCCAGAAGGCATCCCGATTCACTGAATCGAGCACTTTACAGAGATCAACATAGGCTGCAAGCAGCCCCTGCCAAAACTCTCATCTGCGTTCGGTGAGGACACGAACAGCAAGGATATGGTCAATTGTTGACCTCTTTGGTGTAAAGCCTGACTGCTCTGGACGCTGGTGCTCAAGCAGATGGTGGCAAACCCGATCAAGAATTATCCGAGCAAAGACCTTGCTGAGCACTGAGAGCAGCGTCACCCCTCGGTAGTTGTTGCAGTCTTGGCGATCACCCTTCCCTTTCCAGAGAGGGGACAACAAGGCCCCTCTTCCAATCAGTTGGGATGATGCCTGTGTTCCAGGCAGAGCACAAAACTGCATGCAACGACACGAGTGCAGCATTTCCACCAGCCTTGAGAAGTTCAGCATGGATGCCACAGATCCCTGGAGCTTTACCACATTTCAACCGTTTCACCACAGCCCGTGTTTCCACAAGCGAAGGTGGACCACAGTTGATTGGAGGGTCAGCAACAGGGATTGTAACACCCTTGACATCCAATTCGACAGCTGCGGGATCAGCCTGGTACAACCGCTCAAAGTAACCGGCCCAGCGGGCCTTCACTTCAGACTCCTCTGTCAAGAGCCTACCACTCTCTGCTCTAACTGCAGTGCTCCGAGGGATGGGCTTGGATGAACGCAATGCACGAATTCCCCTGTAAGCGGGATGAGAATCACCTGTCCACAGGTGATGCTCTACCCCCTCACAGATTCCTCGCACATAGGCCTCCTTGTCCACCCTTAATGCACGTACAGTTTTATGCCTCAGCTCCCTGAACAGCTCAGCTCTGCCATTCAGCCTGGCCCTGCGACTCTGGTCAATGGTATTCAGTGTCCCTTGAGAGACAAAATTCTTCTTTGCCCTGCGGTGAGTTCCAAGACATCCACCGGCAACATCAAGGACAGTGGTCTTGAAGGCACTCCACAACTCTTCAGGCACCCCCCCCCCAAAGCACCCAGACACCCCAAATGTCCACTCAGCCTGTTCGCAAACTCCTCAGCGACTCTCTCATCCCTGAGCTTGGCAACATCCAGCCTCGGCTGGGATGGTACCATTCTCCAGGATTTAAGGTGCAGCTTTAGAGTTGCTACAACAAGCCGGTGGTCAGTATTGAGGAACTGAGCACCCTGGTAGACCCTGCAATTCTGGTTCATCCTCCAGCGACCGTCAATAAGGACATGGTCAATCTCCTTTGCCACACCGCCAGCGTTGGAATACCAAGTCCAGCGATGAGCTTGTGGACGCTGAAACCATGAACCAGCCACCCTGAGTCCGTGACTTCTTGCAAAGTCAAGGAACTTCGTGCTATTCTGGTTCATAGTTCCTGACCCATGGGGACCAACACATGTCTCATAACCATCCCTATCAGTTCCAGTCGATGCATTGAAATCCCCCAAGACTAGAAGTGTATCTCGTCTGGGGAACTGATCAACCACAGACTCGAGCGTGGCGTAGAATGCATCCTTCACGGTGAGGTCACTCGCCTCAGTCGGAGCATAGACAGAGACCAGGGAAATGACACCCAAGGAGTGATGAATCCTTCGTCTCATAATACGCTCGTTGACCGGTGTTACCTCAATTATCATTGGGGTCAGCTTTATTGGACACAGCTACAGCAACTCCTTGAGTATGGTAACCATCAACAATGGTTATGTATGGTAACCATCAGCAACTCCTTGGAGTATTTCACGAAGATCCGATGAAAACTCTGGGTTGTGAAACAAAAAATGTTGAAAAATAGGAATGACATCATCGTGATGTATCATATGTGCAGTAATTCATCTCTGCTAATGCCCTGTTTGATTCCCGCAAACAGAATTCAAAAAGCTTGCCTCGTTTCGGAGAAATTTTTTTCTGCGATTCCCATTAGCGGAGATATTTTGACATCATAACTTTTTTTCTCGGAGGAATTTTCAAAATCGGAGATGGTTACTGTCTGCGCAGGGTATTTTTACATATATATGCCAAGTTTCAGGAAGTTTCGATGAAAACTGTTGGCTGTGAAACAAGAAGTTTCACGAAGATCCGATGAAAACTCTGGGTTGTGAAACAACTCGGGAGAATTTCCAAAATCGGAGATGGTTACTGCCTGCGCATGGGCTTTCTGCATATACAGGGCAAGTTTCACAAAGATCCGATGAAAACTCTGGGTTGTGAAACAAAAAATGTCAAAAATAGGAATGACGTCATAAAAATTGATATGACGTCATAGTGATGCATCATAAGTGCGGTAATTCATCTCTGCTGATGCCCTGTTCGATTCCCGCAAATAGAATTCAAAAAGCTTGCCTAGTTTCGGAGATAATTTTTTAGGCGATTTCCATTAGCGGAGATATTTTGATATAAGTTTTTTTCTAGGAGGAATTTTCAAAATCGGAGATCGTTACTGTCTGCGCAGGGTATTTTTACATATATACTCCAAGTTTCAGGAAGTTTTGATGAAAACTGTAGGCTGTGAAACAAAAAAGTCCACAAGAACAACAACGTGAGTAAGACTTAGAGATCCTCCACGAGGATCTAAAAAAAAATTAAGAAAACAGCACTGATCGAAAATTAATTATAAGTTTGCTCGTTCTACTTCCTTGTACTCTGAAGCACACCAGCTCTCAATAACACTGAAAATGTTTGTGTTGTTGATGCCAAACTGTTTTGGTGGACAATTTTTGCTCATTTTGCTTCTGTTGAGGCCGCTTCGTGGAATTTCCATTGTGTGGAAAGTCCTCTAACTTGCCTGGGTCTTGATCGATCACAGTTATCCCAGGCAATTTCACCCCAAGAAAAACTGAGTGGCCTGATTCAAACCAGTCGTGAGAATGTTCACATGGCCTCCACATTTGAGCCTGAACAAACGATTATGACCTTGGATGTGGAAATTCCCTGCCTAGAGGATTGAGCAACAAGACTGGCTCAGAAACTGACTCAAACAATATACAGTAATAACATTAATAATAAAAATAATAACTAGAACAAAGTCGATGGCATACCATTGCAAATCCCCATGCTTCCCACCGAAAGCAAAGTTGAAAGATGGCAAAACGTTCCACCAGAAATGACTGAAGATCAAATTTTGAGTTGAAATTTTTTCCACCCCGTTTTGACCCCTGTGATCCTAAATTCTCACCCCTGGGGCATGAACCCAGGGGTCAAAAAAAAAAATCGTTGCATAATTCATGCATCTGCCAATGTTGATTGCATATACAGTACAAAGTTTCATTAAAAAAAGATTTTAAAATGTGCCCGCAATTGCATTTTATGGTATTCGACCTTTTGACTGCCCAAGGGAGGGAGCGAGGTCAAAAATGATCCTGCTCTTGCACATTCTTGCCAGGTTATGATCATAACTACCAAGTTTGGTGAATTTCTGCTCAACTGTTTAGGAGGAAGTAACATGAGGGACACTTGACGGACAGATAGCATGACATACAGAGACAGACGGAGCCAATCACAATTTCCCCCTGTTGTTTTCAAAAAGCGTGGGGATAATTTATTATCTATATATTAATACTGAAGGACCAATTTTGTGCTCCTCCTAGAGGTCGTGTCACGTTTTTCTCGGTGCTGTGACCTGGACTGAAAGAAACTCCGTACCTGTAAGAGTGCATCGCACATAGTGGCAATAGTAAACTTTCAACTCTGAAGCAGAATAAACACTTTTCGTTTTACATTAGTTTACATGGTGAAGTGTGACGTCACCGCTGAGAGGCGTCAGAACGTCATGACATCATCGGTCATTCGCTGACGTCATTACGTCTGTCGATGACAGACCGTTACCGCTGAGCGGTATGATTCCACTCCTCGAAAATAGCGTCTGCAATGTAAAACCCTCTTCTGCACATGCTGACTACCTCAGAATGTGAATTTGACACAAAAAATGTAACAATAAACATTGTATCTTCTATATATTAAAACTGAAGGACCAATTTTGTGCTCCTAGCGGTCGCGTCACGTTTTTTCTCAGTCCTGTGACCTGGACTGAGACACTTCGTACCTGTAAGAGTGCATCGCACATAGTGGCAATAGTCAAACTTCAACTCTGAAGCAGAATGAACACTTTTCGTTGAGACGGGGGCAGGGAGTGAAGAGGCGGGGCGGGAGATGAAGAGATGGGGGCAGGGAGTGAAGAGGCGTGGGACAAGGTAAGCAAATTTTTGGGTGGGGGTAAGCAAATTGAAAGCGGGAGATGGGGGGGAATGGGGCGGGGGCTGGGGTGAATTAGGCGGGGTTGGGTGTGAGGGGGTGGACAGGGGGTGGGGGGAAGTGGGGCGGGGAGTGAAGAGGCGGGGCCGGGGTAATTACATTTTTGGGCAGGGTTAAGCAAGTTGAAGGCGGGGAGGGGGAATGGGGCAGGGGCGGGGGATGAGTAGGCGGGGACAAGCACACCCTGTCCAGTCCATGTCCCTCGAGTGTGGGTGAGCTGGTGAGGGTGGTTGAATGAACGGAATCCGTCTGTGACGGGGTTTCGGCAAGTTTTAGTTAATATAATGCACTCTTCATGCTGTTGTTTCATCTCAATGCAATATCACCCCAGGGGACTAATGACACAGAGACAACTGAGAAAGGAAACAGGACAAATTCAGCAATTCAAAAGAGGAAACCGAAGCCCAAAGCTAATGAAGAGAATCCAAAAAATAATAATAATAATAATACAGTATATATTTTTTAAATTGAAGACAAAGAGCAACAGCTACTGAATGCTTCAAAAGTCAAAATATAAAAGAGCAAGAAAGATAAAATATTACCACAAAGTCAACAATGGGAGATAGCAAAATCAGATGCTAAAGCAAAATCAGAGGTTAATACAAAATCACCTGAAAAGATTCTACTGCAAATTAGGGAACCAAAAGCAAAATGGATCAAATCCCCCCCCCCCTCCCCCGGAGAAAGATAAACTGAAGATTTCTGGAAAAGAATATATGAAGACCCAAAATAAAACTGAGGCAGAATGGATCCAACACTTCCAAAAGAAAAAACAAAATCTAAGCGAAACACCCCAATGATATAAAATTGATGAAGAAAAAATAAAATTTAAAAAAAACTTGGAAAAAAAAAAAGAACCCACAAAACCTTAAAAGCCCTCGCCCCAGATGCAATTCCAAACCTCTGGATAAAGCAACTAGATGATCTCCACAATCACGACAGTCAAGCATTCCACAAACCTGTCCATGAGAAAAAGGTAATGGATGAGTAGCTCACAGAAAGTAATACTTTCCCCATCACAAAATATGAACAAACCCAACTTCCTCACAATGGGAGTAATCACAAAAATTATGTACCAGCAGCTAACACAACAAGGAGACTGAGAGGCAGAACAGAAGGGATGTAAAAGAGGACGTTATAGAACAACAGACCACGGTCTACATGTTGAGATAACAACCAAACAAGGTGTAATGTCAGTCATGACATTTATCGGTGAGTAAAGATTTACAATTCCATTAATGTTCTGAGCGGATGTTCTCTCGGAGCTTATATTGTGTTGCAAGATTCATACCTGTAAACTTACATCAAGTTGTAAAGCTTATATTGCTTTGCGAGGTTCATATTGAGCCAAGAGGCCATCGGTGTGACCAGGCCCATTCTACGTTTTATCTAAATACAAGTGCGACTCGTTAAGGATTAAAGTGGTCAGTATATCTCTCGAGGTAGCTAATTGTAAGACTTTATATTGTAAGAAAGACTTGAATGTATTTTGTACGCATTTTCATGTCAACGCATTGCACGTCACGTACATTCGTGCCATTTGCATAACGTATTTCGACGTCATTTGAGGTCTGTTTCCTGGCCGTTTGATTTATTGTATTTCATGTACAGTGAAACTGTAATACATTTCTGAAGTATTGTTGTCCCAAAACATAATCATTCCTTGACAGTTTCACGGAGCCTTTAGGAGTTTTTCGGAGCTTTACGAAGCGATTAAAGAACTTTCTCGAAGCTTCTTTGGGAATGAATAAATGGCAAAAGGCTTCTGTATGAACACGACTCTGTTTCTATATCTGCGTACGACATCCAACAAACCTGCGGTACTACGATTACGAAACCCCTAATGGCAGATAAGCGCTTGCTGCCGTTAAACAAGGCCATACTCAAAACTGTAAAATGAAAATAACTAAATTGTCCACAGCCTGGATATAAAATTAAAAAAAGCTTTTCATAGCGTCCCACATTCATGGATGATAAAATGCATGCAAGTGTGCAAGATCAACTCACAAGTTAACAAATTGATTCAGAAAGGAATGGAGATTTGGAATTCAAAAGGAGCAAGAGAAAGAGCAATCAGAGATTGCAGATCCTCACTAGGACTGCTTTTGTGTGGTGTATTTTGTGTGGTGTTGGTGTACTGGGGTGTTATGTAATTAATAAGACATAACTGCTGGCAGTGATGACCAGGTACCAAGACGTCCCACTTTGATGGAACCCCACTTTGATCGGACACCTGGTATGGCCCTGATCCATGGCGGGTTTTTTATGACTATTCATTATTCAATTTAATTTAGTACAGGATTAAAATAAATTCAATTCAAATGAAATGGAAGACCAAATAGGAAAAAGCAAAGATGAAGTCATCAGGAAGAACCTGGATGGGATTTGCATTTCAGCTGATAATCCTCTACCCTTAAACCCATCCAGGCACAGCCAAGTGAGGCTTATTCAAAAAAATAAAATAACCTACATCAAAAAATTAAATAATTCTGGCTGCCAGACCATGCATCCGATCAAGTTGAAATTTAAAACATGTATTCCCCATCACTATTAGATCATAAATGTGAAGTTTCATGTCGAATGATTAAGCAGTTCCAGAGAAAACATTATTTGATATGTTTCTTCAATCCAATATGGCTAACAAACCATGTGATCTCAATTTTTTTCCTTTATAAACTTGTACACCCATGGCTTGGGGAACATTTGTGTGAAGCTTGCTCAATTTGTCCAACCGTTCTGGAGAAAATTTTTATAGGTTTTAGGGTAAATCCAATATGGCGGCCAAACTATGAGACTGATGATGTCATTTTCAATTTGTTTTCTGTGGACCATTTTATCCCGAGATGACCCTCAAAAATGTTCATACTGATCAGATGTAGCATTCTACATATACAATTATGACGTCATAACGAAGACACATATGATGTTATTAAAAAAAAAATCACTTATTCCCCATGAGGAGTACTTGACCTGTGCCAAGTTTCAAAGGTCCAAAGTTTTTACATTTTTCCAAAATGGCTGCCACACCATGTGACCTATGATGTTATAACCATCATTAAAACATTCTTCATGAGTAATCGCACGTGTTGAAAAATCCGACAAGCGGTTGCGGAGAAAAACACAAAAGTTCTGTGCAGACAAACAAAGAAACAAATGAAAAATCACTCTTGGCAAAATCACCAATCAATCACCAAGTGACAACTTGGCAAAACAGCACAAAATAGAATGGCACTCGGTAGGGCGCATACCTCTGCCAGGTGGAACAGTTGATGTTTTGTTTCCCACTGATGGGCTGGATCCGAACCAAAATCCAATCCGCTTGTTCTCGTCACCAATTCAACTCATCCACCACAACTTTTTGAGATAGTGATATATTTAGTTTTTGGCCCTATCAATTTTAGAAACTAGGCCTGTGTTGACCTTTTGACTTAAAATTAATTGGTAGTTGAATTCAGCGACCTGATATGAAAATGCTCTTCAAATTTCAAGTCAATCGGATGAAAATTGAGGATTTTAGAAAATTTGGCCCAAATTGGCCTTTTGACCTATTGGCCGAGGTTTACCTCAAAAGTAATAGGTGGTTGAATTCAGTGACCTAATATGCAAATGCTCTTTAAATTTCAAGTTAATTGGATTAAAATTGAGGATTTTAGAAATTTGGCCTATGTTGACCTTTTGATCAATGTTGACCACAAAAATAATAGGTGGGTGAATTCAGCGATCTGATATGCAAATGCTCTTCAAATTTCAAGTCAATCGGATGAAAATTGATAATTTTAGAAACAATTAAAAAATTTGGCCTATTTTGGGTTGACCTTCTGGCCTATGTTGACCTTTCAACCCAAGATAACCTCAAAAGTAATATGTGGTTGAATTCACTGACCTGATGTGCAAATCCTGTTCAAATTTCAAGTCAATCGGGTGAAATTTGAGGATTTTAGAAAATTTAGCTCAAAATGGCCTTTCGGCCTATGTAGACCTTTTTGGTCAACCAAATTTTATGAAACTTCAATGCAGGACTATCACAGGGTCGGTGGCATTAATATCTGAAAATTTCAGGATGATCGGTTGAGCTGTTTGGGCTGGAGGCGACCGGACAGACAAACAAACACACAAACAAACAAACGGAGGCGATAAACGTACTTGTCAAAAATAAAAAAAAAAAATTGCCAAGTAACAAGAGACAGGCAGACAGACAAACGTACCCAAACGCAATACCCTCGCCTTAGGCAAGGGTAATTACAGCACTCGGAAGGAAAGATCGAAATACCAGGGGTGAAGATACGACATGGGAACTTCCAACTTGACAGCCTTTCCCCCCTCCTGTTTTGCCTAACTCTAGACCCACTGAACAACCTCATGAATGAGCAAGGACAAGGATACACCCTAACATCCAATAAAAGAATGTCCAAAGAAACAGAAAAGATTACACATCCACTGTACATGGATCATTTAAAACTTTTCACACTGAACGACAAAAAAATTGGCAGAACAACTGAAATTAGTGAAACAGTCCTCCGAAGACATTCCCATGGAATTTGACCTAGATAAGTGTGCCAAGTGCACATTCGTACAAGGTAAACCAACAAAAACAGAACACAGCTATAAGGGCACTTGGTTGAGCGCATACTTCCACCATGTAATACCTGATCCACGAGAACATATCGGGCCCAATAATACATTTTTGAAATATCATGCTTTACAGTGCAATATCATTTTTTGACCCCATCTCTCAATGGTGAAAAATCACTTTAAAAATTAAATAATTCTCATATCCAGATCCAGATTCGGATCTTCACCAAAATCGAAACAATTCGTCCTTACCGCACACCCAACCTGTTCACCAAGTTTCATCCGAATCTGTCCACAACTTTTTGAGATATCCTGCACACAAATAAACAAACAAGCAGTCATAGACTGGTACTTACGAAATCGTCAACTTGACCTCTGACCTTGTCTAATAAAAGCTGTCTCTCGAGAAGGTAGCGACACAAACCACAAGTTTCTACGATGATTCTGTACCAAACCTCTCATAAAACATCCGATTTTTACCAGAATTTCGACGACCGAGTGTTAAGCATACTTAACCGTTACCAAAATTGAAGACAGGATTGAAATTGACTTTAAAACGAGCGCATAATGCCGTGTTACAATCCCCCTCATTTGCGTAATCTTCAGTTAAGCCTCAGATACGACACCCGACATAAATCTCATAAAACATCCGATTTTTACCAGAATTTCGACAACCGAGTATTAAGCATACTTAACCGTTACCAAAAGTGAAGACAGGATTGAAATTGACTTTAAAAAATACCCCCGAGCGGGAGTACCGGTCATCTCTGCCAGAGGTCGAAAGTAAGTAACTCTATGCCAGACTGGAATAGGGGCAGTTCATAAAGTACGTACGCTCTACTTCCGGGTTTCAAAACCACCCACCCCCCTCTGTATGTAGGCTAGTGACCACCCACCCACCCCCATATGTGTCTCATATCACATCACAATACTTGAAGATTACAACGAACTGTAGATTTATCTCAAATACATCAGTAATTATTAATTACGATAATACAGTAATATGGAACAATTATTGACGTCCACGGATTCAACATCACGTCGAAAATGTTCCTGTGAACGGGGATATTTTTCCCCCTCGCGATGATGACAGGCTCACCTTCATCTTCTGAAACGCTTTCATGTAGTCTGACACCACTTTCATAAAGTATGTATGCAGCCGTCGTACCACCCACCCACCCCTGTACGCAGGCCGTACGCAGGCTTTAAACCCACCCTGTACGCGGGCTTTAAACCACCCACCCGTCTCAGGCCGTACGCGGGCTTTAAACCACCCACCCCCCTCCATACATCGCTAATCGCTTGCAAAGCCAGCAGTTCCTTATGAAGCAATGTTTGTAAGTCATGACGATGCAGTCCCTAACGGTGCAATTTACCTTTTTCTTTTAATATCACAGCATGTCATTTATGAAAATCTTCTTCTTCTTCTTTTGGCTGCTCCCGTTGGAGGTCGCCACAGCGGATCATCCGTTATGATCCGCATAATGATTTGGCACAGTTTTTACGCCGGATGCCCTTCCTGACGCAACCCTGGTCGCCTCTTATGACACAGGGATATGGTACACCTATTCTAACCGGGGCATACACCAGGCCCAGTACACTGGTACTCACTTTGCCGACCTCGGAAGGATGGCAGGCTGAGTCAACCTCCTGGTGTGTATTAATTCAAGCAGCCAACGGGGCTTGAACTCAGGACCTTTTGGATCCCAAGCCGCTACCCTAACCACTACGCCAACACCAGGCTATGAAAATAAAAGTACAAATTGACATTCAAGACAATGTTAATGTCATAAATGAAAGTAAGTGTGCATATAAACTTGTGTTCCGTTGTTTTAGTTAAATCTGACAAGAGCTTCAAATGTAATATTTGTCTCGGCGAGTTCCGGTTCTTAATTTAATACTTTTTTTGTATGTACTTTATGAACGGCCCATACGGGGAATCAGAGCGAAGTTTGAAGGGCTATAAAATCGGAACGAGAGAAAATTTCAAAAAAATGGCTCGTGTTGTTCTCGATAATAGTCCATAGTATCTGAATCACTAATAACATTTGATCTCTCTTGATAAATGAAGGAGGAGATACGATTTGAAATCGACGATTTTCACAACTTTGACAGCCTCGTGACGTTGACCTCGACCTCGACCTTGGACGACCTTGAAAGTTATATCGTTGTGCATGTCTCATTGACCTCTATCCATTCCACTATTGGTTATTTGTCTCCACTCGGTTTGATTGTGGACGGACAGACGGATGTACGTATGGACGGACGGACGGGCGGACAGACTTTGAGACTTATTATTAGGTCATCTCTACTGAGATGATAGAGATGATTGAACGAGCGAGTAATGCCGTGTGTTACAATCCCCCTCATTAGCATAATCTTCAGTACATAATACCTCAGATACGACACCCGACATAAATCTCATAAAACATCAGATTTTTCCCAGAATTTCGACAACAGAGTGTTAAGCATACTTAGCCATTACCAAAAGTGAAAACAGAATTGCGATCCGAGTTAAAACGAACTCGTAACGTTGACCGAAGCAAAAATCTCCATTTCTCCACGCAATTATTTAATATTATTTTATCATAGTCACAAAACCGTAATATTCGGCCATCCACCAACAATCTTGACACAATCCGACAGCTTAGTGAGTCAGGCATGCGACGATAACCTTTATTGGGATAAAAAAAATGACTTTTAAACACCATCTTTATCGAAAACACCGTCAGCGCGCACACGCAAAACCTTTACGTGACTCAACGACGCATCTGCTCGAGCGCGCTGCACCACGTGACGAGCCGTGACGCGGCGAGTGAAATTTTTTTTATACAATCTTAAAACGTCTCCAAAACATCCGATTTTTACCAGAATTTCGACAACCGAGTATTAAGCATCCTAAGCGATCGCAAAAACCGAAAACAAAATTAAAATCAAAGTTAAAACGAACTCGTAACGTCAACCGAAGCAAAAATACTCCATTTCTCCACATGAATTTACGGAATTATGTTTGACCTCACTGTGACCTTGACCTTTGACCGATTTTGACCAAAATCTAATCAGCGCTAGCCATCACCCTCCTGAATCACGTGGTGTAATTTGACAGTGGTAGCTTCTTCCGTTCGAGTTATCGTGCCTACAAACAAACACACAAACACACACACACACACACACACAAACAAACAAACACACAAACAGAGGACGGAAGTCATCAATATACTTACGAAATCTAAAGATTTTGTAAGTAACAAACAAACAGACAGAAAGGGGAGAAAATATAACCTCCTTCACCTTCAGTGGCAGAGGTAAAAATTGACCTAAGCACAACAATACAGGAGCTAGACAACGAAGCATCTTACAAATAGCTCGGAGTCGAAGAAGGCCACCAAATATGTCACGAACAAATACGCAAAACAATTACTAAAGAATACCTATGTAGAACGAGGCTGATCGTGAAAACATCTCTCCCCAAGAAATAAAAAAAAATCAAAGCCAGAAACCAATTCGCAATACCAGTGTTCCAATACAGTTGCGGGATAATAAACTCACCACAATTGGAAATCCACAACCTAATTATCAAAACAAGGAAACTCCTCACTATCCACAAATGTACCTGCCGAGACGAGAAAGAGGTAGCAGCTTGATGGAACTCAACCAAGTGCACATAATGACAACTGCGGATTGGCCGAATACGTGAAAAGTATGCAAACACAATGACAGCAAGCCAGAAAATGTAGCCTTAACCCATCTTGAATTTTTTTTCTTCCAAAGACAGGTGCGAATAGATGTCACACATGAAACCAAAGTAGGAACAAAAACAGCCCCCAACAACTGCAAAAAAAGGACAAAAGAAAAATATATAGCAAAATATCAATGGATATACACTGACAACTGGGAGAACTATAAAAGAGCAGGGAGGGAGATATTTAAAGAAAAAAAAAGTTGGATAGATTGGGCATAGACAAAGAAGGTCAATGGAATGGCTAAGAATAGGTCAGCTCAACTGCAATGGAAAACATCATTATAAATGCCCAAGATCAAGAGCACTACACGAATGACTTTTTAAAAAATGGCAGGACTGAGTCAATCGGACAAGTGTAGGTTCTGCAAGGTAGAAACAGAAAGTATGAGTCACATCCTATCGGGATGTCAAAAACTCGTGTCAGAACAGCTGTGCACACAAAGGCACAACAGAGTTTGTAGAGTAATCCACTGGCACATGCAAAAACTTCAATATCCCAATTCCAGAAAACTCATGGAAACATGAACTAAAAGCCATCATTGAAACCGAGGACGTAGTGCTCACATATGACCTGATGATCTCATCAAACCTGAACTTGGAAAACAAAGAATTGTAACTGGATATAGGACTGATATACAAAAAGCATCAAGAATATGACCAAATATTAGAATCTCAAAAATGAAGTCAAAATATCTTCGAAGCTGAAGTGTACCGAAATTTTACCAATGATAATTGGAGCAATGGGAATGATAAATAAGAACCTTAGGATATCTTTGATACCATCCCTGGGAATATTACTACAAACGAACTACAGTTGAAAGCTGGTGATCACCTTGAAAAGAGCCCTCGGAACAAAACTGAGAACAAGAAAACTTCACAGCTTGGTCCTTGAATCGTGCTCCCTTACCAAAACAGAGGTGGATACTTCGAGACCTGGGAAAGCTCTGTTCCACCTTCTGAAATCCACATATGGACAACACATACACACACCTATTATTTTTCTAAGATTTAATCATCATTGGTTAAGGTTACATTTGCTGTTAAGTTTCCAGACTCTGGATAAAGGTAGTCACAACAGCAACAACAACAACTACAACTATGCATAAGGCTGTGTTTCTTTTGGGCTTCTCTTCAGTGAACACACTTTGTTTCCAGTGTTACATTCTATTTAAATCCGATATTCCCAGCAAAGAAGAGATCGGGGGTTTTCTGTGTGCGAACCTGTGAAGGTTTAATGGCTCATAGATTCCTTTGCCACACGGCTCAACTTTGACCCGTAGTGCACTGGTCCGAGGAGGAGATTCACGGTGACTGATTGCCTTTGTCAGCTTCACGATTTGTGCCAAACCTCTGGACTTCGTCAAGACCAGTGGTGTTTTCCGCTGACCTTTCACCCATTTATGACCCACTGGATTTAATGTGCGAATTGCTTGATTAAGCTGAGTTTCCACGTTGAGAGTCGTAAGTTAACGTATATAGGAATTGCTGTATGTAACGTTTGTACTTATTCCATTTGGGATTCGAAGGCAAATCATTGATTTCTACATTTGATTCATATTATTGTGCTTATGGTATAGTCCAAGAGCATTAGGTCAAAATAGGCCCTAACCTGGACATTTTTGGTGACAAGCTGATTTTTTCAGGATAGGTCCAGGAATATGTCTAGAATAACATACTAAAAGTCCTCATAAATCCTCCTTGAGCGTTTTCCGCAATCCAAGATGGCGTCAAAAATGGCCGCCTCTTCTGTTTTTTCTCATAACTTTGCAAGCAGGTTTCCCCAAAACACACTTTAAATGTCTACATATATGTTTTGAAGTATGAGGAACTCATTAGAATACATCTTAAGAGATGCTGAAGCACGCAAGTACCAATAAGACCTCTTGAGTTCTTCCAAAAGTCCAGGCAGAAGCAGACGCCGACACCCTGATTGTCTCCACAGCACTAGCACTGGCAGAGTCAGAACATGTGCCAGTTGCTGTCGTTGGTACGGACACAGACTTACTGGTAATGCTAGTTGCTCGGGCAACCTCTTCCACAGATGTGTACATGCTATGCCGCAGTAATCCTGTCACGGTCTTCAACATTCATGAGATTCAGCATGCCATAGGGGACACAAGAAATCACTTGATGTTTCTTCATGCTGTGACGGGATGTGACACGGTCTCTGCGATCTATCGTCAGGGCAAGCGTAAAGCTTTCAACATGGTGCACAAGAAGCGGGACTACGACTTGCTGGATACCTTCACAAACAGTGGAAGCACCCATGATGAGGTGGAAAAAGCTGGGGAAGGCTTCATTCTTAAGCTTTATGGAGCCAGGAGTTTTGAATCTCTTGATGACTACCGTCACATCGCATACAAACGGGCAATCGGTCGCAGTTCCCTGAGTTCATCCTTTCAGCTAGAAAGTCTACCTCCAACTAGTGCTGCAGCAAAGCAACATTCATATCGCGCCTATCTTAACGTCCAGGAATGGATGGGTAACTCCTTATCTCCAACAGAATGGGGCTGGCGATTTCAGGACGGGACTCTTACCCCGGTAGAAACAGACATTGCTGTTGCACCCGACACTTTGCTGAACATGGTGGCATGTGGGTGTAAACCAGATGGTTGCAGAAGCATGACATGTAGCTGCAAGAAACTTGGGCTCTTTTGTACCTCAATGTGCAGTAAATGCAGTGGTCTCAATTGCAACAATACAGCACCAACTCTTATAGATGCCGACGATGATATTACCCCAACTTCAGAGGACATCAACATTGAAGATACAGCATCCAACGATGAAGACAATGACTGATGCAACTAGGTGTGTGCATGCGTAAGGTAAAGATTCATCTGAAACTTTTGAGGTTTGAATCTCTAGCATGATCCTGTTTTGAATGTCTTTGCCTCTTGAAACAGGCTAAAACAGCAGTGTGTTGATAAGTGGCGGACATTTTGAGCACCATTTGAATTTCAGAAAGAACTTCAGCGGTTTTATTGTTTCCTTTGTACTTCAAAGTATCTGAATGAGTTCCTTATTTCTCAAGACATAATATATTTAGAGATTTAAAGTGCATATTGAGGTAACTTAGTCATAGGGTCATGAGAAAAACAGGAAATTGCAACCATCTTTGGCGCCATTTTGGATTTTGGGACTAGTTCAAGTAGTTTTATTGGTATAGATATGCGTGTTTCAAATCTGCGAATAAGAATTTATCTAGATTCCTTGACTCCCATAACATATATAAAGACATTTTAGTGTGCTTTATTGGGTTACTTAGTTGCAGAGTTATGAGAAAACAACAACAGGAAAAGGGGCATTTCGGGCGCCATTTTGAATTTCAGGATGAGCTCAAGTGTTTTTATTGGTAAATGCGTGTTTTTGAAAAATTCCCAATAAGTATATGATTCATTTCATTGAGTCGCAAAACATATATTAAGACATTTAAAGTGCGTGCTGAAGTACCTTGGTGTAAAACCAGAAACGACAGCAATTTCAGACGCCATTTTGGATTTCTGAAAGAGCTTAAGCGGTTTTATTCGTTTTTGTGTGTTTCAAAATCTTCCGATATGTATTGTATTGAGTTCCTTATACTTCAAAACATATGTGTAGACATTTAAAATGTGTTATAGGTAAACCTACTTGCAAAGTTATGAGAAAAACAGGAAATGGCGGCCATTTTGGACGCCATTTTGGATTGCGGAAAACGCTCAAGGAGGATTCATGAGGACTTTTAGTATGTTATTTCACACACATTCCTGGACCTTTCCTGAAAAAAATCAGCTTGTTACCAAAAATGTCCAGGTTAAACCCTAATGCTTTTGGACTAGTAGACATTAGGGATTATTAAATAGGTGGAGGGATAAAGGAGGGAGGAGAGAGAGAGGAGGGAGAAGGGGCCATGATGGGTGGGAGAGCGAGGAAGGGGGGAGAGCGGGGAAGCAGGGGGGGGAGATCAAGGAAGGGGAGGGGGAAGCAAGGAAGGGGGTGAGAGCAAGGAAGGGGGGAGAGAGAGAGGAGGGCAGGGAAGAGAGAAGCGAGGGGAGAGAGAGAGGAGGGAGGGGGGAGAGAGAGGAGGGAGGGGGGAGAGAGAGAGGAGGGAGGGGGAGAGAGAGGAGGGAGGGGGGAGAGAGAGAGCGGGGGAGAGAGAGGGAGGGGGAGAGAGGAGGGAGGGAAGAGAGGGGCGAAAGGTGAAGAGTGATGAAACAGAGGGATAGAGGATAGAATCTGTTTGGTTCATCCATCCCATTCATCCCATCCATCCCATCCATCCCTTCTATCCATCCAATCCATCTCTTCTCTCCATCCCATCAATCCCTTCTCTCCATCCCATCAATCCCTTCTCTCCATCCCACACATCCCTTCCCTCCATTCCATCCATCCATCTCTTCTCTCCATCCCTTCAATCCCTTCTCGCCATCCCTTCCATCCATCCCTTCCCTCCATTAATAAGGAATGACAGGCTTGGCACTGCACAACACTGCGGGACACAACATAGGCATGTGGTCGTGCAGATGGACAGTGCAGAGGAACAGTGCGGCTTGCATTGCGGCCAAGTGGCTTAAGCACTCAAGGAAGCATTCCAAAAAAAAAAAAAAAAAAAAAAACGGTTGATAAGGAACGGCGAGCTTGGCAAGCGATTAGTGATTGCTGATCAGTCAAACACCTCGCGGAAACGCTGAAATGTCAAATATGTCCGAATTGGACAAACAAACATTTTTTTTTAGCAGTCGGAGCTGCTGCCAAGTTCAATTCTGGAGCTGAAACGTTATAATTCGGCTTAGTTCAAGAGATTCTAGAGGTTATGGCATGTGTGGAAATGAAATGAAGCCACGAACGCTGGCGTCTCCAGACGTTTATAAGCATTGCAATGTGTCCAGCGATTTGTAGGAATGATGATCAGGCATTTAATCATATGAGTGAGGAAAGTTAAAAAACAAACAAAAAAAACTCTCGTTCATAAACCGTTGCTGCCTATTCCAACTCAAGGCATTGTTGACCAGGCCGAACAAAATGCCGAATTCAGACCCCAGCAAGGAAGAGCGAGGTAACCAGGATGCACCTTAAGACGCCAGCGAAGTGGCCGAGGATGTGTCTGATGAAGGATATAATTAAATAAGGCCATTAATCATCTTCAAAAGGAGTGTTTTAATTCACCCAAACATCCAATTTTCACTCTTGCACTTCCTTGGAGTTTTCTTAGTATGCATGCAAAGTTTCAGGCTGCTAGGTTTCATGGCTTTGGAGGAGACACACTGACACACACACACACACACACTTATTGGTGTAGATTTATTATAATGGTACCCTTCTATCTCCTGTCTTTTGTTGGTTTCACCCCTTCAAACAACACTAATGGCACATAAGTGTATTTCTTTTCTGCCGTGAGGTACTATGTGTTACCGATGCACAAGCTGCATCGTGCTGAGGTCGATACGTAACACAATACACACACACACACGTGCGCACACACACACACACACACACACACACACACACACACACACACACACACACACACACACACACACACACACACACACACACAATCCTCGACATAGGACGAACAAAAAAGCAAAAAGCAACATCTCCCTGTTATTCCATCCTCAGAGCATGCGTCAAATTTGACTGGTCAAGACGGCATAAAATTTTGCCCAAGTTCTTTGCAAATTCTCTATTTAAAAGTGTATCGCATAGCGATACTCCTGGTGTGATGGGGAAATCACAGGTCAAAACAATATCTGTAAGCCATTTCTCCGCATGAAAGTGGGGCAATAGACATCAAAGAAGTGGGGGAATTATCATACTGTTTGTGTTTGTTTCATTATTTGTTTTGCTCCTGAACCACTTGACAAAATTAACTGAAAACTTTTGGTTGTACTTGGACTGTGCATGGGAAGAAGCCTTTAAGTGGTAACATAAACGTGTACTCCCAGAAGTTAGAGCATTGCGAAAATTGAACCACTGAACGGAATGAGTTGAACACTGGTGGTTGTACTCAGGGGGTGCAAGGGAGGATTTTTTGGAGAAAATATATTGTTGCGGGCCGTCGGGTCTGGCAGAGAGAACGACCACTAGGTGGGGGAAAATACGTCGATTCCCACCAGACTCCCCGGAATTGTAGGCCGTCGCTCACGGATAATTCCATGACGCGGCGGGTCGCTTAACCGACCGTGGACGCCAATACCTCAACCGCATGGCGTAGGGTCCTCCTGTCTAGAAACAAGTTACCTAATTAACCACGCGGTTTCAACTACCGGGGAACCACGCCCTCGGTACGCCTTTCCCGAACCGGATCACTCTATCAACTACTGACTACCTTTCCGGATCGGATGCAGTCGAGTGGCACTGCCCAGAACGTACCGGCTAGAAGGAACGGATTATCGGGAATAAAGACCCGGCTAAACTCAGATCTGACCCATGCTGGACTAATGGAGGAAAAGATAAAGACGAGCTGGGAACATTTCTGCAATTATTTATTTACAATAAGGCGGGGAAAAGCATGTGGCACATAAAAAGGTTTATTCGGTATGTAATGCAGGGGAAAGATGAGAGAGGTGTGGTGCAGAAATTTTACAAGCAACTTACAAAAGGGGACACAGTGCAGACTTGACGCGAGATTAATAAAAGCAATAATTACAACAATGAAGATCTTATACAGGCTTATCTAACGGACAGCCCCCAACACACTGAGACAAAAATAAACCGAATGAAAAGAAAAGGGACTTTTGCAGCCAGGTGAGGTCACAGTTTTTGGTACCTGGACGTTTCGGGGGAAGGGGTGCTCCGTGGTGCGGCACCCGACAAAAGCTGTGCAGTTCAGTCCACAGCCGCACGTGTGGTAATCGTGTCTGGCGGAGTCCAAGAGGCGATAGATGAGCAGTAGGCAAGACCAGGTAAGAGGTTGGGTCGGGGTCGTATGGGCGAAAACCAGTACAGTAGGCGGGCTGTCGAGGCGAGACGTAGGCAGAGCCAGGCAGCAGGAACACTTTCACAACAATTCTCTTCAACCTCTCCAATCTGCAATTCCCTTCAACGACCAAACAACTCGCAATTCTCTTCAATCTCCCTAACTTCTTCACAATTCCAACGACGACAACCAACTTCCCACTCGACTCTGAGGAATGCTCCATACTTTATAGATCATGGAGCTCGGGGAAGAGTCATGGCGAAACCGATGTCATCGTCCGATCCGAACATCCCGATTGGACTGGGCCTTCGTGTGGTCCGCCCTTTTGGGCGGGGTTTCGGCCAGACGCTGGTCTGGCCCGCCCACACCGCGCGTGTCTGGGTTTGGAAAAGTGGAAGCCGATGCGGCTTTCATAGCGAACTTCGGGATTCTGCCTCAGAAAACGAGACTCCGGATACAGTGGGTAGTCGGTGGTACGCTATGGTAAGCGAAACGAGGGTGCGAGGCAATTCACCTCAGAAAATAAATGAGGAAGAGTGGGAAGTAGAATGGAGGGGAAAATGATTTAATAAAATAAAAGGGAAAAAATGATTTATTAATTTTAACTGTAGCCCATAACAACACACTCCCTCATCTTCCCACTAGACAAAAGGTAGGGACTTAACTACACATATATTAATGAAATAACTGACTCGGGACAACTGTATGTTGGTTGTATGCATACGGTTCCAAGAATCGTAACAATATATATTAATATTCTTGGGGGTTCAGGTTTGGGGAGTACCCCAATTCTCACCACGTAAATGTGTATTGTATAACACCACCTGTTGGACACTGGTATGAGAAGTCACAATAAAATACAACAAATATGAAAGTGTGGAATTTAACACATCCATAAGGATAGCTTATTTGCTGATGATGGAATAAGGTGTAGGAAAGAATCACAAAGAACTGTTCTGGACTTAAACAAGTCTCACCATACTCACCTTCTGCAGAAAGAGAATATTCACTCAGCTCTTCTTTTATGTGGATGCCATTTGAAGTCTGAAGAGCATGACCAGAGACACATGCAACTTCTACTGGATACATTTCACCTGCACAAAATCAAATGATAGCTCAGTGCAAGATCTTGATGATCTAATACAGGTGGTGTTCAGCATTTAAATCCAATTATAGTTATGTGGGAATGGTGTCAAATTTAACCCTTAATGCTGTGTGAAGATATTGGACATTACTAAAGTGTTCATACACTGGCCGAGATAATACATGGAGCACATCTCTTGGGTTTGTGTGCAACTTTTACTCTTTACAACACAATTTGCATAACATGACATGAAGATTTTCCAAGCACTTTCATTGATGAATATTTGGGAGCGATATTGAACACGTCCGTTTCTTCCATGACACACAACATATGGCATGTCTGCAGAGTCCTTGCCTGTCAGTCTATTGACCTCCCTCCCTTCGTTGTGTAGCTCTCCACAAGTCTCAATTTTGTAAAATAAATAAATAAATAATTTAATTTTTTTAATATATATGTATATACAGGCAATACTCAGGTTACGACGATCTCGACGTACGACGCATCTCCCATAAATTATTAAGAAATTAAGAAATAAATTATTTCGACTTATGCGGTTTGCGTCGTAAATACAAACTTCGCACGGGAACCAGTTGGTGAGCGTGGTGGAAGAATACGTCGCCACGCGGCGCGAGACCGAGGAAAATGGATGGCGTTGGTCATTTCCCGGTTGTACGCAATTTTGGATTGTTGCTCATTTGCTCTCTTTCGTTTGTGTTGCTTTTTTGGAAACTTTTTGCCCTTCATTATGGCTCCCAAGCATAAGGTAGACTCTTCTGATGGCAGTGCTTCGAAGAAAAGGAAAGCCATCACCATGGAAGTGAAATTTGACATAGTTAAACGCTCAAAAAAGGGAGAAACACCGACGAACATTGGCCAGTTGCTTCGCCTAAGCCATTTGACTGTTGCGACGATTATCAAGGATAAAGATCGCATCCTTGATCATGTGAAAGGATACACTCCTATGAAATCGACTGTAATTATTAAGCAGCGTCGTGGTCTCATTATTGACATGGAAAGGTTATGTGTTTTGGCTGGAAGACCACCATCAACAGCATATCCCAATGAGCCTTATGTTGATTCAGGAGAAGGCTAAAAGATTGTTTGAGACGTTGAAAAGTAAAAAGGGGGAAGGGAGTGAAAGTGAAGAGTTTGTGGCCAGTAGGGGTTGTTTTATGCAGTTTTAGGCTCGTGCTAATTTGCATAACCTTAAGGTGCAAGGTGAAGCTGCTAGTGGTGATGAGAAAGCAGCAAGTGTTTTCCCTAGTGCGTTGGCTGCGATAATTAGGGAGGGGGTTACTGTGCTGAACAAGTGTTTAATGTGGATGAGACAGGCTTGTTCTGAAAGCGTATGCCTAGTCGTACGTACATCGCCAAGGAGGAGAAGACAGCACCAGGCCATAAAGCCAGCAAGGAGAGACTGACTTTGCTTCTTGGGGCTAATGCTGCTGGCAACTACAAGCTGAAGCCCTTGCTGGTGTATCAGGCTGAGAATCCAAGGGCACTCAAGGGCATTTGGAAGGGTCAACTACCTGTCATCTGGAAGTCTAACAAGAAGGCATGGGTGACACTTCAGATATTCGAGGACTGGTTCACCCACCATTTTGTGCCAGAAGTGGAACGGTACTGTGCTTCCAAGGGTCTGCCCTTTAAGGTGTTGCTAGTGCTGGACAATGCCCCTGGTCACCCTGCCCATTTGGATGACTTTCATCCTAATGTCAAGGTAGTTTATCTTCCACCTACTACCACTGCCCTTTTACAGCCTATGGACCAAGATGTCATTATCTCTTTCAAGGCCTACTACCTCCAAAGGACGATTGCTATGGCTTTCAGGGCAACTGAGAAGGACAAGAACGTGACTCTCAAGGACTTTTGGAAATCTTACAACATTCTTAATGCTGTAAAGAACATTGCTGATTCTTGGGATGAAGTTAAGCAGACGAACTTGAATGGTGTATGGAAAAAAATTGTGCCCCCAGGTTGTGAATGATTTTCATGGCTTTGAGTAGACAATTAAGGCTGTCACCAAGAACGCTGTTGCCCTGAGTAAGCAGCTTAATTTGGAGGTGGAGGCTGATGATGTCACAGAGCTGCTGGCATCTCATGGAGAGGAGTTATCTGCTGAGGACCTCATTCAACTGGAGACGCAGATGATTGAAGAGGAAGAGATACCAACCCCAGAGCCCAGGAGATTTGCAAGCAAGGGCTTGGCAGAAGGTTTTGCCCTGATAGAGGAAGGGTTGGCAAAGTTTGATGCTGAGGAACCCAACATTGCCAGGTACACTAAGGTCGCCAGAGGGGTCATGGACTGCCTGCGGTGTTACAGGGAGATTTGGGAGGAGAAGAAGAGGACATCCTTCCAGACTAGCCTGGAACATTTCTTCAAGAAGGTAGAGGCCTGCAACAGATCCGATACCCTCTACCTCAGCTGCCTCTCCAACTCAACTGCCCCACTATCTCCAGCACCTTCTGCAGGTTCTCCTGCCTCTCCAGCTTCCTCCTCCCAATAAGCCTGTCTCTCCTTCCCTTGCAACGCCCCTTCCAGTGTGCAAGCCAACCACAGGAGTAAAGGTTCTCTTTTTTTTGTTGCTGTTTCATTTCATTATTTTATATTTATATCCTCCATGTGTTTTTTAGTGCGTTATGTTTTCATATGTCATAGAAATATTGTGTTTTTATGTCCTAGATTATGACTTTCTGTTCCGTGTGCTCACAAAGTGTTCCGTTACTGTGTGTTCCTATGTCAAAATGGTCACAAAGTCAAAATCACAAACGTTACTGTGTGTTCCGACTTACACAGAAAATCGCGTTACGACGAGTCGTAGGAACGGAACTCCGTCGTAAGTCGAGGACCCCCTGTACATATAAATATAAATAAGTGATACAAAGGAAAATGGTACATTCCTTAATGAGCAACAAGGCCCCTTAATTTGGCACGTGCATGTATTTGACAATTTTCTGAATGAATGACTCGTCCAGATGTTATTGCAAAGCGTGAGGTGGATTTGTTCATCAAGTTGCCGATCAAGGTTTTCCGATTCGTGTTCTTGGGCCGTTAATGCCCTGACTGTGAAACCTTCAATGATGAAGGTGAACGTCCTTCTGTAACTTGTAGATGGAGCTAAGTCTATGATGCATATTATTGCAGTTTTTACATTTTACAACAATGTTATCTTCAAAGAATAATAAGAAATTGCTCTCATCCAATTCATGTTCCGATTAGTGTTCAAAATATAACATTCAATTTAAATAAGTTGTTCCTCCATCATAAATGACAAACAGAGGGACAGAAGTGAACCTATTGCTCAACTACACTTTTCACTTCGCATGCACAGGGTAACTAGAACGGGCACTCATAGAGCGCATACCTTCGCCGCCACTACTTTTTTTGTTCTTGGTATGAGTGTGGGGAACTGGTTTCATATGAATGGTCTTATGACACAAACCACATATCTATAATGTCATGACCCCCCCGACTTTCGGGGGCTACGGACTAAACAACAATCAACTCACGTCGTTTTGGCGAGTCTTCACTCGCAAGCTCGGTGAATACAACGTTTCAACAAGAGAAGGTAATCTCGTTTGATGCTGGTTTCATGCAAATCGAATAAGAATTGACTGAGTTATGCCGAAAACCGCATATTTTTCAAGGGCGTGACCCCCCCCGACATTTTACCCCAACCGGTGACATGTGTTATGACGTCATTGTGTCACAAGATTGGGCATTAAATTCTGAACATTTTGGTGCTGGGTTCATGTAAAGCGGACAAGAATTGACCGCGTTATGACAAAAACCGCATATTTTTCAAGGTCGTGACCCCCCTGACCTTTGACCCCTAACCGGTAACAAGAGTATGGGCGTCATTGTGTCATATTGCATATCACAAGATGAGGCGTTGAATTCTGTACATTTTGGCATTAGTTGCATGCAGATTGAATAAAAATTGACCGTGTTATCGTAAAAAGACGATTTTGACCTTGACCTTTGACCCGAACGATCCCAAAATCTAATTGAATGCTTCCTGGCTAATAACCAATCATCCCACCAAATTTCATGCAATTCAGTTTGATACTTTTTGAGTTATACGAATCACAAGATGACAAATAAATAAATAAACAAATAAATAAATAAATACACGCCGACCAAAACATAACCTTTCGCAGAATGCGAAGGTAATAAAGAGCCAAAGCAGCAGTTTCAGATACGTGTCCAATTTGGCTTAAATTATTATTACTCGAAGCACCAGCTCCCTACGGGAGCCATCAAGGGGGTCATGTTATTATATTTATGCCTATTTTACTCCAAGGGGTCCAAGGATTACACACCCAAAAAATGGTTGCGATCAGTTCAGCCGTTTTTGCAGTACCTGGGAACAGACAGATGGACAGACGGTGAATTATAGTAAGAAGATTAAAAAAAATTAATTCTGGCACGAGCTCTGCAACAACATACATTATTTTTGAAAAGTATTGGGACAGGAAGAAAGAGATGTTTGTGGGTATTCATTCAAAGTACTTTATACAATTTTAAACAGGGTTTTGGTCACTTTTGGATGCAAGGACAGTTTGGATCCTGTTACACAAACTTTGGACCAACTTCATAAAAAGGCAAAATATTGTATCATTTTCGTGTTTCAACATCAACGTTCTTCTGGCCATATCTGTGAATGATTTTAGACTGCTTGTCAATGAATGATAGGACGTGTTTCCTTCCACATGATATCGTATATCGTGAGGAAAACCTGCACAGAGGTTGGGAGTGTTCTTTTCAAGTCAGCGTGTGCTGTTCCGACACTTTTGGCTCTGAAGGGGAAAATAGTCTGAAAGCAAACTCAGGAACAACTAGAACAGCACTCGATAGAGTGCATACCAGTGCCAGGCTGAACAGTTGACGTTTTGTTTCCCACTCATAGGCCGGATCTGCATCCGGATCTGAACCCAAATCTAATCGGCTTGTTCTCGTCACCTACCCAACTCATCCACCAAGTTTTGTCATAACACCAACACCTTTTTGAAATATCATGCTATGTATCGTTTTTGGCCCCATCTCTCAATAGTGAAGAATCACACTTTGGAATTTTTTTTTTAATTCTCGCATCCGGATCAAAATCTTCAACAAAATAGAAACGATTCGTCCTTGTCGCACACCCAACCGATCCACCAAGTTTTGCCACAATCCGTCCAGTACTCTTTGAGATATCCTGCTCACAGACAAACAGACAGGTGTGAAAACATAACCTCTGTCCACCTTCGGTGGCTTTATCGTTACCTTCACCATCATTCATTAACGTACCTTTTATCGTTACCCATCAAACAATCACCATCATCCATTATCGTTTCCTTAAACTTGTTCAATATTATTTTGAATTTTTACCTTTTGAGAGAGGACCATCTGTCGTTTCAGGTTCCACCTTAACCACCACAATAGAATCTGTAAAAAAAAACAAAACCTGCTTTAAACAAAGCACAAAATATCATCACTATCAACGAGGTAAGCAGTATCACCTGTGCATGGAATTGTGAAGTGGATTTTTAAAAATTTTTTAACTACTCTTCGTTATGACACTGTGGGAATTAGTTACGTCTGAAGAGAATTGCACACACAAAATCAGACTTGGTGAATATTGTATTTGCATTTCAATGTAATCAGGACGATTTCGGGTGGGGTGGGGGGGGGGGGGTTCCTCTGTCAAATTCAAATTCAGTTTTCCGTTTCAAGTCACGAATTCCATAAAATACATCTATTTTCCACAATCGCGCAAGGTTGCTGGCTTCAAGTAACCACACGTCTCACCCTTTGGAACCAGAAAGAAAACCATGTTTCCCATTCGAAAAGCCAATGACAAATTCCAATTGAACAGCAGAAAATGCACATCGTCGGGCAATGTTTCACCATAAAGGGATGTATTAAGATCTGGAAGAAGAACTGGACACTGAAGGATTAAAAGGGGGTCATGTTATCAAAAGTGGGAATTTCAAGGGGATGAAGCTGATGGAAGATGAAGCTCCAAAGCATCAGCAACTCTGTTGTCATCTCAACATTATTGGAAACTCCCGCAATGAAAGCCAAAGCACGAGGCTTGTTGCTCTCACATATCATGGGCAAGTCGGTGACCTCTCCTCCAGTCTCGCTAACTTCGTTCTCTCGTCCCTCTGACCATCACCAGCAGCTCTTCCAGGATGCTTGTGTTTTTCCATTCACCCTCAACACTCTACACGTTCAACCAACCATCAAAATCTGGGCTTTCCACACACATTCCCTTTTTTGTTCCTCCCATTCAGACCGTTTAATTGCACTCTTCCTTCTTGGCCTGTAAAACAAGCAGGACATCACCCCGTGTCATGTCATCCCTCCCATTCATTTTTATTTCAACAACACCTCACTCATCACTCTTACTTGCAGGTTACTGCATTTCCTCCTCTCCCTCTTTTCTTGTTAAGTTATTCCCTTCCTTGTTACCAACTGCAGTCCCTTGGTGTGAAGTTGTCACTCCATACCCTTGGCTTTCTCCCCCCCTTTGCCAACTCACTGTCTATGAGCTTCGATTTGAAATTGGATTTTTTTTTTTTTTGAAAGGCTCGAGCTACCTACCTTTTAGCCTTAACAGCTACCAAAGCACTACCTACCATGCACACAAGCCAATATTGCAATTCACAATGAAATTTACGACCCGCAGCTTCTGTGTTGAACTTCCTCGGAGGTGATCGTCCTCCCGCCCACGTGGGTGGTCATTTTAAATGTATCAACCTCCGTGCGTACGTCATAAATAGATGTGCACTCATAAAATTATTACCTGCTCCCAGGTCGGGCCCGTCCCTTCCATCACGAAGGTTCTGAACGTCCAGGATCCTGAACCCGCAGATCCCATCAGCCCCTCCTGGACCCCCTCTGTACCCTCCATCAGAAACCGACGAGATCGGGTCGTGGGCACGGCTTGTCGCTTCTCGGTCCACCATGACTCCTCAGTTCAAGAGAACACCACGTTTGGTTCCACCTCCCAAAGTCCCAATCTCAACCGCAAGCTCTCGCGCATGAGCTTGATCTCGATCTGCCTCTTTGGTCTCCGGACCACGTGGTTCGATTCACCGGAAGTACTGAAGAGGTTTAACGTTCCTGTGATTGTCTGCAATCGCTCGGATTGAGATCAAACCCAGGATTCTTATTTCAGATTTCCCACTTTAACTTCAGCAACAAAATCGTCTGACACGGAGAAGGTTAAAAGGCAGAATACACAACTTCAGCTCACGCGGTACACACAGAGACGGGCACGGATTACAAGATTCTCCGCACACAAGTCCACCGGAGGTTGCTTCGTGACGTCATCAATTTGCGAACCGCCGCCATATTGGAGGACCAAAAATAAAAATAAAAAAGGAACGTCCATTAACGATCGGCAGGGTTCTTATTCGTGTTCTTTCACGGCCAAACAATCGCGGTTAAAGCTTCTTCCGAAGCTTGGGTATGTCGATACGTTTAGAAACTTTGTCTAGGGAGCGATATTATAACAAAAATACAGATTTTTAGACAACAGTCTCGTATGAACGCATGTCTTTCAAAATCTCATACGGATGCGAACGAGGGATTTTGCGCATGCGTTTTCAGTGAGTCGGTTCCTCTTAGGATGACCGAAGGTGCATTGTCTTTGCAAGCAGCTTGCCATCACTTACCAAGCCGGTCGTTCCGTATCAACTTCTTTGCAAACCGCTCAGCAAGTGGAGCAAGCGATGAGAGGTCTTTCGTTCGTTCTGTTCGCAAAAATGGCCACAGGAGTGGGATTCAAAACGGCACCACAACCGATGCAATGTCCAAAGGCATACCCCTGGGCTGCCCAGTGCCGGATTAAGCCTCGGCTGGCCCTAAGGCACATTTTGAAATTTTAGAGAATGGCCTGAAAATTTTAAATTACATCTCGGGCTCATGGAAATGGACCCCAGACAAAAGATGAACTGATTCAAGAACAAAATATTTAATACAAAAACAGACAAATATTTAATGTGAAAATAATTTTTGGCTGGCCCGAAGGCACATGCCTTGTCTGCCTAATGGTTAATCCAGCACTGCCTGGGCCCTGTGACATATAGTCAATACATCATGGAAACGTGCACTTAATACTTAATTTTCATCCTAAATCTTCAAGATCCACAAACTTGCAAAAGCCTCCTCGCCCAAAATGCACAATGGTGGGGTTCATAGATAAGCTTGGTAGTGCAGGCTCCTCATTCTGACTCCCCATGTATGAGTAATTAGTGCCTTATCTGTTTCACGGGAGGGGACGCTCTCGATAGGGAACGAGGCCCGGTTTAATCGGACAATCGGGAACAAAGTTCTCAATGATGTGGTTCCACTTTAATTTCTCGAGACAGACTGCTGCCCTTCGCACTGAATTGAAGTGGCACCACATTACACATTCATTTAGATTCTCAAGTCCAGGCACCAAATTTGTATTTTCAGATTTCTCCCACCCTACTAGGAATGGAAACATGATTTAACTAGAAGGGTAGTTGGTCGAGCACATACCTCCGCCACGTAATGCCTGATCCACGAGAACATATCGGGCCCAATCAATGCATTTTTGAAATATCAGGCTACGTATCAGTGTTAGCCCGATCTCTCAATGGTGAAGAATCACTGAAAAAAATATCAGATCCAGATCTGGATCTTCACCAAAATTGAATCAAACTCGGTATCTGAAGTCCACACAACAATGTTGCCACAGAATTCCGGAGCTGTCGTCATTTCCTTGATGGGGAGACACAAGCATGGGTCTGCTTCATGACGGTTGCTTGATAGGGCCTCAGTTTCAAATTCCTCTGCGCAGTGGTACATTAGTTTAAACTATGCCCAAGCCTCTTCAAAATTGTTGCCAGCTTTCGACTTCCTGTCATTGACTTGACTCCCACCCTGAGGGCGATGTACTTTTGAGGTCGAATTATACCTTTGGACACAATGAAGAGAGCTTCCTGACTAGCGGGGTCCACTCGATGGTGAATCTCATCACTGTGCTTGGATGAGCAAGGTCCACCAAAGAGGATCCTGAATAAGGTTTTCACAATGTCTGGTGGAGATGGTTCACCCTTTCCGAGCCTCGACGGTGTTGTCAGATTGGTTGACAGATACTTTGAATTTACTTTCTTCAGAAATTTTCTCATGGGTAGAGCTGCCTGTGACATGACTCCTGCTGAGGACCTGAAATCAAACCGCCACTTGAACAGCCTCATTCTTTAGTCCTGCATTGCACAGGATTACTTCTGTCTTTTCAGCATTTGTCGAGCGCATTTAGAGTTCCTCAACAAAGTGGGTCTGCAAAAGGTGGCCAAGATACTGGCATGTTGAGACAGACGTTAAATTTGACTCTACCCACAAGTCAGTATATCTAGAATGGATCGATATTACCAGCTCTGAGCGATTCTCCTGAATAACTGACTCTTGTACATAATTAAGGGTTTCCACCAATGGAGCCTTTGCATATTCTGGTATGCTCCAGGTGAACCTCTCAGCTTCTCAAATATTTGCTCTTACATAAATGGCGATATTTCAACTCCTTTGCTATAAAATCCATGCTTGATGTCTTTTCTAACATAATGTCATCCTGAAGACACATAGCGGCATTTCCAATGGTGTCCCCGGCTTCAAGAGTTTCACACAAACCAAATGTTTCGACTTTGCTTTTGAAGTTTATTCTTCCCACATAAGAGACATTCTTGAGGAAAAAATAGACACCCTTCTGTGCACCTGAACTGCCGGAGGATCTTAGCATCTTCGTCTGATCTTTTTTTTGGACTGATTTTTCAGTCGTTACGCTTAATTTGAGTTCCCGAGAGACTGCCGTGAAGTTTTTGTAGCAAAGCACATAATATCCAAACCCGTCAGATGCATCAACTAGAAGTGACCTTACGATTTCATAGTACAGCATTTCAAATTCTCAAAGTGATTTTTGGATTGTCTAAATGATGGAACTTTCTGAATTACCACCCATAGACGATCATTCATTGGTAACAATGGTCCAGTAGATTTACTCCCCACATGTATGATGCAGACGCATGACTGGTTACACGTCGAAGGAACAGGCTCCATTCCTGATCCGTGATCTTTTCGATCCTCCTGATGACAATCATCAATGCCTTGAATGCCCCCTTAATCTGTGACAGCATGGTTGATGCCATGCCTGAAAACAAACATATAAATAAACCAATGTGACCCGCAGGGTGACCCGTATCTTGCCAAAAGGTGACCACATGTGACTTATTTAAGGTCACACTGAGGTGAACAGAGCTGCCATCCACCAGAAGCGACTCCTTGAGGAATATCTGCCTACGAGAGATTCCGATGAGAATCGTTCTACAGAGTAACCATGAAAAATATGCGTTTGCCTCATAACATCACCAAATGACGTCAGAATGTCTCAAGCTTGACATATCTAGAAAGCACTCATCGAGGTGTTCAATTTGAGGTACTACACGATATGGTTCGTAAAACTTGAAAATTTGACCTTGGGGTCAAATATGTTTGACCTGAGGCGCTAACCATGAAGGTCAAGGCCAATCGCCACCAAAAATTAATCAGCTGAGCGCCAGACCATGAACGATATTCCCCTGAAGTTTGAAGACGATCCGATCAAAATTACTCAAAAAATAAGGGTTTTGTCGACTCCCCTGATTTGCGACAAAGTGACCTTGACCTTTGACCTTTGACCTTGACCTTCAAATTTTTATGCACTGAAAGGGACCTCTATATGCCTCTGATATGCGAAGTTACAAAAATTTCCAATGACAACTGTGCTCTGCAGAGTGATTTATACGTGATTACAGACCAAAAAAAAAAAAAAAAAAAAAAAAAAAAACATATGAAGGTCAAGGCCAATCGCCACCAAAAATTAATCAGCTGAGTGCCAGACCATGAACTATATTCCCATGAAGTTTGAAGACGATCCGATCAAAATTACTCAAAAAATAAGGGTCTCGTCAACTCCCCTGATTTGCGCCAAAGTGACCTTGACCTTTGACCTTGACCTTCAAAATTTTGTACACTGAAAGGGACCTCTATAGGCCTCTGATATGCGAAGTTACAAAAATTTCCGATGATAACTGTGCTCTGCAGAGTTTTTTTATACGTGATTACAGACAGACAAACAAACAAAAAAAAAAAAAAAAAAAAAAAAAAAAACAAGCTGACTAACATATCTTTCAAAAACTTCGTTTTGGCAAGATAAATATCAAACTAGAAGGGCACTCAGTGGAGGAAGTAAAGGAACAGCTCGGAAAGCTAAGAATCCATAATGCTCCAGGCCCATATAATATGCACCCTAGAGTTTTGATGGAGGTGGCAGAGCAGATAATGAAATGGAAGACCAAGAAGGAACCCAAAGAAGTGAAGAGCAAAATGGAGTCATCAGGAGGAACCTGAATAGGATTCGGGTTTCAGCCGCTACTCCACAACCCTCAAACCCATCCAGGCGCAGCAAAGTGAGCCTTACAGAAAAATGTCTGCAAGAATTCACTTCTCCTTGGAGATATAGATAATGAAAGAGAGGAATAGAGAGATGAAAGAGAAGAAAAAGCAAGAATTAGAATGAATAAAGAGAATTATAAAAATTAGAAAGACATGTGAAAGAAACAAAGAACAAAGTGAGATGTTAACAGATATATTTAATAGCCGAGGCAGTCTCATTGGTGAGGCGACACAATCTTGGATGGGTCGCAACTCCAATGGCTCATTTTTCAACAGAGCTTGTACTCGTTTTGCCAACCTCGAAAGAAAGACAAGCTGAGTCAACTCACCTGGTGTTATTTTAGGCATGACAAAAGCTTGAACTCAGGACGTTTAAGACTTTACAGCAGCCACCCACCTTCACCACCTTCCTGAAAGTCCCTGTGGTGTCCATCTTGTATACCCCGTGTTCCCCACCCGACCCCTCTCCCTTCCACAGATCTTATGTCTCTGTTCCCCGCTGTTTTGTCCTTCCCACTCCTGCCTCTATTGTCTCATGCCCCCCTTGCTGTGCATTGTGTGTTAGCTCTCATATGAGCCTCGCCAAGGTATACAAAAAACCCCCCCAAAAAACAGACCGTTGAGCCACCACCAAGCTGAATGACATTATAAACACAGTAAAAACTAGAAGGGCACCAGGGAGAGCGCATACCTCCACCACATAATGCCTCATCTACGAGAACATTTCAGGCCCAATACATTTTTGCAATATCATGCTATATATCGTTTTTGGGGGCCCATCTCTCAATGGTGAAAAATCACTTAAAAATTAAATAATTCTCGTATACAGGTCCAGATCTTCAGCAAAATCGAATCAATTTGTCATGGTCACACACCGAACCTGTCCACCAAGTTTCATATAAATTTGTCCACAACTATTTGAGATATCGTGCTATATATCATTTTTAGGCCGATCTCTCAATGGTGAAGAATCACTTTAAAAATTCTAGCAGTCGGATCCGAATCCGGAACCGGATCTTCACCAAAATCTAAATCAGTTCGTCCTTGTCATACACAAAACCTGTCCATCAAATTTCATCAGAATCCGTCCACAACTTTTTAAAGATATCCTGCACACAAACAAACAGACAAACAAACAAGAAGACGACGTCATGTATAGCACGATACTTGCAAAATCCATAAAACAAATTTTTCCTCAAAAATAATTGGTGGTTGAATTCAATGACCAAATATGCCACTCCTCTTCAAAACCAAGTGAATCGGATGAAAATTGACAATTTTAGAAATTCGGCCTACGTTGACCTTTTAGCTGAAGTTGACCTCAAAAATAATTGGTGGTTGAATTCAGTGATCTGATATGCAAACCTTCTTCAAATTTCAAGTCAATGGGATGAAAATTGAGAATTTTAGAAATACCACCTTGGTTGTTGACCTTGGGCCTATGTTGACCTTTTGGTCTTTGTTGATCTTAAAACATAATTGGCGAGTTTAATTCCGTGACCGGAACTATAATCCTCTTCACATTTCTCATCAATCGGATGGAAATTGAGGATTTTAGAAATACCACCCAAGTTAAGCTTGGGCTTATGTTGACCTTTTGATCCATGTTCACCTCAAAAATAATTCGCTAGTTGAATTCAGTGACCTGAAATATAAATCCTCTTCAGCATTCAAGTCAATCGGATGAAAATTGAGGATTTTAGAAATACGACCTTTCGCCGATGTTGACCTTTTGACATCAAAAACAATAGGCTTCTTCCTTCTGACAAACTCTACCATGTGGTGAAGTTTCTTGAAGATCGGTTTAAAATTGTGATCTGTAGGTGATAAACAGACAGACAGACAGACAAACAAACAGAATAACAAAATCGACTGTGACCAATATACTTGAAAAATCTTCGATTTTGCAAGTAACAAACAGACAGAGAAAGGAGTGAAAACATCACCTCCTTCACCATCGATGGTGGAGGTGATAAAAGAAAATAAATTTTGAATAAGATGATTTTAATTTGTTTGCAATGGAAAAATTCACAGCATATTATTCGTCATATAATCAAAACATTATGAAAAACATGAATTGTAAACAATCAGGATAACAGCAAGATAAGCATTGTATAGATTTGTTGAAATGAAAACTCATTTAAACAGTCAGTTCAAGCAATGCACTAAACTGTTGTTTATATTTCAAGAACAATTCTTTAAGGCTCGTAAAGGAGCTTTTTCAGTCCGTTAAATATCAAGAAGAGGACATTTCCAATCGAGCTGATCTCTCCTAAATATCAACACATAAAAATGTCCGAGTTGAATGGTTCGTTTTGTGAAATTCCTTTGCCTTCCTTGAAATTGTGACTATTGTGTTCCCTTCTTTTTCGTTTTCACTTCTTAGCTTTTGTCATCGTGCTTCTTGTTGGAAAAGGTTTCCCAAAGCTTCCCAGCCTTGCCTTCTTGGTGCTCATGTAAAATGGGATTCAAATATCTGTTGAGTATTTTACATTAACAGCCACTCCCACAGTCGTTCAGTTAACTCGATTCAACTCCAACAGGCCTCTGCCTCCTTCACGTCTCCCCAACTCTAATCTTGGGGCAAACTGATTTTATCGAACAGTTCGTGGATAATCAGAAATTCCTTTTACATCTGGATGATCCATCGACTCTTGCAGCACGATGTACTGTACCGCAGCCGTATTGCAACACTGACCTGCGATCGAGCTGGTTTACAGCTTTGATTTTGTTTCTTGGGTAGAGATGTGTGTTCATCATTCGTTATTCTGCACAGATATTGTTCTACTCTTGTCTTGCATGGTACATTTGGTGATCATCCTCTACCCTGAAGTGTTTGTACGACGTTTCATGCCTTCGCTCTTGCATCGTTGTTCTCGAGTTTAATTTTGTGTTGTTCGTTATTATTTCTCTGAATGTGAATTTACCAACAATTACCTCGTATGAATTGCATTTCTATGTCTTCCGAGTCCCATTTTAACACTTTTAGCCGTTCTGTTAGTTATTCATCGTTTGATGAAAAACCTTTTAGGTTGTCCGTGTACAGGAGGTGGTTGACCTGATGGAGGTTGACACTGTGCCCATCGACTTGGCTATTCATCATAATGTTTTGGGAGTTTGAGCTCAGTAGAACAGAAATCGGCCGTGGGGAGGGAGGTGGGGCACGGGTAGAGCAAGAGAAAGACCATCTCCCTGGAAGAGACTATCTTTCCCTTTGGATATAATCTGCATGTGCAGGTTTCAAAAGGTGGAACGGAGTCCTCCCAGGACTTGAAGTATTCACCTCCATTTTCCTCAAAGGATCACATTTCAAAGACCACCTTGTGAAGGTTTGATGTTGTCATAATTTTGTTCTGAGGATTCCAATCAGGATCATCGCTGAACTCAAGATAGCCTTCAATTGTACCAGAATTTGTTTGTAGTAACTTTCCTCAGTGTAGTTTGTAAGGCATCACTGAGGTTCTTCTTTCTCAGTCCCATTGCCTCAACTATCACTGTCACAATGTCGGTGCTCTTGACTTCATTTTTCAGATCCTGGTATGTGGACATTTTCCTAATTTCCACATTATTTAGACCAAAATCGATTCCCTTTTTTTTAAATCTGAGGATAGTGTCTGGTCACAATGCTTTGTTTTCTATGGTCATGCTTGATGGGATGGTGAGGTCATAAGTAAGCTCTACATCCTCATTTCAAATGATCCATTTTGGTTTACGCTTCCATTATTTTTCCGTTGTGCCGGTGCAATGCTCTGCATACATTGTTGTCCCTTTGTGTGTACAGGTGTTCGGATAATTCTCCAACATTTCTGAACTGACTTTTCTCATGCACCTTTATCCAGTACGAGTCTTCATGTGTGTCCAGTGGGATGAATTATTAACCAAACGATTTATTGCAGTTTCTCCCGTAGGCTGTTGTCTCCATTTGCAGGTTTCAGGAGGTAGGACTCCCCCCAGAACTCAAAATCTCCACCTCCTTTTTCGGTAAATGATCATTATTCATGAATCAAACTGTGAAACCTCATTCTCATAGCTTTGTTCCAAGGGCTCTTTTCAAAAATCTTCAATGAACCTCTGACAGCCTCCACTTGCAGCTCATTTGTAGTGATATTCCTCGGAATGATTTTAAGGACTCAGTCAGGGTTTTCTTCATCATTCCTGTAGCTCCGACTATCCCTGGTACAATTTCAGCTTTCTTCACTTTCCAAGTCCTCTTGACCTCATTTTTCACATCTAATCCTGGTATTTTGTCATTTTCCTGATTTCTGCAGCATTTCATCCAAAGTCATTGGGAACTGAAACCTCGATCAACAAGCGGTGTGTATTTTTTCATGTCGAGACATATGTTCTGAACGAGAAAAGCCCTTGTTGCAAATAGAACATTTGTATGGCTTCTCGCGTAAATGTATTTTTTGATGTTTTTTCAAATATGCCAATTGAGTAAATAACTTAGCACACACAGAACACTTGTACGGCTGCTCTCCTGTATGTACTATTCGATGATTTTTTAAATAAGAAAATCGACTATAGGACTTAAAACACACGGTGCACTTGTAGGGCTTTTCTCCTGTGTGTACGAGTTGATGCCTTGTTAAAGTCGCTCTCGTGATGAATGCCTTTTGACATACAGAACAGGTGTGGTGCTTCTCTCCAGAATGTATTATCTGATGCTTTATCAATGCTGTTACATTCATGAATGTCTTGTGACACACAAAACAGGTGAAGGACTTATCTACTGTGTGTATTAGTTCATGACATTTCAAATGTAATATCTGAGAAAACTTCCGATTACACACAGTGCATTTGTGACGATTCTCTTCAGTATGCATTCTCTTGTGCGTATTCCCCCCATTGTGGCTCTTCATATGTACCTGGCGGGTTCTGTTGTGACAGAATGATTTATCGCACAGACTGCACTTGTATGGCTTTGCCTCAAAAGTGTGGGTGTTCAGGTGTTCGTGGTGGCTTGAGAGGTCACTGAATGTTTTATGGCACATAGTACAATTAAATGACTTCTCTCCAAGGTGCGTCCTCATGTGTACCTGACCGTGTGAGATGTCACTGAGTGTTATTTTGCACACGTTACACCTGTATGGCTTCCCACCACTGTGGACCCCCATGTGTAGCTGGCAGTTTGAGATCGTTTGGAATCCTCTATCGCACACAGTGCACTTGAATGGCTTCCCAGCGGTATGTGTCCGCAGGTGTAATTTGCGACTTGAGTACTGACTGAATGATTTACTGCAGAAACTGCAAGGAAATGGTTTCTCCCCAGTATGAGTCCTTCCGTGTGTCTGGTAAGCTGACATCTGAGTGAACGATTTTCTGCAAATTGAGCACGTGTACGGCTTTTCTCCTGTGTGTATCCTCATGTGTTTCTGGCAGTTCTGGTTCGATGTAAACGACTTATGGCACACACTGCACTCAAACGGCCTTTCTCCCGTATGAACCCTCATGTGTACATTCCAGTTGGAAGGGTGTAAAAATGATTTGCTACAAGCGGTGCACTTGTAAGGCTTCTCCCCAGTGTGTGTCAGTGCGTGTGTATACCAGTTTGAATTCTGTACAAATGATTTACAGCAGAAAGTGCACTTGTACGACTTCTCCCCAGTGTGTCTCTGAAGGTGATTCATGAGGGACGACCTAAATGTAAACAATTTTTTGCACATCGTGCACTTGTGACACTTCTCACCAGTATGAGTCCTCCTCTGATTCAGGTTGTTGGAATCATTCTGAGAAAATGTCGGGGAAGAGCAACTGAATGATGTCATGCATTCATTGCCCTTGTATGTGTTTTTACAGGTGTCAATATTCATGTTTACGTGGTCACAACTAGAACTCTGTTCGCAATCCTTGGACTTTGCGCAGTAACTCTCCTGGTGGTGCTGCGAAGATCCTTCGTTGGAAGTATGAACATTCTTCGTACAGGAAAACGTACTGACGATCGTTGTTGATTTCTCTGAAGATCATTCACAGAAAGAAAGTCAGTCGGTGTATCAGAGGGATATAAAAACAGCATCAACACAAAGGCATGGATTTCAAAAAGAAAGGAATTATGAAATTACAAACTTCTCTTGGAAATCAATTTACATTTTTAATGACACAATTACATGAATGTGTACCAGTGGGGAAAGAGGTAGAAAAGCAAAGAATTTATGAAAACTTTAAACAAACATGAACAAGTGAGAAATTTCCATTACACAACAACCTGGGACCCTCACAATAACTAATGGGACGGTTCAACCAAGCCAAGCAAATATGAAGATCGGTGTAAAATTTCGAAGACTTTCCATTGCTGAGCAAAAAAAAAAAGAAACAGATTTCCTTCAGTGTGCCGCACAATTACAAGAAATACGAAAAATATACTTTTAAACCTTTTCTGGAAGATGATCATAAAATTTTTACGTATAAGGGCACTTGGTAGAGCGCATACCTCCGCCACACTGATTAGTTTACGTTTTGGATCCCACTGATTGGCCGGATCTGGATTCGGACCTGAACCGAATGATTCAAATCCTGCTCAGCTGTTGAATTAATACCAGGTGGGGTTAACTCAGCCTGTCATCCTTCCGAGGTCATCAAAATGAGTATACTGTGGCCAGCATGCTGGTATACTGTGTCGGAGTGGTGACCCGCCCAGGATTGTGCCCAACAGCAACAGGTCCGGATCTGGATCTTCCCAAAAATCGAATCATTTTGTCAGTGTGACATACCTAAGCTCTCAACTAAATTTTGTCTGAATCTGTCCACAATTTTTTGAGATATCCTGGTCACAGACAACTAAACAAACAAACAAGATATCATGCATAGCACGATACTTGCAAAATCCATAAAACAAATTTGACCTCAAAAATAATTGGTGGTTGAATTCAGTAACCTTAGATGCAAATCCTATTCAAATTTCAAGTTAATGGGATAAAAATTGAGAATTTTAGAAATCTCATCTAAGTTGTTGACTTTGGGCTTATGTTGACCTTTTGGTTTACGTTGACCTCAAAAATAATATGTAGTTTAATTCAATGACCAAATATTCAACTCTTCATCAAATTTCATGTCAATCGGATGAAAATTGAGGATTTTAGAAATCTCACAAGTTTGTTGACCTTTGGCCCATGTTGACCTTTTGATGTCAATTGGATTGACGTCAAAACAATAGCATTCTTGCTTATGACGAACTCTACAATGTTGGTGAAGTTTCATGGCAATCGGTTTCAAATTGTGACCTGTAGGCGATTGATAAACAAACAAACAGACAAGCCGGTAGGTGACGAGGGATCCCCTAGGATCGAAGCGCTGGATACGATGCTTTTCATTCTGACTGATCCACCGACGAAGATTCATTGCCAAGACGTATTGGTTCACACACAATTGTTCCTCTGCCTGGCAAGATTTTTCCTATTGCGTATTTTGCCAACTGGCACTCCTCATAAAAAATGACGGTAAATAGACACCCTATTTTTGAAGGACTACCATTTGAAAAATAAAACATAAATCAACAATCGGCTCGAGTAAAATTTTCTAAATATCTCGAAGTGTTTAATTCCGAAGTCTCGTTTCCCCACATTCAAAACTGTAGGACAAGTATTGAAAATACTCTACGCGGTTTTTCGGTCGCTGCATAGCAACGGGTGATTGCTTAGCAACGAAACTCAAACGCGCACACTCCCAGTTCATATGGCACATGTTGGTCAAGTTTCATTGAAATCGGTTTGCTGGTTTGTGCTGTGGAGCCTCGCGTTGCAGACAGACACACACACACACACACACACACACACACACACACACACACACACACACACACACACTCACACTCACACTCACACTCACACACACACACACAGACAGACAGACGGAAAACCCGACAATAAGGGATATCTAGCATATCTAGTGAAAACATAACCTACATCCACCTTCGGTGGTGGAAGTAATAACAATATCTTTAGTAAAAATAAAATAGGACCACCTGTCCTGAAACTCACCTGGTTTAGGAGCAACAGTCCTTCAAACCCCCAACAGACACCCTTAGACCCTGAATTTTTTTTATGCCATAAATAATCTTTGGTACATGATGGGTGATGAAGGTTGTGGTCAAGTTTCATCAAAATTGTGTGTGTACTTTTGGAGAAGAGAGCAAATACCTATTTTAGGATTCAAAAACCCCCCATAGACCACCTCAATGAGTGCAGATTTTGATGTAGTCGATAAACTTTGGTACATCACTGTTGATGAAGGCTGTGGTCAAGTTTCATCAAAATTGTGTGTGTAGTTTTTGAGAAGCGCAAATACCTATTTTGGGGGGAAATAAAAAACAAACAAACCCCGTAGACCCCCTTAATGAGCGTAGATGTTGATGCGGTCAATAAACATTCGTTAGGCACCAGATATAAAGATTGTGGCCAAGTTTCATCAAAATCGTGTGTTTGGTTCAAGTGATAATGACTGAAGTGCTAACGGACTCACTGACTGACTCACTCACTAACTAACTCACCTACGGACACTGCTCGATCGCATAAGCTCGCCTGGCTAAAATCCAGGTGAGTTAATAATGCTGAACAATTAATTTGCTTAATTGCTTTCCAATAAAATTATAATGGGTAGGATATGATAAAAGAATAAGGGAGTTCATATGCTAATTATGTGCTTGGAACTCCGAAAGTCATAAAAATGCGTGGCTTATTACCTACCGTCTTAACTCTCCCCTTCTTTACTCTCAGGCCATGACCCCTGGTCCTATCACTGTCTACTCTGCTGAATAATCATTCTGCCTTTTTTGTCGAAACCCTTCATTATCTTAAACATCTCTATCATATCTCCTCGTACCTCCTTTGTAACATATAAAGTCCTGTCTCCTTCAGCCACTCCCATAGCTGAGTCTTAACCGAAAGTAGTAATCAGGTGGCTCCACATTTAAACGTGAGCAAACGGTTACGACCTTGGATGGTGGAAAATTTCCTGCCTCTGGTCGAAGAGAACAAAGAGAACTAAGAGAACTCTGGAGAGAACAAAGCAAGAAGGCTGGCTCAGAAACTGACTCAAACAATATTAACATTAATAATAATTACAAGAATGGCACTTGATAGAGCACATACCTGCACCAGGCTGAACAATTTACATTTTGTAACCCACTGATAGGTCGAATTACAATCTGGATCTTCACCAAAATGTAATCAATTTGTCCTTATCATACACCCAACATGTCCACCAGGTTTCATCCAAATCGGTCAACAATTTTTTGAGATATCATGCTATACTGTGTATCATTTTGGCCCTATCTCTCAATGGTGAAGACTCACTTTAAAAATTCTAAAATCTAGTTCTGCATCTGGATGTTAACCAAAATCTAATCGGCTTGTTCTTGTCACCTACCCAACTCCTCCAGGAAGTTTTGTCATAATCTGTCCACAACATTTTGAAACATCGTGCTATACAGGTATCCCCTGCTTAAGGGCCCTGTCACACCTTGACGTTTTAGCCAGCGTATGGCAACGTATCAAAATGTATGTAAAACGCTGGCGTAGGCTGAACTATTGATGTTTTTTTCAGTTTTGGGCGTATTCATAACGAGTTGGACGTAGGGATCACGTATTAGTAACGTACACAGAACGTTTCGATAACTTATAGATAACGTATACCAACGAATGTTTAGCGTGTTGTCGGCGTTCACAACGTATGCCCAACGATAGTCCAACGTATGCATAGCGTGCGGCAGCGTATCGCCGACGATCACGTGGCGTAGGCTATTAATAGGCTGCCGCTCAACGATTTAAATCATTATTGCACTAGACATCGAAGTGTCAACATCACCATCATGCCCTGTCACACCTTGACATTTTAGCCAGCGAATGCCGACGTATGAAAAATTTGGCGAATACGCTGGCACACGTCGAATACGTTATGGGTAAGTTTTGTATACGTTAAGAGCATGCTGAAGCACGCTGGCATACGTCGTAGTACCGCCGAGCTCATTGACAAATTTTAAGCATGCTCAAAAATTTTCGACATATGCCAGCATATGACTCACACATTCCGCATACGCTGGCCATAAGTTGTAGGCACGTTATGCGATCGTTGACACACGTCGACACACGTTACTTGTAAGTTACTCATAAGTTGAAACACGTCGAGGTAATGTTTAGCGTACCCGAAACTTATTTCTAACCTACGAGTAACGTGCTTTGAACCTATGTGTAACGTATCTCCATCGCATATTGACGTATGTAGACGTATTTGATTGACGTCTTCCGGACGACCACAGAACTTATTGAACGTGTTTCTAACTTACAGCTACCATATAATGGTGTATTGGCAGCATTTAGGGGAATTGGTACATAAAAATGGGGTTCACAGGAGGAACCCGTCAGTGTTCCAGACTCCATGGTGAGTCGATGTCCATGTCAGTAGTAGTAGTGGTAGTGGTAGTGGTAATGGTGGTGGTGGTAGTAGTAGTAGGTCCACGTCAGTAGTAGTAGGTGAGTGTGATGGGGAGGGTGTGGTTGATGATGGATCCTCCTTGCGTCCGCGTCCACGGCCACGGCCACGGCCAGGAGACTTCTTTGCAGCATTCTTCGAAGTTTTCTTCGGCATTTTTTTTATTTTTTATGTTTTTCTACGCTGAACGATTGATGTTTTTTCAGTTTTGGGCGTACTCATAACGAGTTGGACGTATGCATAACGTATTAGTAATGTACACAGAACGTTTCGATAACTTCTAGATAACTTATACCAACGAATGCTCAGCGTGTTGTTGGCGTTCACAACCTATACCCAACGATAGTCGAACTTATGCATAGCGCGGCAGCGTATCGCCGACGATCACGTGGCGTAGCCTATTAATAGGCTGCCGCTCAACGATTTAAATCATAACCACACAAGACATCGAAGTGTCAACATCACCTTCATGCCGAAGATAAAAAAAACAAAAAACCATGGAGTCTGGAACACTGACGGGTTCTTCCTGTGAACCCCATTTTTATATACCAATTCCCCTAAACGCTGCCAATACGCCATTATACGGTTGCTGTAAGTTAGAAACACGTTCAATAAGATCTGTGGTGTCCGGAAGACGTCAATCAAATAAGTCTACATACGTTACACATAGGATCAAAGCACATTACTCATAGGTTACAAATAAGTTTCGGATACGCTAGACAGACATTACCTCGACGTGTTTCGACTTATGAGTAACTTACAAGTAACGTGTGTCAACGATCGCATTATGTGCCTTCAACTTATGGTCAGCGTATGCAGAACGTGCGAGTCATATGCTGGCATACGTCGAAAAATTTTGAGCATGCTTAAAAGTTGTCGACGAGCTCGGCGTACTACGACGTATGCCAGCATGCTTCAGCGTGCTTCATCAACGTGCTCTTAACGTATACAAAACTTACCCATAACGTATTCGACGTGTGCCAGCGTTTTAGACAAATTTTTCATACGTCGGCATAAGCTGGCTAAAACGTCAAGGTGTGACAGGGCCTTAACGAAGGTTCGGTCTTCATTCGTTACAATAAAAGGAGGCATCACAGTGTCGTGGTGATTGTGCAATGTCATTTCCATGGCGATAAGTACTGTATATACGTTTTTCCACGAATTAACTTTTCAATGGGGGGATTAACTTTTCAGAAGGCTTGCGAATAATTAACTTTTCAGAATGAAAGGGTTAAAAATAACAATCTCCTCCACAACCTCCCGACCAAACTTGGACTTAAGATTGTTTTGGAAAGTGTTCCAACTAAATTAACTTTATTATTGTGTTACTATCTCTTATTATGTAAATCATAATATTATAATGTCACTTGCAACTAAAACCATCGTGATACAGTACCAAGGATATGGCTTTGCTTTTAGACCGAAACATTACGGTTAGGAAATGAAGTGTAATTTTCCCATAAAAAAAATAATGGAAAATGAGGTCCCGCATAATGAAGGTTCGCAAAATGAGGGGTTATAAAGGTACGTAACCCCTTCGTTAAGGGGTGGATACCTGTGTATTATTTTTGGACCGATGTCTCATTGGTGAAGAATCACTTTAAAAATTACAGTATCCAGATACAGATCTTCACCAAAATCTAAGCAGTTCATCCTCGTCATACACTCAGCCCGTCCACCAGGTTTCATCCAAATCCTTCCATAACTTTTAGAAATATCCTGCTCACAGACAGACAGAAACAGACAAACAGGAGAAAACATAATCTATGTCCAGGTTTGTTTTTTTTAAGTGCGAAGATAGGAGGAGGGAATGCAGCGCGAGGGGAAGGGAATGCAGCGTGAGGGGAATGGAATGTAGTGTGAGGGGAAGGGAAGGGAAGGGAATGTAGCATGAGGGGAAGGGAATGCAGCATGAGGGGAAGGGAATGCAGCATGAGGGGAGGGGAAGGGAATGCAGCGCGAGGGGAAGGGAATGCAGCCCGAGGGGAAGGGAATGCAGCCCGAGGGGAAGGGAATGCAGCGCGAGGGGAAGGGAATGCAGCGTGAGGGGAAGGGAATGCAGCGCGAGGGGAAGGGAATGCAGCGCGAGGGGAAGGGAATGCAGCGCGAGGGGAAGGGAATGCAGCGTGAGGGGAAGGGAATGCAGCGCGAGGGGAAGGGAATGCAGCGCGAGGGGAAGGGAATGCAGCACGAGGGGAAGGGAATGCAGCGCAGCACGAGGGGAATGGAATGTAGTGCGAGGGAAGGGGAGGGAATGCAGCATGAGGAGAAGGGAAGGGAATGCAGCGTGAGGGGAGGGGAAGGGAATGCAGCGTGAGGGGAGGGGAAGGGAATGTAGCGTGAGGGGAGGGGAAGGGAATGCAGCACGAGGGGAATGGAATGTAGTGCGAGGGGAAGGGAAGGGAATGTAGCATGAGGGGGAAGGGAAGGGAATGCAGCGTGAGGGGAGGGGAAGGGAATGCAGTGTGAGGGGAGGGGAAGGGAATGTAGCGTGGGGGAGGGGAAGGGAATGTAGCGTGGGGGAGGGGAAGGGAATGCAGCGTGAGGGGAGGGGAAGGGAATGTAGCGTGAGGGGAGGGGAAGGGAATGCAGCACGAGGGGAAGGGAATGCAGCACAGCACGAGGGGAATGGAATGTAGTGCTAGGGGAAGGGAAGGGAATGTAGCATGAGGGTAGGGGAAGGGAATGCAGCACGAGGGGAAGGGAATGCAGCGCGAGGGGAAGGGAATGCAGCACGCGGGGAAGGGAATGCAGCGCACGGGGAAGGGAATGCAGCGTGCGGGGAAGGGAATGCAGCGCGAGGGGAAGCGAATGCAGCGCGAGGGGAAGGGAATGCAGCGCGAGGGGAAGGGTATGCAGCATGAGAGGAAGAGAATGCAGCGCGAGAGGAGGGGAAGGGAATGCAGCATAAGGGGAATGGAAGGTGGCATGAGGGGAGGAGAAGGGAATGCAGCATAAGCGGAATGGAAGGCGGCATGAGGGGAGGGGAAGGGAAGGGTAACAAAACGTGCCCAAACAGCAACATTTCCTTTTTAACTGCCGGGTTCTCTATAAAATCAGGCAGGAACATTTAAAACCCTCTCTGTCTACCTGGCAAAGACCTGCCTACATGCATGCATGCATACTCACACATGCAGCAACCTTTGCATCCCTCCGGTCGGCTCATTCCGAATCAGATTCGTATATGCTACACTCTGGGGAAGCCGTTTTAAATTGAAAACTAAACCATCAGTCCTTAATATATGGGGGATGAGGGGGAAGGGTGGGGAATGAAGGGGAGGGAGCAAGAGGAGTGTGACAGAAAGGGAGAGAGACCGAGGGGTGGGAGAGAGACAGCGAAAGGGGTGGGGTTGAGAGGGGGAGAGGGAGAGGGGTGGAAGAGCGAGGGGACGGGAGAGGGGATTCTGGCAGATGTGATGTCCAGTTTAATGTCCATCTGAGACACAGCGCACACATTGATGAATCACCCTGCCTGTGAAACACTGGGATGACAGTTTATAGCTGGGTTGGAATTCAAACCCAGGCTGGACAGCTGAGAGCGAGCATGCATACCTCTTGGTTATCCTGCCATAATGTGGCAATTCATCGCTTTGTAACAACTGAAAACATTTTTTACTCATAATCCTCTAATTTATTTTGCCTTCCGAACTCCGGAGATGTCCCCATGGAGAACTGTGCCATGGTATCAGCATGGAAGTTTGTAGAGATCGAAGCTTGAAGAGTGCTCCAAGCAAGCACTCAAACGAAACAGTTAAAGAAATTTATAAAAACAAAATGTTTAAAAATTTTTTATATGCATCATATTTGTCGAAGTGATGGTTCGTATAATGAAATAATATCATTCAAAAAGGGGAAACGTCAAAATAAAATTGCGCATTTTCAGGTGGAACAATGCTCATAGTATACACCTTCCCAAGATGGAAAAAGGCATTGCTGACGTTGCTGAATTTGTTGTTGCTGACAAATTCCTCCAGATTTTTTGCAGTCAAGTGAAGTCTGAAGTAACATAAACTAAGCGAGTGAAAAATAATACTGAGTCCTCTTACTCGTGATACAATTGAGGGTTCCGAAGCGTCACTCATAATACCCTCTCCCACCACTACCGGAAGCGGCACCACCACCACATATTTAAGTGATTTTTCACCATAGAGAGGTGGGCCCAAAAATATATTTAGCACGATATTTCAAAAAGTTGTTGGTGGATTTTGACAAAACTTAGTGGATGGGTTGGGTAGGTGACACGAACAAGCCGATTAGATTTTAGTTAACGTACAAAACATAAACTGTTCAGCCTGGCGGAAGTATGCGCTCTACCGAGTGCCTTTCTAGTTGGACTTGTTTTCATTCTAGAAAGATCTATTTTAATTCGTTATCATCCATGAGATTTCAATATTTTAGGGCTGCAAAACAGGCTACCAAAAGCTCCACGTTTTTGACTTGAATGGTGGAGAGGGAGGTACTGAGGACAGTGAGAGGAGGTAACCCTTCCCATGTCCTTTTTCTCAAGACTGCGTGGGGTAAAGTGTTCTATGACCCGTATTGCTTCACCTGCATTTGTACCAGAGAAGAGCTTTTAGGAATGTTGCTGGCAAGTTTCTTTTTACTCGTTATGGAACAATATATGGAAAGAAGCACAAATAACTGTTCTAGACTTCACAAGCCTCACTAAACTCACCTGTTGCAGAAAGAGAAACTTCATTGAGCTCTTCCTTCATGTGGATGCCATTTGACGTCTGAAGAGCATTACCAGAGAGACATCCAACTTCTACTGGACTCATTTCACCTGCACAAAATGAAATGTTAATTGAGAGCAGGATCTTACTGATCTAATACATGTGGTGTTCAGCATTTAGATCCAACTGTGACATGGGAACCGCATCAAATTAAACTCTTAATGCTGTGTGATGACATTGGACATTGCTAAGGTGGAATACACTGCCCGATATATTATACGTAGCACATCTCTTGGGGTTGTGTACAACTTTTACTCTTTACAGCACAATTTGCATAAAACGCCGTGAATATTTTCCGCCAACTTTAAGTGCTGAATGTATGGTGGCAATGTTGAACACATGCATTTCTTCCATGACACAAAACATATGGCATGTCTGCAAATTCCTTGCCTGTCAGTTTGTTGTCCTCCCTCCCTTTATTGGGTAGCTCTCCCTCAAGTGTCAATTGTGTTAAAAAAAAATGTAAATAAATGATACATAGGGATATTACTACCTTTCTTAATGAGAAAGTGTCTTTAATTCGGCACAGGCACGCATTTGATATTTTTTGGATGAAAGTCGCCTGGATGTCATAAATTTTTGATTAAGTCATTCATGAAAAATAATAAATGACAAACTGCTATTCGGACAGAAAAATTCCACCAAATGTGGTAAACCTTCTCGGAGAAGGGTGAATGATCCAGGAGTGATTCAGCTACCTTTGTCAACAATGAGGGACAACCTTACAAAGGCAACTGTTTGAATTTGGACTCGTCAGAGAAAGGAATAAAGAGCCAAAACAGCAAAGTTCCTGAATCAGGTCCAATTCGGCCGAAATTATCTGCAACAGCATTGTCTTCAAAAAGTATTGGGACAGGAAGAAAGTTTTATCGTTGGTATTCATTCAAAGTCCTTTTTTTGTACATAAGGTCAAGACTCGTGGAAGAGCGAGAACACTGAACAGTTCAGGACAGAACAGAACAAAACAAAATCAACAGTAGAGAGAGGGGAGAAACACCAACAGCAGGAATCAAAGACAAAATAGAGAGAACTTGGACAAATAATGGGTGTGGGCAGGAATGAGGGGTAGATGAGGATGCATAGGGTGGATAAGATGGAGACAGAAGCAAACTCTCAAGAATAAAAAAACTGGAAATTTGGAAAGAGGTGGGTTTGGGGGTGGGGATTTAATGAGGGTAGAAAAGATCATGGTTTTAGATTGTAGATGATCTGAGATGGTGGTGAACAGCTGTCTTGACGACTTGGAGGGTCGAATGAGAGGGAAGATAATTTGGAAGTTCGTTTCACAGGCAGGAAAAAAAACAAAAAAAAAAGGTGCATATGAGTAGAAGCAAGTCGTGATTCTGGATTTTGGGAGTTTCACCAGAAGGGATTTTGTTTTGGTCACTTTTGGTTAGAAGAACAGTTTGGATCCTGTCTTACAACTTTGTACCAACTTTATAAAATGCAAAATATTGTATCACTCCCTTGTTTCTTCTGGCCATATCTATATCTGTGAATAATTTTTGACTACTTGTCCTATGTGTCACAATGGTGGGATGTGTTCTCTTCCATTTGTTATTTTACATCGTGAGGAAAACCTGCAGATGCAGGTTGGAAGGTAGTGCTGTACCTGAACAGAGATCCCAAACTCCAACTCGGTGAGGTGCATTTCTGAGCCGAGTCCGAGTGAAGCCGGATTTGGCTATCATCCATTTGAACAGAACATCGGTGCTGCTAAATCAGTCTCCTTGGCTATTTGGGCACAATCGTGGACGGGTCGCCACTCCAACGCAGGATACTCAAATGGCTCAATCATCCCAGTAAGCTGGTACTCATTTTGCCGACCTCAGAAGGATGACAGGCGAAGTCAACCCCACCTGGTATTAATTCAACGGAAAAAGGGATTTGAACTCAGGACCAGAGGATCCCAAGCCCGCCACCCTAACTATTAAGCAAACACCAGGCATATTTGGTTGTCAACTTGGAAAATGGCTCAGTATTTTCCTGTCATAGGAAATGACCTGCGCCTGTAATCCAACTACTCGGAGGCTGGGGTTTGGGAATCGCTACTCGGAGGACGGGAGCCCTGTGTTGTGCTGTGCCAATAGATGGTACAAAGCAGCCCGGCTGATACGGTGGCACCCAACCCTGATTGTCAGGTCAGGCCAGATCAGATCTGTGACTTGCTACGTGTATCATGGAAAACCTGTACTAACCTGTTCATGGTCGAACTACGAGTGTGCGTCCTGTATCCATACCCCCTTCCCCCCTTCCCAACTTCAAGTGCACATCCCCCCTCCCAACTCCAAGTAGGCATCCCCCCTCATCCCAACCCCAAGTGTGCATCCCTCCCCCCCCCACCCACAAGGGCACATCTCTCCCCCCTCCCAACTCCTATGCACATCCCTTCCTCCCCCAAAACCTTGGTCCGCATCTCCCCCCTTCCCAACTTAGGTTCGCATCCCCCCTTCCCAACTTAGGTTCACACCTCCCCCTTCCCAACTTAGGTTCGCACCCCCTCCCAACTCGGGTGCGAATCCCTCACCCTTTCCCAACTCCAAATCCCTCCCCCACTCCCAACCACAAGTATGCATCACCCCCCCCTCAACTTCAAGTGCACATCCATCCATCCCTCCCTCCCAAATTAGGGGCACATCCCTCACCCCCTCCCAACTCCAAATCCCTTCCCCAACTCCCAACGCCAAGTGCACATCCTTATCCCCCTCCCAACTTATGTGCGCATCCCTCCCCCCTACCAACTCCAAGTCTGCATCATAGTCACTAATTGTTAAGACTGCTAAGGTTTCTCAGTGAAGTAAATCGACAAAGGAAATTATATGGGGACGGAATTACCTGAATAGTTTGTGGTTATATTGTTTGTTTGTGTTTTTAACTTCCGGTAGATATGCGAACCAACGTCTCAAGACTATACACCACCAGTGTGCATAACATAACGCATATAACTTTAAATTGCATGAATATTGATATTTATAGACCTCTGCATGCACTGTTCAGACCCAACACCTCTTAAATAAGGTATCATTCAACAATGTACGTGCTGTGGTTACGGCGTTTACCCTGTTCAAACACAATTGTGCAACTTGCATTTACAGATAGATTTTAGAATGAAAATAATGGAGATAAACTTGGCACTATCAAGTAACTAATTCATTGCCATAATTTCCTGTGTATGGCATCATTCTATTAGATTGTGAGCAACACTGTGGCAAGCTGTATCTGTCAACACAGCTTTGATTGAGGCCATGTATCCCCCATGCAAATGATTTACTTCTGCTCGATTCTAACTCTTCCACGAGCCTCGACCAAAGAACATAAAAGAGGAATATTCTTTTTTGAAAACTTATCTGAGTTCCGAGCCATTCTGGGACCCTGCAATCTTTTGCCAAAAATACCGAGCTGGATCCGAACCAAGGTTTTACGAATGAGGACCAGCACTACCGGGAGGGCTCTTTTCAAGTTAGTGTGGGCTGTCCCAACACTTTTGGCTATAAAGAGGAAAATAAAGTCTGCAACCAAACTCAGGAACACAAATCACACAAATCCCATCATCCAGGATCGTTACCTTCAACTTGTTCAATGTTATTTTGGATTCTTACCATTTGAAAGAGAATCATCTGAGAGTTCAGGTTCCACCTTCACCACCACAATAGAATCTGTAAAGAAACACAAAACCTGCTTTCAACAAAGCACAAAATAACATCTACAAAGAACCAATTACTCAATGTAGTGAAATACAGTGATCTTCCATTTTAAAATAACAATGACCGCACTGTAGTCACAACCTGACACAATATATATATATATATATATATATATATATATATATATATATATATATATATATATATATATATATATATATATACATATACAGTATGTATATGTATATATATATATATATATATATATATATATATATATATATATACATATACGTATACAGTATGTATATGTATATGTATATGTATATATATATATATATATATATATATATATATATATATATATATATATATATATATATATATATATATATATACTACCGATCAAAAGTTTTATAACACCCCCATTTTTCCAGTTTTTACTGAAATTTAAACAGTTCCAGTCCAGTGAATAACCTGAAATGGTACAAAGCTAAGCGGTAAACTGCCAGAGGTTAAAAAAAAAAGTTTAGGTTACCAAAAACTGAAAAATAATGTAAATTCAGAGTTGTTAAAAAGGCCCTTTAAGGGAAGAAGTAATGGGTTAGTAACTGCAGCTGTTCTGCAGCAATGGAAGTAAATTAAGCCTTGAAAGTTGATGCAAACAATTCCTGCAGGTGTCCCAACTTTTGTTGATTATTTACAAACCCTCTGTCTGTATAAAAGCAGTGTTGGAACAGACTGTTGCTCACCCTCTGAAGCATTATTTGGGCAATATTGCACTACAGGAAGTCATACACAGGGTGTCCCAAAAGTCTCCATACATCGGGAAAATTAACACTTTCAGCAAAATGTCTCCCGAAATTCTTCATACATAGCTTATATCTTATTTTTTTCAGATTCCCTTGAAGAATGCTTTTGTCAAAAGAAGAACGTATTAAAATCATTTTCATGGCTGGTTTGGGAAGCTGTCGCAAGGTTGCAATCGACCTTAACAGCAAACATGGCAAGCACATCACACACGACACACACGACAATATTCAGAACATGGATCATTTAAAGGAACGCATTCGAAGTGGAATTACTTGCATAATGCCAGATGTGTTGACATGAGTTCACCATGAGTGGAAGAGACGGCGATGTGTGTGTTTACAAAGAAATGGCAATCATGTGGAGAACGTTTTGTAAATAAGGTTACATTTTGCTAAAAGGGTTAATTTTCCCTATGTATGGAGACTTTTAGGACACCCTGTATTGCTATGATAATGGCGAGAAAAAGACAATTAACAAAGAAAGACAGACAGACCATTCATTATAACCGTTAAAAGTGTCGGTCTTTCCTTGAGAGAAATTGGAAAGAAACCAAGGTGTCAGTGAGTACAGTTTCCTACACCATCAAAAGGCACTTGGAAACTCTGACAGGAAGAGGTCTGGCAAACCCAAAGCCACAACACAATCAGAAGACAAGTTTCTGAGAGTCAACAGCTTGCGTGATACACGGCTCCCAGGACAGCAGCTTCAAGCACAGCTTAACACTGGTCGAAGTAAGGAAGTCTCAGTTTCAACTATGAAGAGAAAACTTTGAGCGGCAGGTTTGACAGGTCGAGTGGCAGTAAGAAAGCCATTGCTAAGATGGCAAAATAAGAAAACGAGGCTTTCCTGGGCCATGAAGCACCGCCAGTGGACTACTGAAAGCTGGAAGAAGGTCTTATGGACCGATGAATCAAAATTTGAAATCTTCGGTTCATCACGCAGGCTTTTTGAATGCCGTCGAGTAGGTGAAAGGATGGTTTCTCAGCTCAATGTGTGACACCAACTGTCAAACAGGGAGGAGGAAGCGTGATGATCTGTGGCTCTTTTGCTGGATCCAGAGTTGGCGACTTGCACAGAGTGACTGGCACCCTGAACCAAAAGGGCTACCACAGCATCTTGCAGCGCCATGCAATACCCTCTGGTCTACGCCAAGTTGGTCAGGGGTTCATCCGACAGCAAGATAACAACCCAAAACATACCTCCGGGCTGTGTCAGAACTACCTTCAAATCATGGAATGGCCAGCACAGTATCCAGACTTAAACCCCATCGAGGTTGGTTGGGATGAACTGGACAGAAGGGTGAAAGCAAAGCAATCTACAAGTGCAACACATTTGTGGGAACTTCTGTAACAGTCTTGGGAATAACTTTCCGAATAATATTTGATTTCCATTGTGGAAAGAATGGCACGAGTATGTTCGGCTGTTATATCTGCAAAAGGTGGCTCCTTTGATGAGTCAAAAATTTAGATTAAATTTTGTTCAACAAAACGATTCCGTGATTTCTTTTTTATCTGCAATTGTTTATTTGTTCTATGGTTTAATTTCAGAGTACATTGAAATATTAAACTGCTTCAATTTCAGTAAAAACTGGAAAAATGGAGGTGTTCTAAAACTTTTGACCAGTAGTATATATATATATATATATATATATATATATATATATATATATATATATATATATATATATATATATATATATATATATATATTTATTTATTTATCGCCTCCTCTGTCCACTCAATTCTGTCATCCTTGCTGTTGAAGGCATTATACAATTCATCTCCGAAGTCTTCATGGTTTGGTTGATGGTTCAATATCAACGAGCCAAACACACGCTCCGTGTGAAGTTTCTAAAGTGAGAGTTCGTTAGGACGTCAATATATCCAGTGTTCACAATGTGATTTATAGAATTTCTTTATATACAATGTTTATTGCCCCAATGGAGGGGGCATGGACTTGGTTAAAAGCATACAACATCAACCACACAACAGCCCTTGACGAGACCCCCACCAACAGCACTCCGTACACATGCACACAATCACCCATCAATGCACAAACTATCTAAAAGTCCTGTCAACATCCCGATACCCCTCTATCTCCTTAACTTTCAGGTACCTATCTAATTCCATTTTAAACTTATCTACTGTTTCTGCTGCCACAACCTTTCCAGGGAGGCCATTCCATACATTAACTACTCTCTGAGTGAAAGTCCCTTGCCTTGCTACTGTCTTAACTCTCCTCTTCTTTACTCTCAGGCTATGGCCCCTGGTCCTATCACTGTCGACTCTGTTGAATATATGATTCGTATACACTTATTTTATCTATAGCCTTCATCTATCTATAATTCCAGCAATGTGTGTGTGTGTGTGTGTGTGTGTGTGTGTGTGTGTGTGTGTGTGTGTGTGTGTGTGTGTGTGTGTGTGTGTGTGTGTGTGTGTGTGTGTGTGTGTGACCGCTGTTTCTCGACAACCTCTGGTCCGATCTAATTGAAACTTGCCAGGTATATTGCTGGGGACCTGAGGATGTGCCTTTTCAAGGTTTGATATTAATCGGACAAGTGCTTCCCAAGTTATGGCCATTTATTTACCAAACCAATGGGAAGACACGTTGTTGCGTGGGCGTGGCCGATGGGGAAGGGAAGCACAGCCACGTTCCCCATTACGGGTTACAACGTACGGGCTTCCGGAGAGTGATGACTTCGTGTATTCTAATAATTTCTCGATTTCTTATGCGCATTTATAGATAAACACAATGGCCCAAGTTATGATCGTTTTCATATTAGACGGTGTATAAATTTCGGGAACATCAGAGTGCTGGTATGCTCCGAACCAGGAAGTAAATTTTTTCTCTCTCTTCTCTTGTCTTTTTGTTTTTCCTTGCCACAACATTGCGAAAAGGTAAAATACGTTGGCGCTAATTGAATAATTGGGTATTAAAAATAAATTGCGAATAATCGTAACTGCGAATAATATCGAACTTCCGGGTCACGCACGTACGGGCACGTGAGAGCGAAGAAACGGCCTGTGTGGTTTATTTATTTATTTTTATTATTTTATTATTTTATTATTTTTCACGGGCACGTACGAGTTATCTTAAACATCTCTATCAAATCTCCTCGTAACCGCCTCCTTTCTCGTGAATAAAGCCGTCTCCTTCAGCCGCTCCTCAAAGCTGAGTCAAGCTAGGCCCGGAATCAATCTAGTTACCCTGCGCTGAACTCTCTCTGTGGCACCTATGTCCTTTCGGAACTGTGGTGACCAAACCTGCACATAATATTCTAGATGTGGCCCTCACTAAATTCCTGTACAATGTTAACACCACCTCTTTTGATTTAGAAATGATTCCCCTCCGAATACAACCTAAAACCCTATTTGCTCTACCTATAACTGCCTGGCACTGTGCTGCCTGCTTACCTCCCATATCTATTACCACCTCCAGATCCTTCTGCTGTGTGACACGCTCCAACATTACTCCTTGCATCCTGTAATCTCTATTTTCATTGTTCTTTCCCATCCCCAACACCTTACACTTGCTCAGGTTAAATTCTATCTGCAAATCTTTTACCCAATCTATGCAAGTATCAATACTTTCCTGAATCTGATCACCACCCCCTCTGCTATCCACCTCACCTCCAAGCTTAATGTCATCTGCAAATTTGGAAAGCTTACTCTTTACCCCATTATCTAAATCGTTGAAGTAAATAATGAATAGTAATCGTCTGAGTACTAATCCCTGAGGTACCCCACAACTTACATCCTCCCACTCACAGGCACTCTTTGCTTCCTATCACAAAGCCACTTTGCAATCCAATTAGCTACCTGACCAGCCACTCTACAAGCCCTCACTTTGGCTAACAACCTCCGATGTGGTACCTTATCAAATGCCTTCTTAAAGTCTAGATATACTATGTCCACTGCCTTTCCCTCATCCACCCAATCAGACACTGCTTCATAGAACTCTAAAATAGTTAGACAGGAACTACCTTTGGTAAACCCATGCTGACTACCTTTAATTAGGTTGTAGCCTTACTTGTATTTACTAATACTTACTAATAACATTTGTAACCTTTTTATTTGTAACCTTACTGTAATAATGCAACCTTACTAATTGTAATTCATATTCTTATTTGACATGTACAGTAATTAGATTTTTCGGGGTCCCTCATCATAACACTCTACCCAAACGAAGCCAATAGAAATCTTATGCAACAAATGTGGGCAGTGTATAATCAGCAGAGGCCTGCAGTCCTGATGTCTTAAGCCCACTAGAAAACCAAGATGGTGGCCATATTATTTTGTTTGGGTGCTATGGTGGGTGGAGTCGAGCAACAAATGTGGGTGGGGTCCGGAAGCTGTCTGACCAATGGGCTTCAAAAAATTGACCCTGAACAAAAACCACAACAGCAACAACAACCACGCGGAGCTCTTGTAGACCTGCGAACATGTCAAAGGTAAAAATTGCCTTTTCAATTTGCAAGCTGGAGTTCATAGAGCACATTACCCCACTCTGTCTTGAGAAACAAGGACATGGGTGGTGTCTACGAGCAGTAAATTTCATTGGTCATGATGCCGTAAAATGACGTAATATTTTGTCTAAGTACTGCTAAACAAGAGTTTTAGAAAGTGCTAAAAAGGCGAGGGGTGGGGGGGGGACACCATCAGCAGAGTTGAAGGCCAACATAGAGGCATACTTGGACAAACAATGGATGTGGTGGGGGGGGGGGGTGATGAGGAGTAGGAGAGGATTCATGGGGTGTACAAGATAGATACAGAAGGAAACTCCAAAGAGGAAAAATCAAAATTTGGAATGAAGGAGGGATTGGGGTTGGGTAGGTTAACGAGGGTAGAAAAGATCATGGTTTTGGATTGGGGATGATCTGAGATTGTGGTGTACAGCTTTCTTGAAGACCTGGAGGGAAGAATTCGATTGAAGAGAATGTGCAAGTTTGTTCAACAGTTGGGAAGAAGGAGGAACAAATGAGTGGAGGTGAGCAGTGATCTTGGGGTTTTTATGGTTAACAGTATGAGCCCAACAGAAACCTGGAGGGGTGGGGGGGGGCAAGCATGGAAAGAGCAAAGGGTTCAATACCAGAAAGGAGGCAGTAGAAGACAGAGAGACTACTGACCTGACTACTATAGTAAAGTGAGAGGCCCATTGCCTCAGCTTCATCATGGGAGATTCCAATAATCTTGAAGGTCTTCATTTCTACGGCATCAAGCTAAGCAAGATATGAGGTTGTGGAGCCAGCCCAGATGGGAGAACAGCACTCCATGAAGCTGCTGATGAAGGCATTGTAGATGGATAGGAGTTCAGGTGTGCCAAGAAAGGACTTTGTATAATGGAGGATACCCAGTCGACAGCTGCCTTTGGAGGTCAACTTTGAACTGTGGTTTGCCCAAGAAAGACCATGGGTGATGGTGAGACCCAGGAGTTTGAACTTCCTCAAGTGGATTGTTAAGAAAGTAGGTAGGAGGGTTTGCCAGATGGTCCTTTCAGAGAGAGACTGAGAGTGTGAGATTTATCAGGATTGAAAGACATATTCCAAGTGTTTGACCAGCTTGTGATTTTTTTCAAGGTCTGAAGTGAGGGAAGAGGCTGCAGCCTGCCCGTCTTAAGGATGAGGGATGTCATGGCAAAGGGTGGAGTCATCAGAAAATAGATAAAGAGGATTTTCCAGACAGTGAGAGAGATCACTGATGAAGATCAGGAAAAGGACTGGGCCCAGAACAATGCCTTGGGCCTGAATGTTGCTGACGTAAGCTCGTCGAGGGGCTTTTCTGCCATTCGCGAAACCAAGAATTAAAGGTGATGTGTAGTGATGCTATGTGCAGGGCCTTACCCTTGCCTTGGCGAGAGTAAAGCTAGACTGCTATCGTCAGCCTCAGCTAACTAAACTCTGGGTCAGTCCCCCGTTTTTGACCCAATTAAAAAAAAATTAAAAAATAGATGTCCATTTAATTTGAGCCCATAATTTGCACAATTGGTAGAGTACTTACCAAGACATTCAGACGATAATAACGAAAAATAAACCAGAAAGGAGATATTTCCAGTTATTTGGTACAATGCAGAAAATCCTTTCAGTGAGTAAATGACCACACCCTGTCCAGGTGCGACAGGGTGAATTACTCCCATTAAAGCAGTTTATGAATTGATTGATAATTTCTCTCGGAAAGATAAGGCTTGTGTTTGTTTTACAAAAAGTATTCAGACTTTCTAAGATGTCAAATTTGCAAATCAAGAGGGGTTTCAGTTTGTGAATGTGTAGGGACCTCTGTATGGTCATAGTGAGTGTATGCGTCAGGTAGCAAGACTTATGGTGTTTCTTGAGAAAGAAATTGGGACTTTTTGTAGACTCAAAACTCAGGATGAGGTTGGAGGGTTGGGGCACCATGGGGGTTAATGGAAGGGAAAGGTTGAAGGTGTTTTACACGAATGCTGAGGAGCTTAAATGGAAAGATGGAAGAGCTGGAAGCTGGGATGGATGGCGAGGTGTACGACATCGTTGCTCTAAGTGAGGTGTGGTTTCGTGAGCGATGTAACCGGAGGACATGAATTCAAGACACTGCATCTGAAGAAAGACAATGCTCCCACAGAGCAGGTACAGCATCGAGTTACTACAATGATTCCAGGGCTAGATTAAACTATGAAGAATGTTTGAAGGAGACAGGACTTTATACATTGAAAAGGAGGTGATTGCGAGGGGATCTGATGGAGATGTTTACAATAATGAAGGGTGTAGCGAAGATAGGTGCAGTGAGATTTTCAGAAGAGTGGACAGCGTCAGGACCAGGGGGGCACATAGCATGAGAATAAAGAAAATGATAGGACAGTTTTAAGGCAGGGGTCTTTCAGTCGGAGAGTGATTATGGTCTTTCCCGAAAAGGTAGTGAGGTGGTGGACCAGTAAAAATGGGATTTGTTTGGGTAGAGTTTGGGTACTTGGATGCATTGGAGATAGAGGGATATGGGGATATTGGCTTGTGTGGATGGCAGTTAGCATGTATTTGGTTGGGTGACGATACTGGTTGCAGCGCAGGCATGATGGGCCAAATGGCCTCCTCCTGCGCCAAAGTGCCTTGCGTTTCCTTGCGTTGTCAGTGTATCTGAGTTTGCTGTTGAAAGATAACGAATCTAATTTTCCCGAGTTCAATGCTCGGTGCGCGAGTTTTAATGTCTCGTTGTCTCCTTTCAACATTTCTCAACAATTCTAGTTTTACCCATTCTTGGGTTGTAGATTTTTTTCATCAATGTTATGCCAAAGGCTAACAAAAGTCAAAAGGAGGGAGTAATAGCCCTCGCCAAAGCTAAAGCTTGGTCAAGCGAAACTAGCATCGATGCTTCAAAGGGTCATGTCAGAGCAAGAGAGTGGGAAATCCGATGAATGTGAAACTGTCGCGTCACCTGAGATCAGCGATGATGACATGCAGCCAGAAGAACCTGTTGCCTCATTGATGGAGGATTGCAGTTTCAGCAATGCCTGGGTAAGAAATGCAGAGGATTTCTCGGCACAGCACAGAGAAAGGTAAAAAGAGTGCTCGGTGTTTTCAAGCGCATTGCCTCAAAAACCACGACCTTTTTTTGCCGTCAAATAAATTCTGCCTGCCCATCCCCTTTGCCGTTCTTCCGCTCTGGCATAAAGGCAGTCTAAAATATGACCTCGAACAATGCTCCCGATGGGCACGATTGCCTTTGCCTCATGGAAAGCAAACCCAACTGAGGGCAATCTCAGTTCCTTCCATAAAGCTCGGAACAAGTGTATATCTTGCTCACTTGATTTTTTTTTTCCAACTCTTTGGCCTCGGTTCGGAAGGAGAAAAGGCAATTTTATTTTATTTTTCGGCCGATCTTCATCAAGAGAGAGAAGGATGTCACTTGGAAGAACGGAGAGGACTGTGCGAAGATGATGGAAGGACTTGCGGCTTTGCGGGGAGCTCAATTGGAGTAACAGCCCGCAAAATATCACTTTACCAGGACGTCTTTTTCTACGACCTGGTTGTGGATTCCACTTTATCAGTTGAATTTTTCATCACAGTGGTGCTCCCCAGAAGTGTTCTTTTACTCACAGACATTGCACATCTTCCGCACGGAGTTTGTCTCTGAGGCCTCGGATTTTTTTCATCACGGACTTTTCGCGAATTATTTAATCTTCTCAAAACTGCTCGCCATTTGTTTCATATCATGATTCCCAGGTAGAGTGGGTTTCATTATGAACTTGAAGAAGAACGTTCACTCGTGAACATGTATTCCAACTGTTCATCAACACCCAAAATGAATGATGAGTAGGAGTTGTATTTATCATTTTCGCAGTTTCTTCAAAGATATCAGGAGGTGGTGAAGAAGTTGTTATATTTGTGAATATCCAACGTGGACACATCTGTATTAGTTGGGGGATTTGGTCAGATCAGCCTTTGATATTGATACAGTTCTCAGGAGAAGGCTCAGACCAGAATTGAGGAAGAAGGTGGAGCAGGAGAGGGACAAGAGGGAATGTTCGGGATCGAGGATTGTGGAAAGGAAAACTCGTGGGACTGACTCCACAGGGTGAGATCAATTGGAAATAATTAAAATAGTAGTCGTAATAGTACAGAGATACACTATGAACGATAACGTGTTGGAATAATCGTGAAATGTTTCATGGATTGAAGTCATAGACTTCCATCCACCAACTAGACTGTGCGCTCCCTATTCAGCACGTACAAATCATATGGCCACATTCGAAAGGTTATCCGCAATCACCATTCTGGGCAACCAAACTCGGAGAACCCAGATGTGCCTCGATGCGTTTTCACGTGAAAACTCAGCGGAAAGGCATTGCTTGAATCCACTAGCGAACTCAGTCTCCCCGCCCTTTTCACCATCACATGTATTTACATTCTCTGCTGAAGGTCCAGGATAGTACACAGTAGTGGAAATGAAGGAAAGTTTGTAAATTAATTAATTAAATGATGGGTTTCATCAAATCCAATAACCCAATGATTCCCTGTGAAATGGTCAATGTAAAATCATATCCACCATTATGTGATGCAGCACTCAATTTGAGGGAGCAATTATAAGCTAATTAATTAATATTTTCCCCTTTTTTGAAGTCAGATTATAGAGTTGGTTGAACAGTATTTCCACCGCACTTTCGTGTGGGCCTGGATTTATTGTATTTCTTGTAGTCTAGTCGGCCCATTGGTCCATTGGAACAAATTTTCATTTGTCTTCACACCATCGTAGCATACCTGCTTGCCCCCACTTCTCGGTCCCTCCCCCCCTCGAAAACTTGCTGACACTGAAAGGATCACAAACCTTGCATTGAACATGACACAATAAATGGGTCCCCGAGCACGCCCAAGTACTTACATTCATGTTACGTTAAAATGCTTCCTAAAACTAGTTTGACTTTTCACTAGGAAAATGAAAATCATTTTTAGCTCACGTGGACTTTAGTCAGGTGAGCTTATGTGATCGAGCAGTGTCGGAAGGTGAGTGAGTCAGTCAGTAAACGCTCGTCATTAACGCCCCACCCAAACACGATGTTGATGAAACTTCGCCACAAGCTTCATATCTGATGCCTAACGAAAGTGGATGGACTGCATTGAAATCTGCGCTCATTTAGGGGGTCTACGGAAGGGGGGGGGGTGGTGGTGTTTGGCCTCCCAAAATAGGCATTTGCTATCTTCTCCGAAACTACACACACAATTTCAATGTAACTTGACCACAACCTTCATCACCCGTGATGTACCAAAGTTTGTTCACGGCATAAGAAAAAAAAAGAAAAAAAACATTAAAAAAAATCAGGGTCTAAGGGGGTGTGCTGGGGGTTTGAGTGACTGTTGCTCCTGATGCAGGTGAGCTTCAGGATGCGGTCCTATGCTTATTTCTACGATTATTCACTTTAATGTTGAACTGATGCATGATTTAATCAACTCGTCGATTGTTTGGATTAAACAATGTTGAGGTTAGTCAGTCTACGACTATGGTTAACTTTAATATGGTGATGATCCAGTAGTAAAGTACGACTAACTCATTATCGTTTGACGTCATATGTACTCTACTACACTACTCACTTGTGAAAGGAAATTCCACTACTTCTCCTCCTTCGGTCAAGTACAGTACTTCAGATGCAATTTTGCCCGGAGCGATGATGGCAGCCAAGCTTTCTATTCTGGCCACGATTTAATCTCACTACGCGCTCTGCTGGTTATTCTTCTTCGATTTGTTTTTTTTTGTTGACGTAGTCAGATCCGCGAGGCTCTATAAACGCCACACAACCAAACTCAAGGTTCCAATGAAGAACGGAAAATATATTGATAAAATGTTAGTAAAGAATAGAAAGCAAGAAAAATAATAATTGGGACTGCCTGATCTTCTCCCTGCTCGAGATGTACAATTCACTACTTCAGTGATGAAACTGATGAATCCTTCTTTAGTAGAGTTTGTGACCACGTGATTCTCTCTCGTCATTAATTGCTTCGTCTCGTCGTCAACATTAATCTCGTCGTCATTAATTAAGGTGATTGCTCTCTCGGTTTGGCATTCTACGTCTTTCACCGATTTGGTGAGGACATTAACCGGGCACTCAGTTTTGGACTTGCTCTCAACCGCTTTTACTGGAGTCGTAGTTTTCCCCAATTTTGGGGACCATCCGGACAGCCTCAGCATACGACAGTTTCTCCTGCGTCTTCCCCTGTTGGATCAGGGGCAGCTCTCCGGAATTCAGAACATCCTCTGAAGGCTGCACTGTGGTCAACACCACAATTAGCACCAAACATTTCTTCATGAGTACAGCTTCCTCTCCATTACATTTACTGCAGCGTTGTTTGCCTCTACAGGCTGGGGCAGTGTGACCGAACTTTGGGCATTTGGAGCATGTTAAGGGGGCTGGGATGTATTCCCATACGGTGAAGGTTTGATAGCCCAAGAACACTTTCGGGAGAAGGACTGGGGTGTCAAAAGACAGAACCACCGAGGTGGTATATGGACTTCGAGCCCATCCCTGACCGTGGTGATATGGCGGGCATCAACAACTCCCACCTCCTCGAAATGACTCGTGATATCAATATTTCAATGGAGGGATCAATCCCATAAATGACTCCTCGACTCTCCCTCAGACTCCTCGGAATATTGGGGCTCTCAACACCTTGTCCCATTGATGGACTGATTTACACTCAATGAAGAGGTCTCCAGCTCTGAGCTTTTTGGTACCAAACACATCCCCAAATTCTTTGTTAATCAATAGAGCCATTTTTATCGGGTCGTCAAAAACAGAAAACTATAACCATAAGTTGGTGAGAGTACTAGAGAGAGAGAGAGAGAGAGTACTAGAGAGAGAGAGAGAGAGAGTACTAGAGAGAGAGAGAGAGAGTACTAGAGAGAGAGAACTAGAGAGAGAGAACTAGAGAGAGAGAACTAGAGAGAGAGAACTAGAGAGAGAGAGAGAAAGAGAGAGAGAGAGAGAGAGAGAGAGAGAGAGAGAGAGAGAGAGAGAGAGAGAGAGAGAGAGAGAGAGAGAGAGAGAGAGAGAGAGAGAGAGAGAGAAGAGAGAGAGAGAGAGAGAGAGAGAGAGAGAGAAGAGAGAGAGAGAGAGAGAGAGAGAGAAGAGAGAGAGAGAGAGAGAGAGAGAGAGAGGAGAGAGAGAGACCCTGAACCACTTTGGAGGGTTTCGACCCTTCGGAACTCTCTAGCACGTGGTCTGTCCCTCTTCTTTGTTTGATGAACCCTCCATGATGAATCATCATTATCATCATCACAAGAAACGTTGATCATCCTTGATCCTCCTTCCCGGATACCCGGACGATTGAGTAATTACCCTTGATCCTCATATACACCTAATAGGGTACAGAATACCAGACAAAGCCGGTGTACCCTCGACACTCAAAACCGTCCTGTAATGGCGTCCGACCGAACTCCCCCGGACGGGACCGTCCGTCCATCCGTCCTTCTGCTCTGCCCTCTGGTGGATGATATGTAACTCGATGATTTAATAAGTTGAACGTGCTCTCAGGTAGTTATCCTCCCGCCCACGTGGGTGCTCATTTCAAGTTTATCAACGTCCGTGCGTACGTCATATATAGACGCGCACTCAAAATTAAAAAAAAAAAAAAAAAAACACCGTACCTGGGTCTTGGTCCGTCCCGTCCCCTCCAACATTAAGGTTCTGAACGTCCAGGATCCTGAACCCAGAGATCCCAGCAGTCCCTCCCGGACCCCCTCCGTTCCCTCCATCAGAACCCGACGAGCTCGGATCGTGGACGCAGTTCGTGGGTTCTTGATCCATGACCCCCTCGGTTCAAGAGAACCTCCACGTTTGGTTCCTACTCCCAGAATCCCAGTCTCATGCACACTCCGCACCACGTGGTTCGATTCACCGGAAGTACCGAAGAAGTTTAACGGTCCTGTGATTGACCGGAATCTCTCGGATTAACATCAAAACCGTCATTCTTGTTTCAGATTTTCACTTTTAATTAAGGGACAGAATCGCTCTGATAACGGAGAGAAGGTTAAAAGGCGGAATGGACAACTTCAGCTGACGCGATACTCTCAGAGATGGACAAGGATGAGAAGAATTCTCCGCACGCAAGTCCACCGGAGGTTGCTTCGTGACGTCAGCGACGTGCGCCGCCATGTTGGAGGACAAAGGGAAAAAAAAACTAAATAAAATGAGAACGTCCTTTCACGATCGGCTGGTGTTATTGCTCCGCTACCAAGGGTGGACGGACGTTGTTCTTATTCCTGTTTGTCTGCCTGGTTTTTTTTGTCCGTGAGCATGATATCTCAAAAAATTATGTTTTATTGCTATTGCCGGAGGAATGGAGGTTGCAACGGCATCGACCAATGGCCACGTCTCCGGCTCAAGCGGAAGTGACGCATAATTTATTGATCCACGCAAGGAACACTGTCTATATATTCTGATACACCTCCCTTCTTGATGAAGAGTAAGATCATACGTTGTCAAAGGTATTGTTAAATGAACAATGACCGTCCACAAAGCTTGAGCAACTTGTTCAACTACTTATTGGCTTGCAGTGCCACCAGAAACCAAGTTTGAGTGAAAGTTTAACCAACTTAATATAGGCCTAATGTCAGGTATGTCAGGTATATCAGGACAAGTCTGCAATGCCAATGGTCATCAATTCCAGTTTACAAGAAGTTTATGGGATTTAACAAACAAAATCTTTATACTTCTGAGGCTCAACAATCTCACGTCCTCGTCGAGTTTGCTGCACGGTTGGACGCATGGTGCGTTGCAGTGTGCGTGCAGTCCGGTGTGTAATGTTCTCTCGCAGGTGTAGCTGGTTGTGGCATACCCGCTCCACTGTTCATGTCTTCATGACTGGTATTGCTGATATTGCTCGTCACAGCAGGTTCTTGCTCATGAGGGATCATGACGTCATATTCAGGGGTCATGAGAACTGGTGGTGGCTCATTCATCATCAACATATGACCTCTGTTCTTGAGTAAACCGCTCCTGATGCCGTTGTCAATCCAGTATGATCTGGGGTGCGAATCCACATTGGTAACGATGGCTGGCTGCCAGGTGTTCTTCCTACTGATACGAACAGTGTCACCCGGCTGCAGGTCAGCCAGCGATCTTACCGATCTGTCATGGATAGACTCTCTGTTTCAGCTTCTGTGACATCAACTGTGCTCTGGGGTCGACTATTGCTGGTTTGAGCAGCTGCTTGGTGACTGGTATCTTGGATCTCAGAGTCCTGCTCATTAAGATCTGTGCTTGTGAGAATGATGTACCTGTGACAGGGGTGTTTCGGTACTCCAGAAGTGCCAGGTAAATGTCGTCATCAGCTTTCTTCATCATCCTCTTGATGGTTTGGATAAAACGTTCACTTTGGCCATTGGACTGTGCATATCCAGTACTGGATGTCGACTGTTTGATTCCCCAGTTTTGCGTGAACCGCCTGAACTCTTGGCTGTCAAACGGCATATTATAACTCATGTGCTCTTCTGGAATGCCATGACGTGCGAAGACCTCTTTCATCTTAGTTACGATCGTGGTGGCAATCTTGTCCTCGATCTCCACCACTTCTGGATACTTCCTATAGTAATCAACCATCAGGAGATAGTCTTTGCTTTGATATGTGAGAACATCGGCTCCCACCTTCTGCCATGCAAGCTCAGGTATGGGGTGTGGTCTCAATGGCTCCTTGGGCTGTGCATTCCTATGGCTGAGGAAAACTGCACAGTTGACCACTGTCTGCTCAATGTCTGCAGTCATGTTGGGCCAAAACAAAGCACCAGCGGCCCTGGCTTTCGTTTTCTCAGCTCCCATGTGACTCATGTCGCAGAACCAGCATCTCACTCTTCAGTGAGCTCAGGATCACAATGCGGTCACCAACAAACAGCAGTCCGTCAGCTATGTGTACCTCATCTTTGACCGGTCAGTAGTCTTGGAGGACGCTCGGAGCACTGTGCTTCTGTTTTGGACATTCCATCATGGCTGCCTGCCTTACCATCTGGAGGTCAGCGTCCTCAGCAGCTGCAACTCGGATCTGCTATTGTCTCATGGCACTCACCGGCATGTCACTCACCAGGCAGTGAACCATGACTTCGATGTCATCCTCCATCTGGTCGTCTGATCGGTCACCAGGTAAGTATGCACGACTCAGTGTGTCGGCCACATACATGTACTTACCTGGGACATACCTAACATCCAGTTCATAGCGCTGTAATCTCAAAAGCATTCGCTGCAGTCGTGGAGTCGCGTTGCCCAGGGGTTTCTTGAAAATTTCCTCTAGAGGGCGGTGGCTTTCCATACACATACTGGTGGAATTTGTGGCATGCGAAGCAGATTGCCAACAATCCTTTTCAATCTGTACATAGTTCTTTTCGGTATCCGTCATGGACCTTGATGCGTAGTGAACTGGCCGACCCTCCTGGAGCAGACAACAACCAAGCTCACTCTGGCTAGCATCTGCTTGGATTGGCACCGGCTTGGAGACGTCGTAGTACCTCAGAACGGGTTCTGCTGCCAATGCTGCTTTGACCTTGTTGAGACTTTGTGTGTGTTCGGCTTCCCAGCTCTAGGCTGCGTCTTTCTTGAGCAGTGCACGGAGCGGTGCCGTGGTCTCCGACTCGTTCGGTATATATTGCGCTAGGTATTTGACCATACCCAACAGTCGCTGAAGTGTGGGCTTGTCTGCTGGTGTAGGCATGTCAGCAATTGCTCAGATCTTGGACTTGGCTGGTGTCAATCCCTCTGGAGTGATGATGTTGCCTGTGACAGCACTTTGGGCACACGGAACTGTACCTTGGTCCTGTTGAAGTTCACCTGTCGTTGGCGAGCTCTCTGCATAACCTTGTGCAATATTTGGTCAGGTTCTTCCACGGTTTCAACTGTAATGATCATGTCATCGGCGATAACCTGCACACCAGGAATGTTGCTGAAGGCCTCCTGGTTTCTCTTGTGCATGATTTCACTCGGGAGCGCCTCACGATTCTTTTTATCCCCCCCCTGTGTGGGGTAGAGGGATCCCTTTCTCTGGTAACTCGCCTCCAGATTGGACGAGGGGTTTCGGGTGTCGTGGTGGCCAGCCGTGATTGGAGGAGGGGCGTGTCGGCATCTCGGTGCTCCTCCCCCGAGAGGCTCTTTTGCCTTCCCCAGTGTCGACAGGGGAGACATTCTTTTTTGATGGGGCGGAGTCAGAGCTCCGAGGCGAGGGGGGCTCCGTCCACATCCGTAGTCAGAAACACGTGCGTTATGGCGCCATGGTGTGAAGTGAAGGTTGGGCGGGTGAAGCGCTTGTTCGCCCGCAGAGTGGGAGGAGGAGGAGGAGTGAAGTGAGGGTTTTGTTGGCATTGGCAGATTTAAAGATGTAAAAAAATCTGACTATAAAAGAAACCCGCAGCGCACACATGAAATTAACCCATTATACATAGGGGAGGGATTCTAACTATCCACATATACTTAACAAAATAACAACTATGGGACTGCTGACTGTCTGTGTGCAAAATGCTTCAAAATTCGTAACAATATATACTCAGGGATTATGGTTAAGGAAATTGTGTGTAACCTCGATGTCAACCTCAACCAGGGGGAGCCAGGAGGCTCGGCATGAAAAGGGGGGAGGGGTGGAGCTATGAACGCCTCCTGAGGGGCAGAGCGACTGATCACCTGGGAGGGGTGGAGCGTTGCCCTGAGAGAAGAGGGAGGAGCTTAATCGGGCAATTTGTCTGAGGAGAACGCGGTTGGGAGTTGGTCAGAGCACTGGAGAGTGGAGAGAGTTCTGAGGAGAACAAATTTTGGAGGACCTCTGAGGAGGTCGTCCTGCCTGCGCCTCTCCTCGTTCTGTGCCCGTTTCGTCTCCTCATCGGCCTGCTCATCATCTGCTTGCTCATCACTCCCTCATCGCCTGCTCGTCCCCGCTGCCGCCAGAGCTGAGTCCCCTGATTTTTGTTCCCTTTCCCCAGTCTGTGACTGAGTCCGGAGTGAGGGGCCTTAGTTTCTTTAGATTCATTTTTTACCTCATTGTACATAATTATTTATTACTTGCATTCCCTTCTTTCCATCCCAACCTGACATCATCTCCTCACGGTTCGATCAACCCGAGTTATCCCCCCCCCGCCCCCCCTCCGGAGGGAGGAGGATTCGCTAGATATCCCTTATTGTCGGGTTTTCCGTGTGTGTGTGTGAGTGTGTGTGTGTGTGTGTGTGTGTGTGTGTGTGTGTGTGTGTGTGTGTGTGTGTGTGTGTGTGTGTGTGTGTGTCTGTCTGCAACGCAAGGCTCCACAGCACAAACCAGCAAACCGATTTCGATGAAACTTGGCGAACAGGTGCCATCTGGGTGGGAATGTGCGCCGTTTGAGTTTCGTTGCTAAGCAACTACCCCTTGCTATGCAGCGGCCGAAAAACCACGTTCACTATTTTCAATACTTGTCCCACAGTTTTGAATGTGAAGAAACGAGACTTTGGAATTAAACACTTCGAGATATTTAGAAAATTTTACTCGAGCCGATTTTTGATTTAGGTTTTATTTTTCAAATGGTAGTCCTTCAAAAATCGGTCTATTTACCATCATTTTTATGAGGGGCTTAGGAAAGTGGGCGGAGCTTAGGGAAAGTGGACGTGGTTGATGAAAAGTGGGGGTGGCATAGGGACGTGGGCGTGAAATAAGAAACTAGGCGTGGCTTATAGAAAGTGGGCGTGGCTTATGAAAAATAATGTGTGGCTCAGGAGGTGGTCAAACAAGAGCATTGAGAGAAGTTTATCGGGTTTTCCGTGTGTGTGTGTGTGTGTGTGTGTGTGTGTGTGTGTGTGTGTGTGTGTCTGCAACGCGAGGCTCCACAGCACAAACCAGCAAACCGATTTCGAAGAAACTTGGCGAACAAGTTTATCGGGTTTTCCGTGTGTGTGTGTGTGTGTGTGTGTGTGTGTGTGTGTGTGTGTGTGTGTGTGTGTGTGTGTGTGTGTGTGTGTGTGTGTGTGTGTGTGTGTGTGTGTGTGTGTGTCTGCAACGCGAGGCTCCACAGCACAAACCAGCAAACCGATTTCGAAGAAACTTGGCGAACAAGTTTATCGGGTTTTCCGTGTGTGTGTGTGTGTGTGTGTGTGTGTGTGTGTGTGTGTGTCTGCAACGCGAGGCTCCACAGCACAAACCAGCAAACCGATTTCGAAGAAACTTGGCGAACAAGTTTATCGGGTTTTCCGTGTGTGTGTGTGTGTGTGTGTGTGTGTGTGTGTGTGTGTGTGTGTGTGTGTGTGTGTGTGTGTGTGTGTGTCTGCAACGCGAGGCTCCACAGCACAAACCAGCAAACCGATTTCGAAGAAACTTGGCGAACAAGTTTATCGGGTTTTCCGTGTGTGTGTGTGTGTGTGTGTGTGTGTGTGTGTGTGTGTGTGTGTGTGTGTGTGTGTGTGTCTGCAACGCGAGGCTCCACAGCACAAACCAGCAAACCGATTTCGAAGAAACTTGGCAAACTGGTGCCATCTGAGTGGGAATGTGCGCCGTTTGAGTTTCGTTGCAAAGCAACCACCCCTTGCTCTGCAGCGGCCAAAAAACCACATTCACTATTTTCAATACTTGTCCTTCAGCTTTGAATGAAGAGAAGCGAGACTTCAGAATGAAACACTTCGAGATATTTAGAAAATTTTACTCGAGCCGATTTTTGAATTAGGTTTTATTTTTCAAATCGTAGTCATTCAAAAATCGGGTGTCTATTTATCGTCATTTTTTATGAGTGCCAGTTGGCAAAATACGCAATAGGAAAAATCTTGCCAGGCAGAGGAACAATTGTATGTGAACCAATACGTCTTGGCAATGAATCTTCGTCGGTGGATCGGTCAGAATGATAAGCATAGTATCCAGCGCTTCGATCCTAGCAGATCCCTCGTTGCCTACCAGCTTGTTTGTCTGTTTGTTTGTCTGTCTGTCTGTTAACAACTTTACGGCAAAATGGCTTTAGCAAACACTATCAAATTTAATCCACAGGTGGGCAATGAACCTTGGCCGACCCCATTAACTTTTGGGTCCAATTGGATCAAAGGTCAAGGTCAAGGTCACGAAAAGATCAAAATCGTTTTTCGCTCATAACTTCATCAAAAATGATCCGATTTACTTCAAACTAAGCTTATCATGAACCTTATTATATTTGTCACTTATAATTCTACCCATTCCTATGGTGAAAAATGCATATTTGTGAAGATCAGTGGGGTCCGAAGTTTTGGGGGTCATGGTCATCGGTCAAAATTACAAATTTTCCATTATAAATCAAAAAAGGTTAGGAATATGTGTGTTTACTCTGGAAGACATATATCGTCTTTTATTGGCTTTCATTTGACACCATGATCTTTGACCTTACGTGGCCTTGAAAGGTCAAAATCATTTTACGGTCATAACTTCGTCAAAAATGGTTCAATTGACTTCAAACTAAGACTAAAATATTCCATATTCTATTCTTTATAATCAACATTCAGGTTAAGGATGTATCAAATTTAATTTTGATCCCCAAAATAACTTTATGCCTTAAATGGGTGGGATTTGTTGTGCCTGGCACCACTTGTTTTTATTGGTTGTGGTTCGGGAAATAAACCCATTGGTTTTAAAAGCTGAAAAAAAAATTGTGTCTCTCCTCACGACCCGCGTGTGTGTTCGCATAATTCGAACGCCACAATTCGCAACGTCATCTGAGGGATAGGAGTAAACCGGCAGTTCGGCTTGTCCTACCACCGTCAGTGTTTTGTGACCTGGACATGATAATACGGAGGGAACTCCAAGGGAGTGCATGAATGAGAACTGGGTATTTGGGTAAATTTAAACACCCTTTTTGACAAGAATGAATGGCTTACCTATCATGAAAGGCTTATCCTTGGTCAGCCCAACTTCACCTCTCAGCCTTGGAAACACTACATATTCTCCTAGACTAATTAATGGAAATGATTTCTGATTTGAGGCTCAGATCTCGTGGATTAAATAAGTGTCAAAATCTGTAGTGAAATCTGCAAATTTTAAAAGAAATTAGCAATTCTTTTAACGAAGCATACACTGTATCTTATAAGTTCACAGCAAGGCGGTGCGCCCATACCACCTTCTACATATTTACACAAGAAAATGTGAAATTGCCAGAAGCATTAAACTTAACTTTTTTCACTGGTTTACTTAACTTGATTTACACCACTCCAGGTGACGCTTGGCATTGCACATGGAGATCTTAGGCTTGTGTGCGGCTGCTCAGCCATGGAAACCCATTTCATGAAGCTCTCGAGGAACGGTGCTTGTGCTGACATTGCTTCCAGTGTCAGTTTGGAACTCGGTAGTGAGTGTTGCAACCGACGACAGACGATCTTTCCGTGCTTCGCGCTTGGCAGTCTTGTTCTGTGAGTTTGTGTGGCCTACCACTTCGCGGCTGAGCTGTTGTTGCTCCTCGACATTTCCACTTCACAAAAGCAGCACTTACAGTTGACCAGAGCAGCTCTCGCAGGGCAGAAATTTGACGAAGCCACCTGTTGGAAAGGTGGCATCCTATGACGGTACCATGTTGAAAGTCACTGAGCTCTTCAGTACGGCCCATTCCACTGCCGTTTGTCTATGGAGTTCGCATGGCTGTGTGCTTGATTTTATACACCTGGCAGCAATGGGTGTGGTTGAAATTGCTGAATCCACTAATTAGAAGGGGTGTTCACATACTTTTGGCCATGTAGTGTATGAGCTCAAGAGGGAATTGAAAAATGTTTTCAATGGCTAGAAATAAATAAATCACCACACTATGGCAGGATGGCCAAGAGGTATGCACACTCGCTTTTAGCTGTCTCGCCTTGGTTTGAATTGTTTCACCGTTTTGTGTGATCTGCTTTCATTTAGGATCTTATTTCATTTCATTATGAGCTTGGAGCGATGTTATCTTCCATAAAAAGCGAATGAGACTTTATTTGTTTGCGATGCTCATCCTCTGAGTTCCCATGGTTAATTGCTACAAAACTTCATAGGATCACTTTTTTTTCTTTTAACCACGATACACCTTCCTCGGGGTTTTAAACAGTCATTTTCTCACAATTCATAACTTATACACACAAGAGCCACCATCTGTCACACAGAAGGGGTGCGGTGGGAGTCCGGAGTGTGTGTGAGGAGGGAGTGGGTGGGGTGGGAGGAGAGAGGGAAGGGAATGGGAGTCTGCAGGGGGGGGGGGAGTGGGAAGAGGGAGAGTAAGGGTGGAGGTGGGAGGAGGGTGGGGTGGGAGGAGGCAGGGGAAGCAGTGTGAGGAGGGATCAGCAACACTGGGTACCTTTGCTAGTGTGAAATAATAATAATAATACTGTAGTAATTAAAAAAAAACATTCCTTTCAAGCAATCAGGCACATTGGGTTGCTGAAGCAGTCTCATTGGCTCGGGGGCACAATCTTGGAAGTGTTCCAACTCCATTGGCTCATTTCCCCCCAGAGCTGGTACTCATTTTGCTGACCTCAGAAGTTTAAGTCGATTCGCCTGGTGTTATTTATGGCATGACAAAAGACTTGAACTCAGGACCTTGCAATCTTAAGCCAGCCACCATAACAATGAGGCCACCAACAGATTCAATTAAATAATAAGCACAGCGACAATAAAATTAAATCAACTTTAAAAAATATTATCATTTATTTGCATCTGAAAAATTCACAGGCTTTTGTTAAAAAAAAAAACAATAATAAAGGAAATTATTCTTGTTATTAGTACTTTATAAATAAAATGAATTGGTGAACAATAACAATAAGATAAACACTGTATAGATTTGTTGAGATGAAAACACATTTAAACGGAGTCGGTTCAATCAATGCACTGAATGATTTTTCACATTTCAAGAACAATTCTTTAAGACTCGTACAGAAGATTTTTCAGTCCAAAAAGAGGACATTTCCCATCCAGCTGATCTCTCCTTCATATCAACAACTAAAAAATATCTCAGTTGAATGGCTTTGTTTTGTGATTTTCTTTTGTCTTCTTTTAAATTGTAAATGTTGTTTTCCCTTCTGTTTCGCTTTCAGTTCTTACATTTTCTTATCGTGCGTCTTGTTGGAAAGAGTTTTCCCAAGGTGAGTCGACTTCCCAGCCTTGCTTTCTTGGTGCTCATGTAAAATGGGATTCAAAGATCTGTCGACTATTTTACATTCACAAACAATCCCAAAGTTGTTCAATGAACTTGATTCAACTCCAACAGGCCTCTGCCTCCTAAACGTCTTGCCAACTCCAGTCTCGGGGCAAAATGATTTCATCGAACAGTTTGTGCATTGTTCGAAAGTCATTTTGCATCTGGATTATCAATCTACTCTTGCAGCACGATGTATCCTACCGCAGTCGGATTGGAACACTGACACTACTATAGAACTGCTCTGCAGCTTCGATTTTGTTTATTGGAGGGAGATGTGTGTTCATCATTCGTTGTTCTGCAAAGATATTTCCAGACTGTTGCCTTGCTTGGTAGATTTGGTGATCATCCTCTATCTTGAGGTGTTTGTATGACGTTTCATTTCTTCACTCTTGGATCGTTGTTGTTATTTCCTTAAATGTGAATTTAGCAACATCTACCTTGTCCGAATTGCATTTCAGTGTCTTCAGAACACCGTTTTACCACTTTTAGCTGTTCTGTTCTGTTATTCAATGCTTTTCGGTCATCAGCATAAGAGTGGTTTCAGAGCACCCGGTAAGCTGAGATCTGATTGAACGATTTACTGGAAGTTCAGCACGTGTAAGGCTTTTCTCCGATATATATTTACCTCCACCACCGAAGGTGAACGAGGTTCTGTTTTCACCCCTTTCTGTTTGTTTGTCTGGTGGTTTGTGTACAGGATATCTCAAAAAGTTGTCAATGGAGTTGGATGAAATTTGGTGGACAGGTTGGGTGTGTGACAAGGATGAACTGATTAGATTCTGGTGAAGATCCGAATCCGGATCCGGATACTAGAATTTTTTAAGTGTTTCTTCACCATTGAGAGATAGGGCCAAAAATGATAAATAGCACGATATCTCAAAAAGTTGTGGACGGATTCAGCCGAAACTTGGTGGACGCGCTGGGTGTGTGGCAAGGACGAATTGTTTCGATTTTGGTGAAGATCGGGATCGGAATCCGGATCTGGATACGAGAATTATTTGATTTTTTAAAGTGATTCTTCACCATTGAGAGGATAGGGTCAAAAAACGACATAGTCCTGTATCGCATGATATTTCAAAAATGTATTGGACCCGATATGTTTTCCTGGATCAGGCACTGTGTGGCGGAGGTATGCGCTCTACTGAGTGCCCTTCTAGTTTTCATGCGTTTCTGGTTCGATGTAATGGTGGTTTGTCAGGATGTCATCTCTAACCTCCTGTTGGAGGTTACACTGTATCCATCTACTTGGCTGTTGATCATCATGTTTTGGGGGTCATGGCTAAGAAGAACTGAATGGGAGAAAAGGGAGTGGGTGGGTGAGGAAGAGACAACTTTCTCTTTGGTTTGAATCTCCATTTGGGTTTCATCATGTGGAAGGGAGTCCTCTCCGGACACAAGGTATCCACCTCCATTTTGATAAAGGACTAAGTTATGAAGTTTTCCTATTCTCATACTTTTATTCTGAGGATTCTTTTCAAGAGAGTCACTGAACTCCAGACAGCTTCCAATTGTCATTATATTGTTGTAATATTCCTCAATATGGTTTCTCAGATCTCAGTGAGGTTCTTCCAGGTTCTCTTAACTTCATTTTTCAGATCCTGGTACTTGGTCATTTTCCTAATATACATGTTATTGAGACCAAAGTCGCTGGGTACTGACACCTCAATTAGCAATGCCATGTTTTTCCTTTTTGTATCTGATCTTGTCTGGTCACAGTGCTTTTCCTATGGTCATGCTTGACAGGATGGTGAGGTCATACGTGAGCACTTTCCTCGTTTTCAATGATCGCTTTTGGTTTGTACTGTACTCCATTATTTTTCTGACACTGGGATATTGAAGTTTTTGCGGGTGTGCCAGTGGATTACTCTGCGTACATTGCTGTGCCTTTGTATATACAGGTGTTAGGACAATTCTCGAACATTTCTGTTCTGACTTTTGTCGTGTAACTTTATCCAGTATGGGTCTTCACGTGTGCCTGGCAGGTTGAATGATAACGAAATGATATATTGCACACAATGCACTTATACGGCTCCTCCCCAGTGTGGATCCTCATGTGTCCCCGGTGGGTTGAGATGTGACCGAATGATTTATTGCACACACTGCACTTATACGGCCTCTCCCCAGTGTGGGTCCTCATGTGTGCCTGGCGGGATGAATCGTAACGAAATGGTTTATTGCACACACTGCACTTATACGGCTTCTCCCCGGTGTGGGTCCTCATGTGTCCCCGATGGCTTGACATTTGATTGAATGATTTATTGCACACACTGCACTTGTACGGCTTCTCGCCAGTGTGGGTCCGCATATGTACATGGCGGCTTGGGTTGTGACAGAATGATTTGTTGCATATACTGCACTTAAACGGATGCTTCTCCCCAGTGTGGGTCCTCAAATGTATGCGGTGGCTTGAGATGTCGGTGAATGTTTTATGGCACTTACTGCACTTATATGACTTCTCTTTCTTATGAGTCCTCATGTGTACCTGGCGGTGTGAGATGTCACTGAATGTTCCACTGCACAAACTGCACTTGTAAGACTTCTCAACATTGTGTTTCTTTGTGTGTCGCTTGTAGGTTGAGATCTTTTGGAATCTTCTATCGCACACATTGCACATATATGGCTTCTCAACAGTGTGTGTCCGCATGTGTACCTTGCGGCCTGAAGTCTGACTGAATGATTTACTGCAGAAACTACAATTATACGGTTTCTCCCCAGTGTGAATCCTGCAGTGTGCCTGGTAAGCTGACATCTGGGTGAACGATTTGCTGCAAATTGAGCACGTGTACGGCTTTTCTCCTGTGTGTAGTCTCATGTGTTTCTGGCGGTTCTGGTTCGATGTAAATGATTTATGACACACACTGCACTCAAACGGCTTTTCTCCCGTATGACTCCTCATGTGTACATTCCAGTTGGAAGGGTGGACAAATAATTTATTGCAAGTGGTGCATTGGTACGGCTTCTCCCCAGTGTGTGTCCGCACGTGTGTCTGCCAGTTTGAATGACACGCAAATGATTTACTGCAGTTAGTGCACTGATACGGCTTCTGTCCAGTGTGTGTCCGCATGTGTTTCTGAAGCGTTGACCTTAAGGTAAATGATTTATTGCACGTCATGCACTTGTGACGCTTCTCATGAGTATGGGTCCTCCTATGATTCTGCTTGGTGGAATCATTCCGAGAAAATATCACAGAAGAGCAGCTGACTGATTTAATGTATTCCGTGCCCTTGTCTGTGTTTTCACAAGTCTCGATATCCATGTTAACCTGATTACGACTCAAATTCTGTTTGTAATCCTTGAACTTCGCGCAGTGACCCCTCTGGTGTTGCTGCAAAGATATCTCGTTGAAGGTATGAACATTATTGGTGCAGGAAAACATCCTGAAGATCGTTGTTGATTTCTCTGGAAATCATTCACAGAAAGCAAGTCAGTCGGTGTATCAGAGGGATATAAAAAATACAACAGCATCAACACAATGATACGCATCTCAAAGAAAGAGAAAGAGAGAGAGAGAAAGAGAGAGAGACAGAGAGACAGACAGAGACAGACAGAGAGAGAGAGAGAAAAAGAGAGAAAAAGAGAGAAAAAGAGAGAAAAAGAGAGAAAAAGAGAGAAAAAGAGAGAAAAAGAGAGAAAAAGAGAGAAAAAGAGAGAAAAAGAGAAAGAGAAAGAGAAAGAGAAAGAGAAAGAGAAAGAGAAAGAGAAAGAGAAAGAGAGAGAGAGAGAGAGAGAGAGAGAGAGAGAGAGAGAGAGAGAGAGAGAGAGAGAGAGAGAGAGAGAGAGAGATAGATGGGGGGGGGGGGGGAGAGCGGGAAAGAGATAGAAAAGCACAAAATGAAGAAAAGTTCACAAACAGGTTAACATGTGAGAATTCTCCAATGCACTACAATCTGGGACCCTCACAATATAATCAATTATGGGAAAGTCGAATCAAGTCATGCAAATACAGTATGAAGGTCTGCGTAAAATTTCAAAGACTTTCCATTGCTGAGAAATTGCACAAAATAATGGAGGAAATTGTCTTCCTCGATGATGTCATCAGCGAAATCACCTGTGAAGGATAATTAATAAAGGAATGCATTTGAAGTTCAGTGAAATACACGGAAATCAATTTGCTGCACAATGTACCAGAACACAAAGCCCAAAGGAGATAACGTATACTCGAATGTTTGGGAGGTATCCTCCCCCGGGAAAATGTTAAGCATTTGGAAATTAAAGCCGCATTTCCTTCACTGTGCTGTACAATCACAAGGAATATTTAAAACATGCTTTAAATTTTTTTTTTTTTGGAAGATGAACATAATAATACTGTAACTAGAATACCACTCGGTGGAGTGCATACCTACGCCAGGCTAAAAAATCGAATCAATTCGTCCTTGGCCCACACCCAACCTGTCTATCAAGTTTCGTCTGAATCTGTCCATACCTTTGTGATATATCCTACTCATAGACAGACAGACAGCCAACCAGACAGGGGTGAAAACAGAACCTCCGTCCACCTTCAGTGGCGGAGGTAACTGGAGCGAAGTCGACGGCACGCCATCGCAAATCCCCACACTTCCCACCTAAAACAAAGTTGAAAGATGGCAAAAAGTTCCACTATGAATGACCCAATATCAAATATTGAGTTGAATTATTTTTTCCCGGTTTTCACCCGAAGTCTCAACCCCCTCGGGAATGAACTGGGGGACAAATCCAAAAAATCGTTACGTACCAATGTCGATTGCAATTACAAGCACATTTTTCAATTAAACGTTGTATATGCATTTTTCGGCATTTGACCTTTTGACCCCGTTGCAGATGGTAGGATAATTAATTAAGGGATGCATTTGAGGTTTAGTGAAATATGAGGAAATGCGTAAGACTGGGTGATGGGTGATGTATAAGACTGCTTCAGTGGTGCTAGACTTCTGGATTCTTTTTTATTAACAATCATAAATATCATTGTTTTGTTAAAGTTTAAGTATATATATACTTGAACACGTAGTGAGGCCCCATGTAAAATATTGTGTGCAGTTTTGGTCAACACAACTCAGAAAGGACATAGTTGCCATAGAGAGGGTTCAATGCAGGGCTACTATATTGATTTCAGGCCAAGATAGACTCGGCTATGAGGAGCTGCTAAAGGAGACAGGGCTTATCTATCTATAATTCCAGCAGTGTGTGTGTGTGTGTGTGTGTGTGTGTGTGTGTGTGTGTGTGTGTGTGTGTGTGTGTGTGTGTGTGTGTGTGTGTGTGTGTGACCACTGTTTCTCGACAACCACTGGTCCTATCTAATTGAAACTTGCCAGGTATATTGCTGGGGCCCTGTGGATGTGCCTTTTCAAGATTTGATATTAATCGGACAAGTGCTTCCCAAGTTTTGGCCATTTATTTACCAACCAATGAAGACACGTTGCTGCGTAGGCCGGTGCGCGGCCGGTCGACGATGATGTCACGTGCCGTGCCGGTTACGATGGGGATCGGTGCCTTAGTTACCGTGGCGTAGGAGTGGCAATGGTCAATGGCAGCAAATGTCATGGCAAGCAAAGACAGGGAGGTAAACTTGATTTTAATTTGCATTTTAATTAACTCTGTGGACAACAGCAGTTGTTACTTCAATGCAAGCGATAATTCATGGAATGCATGTGAACATTCCGTACGGGCACGCACCATTTCCGGATAGTGATGACTCAATGTATTCCAATAATTTCTCTATTTCTGATGCGCATTTATAGATAAACACAATGTCCCAATCCAGTCGTTGTTTATGAGAGCGAAGGAACGGCCTGTGTAGTTGTTTCTGGCTCGCGGTTTGAATTTTTTTTTTGTTTGTTTGTTTTTTTGTGGGAGTTTGCACGTATGGGCACGCGAGAGCGAAGGAACGGCCTGTGTGTTTGTTTCTGGCTCGCGGTTTAAAAGGTTTTTTTTTTTTTGGTTTGCACGTATGGCCACGTACTACGGGCACGCGAGAGCGAAGGAACGGCCTGTGTTTTTGTTTCTGGCTCACGGTTTTAAAGGTTTTTTTTTTGGTTTGCACGTACGGCCACGTACATACGGGCACGCGAGAGCGAAGGAACGGCCTGTGCAGTTGTTTCTGGCTCGCGGTTTGAAAGTTGTTTTTTTTTTTTGCACGTACGGGCACGCACTAGTATATAAGAAAGGAGGCGGTTAGGAGGTGATATGATAGAGATGTTTAAGATGATGACGGGTAGAGACAAAATAAGTGTCAAACAATTATTCAGTACAATAGACAGTGGTTGGACCAGGGGCCTGAGAGTGAAGAAGAGGAGAGTTAAGATGGTAGTGAGGCAGGGAATTTTACTCAGAGAGTAGTTAATGCATGGAATGGTCTCCCTGGAAAGGTAGTGGCAGCAGAAACAGTAGATAAGTTAAAATTGGAATTAGATGGATACGTGGAAGTTATGGAGATAGAGGGGTATGGGGATGTTGGTAGGACTTTTAGGTAGTTTGAGCATTGATGGGTGATTGTGTGCATCTGTGCCGTGTCGTGTCTGTGGGGATCTTGTCAAGATGTGGAGTGCGGTTGACGTGTTTCTCACTGAAGAACTGCCTTCGCCTGCCTACCCCTCCACCACTCCACAATTTTTTTTTAAACAAACAAACAAAAACAATGCTTTTTAATTTTTATTTAGATAATTCTAATAAATACATTTCCCCATTTTTATTTTGCCACCCTTGGGATATCCAAGGACGTGCCACATTGTCTCATCCAAATTCCTCCTCCCATTTCCCCAATGAAATAGCGTCGTTTTGATCGATAACATTGGTCTGGTGTTGATGTGGGGCATGCATGATAGGCTGAACAGCCTCCTGCGTCTACTTTCCTTATGTATCCTTGTGTAACAAACACTGTGTGGGGTATCATGTTTTATGAACGCTGTAGTTTACCTCCGCCACCGAAGGTGAAGGAGGTTATCTTTTCACCCCTTTCTGTCTGTTTGTGTACAGGATATCTCAAAAAGTTGTGGACGGATTCGGATGAAACTTGGTGGACAGGTTGGGTGTGTGACCACGACGAATTGATTCAATTTTGGTGAAGACCCGAATCCGGATCTGACTATGATAAATTTTTAAGTGATTCTTCACCATTAAGAGATAGGGCCAAAAATAAGAGCATTATATTTCAAAAATGCATCAGGCCTGATAGGTTCTCGTGGATCAGGCATTACGTGGCTGAGGAATGCGCTCTACCGAGTGCGCTTCTAGTTTTTTTTTTAATGTATTTGTATATATGATTCACTAATAATGTTTTTACTATTTATACTGTATTTCATCAATTATATTTGGTGTCACTTTATTGACCTTAAAGGGAAAGCAATTCATTCACTCTGTCAATCGGTCTGTCAGTCGAGAATCGAAGAACCACTTTATTTAAATTGCATTTTTAATATTTTATACATTGCAAAACACAAATCGGCAGTTTAGTACTTTGGATCTGAATTAGGCAAAATTGTACAACATCTTGTCCCGCACACGCATGTGCACAACGGGGTAGGGCGATTGCTTCAGTCTGTTGGATTCGCTATATATGAGATATCCCTTATTGTCGGGTTTTCCGGCTGTGTGTGTGTGTGTGTGTGTGTGTGTGTGTGTGTGTGTGTGTGTGTGTGTGTGTGTGTGTGTGTGTGTGTGTGTGTGTGTGTGTGTCTGCAACGCGAGGCTCCACAGCACGAACCAGCGAACCGATTTCGATGAAACTTTGCCAACACGTGGAATATATACTGGGAATGTGCGCGTTTGAATTTCGTTGCCTAGCAACCACCCGTTGCTGTGCAGCGGCCGAAAAACCGCGTAGAGTATTTTCAATACTTGTCCTTCAGTTTTGAATGTAGAGAAACGAGACTTCGGAATTAAACACTTCGAGATATTTAGAAAATTTTACTCAAGCCGGTTTTTGATTGAGGTTTTATTTTTCAAAAGGTAGTCCTTCAAAAATCGGGTGTCTATTTACCGTCATTTAAGGTGTGTATACAGTGTTTGTAAGGAACGACACCGTCGTTCCACCTTCGATCTCTTCTCGATCCAAACGTTATTGACCAAAGTGAAAAGGATCCAAAATAAATGGAATCACCGGCATTTCTGTTTTTGTGGATTTCTTATAATGTTTATTTATTTACCAAAAACGATTCCACCACCCACACACCACCTACAATTATTTATTTATTTACCATTTCGGATTCTCCTCCCGACACACCACCTCCAATTATTTATTTATTTAACGAAAACGATTCCCCACCCACACACCACCTCCAATTATTTATTTACCAAAAACGATTCCACGACCCACACTCCGCCTCCAATTATTTATTTATTTTCGGTAAACGATTCCACGATCCACACACCACCTCCAATTATTTATTTACCAAAAACGATTCCACGACCCACACACCACCTCCAATTATTTATTTATTTACCGAAAACGATTCCACGACCCACACACCACCTCCAATTATTTATTATTTAAAGTGGGAGTGGCGTAGGAAAGTGGGCGTGGCTTATGAAAAATATTGTGTGGCTCAGGAGGTGTGGTCAAACAAGAGCATTGAGAGAAGTTTATCAAGTTTTCCGTGTGTGTGTGTGTGTGTGTGTGTGTGTGTGTGTGTGTGTGTGTGTGTGTGTGTGTGTGTGTGTGTGCGCGCGCGCGCGCGCGCAACGCAAGGCTCCACAGCACAAACCAGCAAACCGATTATTTTTCAAAAATAGGGTGTCTATTTACCATCATTTTTTATGAGGAGTGCCAGTTGGCAAAATACGCAATAGGAAAAATCTTGCCAGGCAGAGGAACAATTGTATGTGAACCAATACGTCTTGGCAGTGAATCTTCGTCGGTGGATCGGTCAGAATGAAAAGCTTCGTATCCAGTGCTTCGATCCTAGCGAATCCCTCGTCGCCTACCGGCTTGTTTGTATGTCTGTCAGTCAACAATATAAAAATAAAAAAATCATTTACAACCTTTAAAACCTTTTATTTATTTCATTTGAATTATATATTTTGATTACTAAAACATAAATTGGCTTGTTTGCACTTCCAAAAACCTTCAATTTAGCGGTACTTTGGCAAAATTATGCGCAGTCTCGACCAATCAAATTTGCCACTCGTGCCCTGAGGACGGAGAAACATCGATATTCAGACAAAACGACAGGGCCCAGTGATGCAACTTCTGAGCACGGAAAAGATATACCCATAGTAAAGTTCTCAAACACTTCCTGGTTGTTGGACCTGTTTTTATTGTTTATCAAACACATTTCAATACTTTTGAGGCTTCCTGGCAGGCTACCAGAAGCTCCACGTCTTGGTTTAAAAAATGGTGGGAGGGGTGGGGGAGGTGGGGTACTTCCCTTTCCATATCATTTTTTCTCAATACTAAATAATGGGGTAACGTGTTCTATGATCTCTCTAGTTTCACTTGCGGCTGTACCAGAGAAGAGCCTTTTCGGAATGTCACTCACTAATGGGTGTTTTTTTTTTTACTAGTAATGGAATAATATATGGAAAGAAGCACAAATAACTGTTCTGGAATTCACAAGCCTCACTATACTCACCTGCTGCAGAAAGAGAAACTTCATTGAGCTCTTCCTTCATGTGGATGCCATTTGAAGTCCGAAGAGCATTACCAGAGAGACATCCAGCTTCTACTGGACCCATTTCACCTGCACAAAATGAAATGTTAGTCGAGAGCAGGATTTACTGATCTAATACACGTGGTGTTCAGCATTGATATCCAATTGTTATATGGGAGCCGCATCAAATTAAACTATTAACACTGTGTGAAGATATTCGACATTGCTAAGGTGGACATACCCTGCCCGATATATTATACGGAGCACACCTCTTGGTGTTGTGTACAGCCAGCCTTTATCCTTGCATGTTAGTCTGTTGACCTCCTTCCCTTAGTTGTTTAGCTCTCCACAAGTCTCATTTATGTAAAATTATGTAAATAAGTGATACATGGGGATATGGTACATTCCTTAGGCCTAAATCACATTTGCTCTATGGCGAGGATATGGCGGCCGTACGCACTCTGAATCGACAGAAACGTGCGGCGGTCGCAGAGTTTCTGCGGTGGCCTCAGGGTGGCCCTATGCCGTTTGGCTATCTTTTACAGGCCGTAGGGGTCGCCGTGGAATTATAACGCGGAGTTATAACTTTTTTAATTTCTACATTCGCCGTAGCAATTCGACAAGCCGAAAAAAAAAAAACTGGTAAAAAAAATAAAAATAAAAATGAACCCACTCGTTACCGTCCGTCTGGCCGCACGTTCACCCCCGCGGTTGCCTTGCGGGTACCTTGAGCCTCCTTTGCGTCTGCCTTGAAAATTCTATGGCCGCCGCAGGGCCCCCTTAAGGTCACCGTGCGACATCAAATCAAAGACCGTACGGCAACCCCACGTTTTCGGTCTCCACAATTTCTAAATACGCTGTGCGGCTCCCCGAAAAATAAAAACATATGTGACTGCTACATTGTGTGACCGTGTAAATACTGCGGCCGCCGTAGAATTGCTCGTGGCCGTAGATTTTGGAGACCCCACGGCCGCCGTGGCAAATGTGACTTCGGCCTTAATAAGCAACGTGTCTCCGTAATTTGGCACAGGCACGTATTTCACAATTTTTTGAATGAAAGACTTGCCCGGATGTTGTTGCAAGGTATGAGGTGGTTATGTTTATCAAGTTACAATTTGGGGTTTTCCTATTTGTGTTCTGGGAAAATAGGGGGGGGTAGAGAGGAGGGTTAACATCCTGACTGTGAAACACTCAATGAAGATGGTGAATGTCCTCTTCTGTCATGTATATATGGAGCTCAGACAAAGATACCACTTGGTTGCAGGTTTACATTTCACAAAATTGAGTGTTATCTTCAAATAATGAGAAGAGGTTACTCTCAGGATTAGATTATGTAGATTTTCAGATGACATCGTTCATCAAAGAATAGCAACACACCAAACTGCTGTTGAGGTAATGCAATTCCCCCAAATGTGGTAAACCCTCTCAGAGAAGGGTGAATGATCCAGGAGTGATTCAGCTTCCTTTGTCAATAATGAGGGACATCCTTAAAAAGGCAACTGTTTGAATTTGGACTCGTCTGCGAAAGGAATAAAGAGCCAAAACAGCAAAGTTGCAGATCCTGGTCCATTTTGGCCTAAGTTATCTGCAACAACATTGTCTTTGAAAAGTATTGGGACAGGAAGAAAGTTTTATGGAGAGGAGAGAGATTGGGACCATACTCTGTGCAGAGCGTTGGTGCTGTTTAAGCAGTCTCCTTGGCTAGTGGGCACAATCCTGGACAGGTCGCCACTCCGACACAGGATACCAGCATGCTGGCACTCATTTTGCCAACCTCGGAAGGATGACAGGCAGTCAACCCCACCTGGTTTTAATTCAACAGCTGAGCAGGATTTGAAATCAGGACCCTAGGATCCAAAGCCTGCCACTCTAACCATTAAGCCAACACCAGGCATATGAGGGTATTCACTCAAAGTCCTTTATTCATTTTTAAACATGGTTTTGATTACAAGGACAATTTGAATCCTGTTATGTACATTTTGTGCCAACTTAATAACAGGCAGAAAATTGTGTAGGTTCCTTATTTCAAGGTTCTTCTGGACATATCTGTGAATAATTTTCGACTGCCTGTCCCATGTTTATCAACGATGAGATGTTTTCCCTTCCATATTCAAACTAGAGGGGGAGCACTTGATAGAGTGCAAAACCTCCGCCGCCAATACTGCTGGGTCACTTAAGTGAACCTGATATCCCATTCATTGTTGGTCAAAACGGATCAGACTCTACTGAACCACGATTGAATAAACTAAACTAGATCGACACGCATGTAGAAATGCCCAAAAAAAAAAAAAAAAAAAAATCGGAATTTTTTTTTTCTCTAACAAATTCTTTTTGGGGGGGTTGGAAATCACTTAAAACATGTAGAAATGCAAAAAAAAATCAAATACTTTTAAAATAAAATCGAAACTTTTTTGAAAAAAAGTTGCAAAATTTTGTTGTTTTTCTCTAACAAATTTTTTTTTTTGGTTGGAAATCACTTAAAACATGTAGAAATGCAAAAACAAAAATTCAAATTTTTTTCAAAATGGCCGCCATAGCGGCCATATTGGACTTTGGACCAAGTCCAAAATCTAATGGCATGATCCTTGGACCATACCTAATCACCCCCACCAAGTTTCGTCGAAATCCGTCCAGGAGTTTTTCCATAATACTGTTCACAAACAAACAAACAAACAGACAGGGGTGAAAACAGTAACCTCCGTCCATCTTCGATGGTGGAGGTTAATAACTGACCAAATAAAACACTGGAGTATCAGGAGGAACCCAAATAGACAAAGATGAAGTCATCAGGAGGAGCCTGGATAGGACTAGGGTTTCGGCTGCTACTCCTCTACCCGCTAACCCATCCAAGCGCAGCCAAGTGAACCGAACAAAAACTATTTGCAAGATTCACCCTCCATAGACAAAGAAAAAGAACGAATGAGAGATGGAGGACAAAAAAAAACACGCACACAAACCACAAAAGCACATCGAGATGATGGCGTCATGTTGGCATGATAACGCATGGCCTGATTTTACACTCTCGTAGAATATGGCTGCCGTCGCTTTGAGAAGATGGTAGTGTTATATTTCAGACTGTAAGCACCAATCGGAGAGTCATTCCTGCAGCATTTATCATTTTCCAAAGGAACCACATGTTAAGGTGATTTATGGCTTTTATTCTCAATCTTCCGTCTCTTCCCTTTATAAGGGGTGAGGTCTTACACAATCAAGCTTCTGCCCTACCTTGACCATGATACTCCTCCACTTCCCCCTGTCCTCAACCAACTTTCTCCCCTCTTCAAACACTCCCACCTTACTGATATCCCTCCTAACACAATCTTCCCATCTCAACCACAATCTACCTCTTTTCCTCCTACACCCTCAAGCTTTCCACTCTCTTTGCCATTCTCTCTTCCTCCATCAGCACCAAGTGTCCAGGCCACATCAGCCAGCTCTTCATCAATCTCCCCGTCAAGCCAATCTGTACATCAATATCCTCCCTCAGTTTATCCATTCTCCTTCTACCCACCCTCTTCGCTCCCGCAATCCTCCTGACCCAGTTGTTCTCGCAGACTTGCAAACTCTGTTGTTGTCTCAGTCAGTGCCACTGTTTCCAGACCGTAAAGGTCGGCTGGCATCACACAAGAACTAAAACTTTCCCTTTCAATTACGGTATCTTGACATCTATGTCAAAACAAATTCAAAATCAGGACGTAAAGTTGACGTTGCATAAGATGCATACTCACCCTCTCATTCCGTGTACTACTAAGCAAAGGATATATATGTATATTGAAAAATAAAGTGTTTCATTAATTTGGTTCCTATCTAGGCAAGCAGACAGACAACGAAGCACAAGTTCAGGTGTGTGAAGCTGCCATGTAATTCTTCCACTCCGAGTCTGGGAGGTCGTTGGTTCAAACCCCATTCGAGTCATACCAAAGACGTTAAAAATGATACATGCTCCTTTCTTGCTTGACGCTCAGCATTTGAAAGGATAGACAACGGACAAACAACACTGGGAAGGCAATGGCAAACCTCCCAGTATAACCCTGGCCAAGAAACATATTTGACAGCACTAATGCTCTGTAGAGTATGGAACATCAAATCAATTCAATGTATCTGTCCAAAGGTGTTTATTCAATTACTCTCGATTTCATACTCGTACTGTAACTATCATTTGATACACAATAAAATCATTGCAGGAGCCGTGCTCACATGTTCAATTTATAGTTCACTTCACTGGCATTTCTGGCTAAATAAACTTCGTGAAAACTAGAACGGCACTCGATAAAGCGCATACCTCCGCCAGGCCGAACAGTTTACGTTTTCAATTCCACTGATATGCCGGATTTGGTTCCGGACCTCAATCAAAATTGGCTTGTTATCTTGTCATCTAACCAACTCATCCATTTAGTTTTGTCATAACTCATCCAAAAGTTTTTGAAATATCATGATATATATTGCTTTATAGCCCCAACTCTCAATGGTGAAGAATCACTTAAAAAAAAAAATTCTCTTTAATTCTCATATCTGGATTTGGATCTTCACCCAAAATAGAATCAATTTTCCCTTGTCACACAGACACACACACAACCTGTCCACCAAGTTTCATCAGAATCCGTCCACAACTTTTTGAGATATCCTGCACGCAAACAGACAAACAAACAGACAGACAGAGGTGAAAACATAACCTCCTTCCACCTTCGGTAGCGGAGGTAATTACATGGGCATGTCTCCAATATGGCCATAGATACTCCAATAACATAAAAGATAAAATGATATGATGTATCTTGAATACCATGAAGTTCTTTTTGAGCAGAGTAAAACTCTGCCGTAAAACTTACTGCCTGCCATAAAGTCTCTGTCGTGGATGGCAAGACCACATGGATTGTAAGGTATGACAGAATGCGTAATTTACGAAGGAAAATGGCCCAGAACAGTCTCCTGATGCTTTCATTGAGGTTCACAGGGTGTCATACTGGTTATTGAAAAGAGAATGCTAAAGTGACCTTTCCATATACCGTATGCGTACTTTTGTTGAAGCAAATCGTGCAATACCTCCTCCTTATGTAAATAGATGTGATCATGTGACCCTTTTATAAGGCATATAATTATTACACTTACACAGGGTAGGGAGGAGTATGGATGGAAGAAATTAGAAATGCCAACATCGAGTAAAGGAACAGAAGGGAAGAGGATAGGAATGGAGGTACCTCTATATTGTGTACATATACAGTAGGTAGGGAGTAAATTGAGGAAAAGAAGAGAATGTCTGATGGGGTAGGAGAAGGAAATGAGATGAGTGGAATTTGGGAGAGAATGGGGGGGGGGGGGGGAGAGGGGTAGCGATTAGGAGGATATATGAGTATGGGGACAGAATATAAGGGAAGAAGCAAAGAAAGAGAGAAAAATTCTGCCATGTTAGCATACAAATTACAGTGAATAGATGAGTCCAAGAGTGAAGGACAACAGGGTAGTAAATGTCTGAGTGGAGACAGAAGCGATGGGAATATTGGATGGGATATTAAGGGAACTTGGGAAGAGACTTGTATGAGATATATCGCTGAGGGGGTGGAGGTGGGGTTTGGGGAGGTCCCCATGTAGATGCTTCTCAAAATAATTTACGAGATCACGCCATTGTTATCCAGTTCGGGAAAAACAGAGTGAAACAAGTCAGAAAAAAACATTTTATAAAAATTAAAAAACATGTCGGGATGAAATCCCCCAAACACACAATACAATCAAACAAGGGAGGAAATAATTAAAAGGAAGGAATGACAAGATAGGAATGACAGCACAATACAACACCACAATCCTTTTACGTATTGCTATCACGACATATTTTCACAGTTTTCCGTCTCAATCCCACAACAAATAAAATACATAATTACACCAACCCACACTACAAATCTACAACTACCACTAACATAGACATCTTCATACAGTTGGTACTCGTGGCAACTATTACAAAAATGTCAAAAGATGTTGTGATGGCAATATATAAAAGGATTGTGGTGTTACCCCTACCTTATCATTCCTTACTTGTTTGGTTGTTTTTTTGGAGATTCCATCCCAACATGTTTTTTCATTTTTTTTAGAAAATGTTTTTTTTGACCTGCAATACAAGCCGCCAATGCTGTGGCCAGCTGTATCTGTCAACGCAGCTTAGATTGACGCCATGCGTCCCCCATGTGATTGATTTACATACGCTTAACTCTCGCTCTTCCACGAGCCTCGATCATGTAAAGTAGTAATACATTTTTTTGCAAACTTATCTGAATTTTAATCCAATCTGGGTTAGCCTGGTGTTGGCTTTACGGTTGAGGTGGCTGGCTTTAGATCTTAGGGTCTTGAGGTCTTTAGTTTGAGCCCCTTTCGTCTGTTGCAATAACACCAGGTGGGTTGACTGAGCCTGGCATCCTTCCAAGGTCGGAAAAACGAGTACCAGGTTACTGGTAACGGGCATCAGCGGCACAGCTGCGTCTCCAGAATTTTTTTTTGTTGCAACCAGCAGCCACAGTCTGCATACGAAATGCCAACAAACGATCCGGGACCCGGTAAATTATTGCCAAAATTACCAAGCTAGATCCGACCCGAGTTTTTGCCACCGAGTCCCAGCACAATTGGGAGGGTTCTTTTCAAGTTGGTGTGTGCTGTCCCAACACTTTTGAACATGAAGGTGAAAATAAAGTCTGAAACCAAACTCAGGAACAACTGATCACACAACTCCCACCATCCAGTATCGTTACCTTCAACTTGTACAATGTTATTTTGAATTCTTACCTTTTGAGAAAGAATCATCTGAACATTCAGGTTCCACCTTCACCACCACGATAGGATCTGTAAATGAAAAGAAAAACCTGCTTTAAACAAAGCACAAAATAACATCAACAAAGAACAATCACTCAACCGAGCTGGTGATGAGAGCCAGTGATTTCCCATTTTAAAAAGTGCTTTTTCCATTTCCACAAAACCCGACTTCTGGTTCAGTAGACGAATTCCGTTTTGCGTTATCAGTGGATAAAGCATTTATTTGTGCACTTGCAGTGAAAAAATTTTTTTTTTCCTCAAGTCTTCACCCATCAAATCATCCGCGGCGCGACTTGTATAACAATATGATATTAGAAACAGCAGGTGGGAAAATCTGGAAACTGGATCTGTGGCATGTAGCACTCTAAACCAAATTAATCTGGACTATGATGTCCATGTATGCTCATCTACAAAGGACTATACAGACATGGCAGTATGTACATTGACATAAATTGACACATCGAATTGACATAAATACACCAGGGGGTTGCCATCACTTCCCAGGCACGTTTCAATTTGTTTCTATTCCGAGTGGTGGAAGACGGTCACCTTTGATTGGTCAAATAATTTTCATTGATAAACAAACTTTTACAAAGTTCGACCATACGGTTTCATTTTGTTTTTCAGGTGGTTTTTTTGACGTTTTTGAAAACTCTCAGGAAGGAAAAAAGTGGAAATTTGGAAGGAGATTAACTTGGGGGTGGGTGGAGGGTGGTTTTTGATGAGGTGAGCATCTGAGATGGTGGTGAACAGCTGCCTTGAAGAGTTGGAAGGAAGAATTGAGATTGAAGAGAATGTGGAAGTTGGTTCCACAAGCAGGAAATAAGAGGAACAAATGAGTGGAGGTGACGGTACAAAACACAGACAAACAAAAGGCGGGAGTGGATGTGAAGTTATGCCTGGTATTGCCATAATGGTTAGGGTAGTAGGCTTGGGATCCCAGGGTCCTGAGTTCAAATCCCGCTCGGCTGGTGAATTAATACCACGTGGGTTTGACTCTACCTGTCATCCTTCTGAGGTCGGGCAAAATGAGTGCCACTTGCTGGGATGATTGAACCATTCGAGTATCTTGCGTCGGAGTGGCGAACCGTCTAGGATTATGCCGAATATCCCAGGAGACTGCTTCGGTAGCACCGACACCCTGCACAGAGTATGGTGCCGATGGATGGATGGAGGTGAAGTTAGAGCTAGCGGTACTCCTAGGGATTGGGAGGTGTAAGATCAGCACAAGGATAGTGGGAAATGGAGTTCTTCATGTAAAGTGCAACTCTGCTGCTTGTGCGGGGTTCAGGCCTATCAAATTGGAGGAGACAACAGCTGGCGAGAGACAGGAAGGAGTCAGGCATGTCCTGTGTGAGGAAAAATTCTGTTTAAACAGATGATGGCCGGTTTATCAACTGCTGCCTGGATTGAGAGATTTGTCAGGTCAGATGTTTGAGGACCACACAGTTAGGGACAAGGGAGAAGGCTTTGCGAGGGGCAGTGTGAGAGGGAGGCTTTGAGTGGGAGCGGTGAGGGGGAAGCATTGAGAGGGTGGGATGAGTAAGCAGAACGAGACGAGGGGACATGAAGTGGAGGGATGCCGATTCTAGATTCCCAAATTGGACAAACGAAGATAAAGATCTTTTTTTTGGATACACAGTCAAGGCTCGTGGAAGAGCGAGTACAGTGAACAGATCAGGACGTAACAGACAAAAACAGGACACAAAACATGCATGTATGGGGTGGACAAGTTGGACACAGAAGAAAACTCCTAGGAGAAAACTGGAAAATTGGAAATCTTGGGATGAGATAAGATTTTTCTTTTTTGTTCAAGGCATGAAGAAATATGGTGCTGTGCGTGTGCGAGGATGATTGGTGGACCAAACGCTTAACTGACAGATAGTTTTGTAAAATAATATTTGTGAAAAAGAAGAGGAGAAATAGATTGTGGTGAAGAAGGTGAGTATGAAAGCACTCCACACAGATAAATAAGGGTAATGAAGCATTTTTAAATGACTTTAAAGGAAGAAGCATTTATATTCAATGAAGATTCAGTTTGGAGCTATTAAGAAATAGGGGAAAAAAACGAATGCAGGACAGAAAGTACTGGCAAAAGGAAATTCAAGTAGAATGAGATTGCTGTGGAGTGGAAAAATAAAGTTTTTTTTTTTGTTTGTTTTTACTTTTTGAACTGAGGAGGGGAAATAGGATAACGTTGGAGGTAGAAGTAAAATATTTGGGAAGAAAGAAGCTATTTAGTGATTTGAGTGGAAGCAATCAAAATCGACATGCACAGTGATGCTCATCCAGAACAGCTGCGATCGACATTATCTGAGCATTGATGGACACCATCATCGGTTGTGAATCTAATTGCGGTGTATTCTTTTTTTGTTTCTACTCTTTGTTATGATGGCTGTGGGAATTAGGTTTGTAGAGAATTGCACACACAAAATCAGACTATTTCATGATTATCAGAGAGTGCGCTAACATTCTCTATGTTGGGATGGTGCGGATAAAATTGTCGGTCCCACCCACTATATACAAAACTAAAGTTACAGTAGCTTCTCGAAAAAGTCGCTTAGGCTACATATGAGAGTCTGCTTGGTCTGTTCAGCTGATTGTCAAGGCGAGATCACTTTTCAGTGCTCCAGACCATGGCAAAAAAAATAAATAAATAAATAAATAAATCAAAAAAACCGAGATCAGTCAAAACTGACAAATCCTCTTCTGAATATAATAATGATAATAATACTAATTGATCATCATCTTCAGATGGCGTATTTCTGAGCTCCCTCTCTCAATGGCAGACTGGTACCATCCGACAGAGTGCTACATGGTGCAGCATCCTTTGCTATCGTAATTTTAATAGCTTGAAAGGATTCCACGAAAAGTACACAAAACTGCATTCCTTTGTAAAGGTGGGTGGGACTACGACTGTCAATCAGCCTGATGGGGGCGGGGCCGCGAGACACATTTGCCCGAGGGCCAATCAGACCTATATGGGTGTGGTCAACGGTGGAATATTATCAGGAAGTCGGTGACAGCAACAACTCGCAGATATTTCTACAAGCCGGTAGGCGACGAGGGATTCGCTAGGATCGAAGCGCTGGATATGATGCTTTTCATTCTGACTGATCCACCAACGAAGATTCATTGCCAAGACGTATTGGTTCACAGACAATCGTTCCTCTGCCTGGCAAGATTTTTCCTATTGCGTATTTTGCCAACTGGCACTCCTCATAAAAAATGAAGGTAAATAGACACCCTATTTTTGAAGGACTACCATTTGAAAAATAATCGGTTTGCTGATTTGTGCTGTGGATCCTTGCGTTGCAGACACACACACACACACACACACACACACACACACACACACACACACACACACACACACACACACACACACACACACACACACACACACACACACACACACACACACACACACACACACACACACACACACACACGGGAAACCCGATAAACTTCTCTCAATGCTCTTGTTTGACCACACCTCCTGAGCCACACAATATTTTCATAAGCCACGCCCACTTTCCTACGCCACTCCAACTTTTCATCAACCACGTCCACTTTCCCTAAGCTCCGCCCACTTTCCTAAGCCCCTCATAAAAATGACGGTGAATAGACACCCGATTTTTGAAGGACAACCATTTGAAAAATAAAACCTCAATCAAAAATCGGCTCAAGTAAAATTTTCTTAATATCTCAAGTGTTTAATTCCGAAGTCTCGATTCTCCACATTCAAAACTGAAGGACAAGTATTGAAAATACTGTACGCGTTTTTTTGGCCGCAGCAACGGGTGGTTGCTTGGCAACGAAACTCAAACGCGCACATTCCCAACACATATTGCACATGTCGGCAGAGTTTCATCGAAATCGGTTCGCTGGTTTGTGCTGTGGAGCCTCGCGTTGCAGACACACACACACACACACACACACACACACACACACACACACACACACAACCCGACAATAAGGGATATCTAGCGAATCCAATAAACTATGTACTATTTATAAAGTTGGATCGTCTATAAAGTATGAACAGTACCATGACATTTTGAACACGTCCATAAAGTTTGTACTACACCATTTGTAAATCAGCCATAGAGCCATTGAGCATATATATTTCTACAAAAAGTAAAGAAACAAGTACAGGTACATTCAAAGTGCACCTCCCCCATGCCAAATAAATAAATAACATATCCTCCAGCGCACGACATCGTCGAGGCGCCTTCGTCATCGAGCGATGCAGCTGTGCAGCACATGGAGACAGAATTGGGAGGGAGCGGTGTCCAATAACTGATTGGTTTATTGATTAATTGCGTCATTGAAATAAATAATAATCGTAAAAAAAACAATTCATTTCTTAATCAATTGGTTAACAGCACACCTAAACCACTACTGTTTCATCCAAATCTGCAACCTTTTGAACATTCAGTAATTAATCGAAAAATTAAACAATTAATGGATTAAATCAAAAATACCCTTTCTTGTCAAATCACTTGTTCATTGTCATGTCTAAATATCAGCTTCCGAGCTCAAAATGTGCCTTAGATATTGTAATTAGTCAATTAATTGATTAATCAAAAAAGAAAGAATACTCTTTTTGCCAAAGCTCTTGTTCACTATTGTGCCTAAATTTCAGCTTCTGAGCTCAAAGGATGGCTGACATATCGCCCGGACAAACAAACAAACAAATGGAGTGAAAACTGAGTATGCCTTTCAGAATGCATTATCACCGGGTACCCGGCGAAGACGTCATGCAGCACCTGGAGATGGAATAGGGAGGGGCAGTGTACAACAGGTAATAAAACTTTTTCTTTTTTTTAATGCAAGAGGTTGTAAGGATGTTCCTCCAAAAAGTATGTAAACAAGGTATGAATGGCCACAAGAAATAATGATGTGAAACCACCCCTACATCTTTCTTTGAATACATGGTTGTCTCTTGAAAAGACTGTGTGTGTGTGTGTGTGTGTGTGTGTGTGTGTGTGTGTGTGTGTGTGTGTGTGTGTGTGTGTGTGTGTGTGTGTGTGTGTGTGTGTGTGTGTGTGTGTGTGTGTGTGTGTGTGTGTGTTTTCAATATAACTGTCTTTTCTGGGGACAACTATTATTATTCAAAGAAAGATGTAGGGGTGGTTTCATATGACCATCCTTACCTTGTTTACATACTTTTGGGAGGAACATCCCTATATCCTTTTACATTTAGCGGAAGACAGGGTGCCAATCACGTGTGTGTGTGTGTGTGTGTGTGTGTGTGTGTGTGTGTGTGTGTGTGTGTGTGTGTGTGTGTGTGTGTGTGTGTGTGTGTGTGTGTGTGTGTGTGTGTATCAGGGCCATAATTTTTTTTTACAATTTGAGCTTTTGTCATCAAATTGTCAACAAATCTATATTACGAGAATATGGAGAAGACAAATTAATCATATTGTTCAAATAATATTCATTATTAATTATTATTATTGTTGTCATTATTATTGTTTGACCCTTTTTGGCCTTTTTTTTTTTTGCTTGATTTTTTTTAACAGCTTCTTTTCTCTCAGCAACCGCTTGTCCGATTGACACAAAATTTTCAGGGTAGGAGAGACCCTCCCCCCATCCCAACAGAGAATATTTTAATTATACTTATGACGTCATAGGTCATGTCATGTGGCAGCCATCTTGGAGTGAATCCAAAAAATTAAAGCATTAGATCTCTGAAAATTCTGATCAAAATTTTTTTTAACCATGACATGTCTCATGACATCTTGACATCTTAACATGTAGACCAGCCATCAATGTTTTCATCAAAATCCTTGTTTTTCATTGAGATTCAGTGTGTATGTCCAGGTCTTAACATTTTTACCAATTGAGCTTTTGTCATCAAATCTTCAACAAACCTTGATGATGAGATTGTGGAGAACACAAATTAATAAAATGTACAATATTTTATAAATGTCGTTTTCGTCGAGAGTACAAAGTAGACGCGGACAAACTTTCCATTTTCAGATGCTTTCCGGTTCATTGTTGTAGTATTTACATTTCAACGTAATCAGGATTCTTTTCTGCAATTTACTACATTCCGAACCTGTTTCAAATTCAGTTTTCCGTTTCAAGTCACGAATTCCATAAAATAAATCTGTTTTTCACGATCGCATAAGATCGCTGGATTCAGATAACCACACGTCTCACCCTTCAGAACCAGAAAGAAAACCATGTTTCCCATTCGGAAAACAAATGACAAATTCCAATTGAACAGCAGGCAATGCAGATCGTCGGAAAATGTTTCACCATAATGGGATGTATTAAGATCTGGAAGAAGAACTGGACACTGAAGGATTAAAGGGGATCATGTTATCAAAAGTGGGAATTTCAAGGGGATGAAGCTGATGGAGGAAGTCTCCAAAGCATCAGCAACTTTGATGTCATCTCAACATTATTAGAATCTCCACCAATGAAGCCAAAGCACCAGGCCTGTTGCTCTCACATATCATGGGCAAGTCAGTGACCTGGCTGTTCTTTACCACCTCTCCTCCAGTCTCACGACCTTTCTTCTCTCGTCCCTCACCAGCTCCTCCGGGATAAACATGTTCTTCCATTCATCCTCTGCTGGTTCAACCACCAAAATCTGGGCTTTCTGCACACGTTCCCTTTTTTGTTCTATTTTTTCCTCCCATTTGTTGAACTGCATTCCAGATTGTTCAAATGCACTCTGGGCTAACCGGATGGCCCAGAGGTACGCACACTCGCCTCTAAGCTGTCTCACCTCGGTTCGAATGCTGACCCAGTTGTAAACTGTCATCCTGGTGTTTCACAGGCAGGGGGATTCATCAGTTTTTGTGCCATTAAATTATTATTATTGTTTTTCTTATCGTGAATGATAGGCAGTTGGTGACAACTGAGGGAGACACATTTTCGGTTTATGCCTACTTTGGAAACAACAAATACTATCTTCATTCTTCAACAGACATTGTTTCAAGAAAACAAGACGGTTTCATTGTGGGTTCATGGATCACATGAGAAGGTTTCAAGGGAGGTGGTATGTTGCTGTTTGAGGGAGAAGATAGTCACTGAAAGACTGATAACTATGTTTGAGGTGATGGACAATGGAGTAAAGATAACAATCAGAAATCATATTTGTAGCTCAGAGGTGTTTGAGATCAAGGTATATTTAAAAGAATCATTTTGATGGGTGGTGGTGATGGATGTGTTGATTGAAGGTGAAAGGAAGAAGGATACCCTTGGAAATGTTGTTTGTGGACGATAGCATGGTGAGTTCAGCATTGCTTGCATGACAGGAACTGAGGATAAATATATAATGGGGAAAGCAGAGGTAATGGAAAGCAATTATTATCAACAGAGGTAATCATTGTCAGTACTGCACGGCACATTAAAACCTGTGTATTAAGAGTTGAAGAACGAATGCTTGACTGGGGTCGGGTGAAGCGGCTTTCAGGCCACCCTGTAGATGCTTCTCAGAAATCATGATATCAGAGGGAATTAATGTGTGCTGGGATGTCAGGATGTGCTGAAGAAGTTGTTTTATTCGTGAATATCCATCGTGGACACGTCTGTATTAGTTGGGGTGTCTGCTCAGATCAGCCTTTGATATTGATACAGATCGCAGAAAACTCGGACCAGAATTGAAGAAGATGGAGCTGGAGATGGACAACAGGGAATGTTCGGGATCGAGGATTGTGGAGAGGAAAACTCGTCATGCTGACTCCACAAGGTGGGATCAATTGGAATATTAAAATAGTATTTGAACGTAGTACATAGATACACTGTGCACGATAATGTGCTCGAGTCCAATGGATTATATAAATAAATTAATAAAAAATAGTATTTTAATGGATCTTCCACATATCGTGAAGATTTTCTTGAATTTAAGCTCCGCAAGGAGCTGAGACTCGAGGTCCCCTACTAGTCCGGTCAGTTAGGGTCAAAATATTTACAGACGGGACAAAAGCACCAAACTTGGCGAGAAGGTAGATTCGAGTCCAGAGATTAATTTTTTTTAAAGGAGACAGCGACGATCGATTCTCTGCTCAGTACCAAATGGGCCTAAACTTGGCCCAGATCGATGGGTGTGACGCCGGATTATCGGTGTGGAGGAACGCGCGAATTTGACGACCCGCCCTAATTATACGGTGCTCCGAGTGGAGGAACTATGGAACATCAACAATGGTGGCAGTAAGTTGTGCTCTGAATTCATGTCATTCTTTCGCGTTAGAAAATCCATTTTCGGGGTTGAAAAGGGAGTGGTAGGTCGCGTTATGACACCAAATACGATTTTACTAGTCCATACATCCGAATGGTAGAGTAGAGGCGTGTTGTTTGGTTGGAGTTGTGCAAAACAATGATGATTTTTACGATGCCAGCCACCCGCCGGAAAAATGATTTTCAATGATAGCCCTACATGACATGCAGATCTGTTGCCTCACCCACAGCAGAGTTATTACCCCCCTCACCCCCCCAAAAATGTGACCTTGCAGTCTGACTACCCTGCCCTATTATTGGCTGGCTTTATTGGAATGAAGGCATGGGTGGTTTTGAGGTCTGTACCAGTGTTGTATTATTGCCAGCTCTCATACTGAGCAATAATACCTGTACTAAGTCTTGAGGGATATTCCTTCTTTTAAATTTCTAATATGATTATGGATAACAGGATGAAAATAACATCTCAATGATGTGATAAGTCAATGAATGTTGTGATGATCAATGATAATTATTGACTCTTGACAGCTGAGCTTAGTGGGCCCCACCACAAACCAACTAGCCATCATGGCATACTTATACAGACCACATCATCAGGCAGTCAGCATCTATCTTCATCATTATTTATATCTGATTCTGATGACTGATTGATTTCTGAGATTTGTTTCTGGCCTATCAAACCTTGTGGTCTTTTCATTCATATGAATGTCATTCAATTCTTTTGTATGGTTCCTTTTTTGTCATTCTCATCAAACTGGCATATAAGGGCTTTGTTTGCAATTACAACGAGCTAAGTCTTCTTTTTTGTTGAATCAATTGTTTTTGTTAACCGAGGGATAACTATTAAACAGTTCACTATCGATTGAGTCCCCCAAGGGCCATCAAAAGCTTGAAATGTCACAGTTTTAGTGTATTGGAAAACGAAGACAATATTTACCAAACAGTATATCTGGAGTGAAAAAAAATCAGTATCTCTGGAACCAGATGAGCTAGGACCAAAATTTAAAGGGTTCCTTTCTCAGAATGACATAATCCTTCCACAAGTCATGGTTTCTTTACCTGCTGACCCTATTTGATTTTTTCCAATCTACCTACCGAAAGGGGCAAAGTTCACATAGATCACTATATCTTCAGGTTCTAGGTACGGGAAAATCTAAAATGCTTTCAATATACTACGAGAAGCTAGTTTCTCCCAGGTGTTTTGTGTATTTTAATAGCCGACCCTTTCGTCTCAGCAGAGGCTGGAGCATGCGGTGGCAGCTACCTTCGATTGGTCGCTTTGCCTGATTTGCCAGACAGACACACTGGAAGCCGTTAAATGCCCCCTGGATGCTATATGTAACGTTCAGGAAACTAAGATACGTCCGTACCAGAGTTTTCTCGAGAATGTTCAATGTTTTCGTGAGATCGACGCGCTGCCTGTGCCGATTGAATATACTGCGGACGCTGTTGACATGTTCGTAGTGAACAGAGCCGCTTGGCATAAATCGTGCTACTCTCGTTTTAATGATCAGAAGTTGAGTAGATGCCTAAAACGCAAAATCTGTGGCCCTCAAAAATGAATCTTGGCCATCAGCGCAGCGACCTAAGAGACGGTCGTTTGCCAAATCCCTGTGTTTGTTCTGTCAAAAATGTGGACCTAAACTTCACGAGTTCACAACATTCGAAGCCTATGGGAGAGCGAGGCAAATGGCAAAAGATCTCGAGGATGATTCTTTGATAGCAAAAATATCCGGTGGCGATTCAGTCGCTTTGGAAGCTAAATACCATTTAGAATGCCTCGCATCATACAAGAACAGGCATAGATCTGTAAAAGGGCGGAAAACAGAGATACTGAGGAAGAAGATAAGAAGGTGAACGAATCGAAAGCGCTTCGTGAACTCCTGACGCATATCGACACTTACATTTCATTGCCGTTAAGCATATCCACCCATGGTCAAGGGTGACCTGAATGAAGCAGGTGTTCAGGTACACGTTGCCGTTTTTCCACTTGACCGTTTGTCACGTACCACGTTGTGGGATGTTTCCTGGCTCAGCGTTCAGTTTTCGGTATTATTGCTCGTATCATTATTATACTAATTAATTAGTTTCTGATTCCTGTTAATATGCTGTTCGGAATGTTTTCGTATACATGCATTTCTCTTGCGTGTGCATGGGAATTTCAAGCTCCATGCGCAAAATTTCGAGATTTTCAAGAAACAGATGTTATATTCTAACGTTATTTAGATTTGTTCAGTATATTATAATACTGTCGATTGAAAAGCGTAATGTTTACACCATCCTGGCTTTGTGGTCTCATCAATTATGGAGAGATTTTTGAGCAAAATCGACTTTTATTGTAAATTGGTGTAATGTGACCTTTTGACCTTGAAAATTGACCTTCAACATCAAGGTCGGACGTGTCTCCTTTTCTCAAAATGTTTACTTTGGTGCCCTCTATCTACATGCCAAATGTGGTGCGTTTGTCCAGTCTGTCACTGTTTGGCCTTTTTTTTTTACCCGAACTGACTGGACTATACGTTTGTGGTGGTTTGAGGAATGTCGATCTGTGAAACATGGAAGTTAAATGTTCAACGGTTTTTTTAAACATCGCGAACACAATAGTACATGGACGGATGATCGGCTGGTCGGTCGGAGCTCATTTTAATGTCCCTCGTCTCCGACCTTGTCTGAGTGGCAGGGTACAACTATCTACGGCTTGTGTGTTGAACATGCTCTCAGGTAATTATCCTCCCGCCCACGTAGTATAGGTTCTCATTTCAAATTTATCAACGTCCGTGCGTACGTCATAAACAGATGTGAACGTCATAAACAGATGTGTACGTCATAAATAGATGTGCGCTCAAAATTACCTGTACAAGAGAACCCCGTACCTGGTTCCTGGTCCGTCCCGTCCCCTCCATCATGAAGGTTCTGAACGTCCAGGATCCTGAACCCGCAGATCCCAGCAGCCCCTTCCGGACCCCCTCTGTTCCCTCCATCAGAACCCGACGAGCTCGGATCGTGGACGCAGTTCGTGGGTTCTCGATCCATGACCCCTCAGTTCAAGAGAACCACCACGTTTGGTTCCACCTCCCAGAATCCCAGTATCATCCACACTCTCTCGGACACGAACTCGATCCCGATCTCGGTCTGTGTCCATTGAGTCTCCGAACCACGTGGTTCGATTCACCGGAAGTACGGAAGAAGTTTAACGGTCCTGTGATTGACCGGAATCTCTCGGATTAACATCAAAACCGTCATTCTTGTTTCAGATTTTCACTTTAACTTGAGGAACAGAATCTGAATCGTTCTGATAACCGAGAAGGTTAAAGGCGGAATGGATAACTTCAGCTGACGCGATACACACACAGGACGGTGTTTTTTATTTGTTTTTAACTCTCACCAGGTAATCGGTTACGGGAGCTTGTGGGATGACACGTCGTCCGTCCATCCATTCATCCATTCATCTGTTCGTCCATCCATCCACACGTGTTTTCAACTGCTTCTCTGAAACTACACAAACGATTTCGATGAAACTTGACCACCACCTTCATCATCCGTGATGTACTAAAGTTTGTTCATCCATCCATACATCCATCCATTCACCCATCCATCCATTCATCCATTCACACATCCATCCATTCGTCCATCCATCCATACATTCACCCATCCATCCATACATTCATCCATCCATCCATCTATTCGTCCATACATCCATCCATCCATCCATCCATTCTTCCATCCGTCCATCCGTTCATCCGTCCGTCCATCCATCCATTGAAACCATACTCTGTGCAGAGCGTTGGTGCTGCCTCAACAGTCTCCTGGGATATTGGACACAATCCACGTCGCCACTCCGACGCAGGATACCGGATACAAGCCGGTACTCATTTTGCCGACCTCGGAAGGATGACAGGCTGAGTCAACCCCACCTGGTGTTCATTCAACAGCGGAGCAGGATCCCAAGCCCACCATTCCAGCTATTAAGCCAACACCAGGTATAAAGTTTGTTCAGGACATTAAAAAAACAAGAAGCGAATACTTCGATATCGCTTGGCTGGGGGCAGTAAAGTCTCGGTTAAGAATGATGAAACAATTTTGCAGTTATAAAAATGTAAATGTAGACACGGTGAATTAGCATGCATGATGGGAAGAGTTGTGACGTTGGACAAATTTCTACTTTTAGCCCTCAGATCAAAGGGGCGTACGCGGCCATAAGTGTGACAGAAGACACAGGACAGAATAGACAATTATATAACAGCGCGATGTCGCCACGCTGTAATAACACACTAAGGGCCAATTCCGCAACAATATGACCCACCTTGTGGCAGTAGTTGCACGCAGAATTCTTGAAACGGCACGTAGTGGGAGAATGCTCACCGTTGCAGCGGAAACAGCATTTACCAGCACCAGTCACCAGGCAGTTTCCAGGTGTTTTGGTCAGATTTTCTGGTTGGATGTTGTTCCACGCGATTGACAGATGACAGGTCAGCTCCACGTTTGTAAGCGATGGAGCGAGCAACATCTACAGCATTTTTGTCTGCACACTCCATTGTGATAGTGATGTCCTTAGCACTGAAAAATGTCAGAGTCCGTTCAGCAAGTAGGCGGCGGCAAATTTAATCTTGCTTCACTCCCACGACGACCAAGTCTCTTAGCATGTCGTCGAATGTAGTAGTACCAAAGTGGCAATGCTGGGCAAGGTGTTTCAGATGAGTTCCGAATGCCGAAATGGACTGCGTCGAGGTTTGGCGACACATGTAAAATTGTATCGACTCACAATGACTGAGGGTGTGGGTTCGCAGTGCTCCTTCATAGCTGCTACAAGCTCGGCGTGTGTTCAATCCATCGTTGTCCTGGGCATGGCGAGATTCTTCAGAATAATAAACTTCTCACTGCCGCATACCGACATCAGGATTGCCTCATTCTTGGCATCATCCTCTTTTTTTTTTTTTTGTATACCGTGGTCGAGGCTCGTATGAGAGCTAACACACAACTCACAGCAAGGAGGCATGAGACAAGAGGGGCGGGAGTGGAAGGGACAAAACAGTGGGGAACAGACACATTAGGTGAACTGTGGAAGGGAGAGGGATGGGGATGGGATGGGGAACATGGCGAAGAGAAGATGGACATTTCAGGGACTTTCAGGAAGGAAAGCAGGAGAAATGAAGGAAGTGGGCTTGGGTGGATTATCGGGGGTAGAAAAGATCGAGGATTTGGATAGGGGAAGATAAGAGGTGGTGGTGAACAGCTGTTTTGAAAGCCTGGAGGGAAGAATGGGAAAGAATAGAGTGAGGAAGTTTATTCCAAAGGCGGGAAAAAAAGAGGAATGAAAGAGTGAAGATGAGCAGTGATTCGTGATTTTGGTAGTTTTACCAGAAGGGGGTTGTTGGCAGACCTTGAGCGCCCTGTGGAAATGTGGTGGGGATAAATCGCAGAGAGAGCAGGGGGGGCAAGGCTGGAGAGGAGTCGGTAGAAGACAGAAAGACCACCGACCAACCTGCGGTGATTGAGTGAGAGGCCCAAAGACTCAGCTTCATTGCGGGAGATGCCAACGATCTTAAATGCCCTGGTTTCGACAGCGTGAATCCGAGAAAGGTGGGAGGCAGGAGCACCAGCCCAGAGGGGAGAGCAGTACTCCATCAGGCTACGGACAAAAGCTTTGTAAGTGGTCAGGAGCTCAAGAGGGCCGAGGAAGGACTTAGCACGACGGAGGATTCCCAGTCGGCGACTGGCTTTTGAGGCGAGGTTGGAAATGTGACTTTCCCAGGAAAGGTCATGGCAGATAGTGAGACCTAGAAGCTTGAAAGAAAAGACTTCTTCCAGAGGATTGTTGAGAAAGTGGATGGGGGGTTTTGTAAACGGTCCTTTCGAAGAGACATAGTGAGAGTGTGAGATTTGTCTGGATTGAAAGACATGTTCCACGTGTTGGACCAGTTTGTGATTTTATCCAGATCTGCAGTGAGCGAAGAAGCTGCTGCTTGCCGGTCTGAGGGATGACAGATGGTACGGCAGAGGGTGGAGTCGTCGGCAAAGAGAAATAGAGGATTTTCCAGAGAGTCGGAGAGATCATTGATGAAAACCAGAAAAAGAACAGGGCCCAGAACGCTACCTTGAGGAACTCCAGCCTGCACAGGAAGAGGGGATGAAAGAACTCCATATAGGGCCACACGTTGACTGCGACAGGAGAGGAAGTCTGCGAGCCATGAGTGGAGATGGCCTTGAATACCATGGGAAGAGAGTTTGGTGAGTAGGGCAGGGTGCCAGACTGTGTCAAAAGCACGTGATATGTCCAGGGATACGGCTCGGATTTCCTGTCTGGCATTGAGGACCTCCATCCATTGATGGGAGAGCAGAAGCAGCATATCCAGGGTAGAGTGACCTGGTCTGAAACCAAATTGATGATTGGAAATCAAGCCATTGGAGAAGAGGAAGGATTTCATGTCTGAAGCGATGATGGATTCCATCACCTTGCTGATGATTGGGAGAAGGCTGATTGGTCTGTAGTTATAGGGATCTGTTTTTGCACCTTTTTTATGCAGGGCAGTGATGTTAGCAGATTTCCAAGCAGATGGCAGATGACCTTGGGCAAATAAGAGGGTGAATAGAACAGAGAGAGGGTGAGCAAGAGCAGAAGAGCAGGCTTTGAGGACACGTGGGCTGATGCCGTCTGGACCGGTTGCAGAATCTGACTCGAGGTTTGAAAGCAAGCTCTCCACCTTGTCAGGAGAAAAGGATACAGAGTCCAGGGACAGTTGGGTGCGACTGGGTAAAGTGGGTAGAGAAAGTGATGGGTTTAGGACACAAGATTTAGCTGCAAACACCGAGTTTAGACATTCAGCTTTATCACGTGTGGAATCAGCAGTGCGGCCATTTGAGGTAAGGGAGGGGATGGAGGGGGAACATACACCAGAAACAGATTTGATTAAACGCCACCAGGATTTTGAGGAGGGAGAGAGGTTTGAGAGTTCAGACTTGAAAGACTTGAAAGACTTTGCTTCAGACAGACTTTGCCATTCGCCTGGTAGTAATACTGTCGACACTCAATGTACCCCTCCCAGCTTCCTTCGCGGAGGTTGAACTCGTCCATATGGCAGTCGGACATGGTGATCGAGTCGCGTATACAGTGAAATCATGAATTGGTCGGCCAATGGATAACCGCAATAGCTCGGCTTACTTTCCATGCGCTCACCAGAATCCCATCCTCGTCGCCATGTCATGTGTCAGGCAGGGAAAGCAGTTTGAGTGCACCATCAGTCTTTTATTGTGCTCCACATACAGAAACCTAAGAACCATCAGTAGGCCGAGCTTCGTCGTGCCCAGCTGTGTTCCCGCCTCCTGATAACCTCGCTTCTAGTTAATCCAAAACATGAATACAGGACAGGTTTTTTTTGTTATGGTCTGGAGTACTGAAAAGTGATTCCTGCCTGGACAATCTGCTGAACAGACCAGGTAGGCTCTCATGTGAAGCCTCAGCGACTTTTTTAGAGAAGATAGTCCAGCATTTGTTTTTCGACACCATCCCCACATAGAGAGTGCTAGCCGTAGCGCACTCTCGAATATTACAAATATGTTCATTATTAAGGTTTATGGAAGTGGCGTTCGTGGTCAATACTCGTGAGAGGAGCAGGGATGGGGGGGGGAGAAAATATGTAACAATGAATTGGAAACAAATTGGATGATCAAAAGTTTGGTTTTTAAACTTCACTCTCACAGGTGAACATCGGCCAATGCAGCAATATGAGAGGATCCGATCAAATTTTAAAATATATCGAGGAACTTAGGCAGGTACTTAACGTTCGCTTAGTCTTTCAGCTGCGTTCCAAATGCCACGAAACACACTTACTGTTGCACGCAACATGCATTGTGCGTGATTCATACCCACGTCATGCCTAATTCATTCCCGCATTGTGAGTGATTCATTCCCGCATTGTGAGTGATTCATTCCTGAATTGTGAGTGATTCATTCCCGCATTGAGTGATTAATTCCTGCATTGTGCGTGATTAATTCCCACATCGTGCGTGATTAATTCCCACATCGTGCGTGATCCATGCCCGCATCATGCCTGATTCGTTCTTGCATCGTGCGTGATTAATTCCCACATCGCGCGTGATTAATTCCCACATCGCGCGTGATTAATTCCCACATCGTGCTTGATTAATTCCCACATCGTGCTTGATTAATTCCCACATTGTGCGTGATTAATTCCCACATCGTGCGTGAATAATTCCCACATCGTGCTTGATTAATTCCCACATCGTGCTTGATTAATTCCCACATCGTGCGTGAATAATTCCCACATCGTGCTTGATTAATTCCCACATCGTGCTTGATTAATTCCCACATCGCGAGTGATTAATTCCCACATCGTGCGTGATTAATTGCCACATCGTGCGTGATTAATTCCCACATCGTGCGTGATTAATTGCCACATCGTGCTTGATTAATTCCCACATCGTGCGTGATTAATTCCCACATCGTGCGTGATTAATTGCCACATCGTGCGTGATTAATTCCCACATCGTGCGTGATTAATTCCCACATCGTGCTTGATTAATTCCCACATCGTGCGTGATTAATTCCCACATCGTGCGTGATTAATTCCCACATCGTGCTTGATTAATTCCCACATCGTGCGTGAATAATTCCCACATCGTGCTTGATTAATTCCCACATCGCGCGTGATTAATTCCCACATTGTGCGTGATTAATTGCCACATCGCGCGTGATTAATTCCCACATCGTGCTTGATTAATTCCCACATCGTGCTTGATTAATTCCCACATTGTGCGTGATTAATTCCCACATCGTGCGTGAATAATTCCCACATCGTGCTTGATTAATTCCCACATCGTGCTTGATTAATTCCCACATCGTGCGTGAATAATTCCCACATCGTGCTTGATTAATTCCCACATCGTGCTTGATTAATTCCCACATCGCGAGTGATTAATTCCCACATTGTGCGTGATTAATTCCCACATCGTGCGTGATTAATTCCCACATCGTGCGTGATTAATTCCCACATCGTGCGTGATTAATTGCCACATCGTGCGTGATTAATTCCCACATCGTGCGTGATTAATTCCCACATCGTGCTTGATTAATTCCCACATTGTGCGTGATTAATTCCCACATCGTGAGTGATTAATTCCCACATTGTGCGTGATTAATTCCCACATCGTGCGTGATTAATTCCCACATCGTGCTTGATTAATTCCCACATCGTGCTTGATTAATTCCCACATTGTGCGTGATTAATTCCCACATCGTGCGTGAATAATTCCCACATCGTGCTTGATTAATTCCCACATCGTGCTTGATTAATTCCCACATCGTGCGTGAATAATTCCCACATCGTGCTTGATTAATTCCCACATCGTGCTTGATTAATTCCCACATCGCGAGTGATTAATTCCCACATTGTGCGTGATTAATTCCCACATCGTGCGTGATTAATTCCCACATCGTGCGTGATTAATTCCCACATCGTGCGTGATTAATTCCCACATCGTGCGTGATTAATTCCCACATCGTGCGTGATTAATTCCCACATCGTGCGTGATTAATTCCCACATCGTGCGTGATTAATTGCCACATCGTGCGTGATTAATTCCCACATCGTGCGTGATTAATTGCCACATCGTGCTTGATTAATTCCCACATCGTGCGTGATTAATTCCCACATCGTGCGTGATTAATTCCCACATCGTGCGTGATTAATTGCCACATCGTGCATGATTAATTCCCACATCGTGCGTGATTAATTCCCACATCGTGCTTGATTAATTCCCACATCGTGCGTGATTAATTCCCACATCGTGCGTGATTAATTCCCACATCGTGCGTGATTAATTGCCACATCGTGCGTGATTAATTGCCACATCGTGCGTGATTAATTCCCACATCGTGCGTGATTAATTCCCACATCGTGCTTGATTAATTCCCACATCGTGCGTGATTAATTCCCACATCGTGCGTGATTAATTCCCACATCGTGCGTGATTAATTCCCACATCGTGCGTGATTAATTCCCACATCGTGCGTGATTAATTGCCACATCGTGCGTGATTAATTCCCACATCGTGCGTGATTAATTGCCACATCGTGCGTGATTAATTCCCACATCGTGCGTGATTAATTGCCACATCGTGCGTGATTAATTCCCACATCGTGCGTGATTAATTCCCACATCGTGCGTGATTAATTCCCACATCGTGCGTGATTAATTCCCACATCGTGCGTGATTAATTGCCACATCGTGCGTGATTAATTCCCACATCGTGCGTGATTAATTGCCACATCGTGCGTGATTAATTCCCACATCGTGCGTGATTAATTGCCACATCGTGCTTGATTAATTCCCACATCGTGCGTGATTAATTCCCACATCGTGCGTGATTAATTGCCACATCGTGCGTGATTAATTCCCACATCGTGCGTGATTAATTGCCACATCGTGCGTGATTAATTGCCACATCGTGCTTGATTAATTGCCACATCGTGCTTGATTAATTCCCACATCGTGCGTGATTAATTCCCACATCGTGCGTGATTAATTTCCACATCGTGCTTGATTAATTCCCACATCGTGCGTGATTAATTCCCACATCGTGCGTGATTAATTCCCACATCGTGCTTGATTAATTCCCACATCGTGCGTGATTAATTCCCACATCGTGCGTGATTAATTCCCACATCGTGCGTGATTAATTCCCACATCGTGCGTGATTAATTCCCACATCGTGCGTGATTAATTCCCACATCGTGCGTGATTAATTGCCACATCGTGCGTGATTAATTCCCACATCGTGCGTGATTAATTCCCACATCGTGCGTGAATAATTCCCACATCGTGCGTGATTAATTCCCACATCGTGCGTGATTAATTCCCACATCGTGCGTGATTAATTCCCACATCGTGCTTGATTAATTCCCACATCGTGCGTGATTAATTCCCACATCGTGCGTGATTAATTCCCACATCGTGCTTGATTAATTCCCACATCGTGCGTGATTAATTCCCACATCGTTCGTGATTAATTGCCACATCGTGCGTGATTAATTCCCACATCGTGCTTGATTAATTCCCACATCGTGCTTGATTAATTCCCACATCGTGCGTGATTAATTCCCACATCGTGCGTGATTAATTGCCACATCGTGCGTGATTAATTCCCACATCGTGCTTGATTAATTCCCACATCGTGCGTGATTAATTCCCACATCGTGCGTGATTAATTGCCACATCGTGCTTGATTAATTGCCACATCGTGAGTGATTAATTGCCACATCGTGCGTGATTAATTCCCACATCGTGCGTGATTAATTGCCACATCGTGCTTGATTAATTCCCACATCGTGAGTGATTAATTTCCACATCGTGCGTGATTAATTCCCACATCGTGCTTGATTAATTTCCACATCGTGCTTGATTAATTCCCACATCGTGCGTGATTAATTCCCACATCGTGCGTGATTAATTCCCACATCGTGCGTGATTAATTCCCACATCGTGCGTGATTAATTCCCACATCGTGCTTGATTAATTCCCACATCGTGCGTGATTAATTCCCACATTGTGCGTGATTAATTCCCACATCGTGAGTGATTAATTCCCACATCGTGAGTGATTAATTCCCACATCGTGCTTGATTAATTCCCACATCGTGCGTGATTAATTCCCACATCGTGCGTGATTAATTCCCACATCGTGCGTGATTAATTCCCACATCGTGCGTGATTAATTCCCACATCGTGCGTGATTAATTCCCACATCGTGCGTGATTAATTCCCACATCGTGCTTGATTAATTCCCACATCGTGCGTGATTAATTCCCACATCGTGCGTGATTAATTCCCACATCGTGCGTGATTAATTCCCACATCGTGCGTGATTAATTCCCACATCGTGTGTGATTAATTGCCACATCGTGAGTGATTAATTTCCACATCGTGCTTGATTAATTCCCACATCGTGCGTGATTAATTCCCACATCGTGCGTGATTAATTCCCACATCGCGAGTGATTAATTCCCACATCGCGCGTGATTAATTCCCACATCGTGCGTGATTAATTCCCACATCGTGCTTGATTAATTGCCACATCGTGAGTGATTAATTCCCACATCGTGCGTGATTAATTCCCACATCGCGAGTGATTAATTCCCACATCGCGCGTGATTAATTCCCACATCGTGCTTGATTAATTGCCACATCGTGAGTGATTAATTCCCACATCGTGAGTGATTAATTCCCACATCGTGAGTGATTAATTGCCACATCGTGAGTGATTAATTGCCACATCGTGCTTGATTAATTGCCACATCGTGAGTGATTAATTGCCACATCGTGAGTGATTAATTCCCACATCGTGAGTGATTAATTCCCACATCGTGAGTGATTAATTCCCACATCGTGAGTGATTCATTCCCACATCGTGAGTGATTCATTCCCACATCGTGCTTGATTAATTCCCACATCGTGCGTGATTAATTCCCACATCGTGCGTGATTAATTCCCACATCGTGCGTGATTAATTCCCACATCGTGCGTGATTAATTCCCACATCGTGCGTGATTAATTCCCACATCGTGCGTGATTAATTCCCACATCGTGCTTGATTAATTCCCACATCGTGCGTGATTAATTCCCACATCGTGCGTGATTAATTCCCACATCGTGCGTGATTAATTCCCACATCGTGCGTGATTAATTCCCACATCGTGCGTGATTAATTGCCACATCGTGAGTGATTAATTTCCACATCGTGCTTGATTAATTCCCACATCGTGCGTGATTAATTCCCACATCGTGCGTGATTAATTCCCACATCGCGAGTGATTAATTCCCACATCGCGCGTGATTAATTCCCACATCGTGCGTGATTAATTCCCACATCGTGCTTGATTAATTGCCACATCGTGAGTGATTAATTCCCACATCGTGCGTGATTAATTCCCACATCGCGAGTGATTAATTCCCACATCGCGCGTGATTAATTCCCACATCGTGCTTGATTAATTGCCACATCGTGAGTGATTAATTCCCACATCGTGAGTGATTAATTCCCACATCGTGAGTGATTAATTGCCACATCGTGAGTGATTAATTGCCACATCGTGCTTGATTAATTGCCACATCGTGAGTGATTAATTGCCACATCGTGAGTGATTAATTCCCACATCGTGAGTGATTAATTCCCACATCGTGAGTGATTAATTCCCACATCGTGAGTGATTCATTCCCACATCGTGAGTGATTCATTCCCACATCGTGAGTGATTAATTGCCACATCGTGCGTGATTCATTCTCATGTCATGAGTCATTCATTCTTCCGTTGTGTGTGATTCATACCCGCATCGTGCGTGATTCATTCCCCGTGTGCTTCAGACAAGTCAGATGTGATTTTATTGAGGAAGGCCAACATTGACGTTTTATTGCGTATTCACCTGATTAAAAAAGAATGCTTTTTTAAAATGTGAACCTTTGTGATTTTTGAATCAGTGCTGAACTTTGTGTTGCGCAAACAGGATGTTGCATGACAGCTTGTGCAGACCCTTGGATGGACGTTAAGCAGGGTGTCCCGTCAGCTAGCATTATACCATACCCAAAGGGGGCAAAACCCACTTGACGCTGCGGAAACAAAAGCCTTCAATATCATTGGAATCTCTCACGATGAAGCTGAGTCCATGGACTTATCACATCATCATCGACAACAGGTCGATGGTCTCTGTCTTCTTCCGCCTCATTTCTGGTCTTGCACCCTCTGCCCTCTCCGTGCTTTGTGCCCTCCACCCCCAGCTATCTGCAGGATGCAACGCGTTCCACCAGCAACACCCTCGTAGTGAAACTGCCTAAATCCAGAACCACTGCCCACCTCCACTCATTTATTTCTCTTTTTCCCCACCTATGGAGCCAACTTCCACACTCTCTTCAATCTCATTTTTTCCTTCAGGTCTTCAAGACAACTGTTCACCACCATTTCAACTCATCCCCCATCTAAAATCATGATCTTTCCTACACCCGTCAACCCATCCGCACCCTTCCCCAAAAAATTGCTGATGTATCCATATTATCCACCCTTTGCGTTCTCCCCTACCCCTCATCGTCGTTACCTGCATCCCTTGTTTGTCCATCTCCCTCTACTTTCTCCCTCTGCTCTGCTGTTGATGTTTTCCCCTTCTCCTGCTGTTCCCTTTATGTTGTGACATGTTCTGTTCTGTGTCCCATGTCTTCCACGAGCAGAAACCATGTAAGAAAACAGGGGCAATACCCCTGGGCGCTCACCTCGTAGCGGCTGGAAAAGATAACCAGGTAACCACTGTAGGCATAGATGACCCACAAAATATGTAACGGAGAAGAAGGTACGAGAAAATACCTCGAGATCTTTTTTTCATGCCACGAACAAACTTTGGTACATCACAGGTGATAAAGGTTATGGTCAAGTTGTATCAAAATTGTGTGTGTGGTTTCAGAGAAGGAAACAAATACATATTGGGAGGGGGGGGGAAACCCCCACGTAGAATCCCTGAGACACCAACTTTTTACAGCGCGGCGACATCGCGCTGTTATATAATTGGCTATTCTGTCCTGTGTCTTCTGTCACACTTATTGGGTGTGATGTGGGCAGAGATTGCCGGGTGGATTGTGGGCGGAGATTGCCGGGTGGATTGTGGGCGGAGATTGCCGGGTGGATTGTGGGCGGAGATTGCCGGGTGGATTGTGGGCGGAGATTGTGGGCGGAGATTGCCGGGTGGATTGTGGGCGGAGATTGTGGGCGGAGATTGCCGGGTGGATTGTGGGCGGAGATTGCCAGGTGGATTGTGGGCGGAGATTGCCGGGTGGATTGTGGGCGGAGATTGCCAGGTGGATTGTGGGCGGAGATTGCCGGGTGGATTGTGGGCAGAGATTGCCGTGTGAAATGTGGGCGGAGATTGCCGGGTGAATTGTGGGCGGAGATTGCCGGGTGGATTGTGGGCGGAGATTTCCGGGTGGATTGTGGGCGGAGATTGCCGGGTGGATTGTGGGCGGAGATTGCTGGGTGGATGTGGGCGGAGATTGCTGGGTGGATGTGGGCGGAGATTGCCGGGTGGATGTGGGCGGAGATTGCCGGGTGGATTGTGAGCGCGGTTAATGCGGAAGAGCATGTTTTTTGTGCTGAATCGTTTTCTGTGTGACGTCGGAAGTTGATTTTCTGAGCAGGAAGTGATAATCTTCCAGTTCCGTGAGTTGTTGACGTGCAGCGTTGTAACTCTCGTTCTTCATTGTTTTTTTGCACGTACGTTTTTTTTCATAGCGCGGTGACATCGCGCTGTTATATAGTTGGCTATTCTGTCCTGTGTCTTCTGTCACACTGTTGGCCGCGTACGTCCCTTTGATCTGAGGGCTATAAATAGAAATTTGTCCAACGTCACAACTCTTCCCATCATGCATGCTAATTCACCGTGTCCACATTTCAATTTTATAACTGCAAAATTGTTTCATCATCCTTAACCTAGATTTTACTGCCCCTAGCCGTGTGATATCGAAGTATTCGCTTCTTGTTAAATATAGGATTAGCCCAGATCCCCCCTTAAATGCATGTTTAGCCAGGTTGTTTGGTAGTTGGACATTACATGTGTGTCGGGAGGTGTAGCAGGCTGTCCATTATTCATACAGTGGTGGTGTGCCAAAGAGGAGGTTTTCTTCTTCTTCCTCCCCCCCCCCCCCTCCGAACCATTCCCCGCCCAGCGCTCTGAGAGTGTCGGTCGGCGAGACGTGTTGGCAGCCGATTGGTGGAGGGCAGCTGCAATCTCAAGCGATGGACCAATCACGGGTCCCCGGGGGAGTGTCCAGAAGAGCGAGCGCCGGGAAGGCAAAGTTGGAACTGCATGAGGTCAGTCTGCCTTCTGCTGGATGAGAAACGACTGTGAGAGTCTGCCTTCTGCTGGATGAGAGGCTGCTGGTGTCGAGTCTGCGATCTGCTTGATGAGTGACTTGACGGCTGTTCCTCCTCGGCGATGGACCCAGTGTGCAGGTCGTCCCCAGGTTCCTCCTGAATCCAACCACGGAGCCTCTGACTGTCTTTGCTCCCGGCAACCTGAATCACGTTTTTCCATCCTGTCGATCGGCCTGCGGAGCCCAACACCCAAATTTGGCCTAGTGTGGTGAGCAGGCCAGGCCTGGATTTGTATTCTGGACCTTGTGAAAAGCCAGCTGGAGCACACCGTGGATCTTTCGCTCTTGTGCCGTCGACCTTACGGGAGCTGAACGCGCTGACGCTGGTGCGCAAGCAGTGCCGGGAGAAGGAGTACGAGCGCCATTTTGCCACGCTGGGTGCTCGAATCCGTTGACATCGGCTTGTCACGAGCCGCATTCGTGCCTTTGACACTTTTCCTCTCGTCCATGAGGCATCACCAAGTACTCTGTGTCTTGTTTGCATGTTGTCGAAGGTTTATCTCGCTAGGGTTCCCTTCGAAACCCGTAATCCGTCGCTCCCGAGTTAAGAGCGAGTTAAAGATTAATGATAATGTTCGTGAATGTTTTGCTTGTGTCTTGTACCCCGATGTGTCCCCAATAAATCTGGCTGATTCATATGAAAGTTGCCGCCTTGACTTTATTCGTGCTGTGCTGAGGAACAATTCGCTTGATTTGTATTTAAAACCAAAATGGTTACGGACTGGCAAACTTCGCTCGGTCTCTGAGAAACCCAGTCTGTAACCGGGGTCTATTTCCCCAACTGGCAAGGCGCAGGTGTACTTTGGTATCGTGATCTGAGGTGCGTAACCCGAGACCTGTGCCGAGCCAGCCGGCGTTATAACCCCTGAGACGGCGGTGCTGTTAAGTGACGCTGAATCGTCAACATTTGGCTGTCAAGAGTAGGGTGCGATTCCCGCCACCGCCCGATCTTTAACAATATCACCTCTGCGTGTTTATCTCGAAAACTGATGAACTGAAGACAAGACTGATGGAGAGAGCCCTAACAGCCACAGTGTTCAGTCGTATGACCTTTTCCACACAAAGTCTGGCAGACAGTCGACTCCTATACTGGTTATAGTAGATATAGACAGACGGACCGTGGAAATGGAGGTAGACACGGGTGCTGCCATCTTACTCATGAGTGAAGCAGCTTTCTGTAACCTGTGGGGGAATTCTGAACAACCCAGCCTCCGTTGGTCCCCGATCCGACTCACTGCATATACCGGTGAGTCAATACAAGCCTGCGGGTCGTGTGATGTCACAGTCACCTATGGCAACAACACAATAATTATAACTCTTGGTCATCCCTGGGGATGGACCCACAACTTCTCAGACAAAACTGGCTCAATGTCAAACTCAATTGGGAACACATCCACCGACCGACTTCCAAGCCACCAACCGTACTACAGCACCTCCTCGCGAGACACCCAGACATCTTCAGGGATGAACTCGGGACATTAAAGGGTTTCACGGCCAAGCTCAATGTTGAGAAAAATGTGAAGCCAATTTTCTGCAAAGCATGCCCAGTTCCTCTTGCCTTGCAAGAGAAGGTTGATGCAGAATTGGCTAGACTGGAAAAGTTAGGTATCATTGAGTGAGTTCAGTACTCAAATTGGGCTGCTGCAGTTGTTCCTGTTGTGAAGGCAGACAAATCGATACGACTTTGTAGGGATTACAAAATGTTGTTCAACAAATGTTCCACCTTGGACAAATATCCCATACCACGGATCGATGACTTGTATGCAAAACTGAGCGGAGTACAGTCCTTCACCAAGCTTGACATGAGATCGGCCTACCTACAAGTCATTCTGGATGAGGATTTCAAAGAATATCTCACCATCAACACGCATCGGGGGCTTTACAGATACAACCGCCTGAGTTTTGGTGTCAAATCGGCAACAGGAATCTGCCAACGGTGTATGGATAGGCTGTTCGCTGCTGAACCACACGTCGTTTACCAAGGTGACATCCTAGTCACTGGCCGCTCAGAGCTTCATCATTTTGACAACTTCGAACATGTGCTACACATTATCTCTGACTGGACTACACCTGCGGAGAGACAAGTGTGAGTTCATGGTTCCGTCTGTGACCTATTCGGGACATCGCATCGATGCCGAAGGCTTACATCCCGCTGAAGAGAAGATCAGAGCAATCAAAGACGCCCCAGCTCTGACCAATATTTCTGAACTGAAGGCTTACATTGGCATGCTGCAGTACTACGGCAGTTATATCCCAAACATTGCTACCATGCTTGGCCCACTGTATTGCCTGTTAAAAAAGGCGTCAGCTGGAAATGGGTCATTCCGGAGTCATCAGCCTTCCAGAAGTCCAAAGACATGCTGCAGTCTTCAAATGTGCTAGTTCACTACAACCCGACAAAGACATGGTCCTGCCATATGTTGCGAGTCAGTACAGGGTTAGTGCCATTTTGTCACACATAATGCCAGATCGCACAGAGAGACCAATCGCATTCACATCTTGTTCTGTCCCCAGCTGAGAAGAACTGCAGTCAGCTGGACAAAGGACTTGGCATTGTAAAATTTCACCAGTGTGTCTTCGGTCAACATTTCATGATTTACACGGACCACAAACCACCGATTAGTTTGCTTGGTCCAACAAAAGTTACTTCAGAGATCTTATGGCCTCGGATCATACGTTGGTCACTTTCACTGTCGGCTTATGATTACGACATTACGTACAGACCTGGCTCCACAATTTCAAATACAGACGCCATGAGTCGCCAGCCATTTCCGAACAGTGTTTGACCCCTCTGCACCTGGTGGCGTGATATCTCTGATGGAATTTTTTAATGACAACCCAATTGATGCCAACCAGATACGGACCTACACCAGGCATGACACACTTCTTTTCAAGGTCATTCATGCGACTGGGCATAGGTGGGGCCTTCGACATGATGCTGACCCTGAATTGTATTCGCACAAGGTCAGGCAGAATGAACTAAGTGTCGAGAATGGCTGCTTGCTGTATGGATGCCCAGTGGTCATTCCCCCAAACTTGTGCACAAAGATTTTGGATCAGCTTCACGATTGTTATCCAGGCATTGAAATAATGAAATCGCTGGCACGGAACTATGTCTGGTGGCCTCACTTTGACTCTGACATCAAACAGTGTGTGAAACATTGTTATCCATGCCAAAGCAGTCGAATCGCCCATGCAAAGGCACCACTGCACCCCTGGGAATGGCCCACTGAACCATGGCAGAGGATTCAGCTTGACTATGCTGGAGCCATTGAAGGCCATATGATCCTTGTTGTTACGGATGCTCACACGAAATGGATCAATGCCTATGTAACACATACAGCAACCTCACACATTACCACGGAGAGGCTGCACCAATGTTTTTCCACTCATGGTTTGCCACGCTTGATAGTCACTGACAATGGAAACTGTTTCTCAAGCTCTGAATTCACCCACCTGAATGGTATAATTCACAAGTTTGTGAGCCCACACCATCAAGCTTCAAATGGACTCTCTGAAAGCTCTGTGAGTTTCCTCAAGTCTGGTCTAAATAAGATACACGGTGGAAGCCTTCAGACCAGACTATTACGTTTGCTTTTCGCTCACCGCATCACTCCCCACACTACAATGGGGGTGACACCAGCTGAGCTGCTGATAAAACGTTTGCATACACGACTGGATTGTCTAAGACCAGACATGGTGTTGGTCGTGTATCAAATTCAGTGGAAACAGAGACTTTATCATGACAAACATGCTGTACAGCACTCTATAAACATCAGGGATCCAGTGTTTGTGAAAAACTTTAGTCGCGGAAAGGCTTGGCTACCAGAGAGGGTTCACAAAAACGAGGGACCGTTGTCCTACAAGATTAAATTAGAGCACAATCGAGTTGTCCGGAGGCACCTTGATCATGTCCGGTATCGGTCTAGTGATCCTGCAATCTTCACAAATGATGTCTCGCCACTTCCTGAACCTGTGAAGAGCGACGTTGGTGCTGCAGATGGTACTGCACCACTCCTTGAGGCTGACCCCAATAACGCTGTTGCAGCGCCACCAGCGGGGCTGTCTGTGAGCTTTGTACCCCGACGATCATCCAGTGTTCCAAAGGTGCCTATCCGCATTGATTTGTAGCCAATACTCATATATTCATGATCTTTGTTATTTATTAGTGTCTTCATGACTTGTGTTCATCTTTAATGCATTTTCACACTTAATGGGAGGGGGGAGATGTCATGTTTTCATGTATCAGATTAACCAGAAGTGTGGTTATCGGGAGGTGGGAACACAACTGGGCACGACGAAGCTGGGCCGACTGCTGGTTCTGAGGTGTCTGGGTTTGGAGCACAATAAAAGACTGATGGTGCACTCAAACTGCTTTCCCTGCTTGATACATTACAAAAACCGAGATCGGTCAAAACCGGGTTTGACATTTGCGGGTTTGACAAAATTGAACAAAGTCCTCCAAGGACTCAAAGTATCCACTTCCACTTCAGTGAGGGATCATAGTTTATGGACCAAGATGTTCAACTTTTGTTTTCTCAGTTTTGGTCTGAGAGCTCTTTTCAGGAAAATTGTGTGTGTAGTTTTGTCAAAATACAAATTTTTTTGGGGGGGGGGCAACCCTCCTCCCACTCGTACACACTGACTTTTTTTTGTTGTTTGTTATCTTGCCAAAACGAAGTTTTTGTAAGATATGTTAGTCAGCTTGTGTTTTTTTTTTGTTTGTTTGTTTGTCGGTAATCACGTATAAAAAATTCTGCAGAGCACAGTTATCATTGGAAATTTTTGTAACTTCGCATATCAGAGGCCTATAGAGGTCCCTTTCAGCGCATAAAATTTTGAAGGTCAAGGTCAAAGGTCAAGGTCACTGTCGCAAATCAGGGGAGTCGACGAAACCCTTATTTTTTGAGTAATTTTAATCGGATCATTTTCAAACTTCATGGGAATATAGTTCATGGTCTGGCGCTCAGCTGATTAATTTTTGGTGGCGATTGGCCTTGACCTTCATGGTTAACGCCTAAGGTCAAACATATTTGACCCCAAGGTCAAATTTTCAAGTTTTAGGAACCATATCATGTAGTACCTCAAATTGAACACCTCGATGAGTGCTTTCTAGATATGTCAAGCTTGAGACATTATGACGTCATTTGGTGACGTTATGAGGCAAACGCATATTTTCATGGTTACTCTGTAGAACGATTCTCATCGGAATCTCTCGTAGGCAGATATTCCTCAAGGAGTCGCTCCTGGTGGATAGCAGCTCTGTTCACCTCAGTGTGACCTTAAAGAAGTCACACGTGGTCACCTTTTGGCAAGATACGGGTCACCCTGCGGGTCACATTGGTTTATTTCGTTTTTAGCTCGCCTGTTCGAAGAACAGAGAGCGACAGCGATACCCCTGGCATGAGCGTGAGCATGAAAATGTTAAAGTTTTTGGTGCAAGTTATTTAGAAGCTTGCCATTCATTTAATATGTGTACTAGGATGCTGATATTTGGCATGGATGTTCCTTTGGGGTATATTATTGATGTAGTGAAGTTGAAATTAACAAATAATTTTAATTTCTTTTAAAATTTCAACCTAAGATGGTGTCAAAGCCACCCAATGCTCGCCTGTTTATACTAGACGCTTGCCATTTATTTAATGTGTACTTGGGATGCAATGAAGTCCAAATGAAATAAATTTTGTTGGTGCACCTTTTTCAGAGACTCAATATTTGTGAAGTCAAAACACTACATATTACTTTTTCTTTTAGATGCATTTCTCATGGCAAGGCAAGTAGGTAATGTATTATTGCATAATGTTGATAAATACCATTGCACATGCACTGTTATAATTGTGATGCCATCATAATTACAAATAATAATGTATTATTGCATAATGTTGATAAATACCATTGCACATGCACTGTTATAATTGTGATGCCATCATAATTACAAATAAAAATAATACTGCATGGTAGTTTGACTTATTCATTAATAATGCTGCCACTGATCTGCTCTCTGGATGTCACTTTCCATTTTCAGCATTGTATTAATAACATTTTTGCATCCTTCTAGTCTTCATTCAATTACAATAAATTATCAAAAAAGTCATTTACTGAAAGTTTTTTGGTAAATTCATAGAAGGTACTTCAGTATTTTTGGCACAAAATATTTTCTCTGTGTGTTTATTTGGTATTTGTGAATTTGTTATATTTAGACCGCCTGTTCGAAGAACAGAGAGCTATAGCGATACCCCCGGCGTGAGCGTGAGCGTCAGCGTGAGCGTGAAAATGTTAAAGTTTTTGGTGCAAGTTATTTCCTTTCTAATGTTTTTATCTACCACACTATTTTTTACTAATTACAATATACAAATACTGTATATATATATATATATATATATATATATATATATATATATATATATATATATATATAGCTGTATATGTATATATGTATATATATATATATATATATATATATATATATATAGCTGTATATATATATATATATATATATATATATATATATATATATATATATATATATATATATATATATAGCTGTATATATATATATATATATATATATATATATATATATATATATATATATATATATATATATAGCTGTATATGTATATATATATATATATATATATATATATATATATATATATATATATATATATATATATATATATATATATATATATATATATATAGCTGTATATATATATATATATATATATATATATATATATATATAGCTGTATATATATATATAGCTGTATATATATATATAGCTGTATATATATATATATATATATATATATATATATATATATATATATATATATATATATATATATCTGTATATATATATATATATATATATATATATATATATATATATATATATATATATATATATATATATATATATATATATAGCTGTATATATATATATATATATATATATATATATATATATATATATATATATATATATAGCTGTATATATATATATATATATATATATATATATATCTGTATATATATATATATATATATATCTGTATATATATATATATATATATATATATATATATATATATATATATATATATATATATATAGCTGTATATATATATATATATATATATATATATCTGTATATATATATATATATATATATATATATATATATATATATATAGCTGTATATATATATATATATATATATATATATATATATATATATATATATATATATATATAGCTGTATATATATATATATATATATATATATATATATAGCTGTATATATATATAGCTGTATATATATATATATGTATATATATATATATATATATATATATATATATATATATATATATATATATATACAGTATTTGTATATTGTAAACTAACTTCTGCAGTTCTTTTGAGAAGACGTTAGGGCAGGGGTCGGGAACGTTTTTGACTCAGAGAGCCATTAAAGCAAAATATTTGGAAATCTATTTCAGTGAGAGCCATATAATATATTTTAAGACTGAATTCAACTAAATGTGAGTATAATAAGCCTCTGAATTTATTCTTTTAAATAATGTTGTTATAATACTCACCATTAATGGGACTTCTGGTGCTGCATGGATTTGCTGATGGCTTTGTAGTCTGGTTGGTACTTGGTGAGGTTAAGCTTCATGCAAGCGTTGAGGCTTTCATCCGTTAGATGTGATCGTAGGTTGGACTTGATGTTTTTAAGATGTGAGAATGACTGCTCACATGCATACGTAGATCCATACAAGGTCAATACAGCAATACTCACACGCTGCAGTGTGAGGTATGTGATAGGAAGCGCGTTCCAAGTTTTGATAATCAGCTCGTCTTCGGGTTGAAGTTTTTTCATTTCTGTCCACATGTGCTTGTTCGCCAACTCCGCTTTCTGTCGTGCGATTCTTTCCAAATCTTCATTCAGTGACTTGAACTTATTCACCCACATGTCTGAGGCCTTCAGGTCAGCCACTTCTGCTTCAAAATCTCTGACGGAGACACCAGGAATGTAACTCAGGTCGGCTGTGTTCAGTGAACACTCGTTTGGATGGGTGATGAACTTAAAAAGACGAGCGTGCTCACGAAATTCTCCAAAGCGTGCTTTGAATGACTGTAGGAGACTGGATGTGAAGCCAGCTAACTGGTGGAGATCAAAGTTTTGAGTGGGCTCACTTGCTGTGCATGCATCTTTAAATTGTCTCAGTTTTTCAAAATGTAGTAAACGACCTGTTTCAAGATCCATGATAAAGAGCTCCAGCTTGTTTGCAAAAGCAAACACGGCTTGTTGAAGGGATAACACTGTATTTCCAATGCCTTGCATTTTCACGTTGAGCTCGTTCAGATGTTCAGTCATATCCACGAGATAGTAAAACTTGAGGAGCCACTCAGTTTCGGCTTGCTCAGGATGCTCAATCCCTTTTATTTCAAGGAAAGTCCGGATTTCGTTCAAGCAAGCCACAAAACGGCTAAGCACCTTCCCTCTTGACAACCAACGCACATTGCTGTGCAAAAGCAGACCGTGATAGTTATTTCCAACTTCATCCAGCAGTGTTTTAAACTGGCGACCATTTAAGGCTCGGGCAACAATAAAGTTGATCACACGAATGACCAGCGACATCACTTCGCCAAGCTGCCCATCACACATCTGAGCACAAAGTGCCTCCTGGTGTAGAATGCAATGGAAACTTAGGATGGGTCTATTTTCATGTTCACGGAGAAGCGCCACAAATCCTTTGTTTTTCCCCACCATACACGGAGCACCATCAGTACACACTGAGATAAGTTTATCCATTCGTAGATTTTTTTCTTGAGCGAACTCCATGAAAGACTTGAATAAATACTCACCTCTTGTGGACCCTTTTATTGGCAGAACAGCAAGACTTTCTTCGCGCAGTGTATCACCAGCAGCATATCTTGCAATCACACTGAACTGCGACAAATGGCTTACGTCTGTTGACTCATCCAAAGCCAGGGAAAAAGAACGGCGCTGTATTTCTGTCCTTCACTTGCGTTTCCTCCACTTGGTTTGCCATCATGATGGTACGATCATGAACAGTTCTTGCCGACAGAGGCATGTCTTGTATCCGTTTGATTATCTTGTCTTTGTTCGGAAGATCATCAAAAAGTTCATTGGCGACATCCAGCATGAACGTTTTTGCATACTCGCCATCTGTGAATGGTTTTCCGTTCCTCACTATTGCTAAAGATCCAGCAAAGCTGGCGGAATTATAGTCACCTTGCCGGGTCCATACGCGGAGTTGCTGCTGGCTGGCTTGCACCCTGCTCAGTAGCTCTTGACATGCTTTCTTTCTGCTGTCTCCCACAGGGTATTTTGATGCAAAGGTAGCATGGCGCGTGTCGAAGTGCCGCTTTATATTCGACCGTTTCATCGATGCAATTTTGTCATTGCAAATTAGACACACTACAGAACCTGCTCTCTCCACAAAGGCGAATTCTTCGGCCCATTCGTCCTGAAATGTACGATACTCCTCATCTTTTTTTCTTTTCGCCATCTTCTTCGTCGAAGGGTTAGCTTTGAGCAAATGAGAGAGAGGGAGATGTTGACCCAAGTGAGTCTGGCTGGCCTGCACACGGGCTGACATACTCGAGAGGTGCGGCGCGGCCGGCCGACTCTGGGATGCTGTCGCCTCAGCGGTGGCGAGTGATTGGTCGAGATGAATTCCGTGACGCGTCTCGGCGGCGGCACGTCATTGGAGGAACCGAAATCACGAGTCGCCTCAGCGGTGGCGCGTGATTGGTCGAGATGAATTCCGTGACGCGTCTCGGCGGCGGCACGTCATTGGAGGAACCGAAATCACTACTCGCGTCGGCCGCATGACTGGACGAAACAAAAACCGCTTCAGACAATTCGGAGGTGTTTTTTCTTCTCTCCTTCTGCCAAGTTCAGCCCTGCACGTGAATGAAGCACGACACCATTCAAACTATAGGTAAAGCTTCTGCGAGAAATATTGGGCTTTCCAAGTTTCAAACTCCAATTTTATCTGCGAGCCAGATGCAATCATCAAAAGAGCCATACCTGGCTCGCGAGCCACACGTTCCCGACCCCTGCGTTAGGGTCTCGTCTTCTCAAAAAATGTTAGGGTTAGGGTTAGGGTTACTAATCCTAACAGCTAACCCTAACCCTAACAAATGCTTTATAAAAATATTATTAGACTAAACTTTTAAAAACGATAAATGTATAAACAGGTGAGCATTGGGTGGCTTTGACACCAACTCTCTGGTTTTTAGTGGTGTGAACAAACTTTGGTACATCGCGGGTGATGAAGGTTGTGGTCAAGTTTCATCATAATTGTGTGTGCAGTTTCAGAGAAGAAGTTGCATATGTTTATGGATGGATGGATGACATGTCATCAAGTTAGCTACCCTGAACTACGTTCCAAGTGAGCTAAAAATTAAGTTGAATGCTTTGCTTAAATAAATACACTGAGTTATAAAAATCACTTTTGTTGAAATTTTCAGATTTCACTCCAGATTGACACTTATTTGGTCTACGAGCTCCGATACTCAAATCAGATATAATATTTTGATTACCGTATTTTCGTCAAGTGTAACGCCTGGTGTTGGCGCAGTGGTTAGGGCAGCGGCTTGGGATCCAAAAGGTCCTGAGTTCAATTCCCGTTGGGCCACTGAATTAATACACCAGGGGGTTGACTCAGCCTGTCATCCTTCCGAGGTCGGCGAAATGAGTACCAGTATACTGGGCCGGTGTATACCCCGGTTAAAATAGGTGTACCATATCCCTGTGTCGTAAGAGGCGACCAGGGTTGCGTCAGGAAGGGCATCTGGCGTAAAACATGTGCCAAATCACAATGCGGATCATTCGGATGATCCGCTGTGGCGACCCCTTTCGGGAGCAGCCGAAAGAAGAAGAAGAAGAAGTATATATATATATATATATATATATATATATATATATATTGCTTTAAAATGATTTGTATCAGACTTCACTGCAATGCTTTATAAAAAATATTATTAGACTAAACTTTTAAAAACGATAAATGTATAAACAGGTGAGCATTGGGTGGCTTTGACACCAACTCTCTGGTTTTTAGTGGTGTGAACAAACTTTGGTACATCACGGGTGATGAAAGTTGTGGTCAAGTTTCATCATAATTGTGTGTGCAGTTTCAGAGAAGAAGTTGCATATGTTTATGGATGGATGGATGACATGCCATCAAGTAAGCTACCCTGAACTACGTTCCAAGTGAGCTAAAAATTAAGTTGAATGCTTTGCTTAAATAAATACACTGAGTTATAAAAATCACTATTTTGTTGAAATTTTCAGATTTCACTCCAGATTGACACTTATCTGGTCCACGAGCTCCGATACTCAAATCAGATATAATATTTTGATTACCGTATTTTCCGGTGTATTAACCACACCCATGTTTTTCATCCTCAGAATAAATGAATATATTGATCATTTTATTTTCTGATCTAAATCGAAACATGTTTGTACATTAACTTTGTATGGAACAAAGTGATGGAGGTGTGGTGGAAAATTTCTTTTCAAATATTAGCTTTATGGTTTTTTTTTCTTTGGCTGTGGCTCAATTAAGCCGAACGATTGATTTAACTTCGCAAATAAAGGCTTTTTGCCCATATAATAAATATATTAGTGAAAACCAATATGATAGACAATGATTGATTTAAATGCTCATTAAAAACATGATTATTATTCATTTTATGAGTATGTATATTCATTAATTTGATTGAAGCTTGTGTGATGACAAATATAAGTCCCATGGACATGCATATAAGGTCCGTACTCTTATTGCAACTGAAACTAATAGCTAACAAAATACTTATGTATGGTGAAAGTGGGGTATTCGATGATGAACCCACTCGCCCAGTAAGCTAAGCAAGTTGGAATGTTCGACTAATATGCTGCACCAACCATTTTCTGTCATATAAGGTGATACTCATTTCCTCTTGTATGCTTTCAAAAGCTTATAAATGCTAGTAAAGGCATTGCCACGCCCACGGGTCCCGAGTGTATGATGAGGGGGTTAATCCCCGTTTCTCCTCGGAAGGACTGGACCTGGGGCCACCATTCACAATTAACTTTGTGGCACGGTGGGTTGCCTAAAAACCACGAACGCCAATAAGTTAATCACAAGTTCCAGTGTCCACCATCTAATTGGAGGTCACGTGGCCTCCTGACCGGGGAACGTGACCTTGGCGATGCACCAATCTTATCTTGATTAGATTTTAAGTCATGCGGCCGAGCATTTACCGCTGGTGCATGCCGACTATGACAGGTTAATTTGCTTGGGAATTATAATCTCCCAGTCTATCTTTGTTTAGAGAATGCTGGATCGTTGGAAGGAAATGACAATCACGGACAGGTGGAAACGTCAACAAGGAATTTATTATTCAGAAAAATTAATAAACTGAAGGACTTTTCATTTCCTTGTCAATTAAACGGGTGAATTCAAATCAAATGTTCAATCAACAAAATAATCTCAATCAAATAAAGAATTCAACAAGCATTTATAGAAAAATGGACAAGGAGCAGATGCTTATCACTTTGTCTTACTTAACAATTAAACACGAGACATGGGTACCCATCAGACCATTCAGGGGGAAAAGAAATCCAGCCTCAGCTTAACAGGGCAGAAGTCGTGTGTCTATTAAAATAATCCAAAATGTGTAAGCGGGCCTTGGTCTGTCTCTTTGAATGAACTCTCCACAGCTTAGCTCATTTCTCTTGTTGGCGCTTTGCCTCACCATACACCCACCTGCAAACAGGCTCCAATACAAATTGATGTCACATCGTCATTCCCAGGAACCAGTAGGGCCAAGAACCAGTCAGACCGAGCAGAACCAGCAGGAACAGTCCAACTGCCACCAACCGCCGTTGCTGGTGTCATCAGGATCTCTCACCAACTGTCATCAGGGCGATCCTGCCATCATTTTATAGGTGATTAGTGTGAGCGGAGCCTCAAGCACGACTTCAGCCAAATCCAGCTTGCTTCTTGGCGCATTCCTGCATGAGACGTCCAAAAGTCCATTCTTGCGCTCATTCAAGATGCAACTCATATTAACACAGGCCTGGCTTATGGCGCCATGTTTGGAGCGGTGGACGAACGCCAGAAAGCGTCCATTTGCCAGAACAAACAAGCGGAAACATGAAGCGCTCACAGAACGTTAACGGGTAATCATCGCCTCTTTGTTTAGCCCGATATGAAGAAGAACCGGTCAGCATCCACAAAGCTGCTGAACTGGGGTGTCGATCGCTGATGAAAGAAGGTGGGTGCCTGAGGTAAACGATCCGAGACCACAGCCATGTTTGATCGCCAAAAGAACCGAGCAGCACTGGTACTTCTTAAAGCTTCACCGTCCCACATGGCTCCCAACTATCGTGAGATTCTTCTTCTTTATTTTAAATCTATTTCTTGCCCTCGTATAGAAAAGCACAAGGGGTTGATTGATTGTTCCTCGCTTTAAACCATGCCCCGCTATCCAGCATTTGCTGGCATAGCGTCAGCATGTAAGAAACAAGCTTGGTGGATTAATTCTGCCTGCATCGGATGTTCATGTAGAAAATGATGCATGTAAAAAGATAGTCACCACTACAAGTCCCTCGTCCATCCACCCCTTCTGCTGCACACGAACAATGACGCCGGCTGGAAACTTGTCTTTGGGCTCTGTGGGTGCTCCGTTATTGGACTCTCGCTATTGTGAATAATTCTTCTTTTGATATGAGACCAGTTGTTCTTCTTCTTTTGTGTTTAATGACATTTTCAGAGCTGCGAGGCTCTACAGAAGTCACGCACATAAACTCCGGGTGTCTCTGGACGTTTCCGAGCGTGACTTATTTGATTTCCGCACATGGTTAATAAAACACTGAGCAAATTCTTAACCTGACCCAATTTTTCATAATTTAAATGGTGGAATTGAGCTTAACAGCAGTTTCAACTGCTATGCTACAAAAGTGTTCATTTGGAATACAATTGAAATTCAGCATTGATCGTTTTTAAGACGGATTTTGTATTTCTATACCCGTGTCTTAACCGCACGAACCAACTTTTACCTTTTTTGCCAATTAAAAAAAAGTGTGGTTTATACACCGGAAAATACGGTATACACTTTAATTAGTTGTGTTGCCAAATCAAATCATGTATACACCGTGAGAGTAGATTGTGTTTTCAACTCAAATCGTGTTTCGAAGCATGTTTCACAAGGCCGAACAAAATGGCGAATTAAGACCCCAGCAAACTGACAGAGGGCTGACTAAGGATGATGCCTTGCAAAAGGTTTAATTAAATAAGGTCGTTAATCATCTTTCAAAGGGGTGTTTAAATTAACCCAAACAAGAAATTTTCATTCATGCACTCCCTTGGAGCTCCCTTCGTATTCCTGCAAAGTTTCAGGCTGCTAGGTTTCATGGTTTTGGAGGAGACACAATGACACACTCACACAATGACATTTATTAATATACTGTAGAAAGATGTTATTCTACAGCCTTCCATTCCCTCCCATCACCCATTGTTGCAAGAGTTTCTGAATATTAGGATGTTTTGGTGCATATCATTAATCTTATTCTTAAACATTTCAACCATCTCCCATAAATCTTCTGGTATACAGGCACATGGAATGGCTGTGAGGATCAATGAATTTGTATGAATATAATTTGGAAGAAGCAGAGAGGAAAAAAAAAAATCACAACAATGTTCAACTTCAATTGAGATAACAATTATAATAAAATTAAAAATATCCTTTCACACCATCAGGCATATGGGATTGCCAAGGTAGTGTCTGGTTATGGGGCACAATTCTAGATCGGTTACAACTCAAATGACTCATTTTCCCCCAGAGCTGGTATTCATTTTACCAAACTTGGAAGGATGGCAGGCTGAGTCGACCTACCTGGTGTTATTTATGGCACAAAAGAGGTTCGAATTCAGGACCTTAAGATCTTAAGGCAGCCATCTTAACCATTAAGCCACCACCGGGCTAAATGAAATACTAAACACAGCGACAATTGAAGAAAATCAAGTTTTAAAAAGATTTTAACTTGTTTGCATCTGATAAACTCACAGCATTTTGGTATTAAAAATTATTCCAGTTATTAAAACTTTATAAACAAATTAATTGGGAAATAATCACAACAATAATAGCATCGGCATGGTCCAGATTTGTTTCAATAGAAATTCATTTAAACGGAGTCAGTTCAACCAATGTAATCAATTAATTATTGTTTATATTTCATGAGCAATTATTCAAGGCTCGAAGAGGAGCTTTTTCAGTCAATTCCGTATCAAGAAGAGGACATTTCCCATCTAGTTGTCATCTCCTTAATATCAACAAATAAAAATATCTGAGTTGAAAGATTTTGTTTTGTGACTTTCCTTCATCTTTTTTGAAATTGTGAATGTTGGGTTCTCTTCTGCTTCACTTTCAGTTCTTACATTTTGTAATTGTGCTTTATTCTTGTAGGAAAAAGTTTTCCAAAGTAAGTTAGCTTTACAGCCTCGCTTTTTTGGTGCTCATGTAAAATTGGATTCAAAGATCTGTTGAGCATTTCACATTCACAGACAATCCCACAGTTGTTAAATTAACTTGATCGCACTCCAATAGGCCTCTGCCTCCTTCACATCTCGCTAACTATAGTCTTGGAGCAAATTGATTTTATCGAACACTTCGTGAATAGTTACTTTTACATCTGGATAATCATTCTAATATTGCAACACAATGTAATGTATCACAGCCGTATTGGAACACTGACCTGTGAAAGAGCTGGTTTACAGCTTTGATTTTGTTTCTTGGGTAGAGATGTGTGTTCATCATTTATTGTTCTGCACAGATATTGTTGTACTCTTGTCTTGCATGGTAGATTTGGTGATCATCTTCTAAGCTGAGGTGTTTCTACGACGTTTCATTTCTTCACTCTTGCATCATTACCTCCACCACCGAACGTGGAAGGTTATGGTTTCACCCCGGCTGTCTGTTTGTCTGCAGGATATCTCAAAAAGTTGTGGACGGATACAGATGAAATTTGGTGGGCAGATTCGGTGTGTGACAAGGACGAACTGATTCGATTTTGGTGAAGATCCAGATCTGGATCCTGCTACTGGAATTTTAAAAGTGATTCTTCACCATTGAGAAATGGGGCCACAAACTAGAAAGCAGGATATCTCAAAAAAAGTTGTGGACGGATTCGGACGAAACTTGGACGTGTTGTTGGGTGTGTGACAAGGAATAAATCGATTCAATTTCGGTGAAGATCCGAATATATATCTTAGTTAGGGAATTTTAGCAAATTGTATTGACCATCTGTGAAAAAATTGCTCACCAAAAAATTTCTTCACCAACGTATTCATCAAGGTGTCTACTAACACCTATCAATTAGTGCAAACCCAAATCCTTGTGGAAAATTCTGGGGAGCCAATCAAAGTTCGGGTGCTCAGAGGGCCTGCGCGAAAAAAAATTGGAAAAATTAGCTTTTGCCAATATTGACTTGTGGGATGTCTAACTAGGGGTTTTTTGGGGTGCTGAATCGATTCCAACCATGAGATTTGAGGAAAAATGAATCCCTGGCCGTAAAATATTGATATGATACATTTTTAGATATCTCAGACTCAGCTGCATCATTGGAATGCTCAATACCTTCACAGCAGCGGGCCACCATCAGTACGCAAAAGGGAGCAAGGCTGTATGTACAGCTGATGCATCAGCGACAGGAGAGTCCCATGTTCCAGGAAACTCTATCCAAGTTCAATTTGTACGGCAACCATGTAGTCAGGTTCTCAGACCATGAATGGTCCGGCACATGGACCGACATCACAACAGAAACCACACTCATGCATGATGCAAAATCCTCCGGTGGTCTAAACAGTTGCCGCTTTCGGAATGAGTCTTCTCATACGTCTTGGGTTCAGACTCTGAACCACTTCACGTTCATTCACCAAGAGCTAGAAAGAAGCATGGTCAAATGTGCGGTACCTGTCCACACCGACGTTAAAAGAGCCCAAACGAAGAGAGATAACGATGCTGTCAACACCATAGTTGGGTGGTTGGAGGAAGTCAACCCTTTCGATGCCACACGGGACAAGAAGACTTTGGTGTCCTTCTCAACTGGGTTCAGCAGCACTCCCGAAGACCAAGTCAACGCTGATCAAGCAGAAGAAGTTGGCAGAGCCATACAGGCTAAGATGGATGGGAAAACAGTTGTGGATGCAATGGTAACCAAACACAAGGTCAAATCACTTGCAAGCCTCAGATCTGGACCCAAAGTCAATGGCGAGAAGCTGGTCATTGACTCACTGAAGCTATTCAACCACCTCATTGTCATCAGTGAGCGTGAAGTTAAAACCAAAGAAGCTCTGCGCTTTGAGTTGACGCCAAAACCGATGTCTCTGTTTGACAAAAATCAAAAGTTGCGAAAGCCAGACAAGGCTGCCCTCGCAAGGTCCCTGAAGGCATGTGTGGCACCTGTCGAACAACCCCCCTGCACAAGCCTTGTGGTTGATGGTGGGTGGCTCCTGCACAATGTCAAGTGGGAGGCTAACCTTACTTGGAAGGATGTTGCCGAGAGCTCTCTCCGGTTTGTGGTCCATGGGGAGCCATCGCCTCCGGATAAAGGTGGTCTTTGACTGATATGGCAGCTCCACCAAGGACCATGACCACTTGAGACGAACAAAGAATGCATGCTATGACATTCAGATTCGTCTGGATCTCAAAATCATCATTGCAAGAGAAAAGTTCCTCGATAACAAGAACAACAAAGCCCAGCTCATTCTGCTCCTTGCTGAGACATTTAGTAGGAATGGAATCAGTGTACAGCAATGCTCCGATGATGCCGACACCTCCATCATCCGCGCAGCTCTAGATGAGGCAAGAGAGTCCCCTGTCGAGGTGAGGGCTGAGGACACAGACGTCCTGGTTATGCTGATTCATCATGTTGCAGACCATCCGATCTTCCTCAAGACAGCCAAAGAAACATCTTACGATGTCGGAAAGATCCGGGAGGCCCTCCCAGAGATATACCGGAGGTATCTCATCTTCTTGCACAGCTTCTCTGGCTGCGATACAGTGTCTGCAATTTTTGGGTTCAGCAAACCAACTTTGTTAAGCCAGCTCTGCAAGACTGATGAAGCTGAGAGGGCAATGGACGTGTTTATGGACATACGAGCTGAGAAAGGTGATATCATTAAAGTAGGCTGTGATCTTTTCATGCTCATGTTCCATGAGAAATCCTCCAAAGACTTGAGATTCGACATCTTCAGCAAGCGAGCTGCTACTGGGAGCATAAAACCTGAGAAACTCCCCCCGACAACAGGAGCTGCAGCACAGCACTCTCTCTGAGCTTACCTCCAGACTAGAGACTGGCTGATGCTGCAAAGTCCATCGTTGGATGCCCGGGACTATGGATGGCAACTCACTGAACAAGGAAATGCACCAGTCCCTTCGACAGACCCCATTGCACCAGACTACCTCCTGACGTTTGCCAGCTGCAACTGTGCGGGGAACTGCAGCTCACTCGGGTGCTGCTGTAAAAAGCAAGGAGTCAAGTGTATTTGACTCTGAGCCCTCTGAGCACCCGAACTTTGATTGCCTCCCCAGAATTTTCCACAAGGATTTGCGTTTGCACTAATTGATAGGTGTTAGTAGACACCTAGATGAATACGTCAGTGAAAAAATATTTTGGTAAGCAATTTTTTCACAGATGGTCAATACAATTTGCCAAAAATTCCCGAACTATCTGGATATGAGAATTATTTAAATTCTTAAAGTGATTCTTTACCATTGGGAGAAAAATGTATTGGGCCCAATATGTTCTCGTGGATCAGGCATTGCGTGGCAGAGGTATGCGGTCTAACGAGTACCCTTCTAGTTGTTCTTGGGTTCACTTTTGTGTTGGTTGTTATTTCTTTGAATGTGAATTTGACAACAATTACCTTGTATGAATTGCATTTCAAGGTCTTCTGGGTACCATTTTACCACTTTTAGCTATTATGTTAGTTATTCATAGTTTGGTGTTAAACCTTTTTGGTCGTCCATGTGCAGGAGGTGGTTGTCTTTGTTTGTTCGGATGTCACCTCTAACCTCCTTATGGAGGTGACATTGTGTCCATCTACTTGGCTGTTGATCATGTTTTGGAGGTCAGAGCTAAGCAGAACAGAAAAGGGCAGAGGAGTTGAAGAAAGACTATCTCCCTGGAAAAGACATCTTTCTCTTTGGGTGTAATCTCTACTTGGGTTTCAGAAGGTGGAATTGAGTCCTCCAAGGACTTAAATTACTCATCTCTTTCTACTATAAGTGTATGTGTGTGTGTGTGTGTGTCATACTTTTTGTCTTAATTACGTGCATCTATTCATTAATAGGATGGAATAGGCATTAATTAATAGGATCGGCATTTCAAGGAGAATTTCCGTGTCATTTAGGCCAAAGCCCCTCATGACTGACACCTCGATTGGCAGTGCCATCTTTTTCTTTTTGGTGTCTTAGTATGAAGTCTTGTTGCAGTGCTTTGATTTCTATGTCCACGCTTGAGGGGATGGTGAAGTCATAGTGAAAACTATGTCCTTGTTTTCAATTATCGCTTTTTGTTTGCGCTTTCATTATTTATGTCAGAATGGGATATTGAAGTTTTTGCAGATGTGCAATTGGATTACTATGCGTACATTGCTGTGACTTTGTGTATACAGGTGTTTGGACAATTCTCCAACGTTTCTCATGTACCGTTATCCAGTGTGAGTCCTCATGTGTGCTTTGTAGGTTGAATTATAACCAAATGATATATTACACACACTGCACTTGTACACTTTCTCCCCAGGGTGGATCCTCATGTGTGCCCGTAAGCTTGAGATGTGACGGTATGGTTTATGGCACACACTGCATTTATACGGCATCACCCCTGTGTGGGTCCTCATATGTACGTGGTGGCTCGAGATTTGATTGAATGATTTGTTGCACACACTGCACTTGTACGGCCTCTCCCCAGTGTGGATCCTCATATGTACCTGGCGGCTTGGGTTGTGATGAAATGATTTGTTGCACATACTGCACTTGTACGACTTCTTTTCTCCAGTATGGGTCCTCAAGTGTAGGTGATGGCTCAAGAAGTCACTGAATGTTTTATGACACCGACTGCACTTAAATGACTTCTCTCCAGCATGCGACTTCATGTGTACCCGGCGGTGTGAGATGTCACTGAATGTTCTATCGCACATACTGCACTTGTATGGCTTCTCAGCAGTGTTGACTTTTGTGTGTATTCCCATGTGTCGTTGGCAGCTTGAGATACTTTGGAATCTTCTATTGCAATCACTGCACTTATATGGCTTCCCATCAGTGTGTGTCCGCATGTGTACCTTGCGGCCTGAAGTCTGACTGAATGATTTACTGCAGAAACTACAATTATACGGTTTCTCCCCAGTGTGAGTCCTCCAGTGTGCCTGGTAAGCTGAGATCTGGGTGAACGATTTACTGCAAATTGAGCACGTGTGCGGCTTTTCTCCTGTGTGTATCCTCATGTGTTTCTGGCGGTTCTGGTTCAATGTAAACGATTTATGACACACACTGCACTCAAACGGCTTTTCTCCCGTATGACTCCTCATGTGTACATTCCAGTTGGAAGGGTGTATAAATGATTTATTGCAAGCGGTGCATTGGTACGGCTTCTCCCCTGTGTGTGTCCGCACGTGTGTCTGCCAGTTTGAATGATTTGCAAATGATTTACGGCAGTCAGTGCACTTATACGGCTTCTCCCCAGTGTGTGTCCGCATGTGTTTCAGGAGCGCGGACTGAAAAGTAAATAGTTTATTGCATGTTAAGCATTTGTGACGTTTCTCACGAGTACGAGTCCTCCTGCGATTCTTCTTGGTGGAATCATTCTGAGAAAATGTCGTGGAAGAGCAACTGAATGATGACATGCATTCATTGCCCTTGTCTGTGTTTTCACAAATGCCAATATTCATCTTTACCTGGTCACAACTAGAATTCTGTTGGTAATCATTGGATTTCGCGCAGTGACTCTCCTGGTGGTGCTGCAAAGATCCCTCGTTGGAGGTATGAACATTCTTGGTGCAGGAAAACATACTGAAGATCGTTGTTGATTTCCCTGAAGATCATTCACAGACAGAAAGTCAGTCGGTGTATCAGAGGGATATAAAAACAGCATCATCATAAAGGCATGAATTTCAAAACGAAAGGAATGATGAAATTACAAACCTCTCTTGGAAATCAATTTACATTTTTAATGACACAATTACATGAATGTGTACAAGTGGGGAAAGAGGTAGAAAAGCAAAGAATTAATGAAAACTTTACACAAACATCAACAAGTGAGAAATCTCCATTACACAACAACCTGGGGGCCTCACAATAACTAATGGGATGGTTCAACCAAGCCAAGCAAATATGAAGATCTGTGTAAAAATTTGAAAGACTTTCCATCGCTGAGAAATTGAACAAAATAATGGAAATATCTTCCTTAATGATTTCTTAGGTGACATCACCTGTGAAGGATAATTAATTAAGGAGGATAATTCATTCAGGGATGTATTTTTGAGGTTTAGCGAAATACGAGGAAATTAATTTGCTGCATAATGCACCAGAAGACAAAGCCCAAAGGGGATAAAATATTCTCGAATGTTTGGGAGACACGCTCTCAATTTGTTTTTCAACGGTATAGAGAGAAAATGCACAAAAAGACTTAAATACCAGATGCTCTCCAGATCACTGGAGACGTTTGTGTTGTAAATGCCAAACTGTTTCGATCGATCTTTTTTGTTCATTGTTAACTCTGCCACCGAAGGTGGATGGAAGTTATGTTTTCACCCCTGTCTGTCTGTGAACAGGATATCTCAAAAAGATGTGGACGTATTCAGACAAAATTTGGTGAAGAGGTTGGGTGTGTGACAAGCACAAATTGATTAGATTTTGGTGAAGATCCGAATCCTGATCTGAGAATTTTTAAAGTGATTCTTCACCATTAAGAGATAGGGCCAAAAACGACGTGTTCAAATAACCGACCAAATACAGCACTGGGGTAACTGGAGAAACCCAAACAGACAAAGATGGAGTCATCAGGAGGAACCTGGATAGGATTTGGGTTTCAGCTGCTACTCCTCTACCCTCAAAAACCCATCCAGGTGCGACTAACTGAACCTTACAAAAACTATTTGAAAGATTCACCTCTCCATGACAAAGAAAAAGAAAGAAAGAAAGGAAGGAGAAATGGAGGACAAATGTGTTCAATCATATGTGTTAGATTCTAGCTGTCATCGTTGTCCATATAGCATGATATCTCAAAAAGTTGTGGATGGATTTGGATGAAACTTGGTGGATGAGTTGGTAGGTGACAAGAAGAAGTCGATTATATTTTGGAGGTCCGGATCCAGATCCGGCCTATCTGGACCAGTGTATCCGGATCCAGATCCGGTCTGTCCGTTTTACGTACACAATACATAAACTGTTCAGCATGGCGGAGGTATGCGCTCATAACAAGTGCCGTTCTAGTTTTCTTTTGCTTCTGTTGTGACTGCTTAATGGAATTTACATTGTGTGGAAAATACTGTAATGTGTCTGAGTCTTGATAGATCACAGTTTTCCAAAGCAACTTCACCCCAAGAATAACCGAATGGCCTGAATGGCTTAAATCAAACTGGTTGTGAAAATGGTCATGTGGCCAGTTTAAACAAATGTTTACTACCTTGGATGGTGGAAAATGTCCCACCAAGAGGACAGAGCAAGAAGGCTGGTATCGAACACGTCGCACGCCCCAAAAAACCGGTATCGAACGTTCTCAACATTTCTCGGACATGCATTTACCAATCTTGATCAAACTGGGCACACAGATAAAGAATGACGGATTACGTAAGCATGTCATTTTTTCCCCCAGATCAGATCTAAGATGGCCCACTGTTGGCCATTTTGTTACTTAAATGTGTCGCCAACTATTTCTCAGACATGCATGGTCCAATTTTGTTCAAACGTGGCACAAGGACAGTACACGATGGAATACAATTGCCACTAACTTTATTTTGCGATCTGATCAAAGATGGCCAACTGGTAGACCAAAGATGGCCTTTTAACTGCGTACAGAAAAATTACGAAAACAACGGGGGCGATGACATTTTATATCTTTTTTCCTTGTTTTATTTGAATTGAGTTATATACTTGAGCACTGTAGAATACAAATTGCCTTCTTGTCACTTCCAAGAACCTCCAGTTTTGCAATAGTTGGACATGCTAAATAAGGTGGTGCATAAGACGCTGCTTCAATAGCGCTAAACTTCTGGAATTTTTTGTTTAAACGACGTTTATAATTTCTATTTTATTTCAGTTGAAGTACTGTACAGTCGTGGCCAAAAATATTGGCATCTTTGCACTTTTTTCAAATAATGCCCCATTTCTTGCAAAAAATTGTTGAAAATAAAAAATATATTTTGGTATCCACATGTATTTCATTGGTTTGCAGTGGAACAAAACAAAAGAAGCTGAAAATAATTACAAAATCTTCGCTTCTTCTGCACAGAAATCCTAAAATGGCCTGGACAATATTATTGGCACCTTTTAGAAGCAGCTGATTCTCCTTTACTTTAGAATTGAACTCACCCGTGGTGAGTTGCAGGTGCCCACAATATAAAAATCATTAATTCAACCAGATTGAATGGAGAAAAGGAGTCATTCTGCTGTTTTGTGTCACTGTGTGTACCAAAATGAGCATGGACAAAAGAAAGAAACCAGAGAATTGTCTGAGGTCAGACACAAGATTGTAGCCAAGCATGGACAATCTCAAGGCTACAAGTCCATCTCCAGAAACTTTGATGTTCCTGTGTCCACCATACGCAATGTTATCAGGAAGTTTAAGGCCCATGGCACTGCAGTCAACCTACCTGGACTTGGCTGCAAGAGAAAACTTGATCGAAGATTGCAGCGAAGGAGTGTTTGAATGGTGGAGAAAGCACCTTGATCAACTGCCAAACAAATTCAAGCTGACCTTCAGACATAAGGTACGACAGTTTCAATTCGCACCATCTGTCGCCAACTCAATGAAAGGGGGTTCTCTGGTAGAAGACCCCACTGCTGAGAGAGAGAGAGACATTAAAAAAAACCTGACTGGAGTTTGTCAAAACACACCTGAGCAAGCTAAAATCCTTTTGGGAGAATGTCCTGTGGACAGATGAGACCAAATTAGAGATTTTTGGTAAAGCACATCATCACTATGTTTACAGAAAACAAAATGAAGCCTTCAAAGAAATGAACACTTTCTCTACTGTCAAACATGGAGGAGGTTCAGTGATGTTTTGGGGTTGCTGTGCTGCCTCTGGCACTGGGTGCCTTGAATGTGTGCATGGCATCATGAAATCAGGAGATTACCAAGGCATTTTGGAGCTCAATGTTCAACCCATTGTCAGAAAGCTGGGTCTTCGTCATAGGTCATGAGTCTTCCAGCAGGACAGTGACCCCAAAAGCACTTCAAAAAGCATCCAGGAATGGTTCAAGACAAAACACTGGACTGTTCAAAAGTGGCCAGAAATGAGGCCAGATCTGTGGGGGTCCACAGGAGCCCATTTAACACCTGTGGGGAGATCTGAAAACAGCAGTTGGGAGAAGGCTTCCTTCAAATCTGGGAGAATTGGAGCAGTTTGCACAAGAAGCATGGGCCAACAGTAGAGAGGAGTAGGAAGCTCATTCATTGCTCTAGGAAGCACTTGACTGCAGGTATTTTGTCCAAAGGCTGTGCTACCAAATATTGTTACGGATTTGGAAACCTTGTGCACACAGAGAGTCAGAGTCCCTAAGCTTAGTTATTTCGATAAGTATGTGTTTACAGTTAGAATCCCCCCTTTGTCTAATGGGAATTACATGTGTGCGCTACAAATTATTGTATAGTCAGGTTTATTAGATCTTTTAACAACAACTACTGCTACATCAGCTACAACAACGACAATGACAACAACAGTGCGCCGTCCTGCACTCGACCCGGTCGCCATTACGTACGTGTTTTTGGCTGAGGACGTGGGCTTTCTCTACTCAAGGCTACAAGTCCATCTCCAGAAACCTTGATGTTCCTGTGTCCACCATATGCAATGTTATCAGGAAGTTTAAGGCCCATGGCATTGCAGCCAACCTCCCTGGACGTGGCTGCAAGAGAAAACTTGATTGAAGATTGCAGCGAAGGAGTGTTTGAATGGTGGAGAAAGCACCATTCAACCTACCCCACTAACCCAACCCCACTTCGTCGCCTCAGGTCAAAGCTCCGCTCCGAGGAGGAGCAGAGAGTGTTTCCTCCAGCCAATGAGTGGAGGGCGAGCACCACATGCACGCCCCAGCCAATCGGGAGGCCGCCATGAGTCGCCTGACAACCCACCGTCCAATCAGGAGGCGAGTGGTGGGGGAGAAGAAACCCCTCCCTCCTCAAGAGGAGGAGTGTGGTTGGCTGGACCAGCGTTGAGGAGATAGTGATCGTGGCGATTGCGGCGTGGTCTGTGGTTGTCTGGACCAGCGTTCAGGAGACGATGATCGTGGCGATTGCGGCGTGGTCTGTGGTTGTCTGGACCAGCGTTCGGCAGACGGTGATCGTGGCGATTGTGACGCAGTCTGTGGTTGTCGACGAGCGTTCTGCAGACGGTCGTGGTTATGGCTGGAGCGGTCTGATACAGTGGTGATCGTGGTTGAGCGGCCTCGTTCATGGGCCGTGGACTTCATGTCGTGGGTTCGAGTCCCACGGTGTTGGTTTTGGAGTCGGTGTGGCCGCACAAAGCGGACAGGTACCGGGGCGTGGCTTGACCAAAAATAGACCCATGAGGTCCATTTTGTGTGTGTGTGTGTGTGTGTGTGTGTGTGTGTGTGTGTGTGTGTGTGTGTGTGTGTGTGTGTGTGTGTGTGTGTGTGTGTGGAGCTGTCCTGTAAGTAGAATTGTGCAAGTGCTTTCCTTTGCTTGTACATTGCCTGCCTTTTATTCGTAATAACTCTGTTCCCCTCCCCGATTATTCCTTGTAAAATAAACTCCTGTTAAATGAACCAGTTCGTTTTCTGTGCTTTCCTTCATTGGCCTAGCATGGTGCGGGTTTGAAAATTAGCAAGGCCGTTCGTGCCGTAAATTGTTCATTTGGTCCGGCGCAGCTTTGGTAACTTCCGCTCGGTTACGCTGGATCCGAGTCGGTGATAGCGACTCGATTCGGACAAAGTCGGCCGAGGGTGTGGTTTCCCCAGTAGGTGGACGACGTGGGTATTTAGGTATAATGAAATTAGGCAATTAACCCTACCCCACGCCGTCAAAATATTGGCTACCACGGTCCGCTCAGGGACCCGTGAACTCTCGGACTTATCCGAGAGTCACGACCTAAATTCCAGGTGTTCAGGGGGAGAGGACTCTACTGCTTCACCTAGTGGTCGTTTATCGCCGCCGAACCCCGGCCCACAACAATATAAAGTTGAGGGTGTTAATAAATGTCAATGCCATTTCTGTTTATTTTCTGATTTAAAAGGATCTATTAAGTTCTGAATCAAAAACAAAGGTTCTGTAATAAGTGAAATAAAGAATTGTGGAGATAAAATACTTTCGTCAATTTCAACTTGTTTTTGGAGAAAATTGTGAGTTATTTGATAAAAGTGCAACGGTGCCAATATTTTTGGCCACGACTGTATTTACTCAAACACTGCGCGTCGTGACATGTTCTATGAACTTTCTCGCTGGACCTATTTTCATTCTCTTTAGGCCTATTTTAATTGTTTATCACATATGAGATTTCAATATTTTTGGGGTAACCAGTAGCTCCATGCCTTGGGTTAAAAACAAAAACATAGTGGTAATACACCTGGGCACTCACCTGGTAGCGGTTGGATAAGATAACTAGGGAACCACCGGTTGGCATGGACGACCCACAAAATATGTAATGGAGGAGAAAGCAAATACCTATGGATTTATTTTTTAATGCCATGAACAAACTTTGGTACATCAAAGGTGATATAGGTTGTGGTGAAGTTTCATCAAAATTGTGTGCATGATTTCAGAGAAAAAAGCAAATACCTCTTTTGGTGAGCAGCGCCCCTGTAAAGCCCCCTTTGACCCTGTGGATTTTTTTAATGGTCTGAATAAGCTTTGGAACATCATGGTTGATGAAGGTTTTCGGGAATTTTCATCAGAATTGTGTATGTCCTTTCTGAGAAGAAAGCAAATACCTCTTTAGGGAAGGCAACCCCCCCACCCACCTCCCCCACCATAAACTCCCTCCATAGACCCCCTCATACCCCAATCTTTCTTAATTTTTTTTTCAATGCAGTGTACAACAATTGGTACGTCATGGGTGATGAAGGTTGTGGTAAATTTCATCGAAATCGTATGTGTAGTTTCAGAGAAGTTGCAAGTATTTGTGGACGGATTGACGGACGCATGTGTCATCCCATAAGCTCCCTGTAACTATGTTCCAGGTGAGCTAACAAGAGGCTGCCAGAAGCTGAACGTCTTGGGTTAAAAATGGTTGAGGGGGTGGGGTGGGGGGAATACTTCGCATCGCCTTTTCCTTAAGACTGCGTGGGGTAAAGTTTACGATGAACACTCTAGTTTCACCTGCAACTGTGCCATAGAAGAGCTTACATAAAGAAATGTCGCTGACAAGTTCTTTGCCAATAATATAATAATATATGGGAAAAAAATCCAAAGAACTGTTCTGGACTTCACAAGCCTCAGTATACTCACCTTCTGCAAAGACAAAATTTTCACTCAGGTCTTCCTTCACTTGGAGGCCATTTGAGGTCTGAAGAGCTATACCAGAGAGACATTCAACTTCCACTGGACTCATTTCACCTGCACAAAATCAAATGTAAGCCAAGAGCAGGATTTTGATGATCTAATACAGGTGGTGTTCAGCATTTAAACCCAATAATTTTTACATGGGAATGGTATCAAATTAAAACCCTTCATGCTGTGTGAAACTATTGGCCATTAATAAGGTGGACAGACAGACTGCCCAACATATTACACGACCGGTCAAAAGTTTCAGAACACCCCATTTTTCCAGTTTTTACTGAAATTTAAGCAGTTTAATGTTTCAATGTACTCTGAAGTTAAAGCACAGAACAAATAAACAATTGCAGATAAAAAAGAAATCACGGAATCGTTTTGTTGAACAAAATTTAATCTAAATTTTGACTCATCAAAGTAGCCACCTTTTGCAGGTGCAACAGCCGAACATACTCGTGGCATTCTTTCGACAATGGAAATCAAATATTGTTCAGAAAGTTCTTCCCAACACTGTTACAGAAGTTCCCACAAATGTGTTGCACTTGTAGGTTGCTTTGCTTTCATCCTTCTGTCCAGTTCATCCTAAACCAGCTCGATGGGGTTTCAGTCTGGAGACTGTGCTGGCCATTCCATGATTTGAAGCCTACCATCGTGTTCTTTTCTTCTAAGGTAGTTTTGACATAGCCTGGAGGTATGTTTTGCGTCTTTATCTTGCTGTAGGATGAACAACAACAACAACAACAACAACCTGACCAATTCGGCGTAGACCAGAGGGTATTGCATGGCGCTGCAAAATGCTGTGGTAGCTCTTGTGGTTCAGGGTGCCAGTCACTCTGTGCAAGTGGCCGACTCTGGATCCAGCAAAAGAGCCTCAGATCATCACGCTTCCTCCTCCATGTTTGACAGTTGGTGTCACAGACTGAGGAACCATCCTTTCGCCGACTCGACGGCGTGCAAAAACCCTGCGTGATGAACCGAAGATTTCAAATTTTGATTCATCGGTCCACAAGACCTTCTTCCAGTATACAGTCGTCCACTGGTGGAGATTCATGGCCCAGGCAAGTCTCTTTTTCTTATTTTGCCATCTTAGCAATGGCTTTCTTACTGCCACTCGACCTGTCAAACCTGCAGCTCGAAGTCTTCTCTTCATAGTTGAAACTGAGACTTCCTTACTTTGACCAGTGTTAAGCTGTGTTTGAAGCTGCTGTCCTCTGAGCCCCCTATCACACAAGCTGTTGACTCTCAGAAACTTGTCTTCTGATTGTGTTGTGGCTTTGGGTTTGCCAGACCTCTTCCTGTCAGAGTTTCCTCCAGTTTCCAAGTGCCTTTTGATGGTGTAGGAAACTGTACTCACTGACACCTTGGCTTTTTTTGCAATTTCTCTAAAGGAAAGACCGACTCTTTAAAGGGTTATAATGGTCTGTCTGTCTTCCTTTGTTAATTGTCTTTTTCTCGCCATTATGACAGCAATACACTACTTCCTGCAGTGCAATGTTGTCCAAATAATGATTCAGAGGGTGTAGCAACACAGTCTGTTCCAACACTGCTTTTATACAGACAGAGGGTTTGTAACTCATGAAAAAAAGTTGGGACACCTGTAGGAATTGTTTGCCTCAACTTTCAAGGCTTAATTTACTTCCATTTCTGCAGAACAGCTGCAATTGCTAACCCATTTCTTGCTCCCTGAAAAGCACCTTTTTAACAACTCTGAAATTTACATTATTTTTCAGTTTTTGGTAACATAAACTTTTTTTTAACCTCTGGCAGTTTACCACTTAGTTTTGTACCATTTCAGGTTATTCACTGGACTTGAACTGCTTAAACTTCAGTAAAAACTGGAAAAATGGGGGTGTTCTAAAACTTTTGACCGGTAGTGTACATAGAGTACAACTTTTACTCTTACAACACAATATGCATAAAATGGCATGAATACTTTCCACCCACAGTAAATGGCAAATGATTGGTCGTGATATTGAACACGTCCATTTCTTCCATGACACACAACATATAGCATGTCTGGAGAGTCTCTTCCTGTCAGGTAGTTGACCGGGCTGACACTATGCCCCTGAGGTAAGCACACTCTGCTTGAAGCTTTCTAGCCTGGGTTTGAATCCTGACCCAGCTATAAATTGTCATCCTGGTGCTTCACAGGCAGCGTGATTCATCAATGTGTGTGCCGTCCCTCGGATAGACGTCAAACGGGCATCCCACCTGCCAGCATTCGTTGGTGGACATTAAACATCCCATGGTGGCTTTCGCCAAGAGTAGGCTAGCTGTCACCATCACCAGAGCCAAATTCCAAATTCCTGCCCAGACAAGCAGAGGGCATTGCATCAGCGACACAGCCAAGCCCTCAAGCAATGATACAATCCGCAGCTTTGTGCTGCATATGAAAGAGGAGGAGAGGTCACAGAGATTACTCCGAAGATGAAAAGAAAGAGAAAAAGAAAGACAAAGAAATGTGGAGTCAGAACGAGAACCCCCCCACCAGGCCTCACTATGGACCTGCCATTGTGCATTTTGGGGAGGGGAGTGGAGGGGTTTTGCATGTTTGCCAATCTATATATTACTAAAACTCTCATCTTGTATGTATGTATGTATGTTCCCAAAATACAGCCAAAACGTTACAAGATAGCCCAAACATTTTCATGCCACCTTACTCACCATTTTCCTGTGGTGTACATTATCAAGTTTCGTTAAAATTGGGCAATGAAAAAATTATCAAACAAGCAGTCATAGACTGGTACTTGCGAAATCGTCAACTTCACCTCTGACCTTGTCTAATAAAAGCTGTCTCTAGAGAAGGTAGCGACGCAAACCAGAAGTTTTTACGATGATTCTGTACCAAACCATCAAAAATCGTAACGTCGACCGAAGCAAAAATCTCCATTTCTCCACGCAATTATTTAATATTATTTTATCAAAGTCACAAAACCGTAATATTCGGCCATCCACCAACAATCTTTACATAATCCGACGGCTCAGCGAGTCAGGCATGCAACGATAACGTTTATTGGGATAAAAAATGACTTTTACACACCATCTTTATCAAAAACACCGTCAGCTCGCACACGCAAAACCTTTACGTGACTCAACGACACGTCTGCTCGAGCGAGCTGCACCACGTGACGAGCCGTGACGTGGCGAGTGAAATATTTTTTATACTATCTTAAAACGTCTCCAAAACATCCGATTTTTACCAGAATTTCCACAACCGAGTGTTAAGTGTCCTAAGCGATCTCAAAAACCGAAGACAAAACGAAAATCAAAGTTAAAACGAACTCATAACGTCGATCGAAGCAAAAATACTCCATTTCTCCACATGAATTCACAGAATTATGTTTGACCTCACTTTTTCCTTGACCTTTGACTGATTTTGACCAAAATCTAATCAGCGCTAGCCATCACCCTCCTGAATCACGTGGTGTAATTTGACATTGGTAGCTTCTTCCGTTCGAGTTATCGTGCCTACAAACAAACAAACACACACACAAACAAACAAACACACAGAGGACGGAAGTCATCAATATACTTACGAAATCTTTAGATTTCGTAAGTAAAAAATCAATTCCTGATTCAGTCAAGTATTCTTCAGGAGAATTTGATCAATGCAAAAAACCTCAGCGGTATAGTTCGCTGGAGCTATCTTTTTTTTTTTCTCTCTCTTCTTGAAATGATTTATTTTTAAAATCTCAAACATTTAGTATAGACAAAGAACGATTTATTTTTATGCATAAAAGAAACATCCCCATTTTGTTCTAATACTTCCATGTTCATTAATGGTGTTGGCGCAGTGGTTAGGGCAGCGGCTTGGGATCCAAAAGGTCCTGAGTTCAAGCCCCGTTGGGCCACTGAATTAATACACCAGGGGGTTGACTCAGCCTGTCATCCTTCTGAGGTCGGTGAAATGAGTACCAGTATACTGGGCCGGTGTATACCCCGGTTAAAATAGGTGTACCATATCCCTGTGTCGTAAGAGGCGACCAGGGTTGCGTCAGGAAGGGCATCCGGCGTAAAACATGTGCCAAATCACTATGCGGATCATACGGATGATCCGCTGTGGCGACCCCTAACGGGAGCAGCCGAAAGAAGAAGAAGACTTTCATGTTCATTAATAAATAAAATTGTGTTTAGAAGATTACACACAATAATTTCTTCGACTTTCTTTTCTCCGTATTTTTTTTCTTCACATTGACGTGCAATATCAAGTTTCGTTCAAATCGGGCAACGAAAAAAAATTATTTAAAAATCAATTCCCGATTCAGTCAAGTACTCTTCGGGATTATTTTATCAATGCAAACAACCTCAGCAGTATAGTTCGCTGGAGCTATCTTTTTTTTTAATGATTTTTTTTTATCAACCACTGTCACAATGGAAATCCAACGGGTTCACGGGCCGTCTAGTCTTAAATAATTCCGAAAAAAGTATAAGCAACAATAAAAGTATGAACTGCACGTTTCAATAATATCATGAGTACACACAACAGGTATATTCTTCTGAACATTTCATTGGTTGTAGTATCGTTTTGAATCCGACTACAGTGGCCATTTTTGCGAACATACAAAAGCACCTCTGACTCACTTACCGAGTGCTTCAACAAGTGGCTTGAAACACAGTCGATACGAAATGGCTGGCTTTCAAAGCGAGAACAAGCCATTTGCTAACGGAACACACCCTGGGTTAACTCAGATCGGCTGAGTTAACCAGATCAGCTGGTGGTTGTTGTTCTTGTTGTTGTGTTGCCCTGGTCAGTTCTGCTTGAACAGGCCCACGGCACGGAGATAGCCAATCGATCTCCCAGGAGCGACCCAGAGATCCCTCACATATACTGTATGATGTTGTGCTCTCGTCTAAATGGAGCCAGGACTGCGCGGTCTTCCACAATGTTTTGTTGTGTGTGTGGCCGCCTGGCAGAGGTTGTGGGTGTCGTCAGTGGTGTTGCCAAGTCTGTGTGTGCAGTGAAAGAGCTGTGGGTGGTGTCCACAGCGGAGGCATGCAAGGTGAACATGACCGGACGTGGAGAGTTGTTGGTCTGTGTCATGGATGGGTGGAGGTTTACTGCCCAGAATACAGTTTGGGCCTCGTTTGTTGATTGTGTTGATGGTGATGTGGGTGGCACTTGCCATTGGAAGGAACTGTGTACCTCTCATGTACAAGTGATTGTGGTTGTGGTTCTTTGTGTTGTCCTTTCCTGTACCTTTATATATTGTTGTGGGCCAGGGGTCGGTGGCGAGAACGACCACGAGGTGGGGAAAGCTTGTGTTGTCTCCCACCAAACTCCCCGGAATTGTAGGCCATCGCTCGGATAACTCCGTGAGCCGGCGGGTCGTTTAACCGACTGTGGTCGCCAATATCTCAACCACGTAGCGTAGAGTCTATTTGTATATAACCAATTTACCTAATTAACTACGCGATTTCGACTACCAGGGAAACCACGCCCTCGGCACGTCTTGCTCGAACAGGGTCACTCTACCGACTGCGGTAGAGTTCCAACTACCGACTACCAACTCCGGTTCGGGTGCAGCCGAGCGGAAACTGCCAAAGCCGTGCCGACTGGAATGAACGGACTTATCGGGGATAAAACCCCGCCTAAACTCAGATCCGAACCATGCTGGAGAGAGGCAAGAAGGGACGGAAACGAACTGGGGGCATTTCTAACAAGTTTTATTGACAGTAAATGAAGACACAAAGCAAGACTTAACACGAATATGCAAGAAGTATTGACAATGATCCAAAAACACTTATTCAGTTCTACTGAAAGACGGGCCCACATGCAGACACACACACACACACAAATGAAAAGAAACCCAGTCTTTATTGGACCCTCGCAGCCGTGGAGAGAGACAAGCTGGGGGCCAGAGTTCGGTGGTATACCTGACCGTCGGAGGAAGGGGTGCTCCACGATGTGGCACCTGACAATGGATGCTGGTTTGGTCCCCAGTCACACATGTGGGACTCGAGGTTCGTTGTGGAGCTCGGATGGTGAATGGGTGGGGTCCATGGAGGGGGGTCGGGGTCGCTCTTCCCTTTCTCGTAGAGGGCCAGCAGAGACACGTTCGCCGCCTCGACACCCACCAACAACTCTTCAAAAGAACTTTTAAAAGACTCTCCAAGACCCCAAAAAGACTCTGCAAGACCTCGACAAGACCACCTGCCTCAGAGTGCTCGGGAATTTATGGACCTCCCTCAGCGGGGAGGGCCTTTGGTGAACACACCTCACTGTCCGCCTCTGATTGGACAGGTCCTACGGCCCACCTTTCCGGGGCGGGGCCTTGGCCCCTGCCGGAAAACCCCAGCCACTCCTCCATGCGGGCCCACACTCGACGAGTAACAGTATCAACGCTGCAACGGCCCCTGCCAGGAAACACCAGCCAGTCTTCCACGTGGGTTCATACTTGACAAGTAACAGTATCAATGTTGCACAGGCCATCGTGCAAGAGTTACAAAGTTTGTGGAAGGAACATTGGTGGAAGCGGCAAGGAACGGCTGCAAGACCCTGCCTTGGCAAGTCAGAGTGCTTGTAGACAGCAGGTGGGTAGTGGATCATGATGGGGAATGGAATGGTTGTTGGTTGTTCATTGGAGGGTTCGTTGGATGTAAAAATTTAATAACCTAACTAAAAAGAAATCGCAACGCACGCCTTTGATTCTCTCACTAGACAAAAGGAAAGGGATTGACATAACTGACGTTTGGGACATCTGTATGTTGAATGCAAATAGTTTCCAGATCTGTAACAATATTTTTCTATTCCATTGAGAAATATTACTCTGTATATTTTGTGTGCTCGTTCTGTGTCTTTCGAAAGAGATCCTGCTTTGGCAGAATAATAATTTGCAATCGAACCATTGCGTGAAGATGGCAATAGTGCTTCTTCTTTTTCTTCTTCTTCAAACTTGGAAAGAGGCTTTTAAATTAGGCAACTTAGTGACCAAATTTTTCTCCAAGTAAATTGATTATTAACTTTACAACCAAGTAAGCCACTGTAGCCAGATTCAATATGATACTACCTTTCCAACAGAACCATTTTTATTATTCTATGAGAACATAAGCCATTTAGTTGGAGAAACTCGGCTCCTATTATATATCGATTATAGAATGAAAGGCCTGAAATTAAACTTTGCACTCTCGAGTAACTGATTAATCGCGACGATTTCCTGTGAATGACATTGTTGTATTGTAATGTGAACAGTGTTGTGACGAGCTGTATCTGTCAATGCAGCTGAGATTGAGGTTGTGCATCCCCATGCAAATTATTTGCATATGTTTGATTCTAACTCTTCCATTAGCCTCGATCACGTAAAAGAAAAGAAAATAAAAAAACATTTGCAAACTTATCTGAGTCCCGAGCTGATCCAGGCCGAGGCAAATTTTTGCCAAAATTACCGAGCCGGATCTGAACCGAGTTTTTGCTACTAAGCCCCAGCAATATTATGGGTTTTATTTTTAAATTAGTATGTGCTGTCCCAAGACTTTTGCATATAAAAGGGAAAAATTAAGTCTGTAACCAAATTCAGTAACTACCCATCAGACCATTCCCATCATCCAATATCATTTCCTTCAACGTGTACAATGTTATTTTGAATTCTTACCTTTTGAGAGAGAATCATCTGTGGGTTCAGGTTCCACCTTCACCACCAAAATAGAATCTGTAAAAAAAACCACACAAAACCTGATTTTTACCATCACTTCACAAACTTGCATGACATATATTCCACGAGAGGGGAGAGGGGAGAGAGAGACTTGACTTTTGTATGCTTTTATTATAAAAGTATCAAAACACACCAGAAAAAGCACACTCCATAAAAACAAATCCAAACGATTTTACAGCAAAAATAAATTTAACTAAAGCAAGGGTGTCTGTTCATGTCAAAACCACCACAGAATAATACAATAAATACATATATGCAAAAAGTAAGTGTAAGTACTTTCCACTTTTACAAACAGATTCCATCACGAAAAGAAACTCAAAACCTCATCAGTGTACCACTGATCACCCACAATATCCAGGCACAAAAGATAAGCCTGCTCCATTTTTACTCGTGCCGAAACCATACCTTTAAAGCACAAAAGCACATTTGCATTTTTCCCCTTCAATTTTGCTTTCCTGGTTTTGTAAATTGCCAGTTTAGCAATGCCCAACAGAAAAGATAAAAACGAGAGGACTGATTTACTTTTATAATTCCCCCCAATTCCATAAATAAAGACTGGAAAGGAAAAAAACAAAATTAAATTTATAGAAAAGCTGTTGAAGGAAGAGAAAGAGGGGTACCAATCTCTTACATTCAATAAAAACGTGGGCAACATTTTCAATCAAATAACAAAAAGGACAAGAAATGAGAACAGAATAATTAAACTTCCGGAGTAATGTCTGTGTGACCAGAGCTTGATGAGCTAGTCTCCAATTCAGGTCTTCAGTTTGCCCAAGAGTTGGAGAACTATACATTTTGTTCCACACTGGAGTTTAAAAAAGCTCCAGTAGTTAAGGTCTCATTCCACTGATTTTTCAACAGTCTTGTAAAACCAGGTATACATGCTTCCAGATATATGTTGTAGATGCCGTTTTCCCCATGACGTGAAACACACCAATTTCCTCTAAGTTTGAGGAGAACACACCCTCTTGTTTCTTTGAGGCAATTTGAAGTTCAGGGAAATAGAGACGCGAGTCAACCACTTCATCCACCTCAGTCCACCCAATGTTTAGTCTATGAAAGGTTTAAATTACTGCTTTCAAGACATTTTCCACAATACGAGCACAACGAACACCAGTTTTTAATGAAAGTGAGCTTACAGGTAGCCAGGCATTCAAGGATGGCTGCAACAGTTCTCGCACTCTGTTTATTCCAACACTGGTGAAACAATGCATAAACGACCTGGAGGTTGAAATTCTAGAGAATAAAGGATTCCTAACTAATGGCTCATGTACAAACTTTTGGGCATCGTATGATACCTCCAAACGTTGCACTCCGAGGACTTGCCAAGCATTCAAAAGGCTCTGATGAAAACTTGGGAGCTGAGACATGTCAACGTGTTGCAGGTCGACGAGGAAAAGTTCACGGTCATATTTCAGACCTTCCACTTTCTGCAAACAGGCGTTTGTGAGAGGTCGCCAAGGAACACACTCATTGTACAGTAGGCACTTGATCGTGGAAATTCCGAATGCCATTATCGGACTTGGGATATGCATCAGATTTTGACCACCTGCATTTTGGGGTCTGCAGACCACGTCTGGGCCCAGCCAATGGTGGCCACCCCAGAAAAAAATCAGTCAGAACCCTCTGAATGCCTGTGACCAAGTATCTCGGAGGTTCAAGTGGGATAACTCTATGTCAAATAAATGGAACCACCAGGTTGTTTATGATTGACACCCGTGTCTAAAGCGAGAGAAGTTGGTACAATCTTCTCCACCTTGCCAGTTTCAATTTAATTTTTTCTAGGAAGTTCTCCCAATTTTTTTGTTCATACACTTCAATTCCTAGAAATAAGCCTAAATATTTAAACCCCTCACTACTCCACTGTATTCCTCCTGGTAAAACAGGCAGGGACGAGGAAGGCGATCTGGGGCCCACCCAAAAAGCTACACTTTTTTCCAATTTACCCTTGCAGTAGAAGCAAGCTCAAACTGGGTAAGGCAACGAGAGACCTCAGAAACATCCTTTTGATTTGCAATAGCAACACAAATATCATCAGAGTAGGGTAAGAATACTGATTCTGGCTCACTTTTCCCCATGTAAATGAATGGGGGATTTTCAGCGATTCCCTTTTTTTTCCCTAAAAATAAACCCCCTTTTTATCCCAAGGTATATTTATTTGTCTCCCCTTTTAACCTGGAGGTTGAACCTCATTGAATTGAACACCTGGGGGTTGAACAGCTCACTCATTGAACCTATAAAGATTTGTTCATTCTCAAATTCCTTCAATAGTTTAATTTTCTTTGCACAATAATCCCCATCTAAAATATTGATAAACAAAACATTTGAATCTTTATATTTTTTAAGATACCCCTTTTGTGCCATTACGAAATGATAAACTTCTCTTAATGCTCTTGTTTGACCACCTCCTGAGCCACAGGTTATTTTTTTGTTAAGCCCCGCCCACTTTTCTTTAAGCCCCGCCCACTTTTGCTAAGCCCCGCCCACTTTCCACAAGGTATTCAATAAGCCCCGCCCACTTTTCTTTAAGCCCCGCCCACTTTTGCTAAGCTCCACCCACTTTTTGTGAGGTATTTTTTCTAAGCCACGCCCACTTTTCTAAGCCCCGCCCACTTTGCTAAGCTCCGCCCACTTTTCATGAGGTATTTTTTCTAAGCCACGCCCACTTTTCCTAAGCCCCGCCCACTTTTGCTAAGCCCCGCCCACTCTTACATCATTTCCAGTTCATCTCTGACTCACAAAGAAATCACTAGAAAATTACAGGATGTTATGGTTTTGAAAAATTTCCCAATGAAGGCTTGCCTAGGCTTGCCCATGGAATTTCCAAAGGAAACCACACCCACCAGTCTTTCTCTATAAAAGCTTCAAGCCCAGGCTCCATTTTAAACATTTGTTTTTGCTGGCAATGGTGTGCTGTGTGCTTGTCTGGAACTCTCTGTCTTGTATGGAACTAAACCTTCAAGTTGATGAACTGGATTCAAACCTCTTATCTATTGAGGTAAGATTTTTATTTTCCTATTTTCAAACTTTGATTGAAGCAAACTCATTTAATAATTAAATAACTTAATTAATACACTATTATTTTCTCTCACAGGAAATTGTATCTGAAATACAAAATGAAAATACTGCTTTTGCTACAACTTGGGGGGAAATTGTTGGTTTGGTTGAAGACCTTATGAGCGACCAAGACCTTGAGTGGGATGACTTTGGTGTTCCTTGGAACTCTCTGTCTTGTATGGAACTAAACCTTCAAGTTGATGAACTGGATTCAAACCTCTTATCTGTTGAGGTAAGATTTTTATTTTCCTATTTTCAAACTTTGATTGAAGCATACTCATTTAATAATTAAATAACTTAATTAATACATTATTATTTTCTCTCACAGGAAATTGTATCTGAAATACAAAATGAAAATACTGCTTTTGCTACAACTTGGAGCGAAATTGTTGACTTGGTTGAAGACCTTATGAGCGACCAAGACCTTGAGTGGGATGACTTTGGTGTTCCTTGGAACTCTCTGTCTTGTATGGAACTAAACCTTCAAGTTGATGAACTGGATTCAAACCTCTTATCTGTTGAGGTAAGATTTTTATTTTCCTATTTTCAAACTTTGATTGAAGCATACTCATTTAATAATTAAATAACTTAATTAATACATTATTATTTTCTCTCACAGGAAATTGTATCTGAAATACAAAATGAAAATACTGCTTTTGCTACAACTTGGGGCGAAATTGTTGGCTTGGTTGAACACCTTATGAGCGACCAAGACCCACAGAACGAGTTCGTCCTTGATGACCCAACCAAAGAGTTATACCTTGGAGACCAGCAAAATCCTGAAAAAGAGTTTTACAGCAATAGTACTCATTGTGAGTTATCAAGACAATACCCACTGAACAAGTTATACGTTGATGAGCCAGAATACAAGTTTTACCTTGGAGACTCACAAATTTTGAAAAAATCAGTAAATGAGTTCTGCCTTGATGGTTTAAATAACTACCTTGGAGACTCAGGAAAAGGGTTCTGCCAAGATGGTTCTAAATATGGGAACTACCTTGGAGACTCACAAATTTTGAAAAAATCAGTAAATGAGTTCTGCCTTGATGGTTTAAATAACTACCTTGGAGACTTGGAAAGTTGGGGTTATTTTGAAGACTTGAAATGCTACCACTCTTTGGGATTTAAACCTATCAAGAAAGTTCTTACTCCCTCTTTCTACGTCATCAAACCTTAAAAGCCTTAAAAGACACCCTTCAGGCCTTTTAAGGCCTGAAAGCCTTAAAAGACAGAATTGGAAGAAGAGAAAAAAAAAAAAAAACGTAAAATATATATATAAATATATAGGTGGAAATCTCATGTTGAAAAAGACTGTGTTGGGTGAGGATTGAGTTGGGGTTGAGATTTTGAATGTGAGGGTTGGGACACACACACACATACACATCAACAAACAAAAGTTAAGCCTTGACTATTCAGTTGAGGATTCTGTGTTTGGGGTTCACAGATGTAAGAACGTCCACCCCTTGACACACATTATATACTGTTATACACCTCGGACTTGGCCCTCGAGTGTCCACAACGGTGTATAGTAGGAGGGAGTGAAGCGCCAACCTATTGCTCCCATTGCACACACACACACACACACACACACAAACAAAAGTTAAGCCTTGACTATTCAGTTGAGGATTCTGTGTTTGGGGTTCACAGATGTAAGAACGTCCACCCCTTGACACACATTATATACTGTTATACACCTCGGACTTGGCCCTCGAGTGTCCACAAAGGTGTATTATCTGCTTAGTTTTGTCTTTTGTAATTCCTGTGAATAAAATGAACCTAAAATCTCTTCCCCTTCCAAATCATATATTTTTATAAGTCCAAGGAACTGTATCTATTACATCAACAATTTTAAAAAGTTATTTCGTCCATCGTTCAGTAAAACCCTTTTCAAAATGAGATTTCCACCTATATATTCTTACGATATCACCAACTTTGAACTTAGGTTTTCTGACATTAATCTCTTTTTCATATTTTAATTTTGTAAATGTTTCTGATGGTTTCATATTTGTTGACGTGTGAATCGTGTCATTATACTTATCCACAATATCCTGAATAAAAGATGACCATTGTTGTGAACCGAGTTGTGTGAATTTTTTATATAGTCTCTCTTTTAAGGTACGATTAAAACGTTCAACAACAACTGCCTTCCCTTCATTAAAGGTACTGTATAATGTAATAGTTATTTTTTAGAAAATTCATAAATGTCTTGTTATAAAACTCTCTACCCTCATCAGTCCACAATTTTTTAGGTTTTCTCTTACTTTTATTAAATATCTGTTGAAAAGCTAACATAAGAGTATTACCTGTTTTGTTTTTTAAAGGGACAACCCACGCATATCGACTCCTCAAATCAATAACGGTTAAAGCATACTTGTACCCCTTATCATTATTGAGTTCAATCAAATCAGCAGACCAGATATAATCAACTTCCTTGGAATAAACTTTCCTTCTCTGAAACTTTGTGAATATTGGTTTATGTAATTCATCAGCTAATTGCTCTTCAGTCTTAATGGCATCATTAGAGCCTATAAGTTTTTTGAATTTCCAAGTCCAAGTTTCAATTTAGCACTAATCATCTTCTTCACGATGAACCTATCAACTTTTTCTCTCAAGGTTGGATTTTGTATCAGAGACAAATTATACAACATTTCTCTATCGGCTTCATGCTTTTCTTCCAACGTTGTGGTATTCCCATAATCAATATCGTGTCTCATGCACACTTCATCAACTCTATTGATTGGTTTACTCCAGGATTTAGGATTGTCTGCCTCATCTAATCTTTTATCCAAGTTTGTGCCTGGACCACAGAAAGAATACCCTGGAAGATGTAATTCCCCTGGTATTCCAGTAGTTGTAAATTTACTTCCTGATAAAAACTTTTGTATATCTCCTCCGAGTTTGTGTTTGGAGATAAATTGATTTTTTTTTTGAACCACACACCGAACATATACCTTTTTGTATAACCCTGTTATTTTTACTTTTAATATATGAAATATTTTTAGTATTAGTTTTCTTTTTACATTTGAGACAATAACTCATTTATTTATGAGAAAAATTCCTGTAGAGTGCAAAAACCTTTTTAGTTTCCAACATGCACATTTGAATCTTAATTTTTAAAACATAAAGAATCCTTAGAAATGCCTTCACTCTCTCCTCCATTTATTTAAGAAAAAACTTGAATTAAAATCCATATCTTGTCGATGCTAATAGTCTTGTCGAAAGTATTGCAAATAGACTTGTCAATTCTTTGTTTTCCTCCTCGGTGGGTTGAGTTATTTTCTGTAATACCACCAATCTTTTTTGAATCTCACTGGTTTCCATATTTTGATATTTATTCATTCTCTCTCTTTCCTCCCTCTCTCTCTTCTCCTTTTCCTCCTTCTCTTTCTTCTCCCTCTCTCTCTCTTCTCTCTTTCCTCCCTCTCTCTATTCTCTCTTTCCTCCTTCTCTCTCTTCTCCTTTTCCTCCTTCTCTTTCTTCTCCCTCTCTCTCTTCTCTCTTTCCTCCCTCTCTATTCTCTCTCTTCTCCTTTTCCTCCTTCTCTTTCTTCTCCCTCTCCTCCTTCTCCTTTTCCTCCTCTTCCCTCTCTTCTTCAACTCCTTCCTCATCCCTTACTATCCTTGAATCGTTTACACCCCATAGAATATTATACATATATTCATCAGGATTTCTTGTTATTCCTGTATCCAAAATAATTTTTTTTACAACAGGAAACCAATAAAATTTCTTTTGCATTTCTAAAAGAGCCTTACCTTTTCTTAACCTTATAATTTTTTCATTATTTAACATTCTAATTAAATCTAAAGTTGTCGGTTTATCAACATCAGCATAATGCCAATCTTTTATTGAAAATACCTCATTCTTATGTTGTAGAACATATTTATTAAAATACCGAATACCCTTTTCTTGAAGGTATGCTTGGACACAGAAATGATAATTTTCTTGAAGCCTTCTTGCTGTCATTTATGTATTAGAAATATATGTTAGAATAATATTATGGCACGAAACACCTCCCCATCTTCCCATAGTTAAATCATTTTGTATTTCCTTACTTATTATATATAATCCTGTTTTTTCTGTTTTCATGAGATAAACAAGGGCAAAACCATTATTATATTTACCCTTATTAAATTCTTTTATTTGTTTTTTACTAATCGTAGCCCCACAAAACTCATTCTCGATACCAAGTGGATAATATTCTTCCTTACGAGACTGATTTAATTGTTCCAGGTCTTCGAGGTTAATTTTAAATGACCAATTATACCCTAAATCATTCATATCATACCCCCATTGTTCTATTCTCATACAAACGATACGCCCTTCTTTATAAAAATTTATTTTAATTCGAACTGTGAATTCTGTATGACCTGGAGATAATATCAACACTTCTGTATCTTTGGAATACACAGCCGTTTTATTTAAGTATATATATTGTGATAAATCGCTTAATCTCACCAAGTCATTCGCGTCAGTCGGGCTTGGATAATTTTTTAATTTATAAGCATTTTTCATGTTAATATTTTTGTTTATATTATATTTATGTCGTTCAGCCTGTACCTTTGTATAATAATTTGATAAATCAATATCCAGTTCTTGAGATACACCAAAGATAGAACCATCTTTACCAACATAAGTCATTTATATTAGATTAAAAATAATATCATAAAATTTTTTATTTTTGTTGAGTTGAAATAACACATATAGACATAATTGACCACAACACTTGGAATTTAATTATTGGACTTGAAATGTTTGATAAACACCATTCTGTAAGAATTTTATGACTTCAACAGGTGGTGGAAGACCAAAACTATCAAAATAATATTTGTCTTGACTATTAAAAATACAAACCCAATGAGAACCGTTCCCATCATTATCTTCTAAGTTCATAATAATATTCTTTGTATGTTTCGGCACATTTGTTAATTCATCTCTCATACAAATAACCACATTATGAATTTTTAATTTCTTACAATATTTGACAAGTTGTAAATTTGATGTTGTATTCTTTCCAAATTCTTTCAACCACTCATCAATGCTCATTTATTTATTAGAAAGATATAATCCATTACCTCTTTTCGTTAATTTTACACCTGCTTGTGCTATAGAAGAAAGCATATCTCCAACTAACAATCTCGCTTTATCAGGCAGACCTTCAAGTTTTTCAGCAAAATCTACAATTACACCACTTCCACTAATTTGTTTCTCCAACTCTTTGTTATGTCTTTCCAATTCTTTTTGAGCCTGGAGTTGAGCCTTCCTTTCGTTGGCAGTTTTGACCGCTGTTGAAATACCACCCGTCAATGCTCCAACCGCACTTAAACCAGCAAATAAAGGAATTAGAAATGGGAGAAATCCTCCACTCGTCTCTCTTATTGAATATTTTTTCAACATTGGTTTTGTCATTTTAATTTTAAGTGAGCCAGTGTCATTCAAGATTTTAACCTGTTCTCTTGTGAGCAAAACATCAATTCTTACTGCTCCTTTTCTCTGAATTGTATTAACGTTAATCGTACAAGGCTTTTGATTTTGAACACAAGATGATAGTTTATGAAGTTGATTTGATTAACATATACCCCAGTTGGTACTTTGCCACTCATTTATTTAACAAAAAATTATGTGAGACTAATCATCACACCATTATCTGTATTAATCTGCAATTCTGTTTCTTCCAAAAGCAAACAATATGCATCAACTTCTTCACTCTCTCCTCTTTCAATGTATAGGGAAGTATCCACTCGATTAGACTTTATAGTTTCCTTTTGAGCGCTCAGGTCAAACGCATAGATTGTATACAAACTTTTGAATGCTGTCATATCCAAAATAGGTTCTTTATTTCCATTACTTTCACACACCTTTTGGTAAGACTTGTATGCTTCAGCAAAATCATTTTTTTCCCAATTAATTTCCAATCTATCTCGTGGATAAAATGTTCCATCTAGAGAAACGCGAAGTTGTTTCACCTTAGCATTATCACTCAATGCATTATTCTTATCAGTCGCAGTATCACCATCTGGCTTTTTAAAAATCATCCACAGATATCGTGGCTTTCCTTCCAGAACACCCAAATTCCACGTGTAAGTAGTTTGAGTGAGTTTAACGTATTGACATCTTCTTTTGAGGTATGATACACTGAGTGGTTTCTTTGAGTTAAGTCTTCGATTCAACATCTCTTCTGTTTTAAGATTAGGAGTATATTCACTGATATACCAACTCATCTCCTCAATTACAAATTTATTCTGTTCACCAAAAGCACTACCAACACCAAAAAGCAATCTATTTTCATTATCATTCCTTTGTAGTTGAAATCTAATTTTAAGACCATACAGAACTTTATCATAATCACAAAATCCAAATATACCTTTAAGAGGAACTGCCACAGTAAAACTATTTTCTGCTTTTGTATCATTATTATACATTCCTTTCCTTTGAATATATCCAGGGTCTGTGTTTGTTCCCGTTGACATATCAGGAATAAAACCTTCGACAGACCCTTTTCCCATTCTATCACTGAATGTATAGAGTGTAAATTTCATCATTTCAGATACAGCAGAGACATAATCAACCGCTTCAACTTCTTGTGTTCCAATATACAATCGCACACTATCAAACATTTTCCAGAAGAAATCATTTACAAGTGTAGCGTTTGTGTTATTCCCAGCCTTAGTGAATTTAAATTTACACAACAAGAAACTTTCGGAGAGATTCAAATAGGTTTGTTGATTATTTATTTCAAAACTTTTTGTACCATTCGTATTCCAGTCTGTTCCAGTTATTGCATTTACCTTGAAGTAATCTTCTTTTTTAGTGGAGTTTGAGATAATAATAGTATCATCCAAATCATAGATACTATCAATTGCTTCCATACTTGTATTTATTTAGGAAAAAAGATGTTAAAACTTTTGAAACCCTGATCCAAGTATTTGAATTATTTTCTGTCGTTCTTGGGGGACAACTGAGTTTTACCTTTCTTAATTTCTTTTATTGCTTGTAATTTATGAGATTCCTTCTGAGCATCTTTTATACTCTTTACAGCACCTGCTACATTTCCCACAGCAGAAGCAGTTGAACCAATTAGGTCTTTATGTTTAAGAATAGTTGAACCAATACCCATGAGAGTATCAATTATCCCATCTCCTCTAAATTGATGTCCGACACCCCTTTGTCTCTTAGGTTTATAGTATCCTCTACCAAGATACATACCTTCACCCTTGTAGTACGGGGAAAGGAACATCCCATCCCCTGTAATTATTTTATATTTTCCCAACTCGTGTTTCCTCACAATAACCATCGTATTTATTTATTGAAAAACTTCACGTAGGTGAATTCTGATGGATATAACTTCTCCATTAAAAGAAATCACACGATTATCTTGGTCGGTTATCCTAAAATTTACTCTGTGTATGGTTTTTCCTGACACAGGTAGATAAACCAAATTTTTAGGTTCCATATTGAATTTATAACCAATTGGGGTTGAGTATGCGCTGAATGAAAATATTGTATTTGTTTTTTTTCCATCATTATAAGCACCATCAATCAAATCACAGTGAATTAACACCGAATTTATTCCTGAGGATATTTGAATGACATTATCACTGTAAAACGTCCCATTAGTTTCAATCTTTTTTGAGGAGAAACCTAATAACTCTCTAAATGAATTATCAATTGTGAAATCAACCTTGTAGTTATTTTTAACTTTAATCGTTGATTTTGAAGTATGTTTTTGAATGTTTATAACAATATTTTTTGGTTCATCACCCTGTTCTTTCATAAGACGAGCAATTTCGGAAGATATTTGAGAAATCTCGTATGCTCCGGGTGAGACTGTTATCGTTTTGTATCCACTTCCCGGATTATAACTAAACTTGTCATTTTTCTCGGTTATATTAAATAAGGTATTATAAGTTTCCATGGACAATAAAGATGCCTCATATTCTTTTGTTGTGTCAAGTTGTAGTGGGTATGGGAATGAAGATGTGTGGTCGCTTGTTGTGAAATTAAAACTCAGGATTGTGCTTCTCATCTTATTTAATATGAGATAAAATGTCTTTATATTGAGATTTATTAATTATTTTCATGTTCATCAACTGGTCTAAAATGGCTGATGCTTCATTAAAACAATTGTTATTTCCAGCCTTCTTACTGCCTAACAACAATAACAGTCTATTAACTAATTGCGATGGGTCATTTGGAAGAAAACTAATACCTGAACCAAGGATACTTAAAGCCTGAATAATGTGTTTCTCCTTCTCATTCTTCCTACTTTTACCAGAAAGAATAACCTTATAATTTAGAGTGTTCAGCAAATCAATATATACTCTATCATCATTATTTTCCATATCCAATGGTTTATCAATATACTTTGATTCATCCCTCACAGTTGAACCTTGTCTTCCATCTTTTGTGAGAAGAAACATTAATCTCGGAGTTAGTTTAACAGGGGTTTGAGCAGAACTTAAGAACCTTAATTCATCATTAAATATCAATACCTTTTCTTGAACAAGATGAAATATTGCTGGTTGTTCTGTTGGAATGAGTCCTGCTTTGGTTTTTGAATCTGCTGAATATTCATTGTTTTGAACAGCATTCACAATATAATCAGGGGGTTGATTAATCTCTTCCAGTTGTTGAAATAAACCTTCATCATATTCTAATTCTCCAATATGCTCTAATTCTTCCTCCGTCATTTGACTGAAATCTTTTAACATTTGAAGCTTTCTGGGAGTATATTCTACTGTGGGAACTGTGGAAACATCTTTCATTTTTTCTTGGGAAGTTTTTAAAAGTGGTTTAAAAAATTTCTCTTGTTTTCTTTCAAATACTTCTTCGCCCGTTAGTTTCTGTCTGCGTTTCTTCTTTATGTCTTCCTGCTGTTTTACAACTTTTGAAACCAACTCTTGATGTTCCTTAAATCTTCTTGCTCTTTCTTTTGTATCCATTTATTTATTGTAAAATATCATTTAATGAATTGTAAAGATTAACAGGGAAATTTTCCTTTTCTTCATCATTCAAGTAGATGTGTTCAAATAAATCCTTTTCTTTAAATATTTCATCAAATTCTTTATTAACATTAATGCGAGTTGTAATTTCTTCTTCACTAATCCTTGCATCTCTGCTTTTCATACGTTTGCGTTGAGTTTCTTCATCAACATCAAAACCGAATGATAAAATCTTCACCCCGCTCAGATATTTAATAATTTGTCTCGTTCCTTCTGGATTAGTTTCTAATATCCCAACACCACCAGATTTTAGTTTCTTTAACTCACTCTTACAATGTGAATATTTTGTTGTACCAAGAGAAACCTCCTCAAATATTTGTCCTTCATTCCTCAATCGCATATGTTCCTCCACTGAAATATAGTGATAATCTTCACCTTTTATTTCTCCAGGTCTTATTGCTCTAGTTGTTGTTGATACAATGCGTATCACGGGGTGTTTTCAAGTAAATTTACGATATTCTCATTTGTACTACACAAGAACCTTGATTTATGAAAGTTTTTTCCAGAAGCAGATTTACCCACAAGATTTATAATAATAGTTGTCATTTATATATGTAATTGTTTATAAAACAAAAAAATATATCCCTTAATATCTCATCTTGTTTCACAACAATATATTTATATTTTTCAGTCGTGTGCTTCATGTAATCCTCAAATTTCTTTTTACTACATAATGTAGAACAATTATCTCTCCAAAAATTATTGATATCTATTGAATTTAACTTGAATAAAATAAAAGTATTAGCATTGTTTCTGATGGAACGACGAGGAAGTTGAAAGTACGATTGACTAAGATAAATACAATTACAAGAAGAATGTCTCCCTCTTGTGTAGTAGCTGTCCATTACCGTTTGGTTTCTCTCATTAACACAATCATCAAAGATAACGAGGTTCTTTTGATTTATCCAAATCTTGGGGAGACGGTATATCATCCGTATTATCACTAAGAATACAAGTTATAGGATTTGATTTCTTTTTACATCTCTGTGTATCACAAAATAGTTGAATTATATCTTCAATGTTATAATCATTTAGGTTTTTTGACGTTTAAATAAACCGATTATATCTTCTTTTGAAGACCAGCATTAAAACCTTGTGAGAGTAGTTGATACTCTGGTTGAAAACTCGACTTTGTGAAAATTATTAAATTATCATAATCTAAAAAGTTGGGAGTGAGGAGCATTTTTAAAAGTAAGCAGGTTTTTCCACATCCACTTGAACCAACTATGAGACAGCTTAATGAATTTGGGAGATTTTTATGGTTGTTAAATTTTATCTTATTTTCCCAAATAGGTAAAAAATCATTCATTTATATATTTGAAAAACAGGTTATTTAATTTATTATTGGCTTTTTTAGAAACTCTATATTTTATCCTAAGTTCAGGTTTAATTTCAAGATAATCCATTATTTTATTTATACAATATCTTGTGTTGATATTTCCCTGAAAATTACATCCATGAATAATATACAACAACAATCCTTTGAACATTTCTCTTATACGTTCAGTTTCTTCCCTTGTAAGGAAAGGTGTGTTATCATCCTCATACTTTACATTCATTTCTCTAATCAATCTTGTAAAGTAATTCATTTTTGGTGTAAATCTAAAAGAATTATTTTCCTTTTTATATTTTTTATTATCATTAATTAGAAGATAATCACAGAATATACATTGTTTATAGGCTTTTGACTCTGTGTTTAATCCCCGTCTTTCACACGCAGGACAATTCTCAAATTTGTCATATGGAGAATCAGGAAAGTCTAGCATATTTATAAAGTAAAACTTTACTTAAACTGAAATTCATCTATACTTTCAGTTGTATATTACCATCGATATCGATATACTTTTTTTCATTATCAGATTCAACGACAACATTTTTTATATTAAAGGTAATTTTAAAATTATCGTTAACTACTATTGAACGAAATGTCATTTCACCTGATATATTAACATCCTTTATTTCATCAGGATTTACATCTTCAGGGTTGTTGAAAAAAATACAAATTTCTCCTTGCATATTACAGATGGTCTTATCTTTTCTTTCTAAAGCTTTATCCATAAGGTTTTTGTTCTTTGATACTTTTTCTTGTTTCATTGCTTTTTCTAGTTTTGAATATATTACGAGAAGGAGAGGAGAAACTTTTGTTAGAGATACTTTAATTGATGTTCTACCAGGTATACTAAAAGCCCTTCCACTGAAGGAAATTGAAGAACTCATATTATTTACCATAATAGTTTTTATCCAATAGTTGTTATATTTATCTTTGTTCAATTTTACATCCTTGACATATTTCTCAGTATATTTAACAGATGAAGAGATTGATTGAAACTTGTCTTTTGTGTCTTGAAACATTGTATTTATTAAGTGAAAAAGTTGGAGGATAAAATGTTTTTAAGCACAGATTCACCTATAAATTAAACGAAATTTTCATCAAGAAAATTTTAGTTTAAGCAAAGTTTTATTCTATAAATATGGTGAATACAACGTACTGCGATGTTTGTAATCACGAATATAAACATTATAGAAAACACCTCCGAACCAACAAACACACATTTAATCTATTTCATCAAATATCTCCTCTTGAGTTGGAAAGAAAACATTGTGATATCTGTTCAAAGGATGTTTTGAAGAGTAGTTATAATAAACATCTTCAATCACAAAAACACAAGAAAAATGAGTTTAAAGTAAAGGGAGACTATTATATTAAAAACACTGATGGGGCATTTAAAGGGCATATAAAAATAAGGATTTTTCAATTTGGAGAACCCGGTCCATCATCAATAGCTGAATCAATTGAAATAGTGAAACCCGATGTTGAAAAATTTATTAAAAAGACATTAAAAGAAATGAAAACTTTAAAGTTTTATATGGGAGTGAAAATGAATATGAAAAGACAAGATGAAGAACATACTCCTTATATGAGAACAGGTCTTCATTTTATAACATCATTTCAAGATTTTTTGAATAGTGGGGTTTATGAAGAACTATCAAGACAAGAGGAGGATGTTGATAATACAGTGGTAGGAAGTGGATTCAATATTAAAAAAATCATCTTTTTAGATATACACATTCTAAAATCAAACCCTCTTAAAGCTTCTTCTTATATTGAATTACCAAAAGAAATAAAACGAAAGAAGGCAGTTGTTAATATTAAGAACAATGATAATAAATGTTTTCTCTGGTCTGTTCTTGCTCACTTTCATCCACCAAAATGTAATTCAGAAAGAGTAAAACAATATATGAAATATGAGAATACCTTGGACATTAAAGATTTTAAATTCCCAATGCCACCAACAGATATTCCTAAATTTGAGAAAAAGAATAATCTTTCTATTAATGTATATGGATTAACGGATACAAACAAAGTTCAAATATTAAAAATTTCAAACAACTTTAAAAATGAAGAAACACACATTGACCTTTTATATTTTAGTGTTGGAAAGAATTCACATTACACATACATCAATAATTTATCAAGATTAATCTCTTCTCAGGTATTCAGAACAGCAAACAAAATATATCCTTGTAAGCGATGTCTTAATTCATTTCATACAAAAGAACGATTAGAACAACATTCAAAATATTGTAGTAATCATAAATCAGCTGTAATTACAATGCCTAAACCTGGTGAAAAGATTTATTTTGAAGATTATAATAAATCTATCATGCACCCATTTGTGATATACGCTGATTTTGAATGTATCCTTAAAAAGATAAATACTGCTTCTCCTAATCCAAAAGAACCATATACAAATAAATATCAAAAACATATTCCTTGTGGTTTCTGTTATTATATCAAATCATCTGTTGGAGAAAAGTATAACAAACTTGAACATTATCGTGGAAAAAATGCTTCACAAGAGTTTGTAAAACGATTAGAAAAGGATTGTATAAGACTCACTAAATTAATGAAAGAAACAAATGAACCGATGAAATTAACCAAAGAAGAAAAAATAGAATTTAGAATGAACAATATCTGTCATATTTGTGAGGGGGAAATTAAGGAGTCTAAAGTTAGAGACCATTGTCATCTTACTGGTAAATATAGAGGTCCCGCTCATTCCTGTTGTAATCTTAATTATAAATTACCTTCTTTTATTCCAGTCTTTCTTCACAACAGCGCCAACTATGATACACATCTATTTATAAATGAACTTTCAAAAACACCAGGGAATATTTCTGCCATAACAAACACAAGTCAAAAGTATATTTCATTTTCAAAAATGATATTCACAAAACCTTTAACTCGTATTAGGTTTCTAGATTCTTACAAGTTTATGGGAACACCACTAGCCTACCTCGCATCAAATCTAAGCTCCACGGACTCTTTTCCAAATCTTAATTCATTCTTTCCAAAAGAGGAAATTCTCACTAAAGAGGAAATTCAGATTAAAGAGAGAATTCAAAGTAAAGAGGAAACTCTAATTAATGAAGAAATTCTAATTATAAAGAAAATTCGAACTAAAGAGGAAATTCAGATTAAAGATGAAATTCTGATTAAAGAAGGAATTCTTACGAGAGAGGAAATTCAAACAAGGAATGAAATTCAAAGTAAAGAGAAAATTCTTACAAGTAAGGGAATTTATCCTTATGATTATATGGATTCATTTATGAGATTTAAAGAAACACAACTTCCTTCAAAAGAAAGTTTCTATAATAACCTTTATGAAGAAGAGATAAGTGATAAGGAATATAAACACGCACAAGAAATATGGAAAATATTTAAGATAAAGAACCTTGGAGAATATCATGATTTATATCTAAAAACAGATGTTTTATTGTTAGCTGATGTGTTTGAGGCTTTTAGAACACTCTGTCATAATAAAAATTGTTATGGATTAGACCCTGCCCACTATTTCACAGCTCCTGGTTTAGCTTGGAGTGCAATGTTGAAAATGACAAAACAAGAAATAGATTTAATCAGTGATGTTGATATGCTTTTGATGATTGAGAAGTCCAAGAGAGGTGGAATATCACAAGTATGTTCAAAAAGATATGCGAAAGCAAATAATAAATATCTCCCAAATTATGATAGTGAAAAAGATAGTAATTATTTGATGTATTTTGATGCTAATAATTTGTATGGATGGGCAATGTCTCAATCTCTGCCTTATGGTAAATTAGAGTGGGTGGAAGAAAAGGATTATGAAAAGGCTTTGATGAATATTGTTATTTCTTCTCAAGAGGAATTGAATGACGAAGAAGAAGGTTATTATTTTGAAGTTGATTTGAGGTACCCGAGTGTTCTTCATAATAAGCATAAAGACCTTCCTTTTGCATGTGAGAAAGAAACCCCAAAGAAAGAATGGTTCAGTGATTATCATAAAAGTTTTAATATTAAAGGCAAATCAACAGAAAAGTTATTAACAACATTCTATGATAAAGAGGGATATGTTTTACATCAGAGAAGCTTAAAACAGTTTTTGAGAGAAGGATTGAGAGTAGCTAAAATTCATCGAGTTTTAAAATTTAAACAAAGTCCTTGGGTGAAAAAGTATATTCAATTCAATACAGATATGAGAGCAAATACAAAAGTAAAATTTGAAGGGGACTTTTATAAATTAATGAATAATGCTGTATTTGGAAAGACTATGGAAAATGTTAGAAACAGGCAAAACATTAGATTCGCAACATCTTGGAAAGAAGCTTCGAGATTGATAAATAAACCAAGTTTTGAGAGAGAAGAGGTTTTTTCAGAGAACTTTTCTGCAATTCATATGAAAAAGGAAAGTATTGTAATGGATAAACCAATTTATATTGGAACAGCAGTTCTTGATTTATCAAAGATAATGATGTATGATTATTTGTATAATGACTTAAAGAAAGAGTATGGTGAAAATGTTTCATTGTTGTATATGGATACTGATAGTTTTATCCTAGATATAAAAACTGATGATGTTTATGAAGATATGAAGAAAAATATTGGAGTATATGATACAAGTAATTTCAGCAAGAAGAGTGAGTTATTTTCCAAAAAGAATGAAAAGGTTATTGGTAAGTTTAAGGATGAGTTGGGTGGAAAAGTAATGAGTGAGTTTATTGGATTGAGAGCAAAGGCATATGCTTATAAGTATGGTGAACAGATTGATAAGAGGTTAAAGGGAATAAAGAAATATGTAATAAAGAAATCAATAACTTTTAGAAATTATTATAATTGTTTGATGAATAAGAAAGAAGAATATAGGAAAATGAATACAATAAGAAGTTATAAACATAACATATATAGTGAAGAAGTAAATAAAAAGGCATTAGGAGCCTTTGATGATAAGAGATTTATTTTAGATAATGGAATAGATTGTGTTCCATATGGATATTGTATGATAGAGTGTATAAAATAGATTATGTTTTAACGATGGGAAGATGGGTTAGGGTTTTTTAAGGGCTACCGTCGCGTTTTTTCACAATATATAAATGGTTAAACCAAGTATTAATCAAACTAAAGAGTGGAGAAAATCTCAGTCTTGGTATATAAATGGAAAACATAATGAATGTGAAAAATATCAAATAAGTCTTATTGAAAAAATAACTAAAACAAAGGTAAATAAAACAAATAAGCGAATTAATTTAAAAACTAGTAAGTTAGAGGATGTAAAGAAAAAAATGAATATCCTTGAATGGACTGAAAACTTTGATGGTTATCAATTGAACAATGAAAAAACAATTTACTATAATCTCAAAATGATATGTGGCTCAGGAGGTGGTCAAACAAGAGCATTAAGAGAAGTTTATCATTTCGTAATTGCACAAAAGGGGTATCTTAAAAAATATAAAGATTCAAATGTTTTGTTTGTCAATATTTTAGATGGGGATTATTGTGCAAAGAAAATTAAACTATTGAAGGAATTTGAGAATGAACAAATCTTTATAGGTTCAATGAGTGAGCTGTTCAACCCCCAGGTGTTCAATTCAATGAGGTTCAACCTCCAGGTTAAAAGGGGAGACAAATAAATATACCTTGGGATAAAAAGGGGGTTTATTTTTAGGGAAAAAAAAGGGAATCGCTGAAAATCCCCCATTCACATGGGGAAAAGTGAGCCAGAATCAGTATTCTTACCCTACTCATCAGCATAAGGTGAAACAACGACTTTGGAGTTTTGTGAAAGAGAGACTCCTAACACTGAGTTCCGAAGCAAAACTAATAAAGGTTCAACGGATAGATTGTAGAGCATGCCTGCTAGCGCGTACAGCCCTGACGGATGTCTCGCTGAAAGGGGAAAGGGCAACAAAGACTATTATTAACCTTCAGCAGACAAGATGCATTTTTGTACAATAATGTTGCGAATTCGCACCCGCCGGCGTGCGAGCGGCCACGTAACTCGAATCGCGGAACGTCGCCCACCAGACAGACAATTCTGTCGTGACCCTCTCGGACTAACGCCGGGAAGTAGTCACGGGTGGGCCTTTCGACCTCACCACGATCGTGCCAATCGGCCCCCCGCGTGGGATAGGGTTGTTCGCCAAATTCGACCTACCTAAGTACCCACACGGAGGGTAGACCGGGCGATCGCACCTCGCCGCAGGTCGATTCCGGACACGGGCCACTTTAAGCGACCCGTTCCGTACTATCGGGATAACCGAGCGGTGTTATCGTCAACCTCGACGGTTCCGATTAATTATCGGGCGTATTTCGCCCACTACCAACCCTTTACGTGAAGCAAGATGGAGATTCAATTTAAGAAAAGACGAAGCGAAATGGGAAAACAGTTCAACATGAGGAACATTTATTCCGCGGCACACGGAAAGCACACATAAACAATTACAACAATTATGCACTAAAAGCAATTGCAACAAAAGAAACACAACAATGCAGATCTACTACCGACTACGCGAGCACACGGCAACACTTACACAGTTTTACTTTACAGACGGCGCCGACAACACATATACTCAAAAGCAAAAGAAAAGGGCCACCCTCAACGACAAGGGGGCAGACGGGGTCTGTGGACACGAGACCGGGTGGAGCCTACCCGTCTTGTGATGAGCCGCAAATGTGGCGGCGGTGCCCCGACTCCGCGCTCCTCCGCGGGTTTCGTTGGCACTGCTTGGAATGGGGTGGGAACGGGGCCCCCTTTCCGCACTATCTCAGCGCGGGGGGGAAAAAGGGGGGAATTGTTGATGCTCTGGGGAAAGAGGATAGCTGGCTTGCTTGGGTCCCGCGACGAGCGACTCCACTGCGACCTCGACCGCGTTCCCGGCTTCCCCTCTCTGCAGCTCCCTGACAGACTCCGAACCCCGACAGACTGACTCTCCTCCAGACCCGTCTTGACTGCTGCTGCCACACTCCACCGCCGCCACACCTCTCCAACTCGCCCGAGCCCAAAACTGACTGAATTCGCCCCGCGCTCGGTGCTTTATAGTACGGCAGGAGAACCCATATGCAAATTTCCGGATCAGGATGAGCTCGGGGGCGGAGCCACGCTCGCCCATTGGACGGAGGAAAAGTGGGCGTGAACCTCCCCTGATCCTCAAATTTGCATATATCGATTCTACTCCGACGCGCCTGGAGGCGGGGCCAAATCGCCCCGCGCTTGCTGATAGGATGGATCAGAAGTGGGCGTGTATCATTCCTGATCCGACTTCTCCTCAGAAAGGCCGCTTTTTGCACCCGCTGCTCGGCACGCGCCCTGTACGAGTCCAGGACAGCCTGACGCTCGGTGCCCACAAGCGGTGCGGGAATGGCCGCAGAAGGAGAGGCGAAGGTGGTGGAGGGTCTAAAGTGGCGGTCCCTGGCCACGGTGACGCTTGGAATGGCGGTGATGCGATGGTTGCGGGATGGTGTGCTGTGAAGGTAAAGGTCGTGGCTGTTGGCGTTGTTGTTGTTGTGAAGCGGCGTTGCGGTTGGTGGTTGTTGTGTGATGGCGGTTGAGACGTGGTTGGTTCAAAATAAAGATAGAACAGAAAAACGGCGATCTTAAAGGGTCGCAGCCCGAATGAATCACATTTATTCCCTCTAAACAACGGGTTTGGCCTAACTACACATGTACTTACAGAGATATCTCACCTACAGGACCTGAATGGTGGTTTGCGAATTTCTTCAACCATAACAATAACTTAACATGAGCAATAAATTTTTCCCCAAACCCTGTTCGCCTTAATACATCAAACAAAAAAGAATGGTTAACACTGTCAAAAACTTTTTCTTGATTTAAAAGTAATAAACCAAAACCAGGAGATGTAGTTTGACCGAGACTGATCAAGTCTCTCATCAAAAAATATAATCGTATATGGAACGTTCTGGAACACAGTATGATTGATCAGTGCCAATCAAGAGATGACTTCCTTCAGACGGGTTGCAAGTGCTTTTGAGAATATTTTACAGTCCGTGTTGAGGAGTGACACAGGCCGCCAATTTGCAGTCTCATGTAGATTTCCTTTCTTCGGAAGGAGACACAAAACTGCCCTCCGGCAGCTCAGTGGCAATTCACCTTGTTTAACACTCTCCTGAAAGACCTCAAGAAGAGTAGGGCCTATAATGTCCCAGAAAGCCTTATAAAATTCAGCCGGAAGGCCGTCTAGTCCAGGGGCTTTCCCATCCTTGCTATCCTTGAGCACAGCAGTAAGTTCTCCAAGAGAAATGCCAGGCTCAAGCAATTGCTGTTGGTCTTCAGACAGAGAAGGGAGCTGTTCAAGCATAGCATTCCTGTTCCCTCATTCACAGCTCTTTTTGCGAAGAGTTTAGAAAAATAGTCTTGTAGTTCATGGTTGATATCACTCTGGGAGGTCAACAAATCACCGCCAGAAGAGCACAAAGCATGGATTTGAGAGGTCTTGATTGTTTTTTTCCAAATTGAAGAACCCTTTGTTTGATGTGTCAAGTTGGATTTTTTGGTTCCGCAGTCGGATGAATGCACCGGCCACCCGCTCTTTCACCATTTCAGCCAGAAGGGTCCTTTTCTCCGACAACTGCTGGACATTCACGCTACACAATCCAGCTTTCTGCTCACAGACAAGTATATCGTTTTTTAAAGCAGATATCACACCAAAAGCATTGTATGTGCTGTAAGAGCAGTATTGTTGGCAAAAACATTTGATTTGGGACCTTGCGCAGTCCCACCATTGTCTTAAGTTCAAATATGAACCCTTTTGTGACTCGCATTTTTCCCAAACCATTTTAAAAGCTTCTATAAAATGTGCACTTTGTAAAAGTTTCAAATTAAAAGTCCAATATGCACTTCCACAGACATGATGAGGAAAGCCACACACCATAACAATCATGTGATGATCGGAAAAACCAGACGGCCTTATATAAGAGTTCTTAACAATGTTTACCATTTCATGATTAACATAAAACCTGTCTCGGCGAGCCATCGTCAAAACATTTCTTGATGCACAAACCCATGTATACTGACGGATATTACGGTTTTGTACCCGCCACACATCCACCAGTTTAAACTTTTTGACAAGCTGTGCCAAAGGCCTTGCACTGGGTGGATGAGGCTCACAAGTGTTCCGATCAAGTTGTGGGTCGAGGGTGCAGTTGTAGTCACCCCCGACACAACAACATGGCTAAGTCAATGGTGCTTACAAACTCTGCCAACTTGTACAGAAAGGCACCTCTTTCAGAGTTAGCACTAGGACAGTAAACATTTGTCATGCAAATCTTTCGGTTACGACTGACAAATTGCACAGACAGTAAGTAACCTTTGCAAATTTCCTTACAAGTTATTTCCTAAGGCTGGAGTCGAGGATGCAACACTATTTCCACACCAGCCTTGGCCTCAACAAGCACACTCGAGAAAAAAAGACAACCTTTAAAGATTTTACACCACTCATCCTCAGAAGACTGATTTGCATGCGTATCCTGTAACATTAGCACATCAAATTTTTCATTTTGGAAGAGCTGAAATACCTGGAGGCGACGCACACAACTGCGGCCTCCATTGATGTTCAGGGATGCTACTTTTATCTCCATTCTGTTAGTTATTCTTGAAGCTCTTTACCAGCCCGAGTAACACATTTCCTTAACCTTTGGAATTGAGGATCTGACATGTTAACCTGATAAGGTTCACGAATCATACTCCTTGCAGTTTTAATGAAATCGTGTAAATTCAGGAAGTAATCTTTGATTTTTACGTATGTTTTCCTGAATGTATCATCCAGGAATTTAATCACATTTTCTTGAGACACTAAGGTTGTGTCGTCTCCCCCTTCATCCTCTTGAGAGCTGAAAGCACTGAAATGTGGGGTAGAAGAGGTTTCATCTGAATCAAGTGCTTCATCGATGGCCTCTCTTATTACTTGTGGAACACTTACTTTTGGCTCATCAGAAAGTTCTGCTCTGTTTATGGACCCCTCCGAATTTGCCTTGTCCATGTCCTTCCCCTCTACAACCCTTACATCATCATCTGTGAGGGAGGGGTGACCATTTAACTCACAGGGATTTTCCCCTTTATCTATTTCTCCATCAATGTCAGACATAGCTGTTAACTCGTCTGAACAAGTTTGGCTAACAGGACAAACACTTAAAACATCCTGAGATACCTCACTGTTCTCTGTGTCCCGCTCGGAGTCGGCCAGTGGAGCAAGCGAAGTTTCCACATCCGCACACGACTCCGGTACCACCAAGGGGTTTCCAATGTGAGACACACCTTGGAGGTCCACCGAGCCTGACACGATCTGGACCTTATTCTGCTCGTTAGCATCAAAGGCATCAACATTTGACCGTTTTTGGCCTTTTTTCCTGGTATCTGTAACAGATGCCTCCATATTGTCCACACTGTCCTGTACAGTGGATGGTAAAGGAGAGGAAGCAACCACTTTCACTTCCTCGTTTTGTGGGGGTGGATTAATTACGTCACGATTACACACCCTCTCTCTAACGCCGGTCGGGGTGGATGAGTCCAATTGGTCGTACACCTCAGCCGGTGGGGGGGGGGGGGGGCTAGGCTCCCGATTCACCTTCTCCCCATTAGTTTGTGGTGAGGAAGAATTGTTCCTCACCGCACCTTCACTTTCTTGCGGTGTAACCGCATTGGGACAAACACTCTTCACGTGCCCATTCGCTCCACACCCAAAACACGTCATAACCTCTGAGGAGGCAAACATTTTATATTCAAACCCGTCGATTTTTACACTGAGTACAACATTCAGTGTTTTTCCATTTTCAGGTAGTATCATATAAACCACTCTTTTAACGGACATGACGTGGTTAAATTTATCACTAACATGACGCATCGGCACCATAGAGATCCTCGACACAAACCTTCCCGAACTTGTTTAACTGGTTACACAAGTCCTGGTTCCTTATAAATGGTGGAATATTATTAGTATTAACTTTAACTGTTGGGGCCTGTAAAGCGAACACAGAGAGGTAAGTGTTCGGTTCGATGAACAGGCCATGCTCAACCACCGTGGCGACCACGTGTTCCTCCGACACAAACACCACAAACTTCTTATTCATGCGACAAGCAGCACGAATATTATGTAAACCAACGATGTAACCAATGGCGGAAAGCACATCATAAGTTCCACCTCACTGGGAGGGAAGCAAATAACAGCGTGTTTACGAGTTAGTGACTCAAACATCTCGACACGGAAACGTTCACCCGCCATTCTAACTCAAGAAAACAAGTTAGTAAACTTTATCGAGAGAAATAAGGCGTTTTCACAAACACCAAGAAATCAACGATTAAAGTTGAGAATTAACAAAGAACACGGTCGCAGTGAACGAGAAAAACCTCCCCCGGCGGCCATGCCAGGCCTTCGGCCTACGGTTTTCTCGACACGAGACCGTGGTCGGTCTCGGTCTCGGTCTCGGTCTCGGTCTCGGGGTCTCTCTCTCTCTCTCTCTCTCTCTCTCTCTCTCTCTCTCTCTCTCTCTCTCTCCCCAGACAGGAAGGAAAAAAAAAACATGGGGAAAGTGGAAACACCAAACAGCACAGCAGAGGAGGGGTACTCACGACAAGAAGCAAGGAGCGGCCATGGCAGTACACACAACGTACCAACAGCTAGCAGGGGGCAAGAGAGAGAGAGAGAGAGAGAGAGAGAGAGAGAGAGAGAGAGAGAGAGAGAGAGAGAGAGAGAGAGAGAGAGAGAGAGAGAGAGAGAGAGATGGGGGAAAGAGAGAGATGGGGGAAAGAGAGAGAGATGGGGGAAAGAGAGAGAGATGGGGGAAAGAGAGAGATGGGGGAAAGAGAGAGATGGGGGAAAGAGAGAGATGGGGGAAAGAGAGAGATGGGGGAAAGAGAGAGATAGGGGAAAGAGAGAGATGGGGGAAAGAGAGATGGGGGAAAGAGAGAGATGGGGGAAAGAGAGAGATGGGGGAAAGAGAGAGATGGGGGAAAGAGAGAGATGGGGGAAAGAGAGAGAGATGGGGGAAAGAGAGAGATGGGGGAAAGAGAGAGATGGGGGAAAGAGATGAAGAACCACCTTACAGAGATGTTAAAAACCATCCCTGGGAATATTACAACAAACAAAATGCAGTTGGAAGTTGTTCAGGGCAAGAACAGTTTTTTTTTTTACCCCCAAATGATACGTCAATGGGCTGGAAGTGACTTCATAATTTTGACAGTTATTAACGTATTTACAACGTAACGTATTTGGACGGCTAACTCTAACCTCAACGACCCTATCCCTGTTATTATTGTACAAATTGTGCAAAACTGTTAACGTTTGCAGGCGTCCACAGCACAAGCCACTCGAGGTTATTATACATAAATTATAGGAGGGGAATTACAATAAGAAAATGGAGAAAACGACATAAAATGTCATAGCGCCCATGGTTTTAGTAATTCGGCTGTACGGAGTTAAACGGCTCGCCAATAGTTACAAGTTTTATGTGTATGTGCAACTAACTTGAGTGGTCATGTGACATGGAAGAACATTTGTGATATTTGCCAAGTTTGAACAAAATTTGACCATGTACTTTCAAGAAAATCGTTGGGGACACATTTAAGTAACAAAATGGCCGCAAGTTGGCCATCTTGTATCTGATTTCCAAAAAAAGATGGTGTGGATATGCAAGCCATTATTCATTATCTGTGTGCCAAGTTTGAACGAGATCGGAAAACGCATGTCCGAGGAAAGGTTGACATGTTCAATACCGGGGAGGGGGGGGGGGTTTACAATGACAAAGGCCACTAGTCTACCAGTCGGCCATCTTTGATCAGATTGCAAAATCAAGGGACATGCATATGTATGCCATCATGTCCTGTGCTTGAGCCAAATTTGAACAAAATTGGACGATGCATGTCTGAGAAATGGTTGGGGACATGTTTAATTAACAAAATGGCTGCCAGTCAGCAATCTTGGATCTGATCACAAAACAAAATGATGTGCATATGTACACCATCATGTATTGTCTTTGTGCCAAGTTTGAACAAAATCGGTCCGTACATGTCTGAGAGATGGCTACGATCAGACGTACGGATGAGACCCAATCCATACGCCCACCGTTTTGGATTAAACCCAACGGGGATAATAACTAAACAAGCCGGTAGGTGACATGGGTGGTCGCTAGACTAAGGCGAATTTGAAATATGTAGATAAGAGAACACATCAGATGGCATTTTTGCCGTTCGTTGTTCCATATAGGAACATGACGAGCAACTGTCCATTCATCATTCGTATTCGATTCCCTAACCGTACGTTAGGGAATCCCAACGCGAACGTTGAGGTTAAAGCATATAGTAATATAATTGCATACTAGGCATACAGTTTTTGACGGATCGGGCTGAAATTTTTTGACAAAGAGGTTGATTATAGTGCGCATAAAAGTGCAGAAGCCGATTTTTGATTTTCTAACTTTTTTTTTTCGGATTTTTTCAAAATTTTCAAAGTCCCGTTGCTAAGCAACGGTGACGTCCATAGCAACGGTGCTCAAAAGCATACAACTAGATCCTGGTATGAACCTACCAGTCAAGTTTCATCAAAATCGGTGGACTCCTCTGGCCTCCAGAGCTGTCCATTACATACAAACAAACAGACAGACATACAGACGGAAGGAAAACCTGAGACGAAGGGTAGTCTAGCGACCACCAAACTTACCAAAAGTTCAGGGTAGCCTCTTGACAACAAAGACATAATCGTGAAATCGCATCCACGATTCAATTGGAGGGAAGTGTGACGGGCCTTGATGGCGCAAGAAGTGACGTAATGTGCTAGTTTGAACCGACGAGAATCAATCCATTCACATGTTGTTTGGAAAAAAAAAACAAACAAATTCGCTTCCGGGGCTCAGTGGCGACCCTTGAAAAGAGCCTTCGGAACAAAACTTTAATAAAACAAGAAAACATCACAGCTTGGTCCATGATCCCTCACTAAAACGGAGGTGGATACGTTGAGACCTGAGAGGACTCCGTTCCACCTTCTGAAACCCGAATATATATGGAGATAACGACACACACACACACACACACACACACACACACACACACACACACACACACACACACACACACACACACACACACACACACACACACCTCCGTGTGTGCATCATAAATAGATATGTACGTCATAAATAGATGTGTACGTCATAAATAGGTGTATACGTCATAAATAGGTGTGCACGTCACAAATAGGTGTGCACGTCACAAACAGGTGTGAACGTCACAAACAGATGTGTACGTCATAAATAGATGTGTACGTCATAAATAGATGTGTATGTAATAAATAGATGTGTACGTCATAAATAGATGTGCACTCAAAATTATTACCTGCACAAGAGAACCCCGTACCTGGTTCTTGGTCCGTCCCGTCCCCTCCATCATGAAGGTTCTGAACGTCCAGGATCCTGAACCCGCAGATCCCAGCAGTCCCTCCTGGATCCCCTCTGTTCCCTCCATCAGAACCCGACGAGCTCGGATCGTGGACGCAGTTCGTGGGTTCTCGATCCATGACCCCTCAGTTCAAGAGAACCACCACGTTTGGTTCCACCTCCCAGAATCCCAGTCTCATCCACACTCTCTCGGACACGAACTCGATCCCGATCTCGGTCTGTGTCCATTGAGTCTCCGAACCACGTGGTTCGATTCACCGGAAGTACGGAAGAAGTTTAACGGTCCTGTGATTGACCGGAATCTCTCGGATTAACATCAAAACCGTCATTCTTGTTTCAGATTTTCACTTTAACTTGAGGAACAGAATCTGAATCGTTCTGATAACCGAGAAGGTTAAAGACGGAATGGATAACTTAATCTCTTGCGATTCACTCGGAGATGAACAAGGATTAGAAGAACGAGCAGAGTACCCACCCCTCCTGCCGATCTTGATGCAAGCAGAAACACCGCATACCTTTATTTGGGCGGTGTATAGGCAAGCGACAGCGCTGTATCGGAAAAAATTTAATAACTCGGGTTACGTGCATGAAGCAAAAAAAACATACCGACTGCATACAATTCAAAACACCTCATTCCGCTGGAAAACGTGGGGACAAGAATACTGCACTGCAAATTGTGGAGACGTGTAATACACCTCCCACACCGAGAGGAGGCGCTGCACGATACACATTTACATGAGAATTTGCATCCCTCCCTCATCCGTCCCACGACCGCCGGCAAAGATTAAAAAAAAAAAAAAACACCCCGAAACATGAATTGGGGTCGTGCTGATCCTCTGTAGCAAGTCTCGATGTAATTGGCCCAGAACTGTAGGAGGAGCACCTCGACAAACAAACCCACAAATACCCATGTGTGAATTTAATATACTGCACTGCTGTAAGGATTCTCCACACAGAAGTCCAACGGAGGTTGCTTCGTGACGTCACCAACGGGTGTCGCCGCCATATTGGAGGACGAAAAGGAATTACACATCGGGAGTGTTATTAACTCCGGAGGTTATGGATTCACCCACCGTTTGCTCGTTTGTAAGCAGAATATCTCGAAGAGTTTTGGACGATTTCGGGCGAAACGTGGTGGACGGGTTTGGTGGTTGACAAGGAAGAATTGATTCCATTTTGGATGTCTGGATATCGTCCAGCAGCGTAGTCTGATATTTCAGATCAATTGTTCAAATTTGCATAAAAGCACCAAAATTGGTACACATGTAGAATAATGTATTCCGAACAATTCTAGATATGGAGCCACCGGAGATTGTGCCTTGGTCAGCTGCGGCGACCATTTTCCAAAATTGCCGCCATTCTACTTTAGCGAAATTTGCTATATGCTCTTATTTTCTTATTGTATTGGTGGTAGATATAAGGAAAGTGTAAAATTCAGTAAATTGACCATGAAAAGGCATATTCAAATATTATGAGCCAGTATTTTCGGTAAAAAAGCCATTATTTGATTTGTAAATTGCTGCTCTCCTGAAACTTTTCGCTGAAAAGTACCCATTATTGCCTGGAGAACAAGAGTCAAATGATATTCATCACATTCAATGGGTTTGGAATCAACAAAAATTGCATTATAGATTACATACTTTACTCTATTTTGAAAAGGGAACTGATAATCGTGATAATGACAAACTCAGAAAATGTAGTCAAATTATTGCACACTTCACTTTGAAGCAGCTGCGGTTTACTGTCGACTACCATTCTACCAGGACACATGGTACACGCATACATCAGTCTAGTGCAATATGACTTTCTGAGCTCAAGTGTACTGGCTCTGGATCAAGAAGTCAACACTTTTACAAGCAATGCGACTTTGCATTTGCACATTCTAAGCTCGGCCGATATCTCGGTCTGTGTCTACTGCGTCTGTCTACTGGCATTCTCCTTCACAAGCACACAGTCCAGTGCATTGCAGATTAGCCTTCTTGCATTTGCAGCGGTTTCTACAGCCTTTTTTGCAGCCGCACGACACCAGCTCGAAGCAGCTTTTTAAAGCCTCAGGGAGTGTGGTCCAGAGCAGTTCGTAGGACCAATCCTCTGTTTGCCGCTAGCCCCAGCTTGTTGGTGTTGGAAGCACGGGTTGAGGGACCAAGACCTGCCCCCAGACATAGCCACCCTGGAAGACTGATCTCTTCACATGCTGTTCCAAAGCATCGTAGGTAGGTGGGATGCGCTGGACGGGGTTCCTCTTGGCGAAGAGTTTCTTTCTGGCCTCATTGACATCCGTATATGGACTGGTGCGGTCATAGAGGAGCACCACAAACCTTTCAATGCAGTGCATTGTGTCATTCTGGATGTTGACTGGCATGGTGGTCAGGGTCACAAGAGAATCTGTCAGTTCTGGAAACGAGTTCCATGTGGCCCAGGCAGATTTCTTCCCATGCCCCACAAATGCTGATACCCTGTCACATCCAGTCATGGCGTGGAAGACAGGGAGGGCACGTGCCTTCTGTGGACCGTGGGAGGCAGCTATTTCATGGGCAGGGATGTAGCGGTAGTTCTTGCCCATCCCAAAGGCAATCCAGAGTTCATCCATGCATGGTAGTGCTTGGGCTACCATCACTGGGAAGACGATGACGTCGGTGTCTATGCTTCAAACTTGAATCCGACGGGGGTCATGTTCTGCAGCATGGGCCACATGTAGCATGATGTGAGTGTCCGCCTCTTCTTGACCGCATGGATCCAGAGAGCTTTCATCTTCCTGCCTTGGAAGGCAGATGACTGCTTCACCATCAGTGACTACCAGCTCCTTTGCCTCGTCATGGACGGAATACACCAGCACATTGGACAGGAAGGTGAAGAGCTCCACTTTGTTTGCGTCAACACGTAGGAAACTCTGCCAGTTTCCTGGTATGGCTGCGGTGCTCACCACGCACCGTCGCACCCCTTTTCCTCGTTTCTCCCTTTTCGCCGTCTTCAAGGAGCCATCTTTGTAGCTATCCCAAACGAGGTTGAGACGTGAAGCACGATGCAGCTTCCCCTCAACGTATGGGATGAAGACTTGGTGGGCATATTCTTCAAATGTCTTGGCAGTGCCAGACTTCAACATCTGCACGATAAGGACGCCGTCAAGGACAACAGAAGTGACAGCAGGTGCATCAGACTGAGCTTCAGCAACGCCTTCAAGGCACACCAGCAAGTCGCTTTTGCTACCGAGGTGTAGCTTACCTGCATCAGATAATGGCAGGAGGGCATGCTTGATTTTCATGACGGAAGAACTCGTTCAGGTTCCCATCGCGGTTCTGGCAGCCTATGTTGAGCCTTGGAGTTGCACGTAATGCCATATCATTCTTCACAGATGCTTCCTTTCCTTTGGGCGCTTTTGGTCTTCTGTCTGTTCCGAAGAGGGGGAGTTTGTTCCTCTTTATAGGTTCGTCAATAGTCTTGGTTCTGTCGATGAGGCAATCCTTTGAGTATGCCTGAAACTGTTCTTGTCCAATCTGCTTGGCAGTGCGAACTGTTTCAATCACTGCAGGATCGGCAATCTCCTTGGTGTCTCGGACCAGCAAATCTGGACTATCCTCCTCGAAGGGATTCCCCAGCTCTTCAATGACAGTCACAAGTGATTGTACATCTTTGGCAAATGGTTCCTGTGCACGCGGTGTTTCTTCATGGTGACGTGTCTCCTCATTGGCATTTGGATTGGCACCACCACAACAAAATACTTCTGTACCTGTCACTGATGCTGTGTGTGAAAATGGATTTTCCCATAAAAATGACCATTTTCCCCCAATACAATGGTTGGAAATATAATAAATCAACACAAATGACATTTGTATTGTTTTCTTTTGTAAATGCACATCACACGGAGTATTTATCACCTCTGAGAAACCTACAAAGAGAATAAGAATGACAGATATCCCATGTTGTTAAAGTAGAATGGCAGCCATTTTCCAAAATGGCCGCCAAAGCTGACCAAGGCAAAATCTCGAGTGGCTCCATATCCAGAATTGTTCAGAATACATTAGTCATCATATGTACCAATTTTGGTGCTTTTATGAAAAGTCGAACAATTGGTTTGCTATGCTGCAGTACTAATACAGATCCGGTCGATCAATGGGATACAAAATGTAAACTGTTTAGCCTGGTGGAGCTACGTGCTCCACCGAATGTCATTCTCCTGTAGTTGTTCTTTGTCATTCCATGAATATCCAGATGAATATTAATCAGAAATGCACATAATGCTACCTCGTGCCCAAATGCTCTCCTTCCTCCCCATCTGTCGATCGAGCTACATTGTACAGCGATTCTGGCGTTGTACCCAGTGCGAGCCTTAAAACCGTGACATTACCTCACGGAGGAGGAAGAAGAAGGAGAAAGAGAAGAAGAAGAAGAAGAAGAAGAAGAAGAAGAAGAAGAAGAAGAAGGAGAAGGAGAAGGAGAAGGGGAAGGGGAAGGGGAAGGGGAAGGGGAAGGGGAAGGGGAAGGGGAAGAGGAAGAGGAAGAGGAAGAGGAAGAGGAAGAGGAAGTTTTTGCACATGCGCAGTGGTATATATACGCAGGCATTCTGATCACATGACAATGACTGCAATGCCTGTCAAGAACTTATACACAAACTGGTGTAAGTACAATAGTTATTATTATTGATCAGCAAATGTTGCTAACTATTACAGCGGTTATTTCAATTTACCGATTGTGGTGAATTGAAGGTCGCGACGTGCGATCACATGTTGCACGGCTCGAGCACGGAATAGATAAAGCTAAGGTTCCGCTCGGTCGGGGGGATTGTCGCAGGGGCATTGTCGTTTACGGCGGTGGTTCACTTGGTGCTCGTTGAATGGTGAGAATTGAGAGTATATCGGACTCCGGGCTTATACTGATTTATTTTGCGGTGATTAGTTGCACGTGTATACCTTACTGCTTATGTACTCCTTGCTGCACCTGTATTCCCTGGTGTGCCCGTAGAAGCGGCTCCAATCAAATGGAATAAAGCCTACACTCTGAAGGTTCTTCTCTCGTTTTCATTTCAATTTATTCCATTTGGTTTTCTCAGCTCTCTCAACCAACGATGGACAAGATCTACAAACCAGAGAGGTTCGACGCAGACCCAAACGCGACTGACTCAGAAATGAAATGGTCGCATTGGTTCCGTTCCTTCTCACACTATCTGACCATCATCGAAGAGGGAGCCGACAAATTGGCCGCCCTCGTGAATCATGTCTCGCCCGGCGTATACAGGCTCTTCTCGGAGGGTGACACCTACGAAGCAGCGATCGACGTGCTGCAGGCGCTCTACGTGAAGCGCAAGAACGAGGTGTACATACAACATCTTCTCAACACACGCAAGCAAGCAGCCGGGGAGACCATCGATCAGTTCCTGCAAGCTCTGAAACAGCTGGGAAAAGACGGCAGCTTCCGGGCCGTAAACGCCGAGGAACACCGAAATGAAGCGACACGGGAGGCATTTATCCAAGGACTCAGATCAGCCCACATACGGCAACGCTTACTAGAGAAAGCGCAACCCACTCTTGAAAAGGTAGTCGACCAGGCTTGAGCGATGGATACGGCTCAGCAGCAATCTGAGTCATTTGGGACACCGATGCTGCTAATGAACGCCGCTACGGTGGAAACTCAAGGAACCCCACAGACACAGACACAGCCTGACACAGGGGATGGAGAAAAACCCGAGGAGTCGGATACCCAGACCTCGTCAAACTCCTCAGCAACTACTTCGGTTGGTAAATGCTTCTTTTGTGGGTACAAAAGACACCCCCGCAACAAATGCCCGCCAGAGATGCCACATGCATGAATTGTGACAAGAAAGGGCATTATGCCAGGGTATGTAAATCTACTCTAAGGAGAAATAAACTCACTTATGCGGCTCTCTACTCACAAAAGAAACTAACTGCAGCCTCACCGGGGAATCTATCCAAGGCTATCATCAACGTACGAATTAACGGGCATATGGCTGAGGCTCTGATTGATACCGGTAGCTCTGAAAGTTTCGTCAACAGCTCGCTAGTGAAGGGCAGGAAATGGAAGATCCACCCGACTGACAATACGGTATGCATGGCCGCCACATCACTACAGTCCCGCGTACGAGGGTACTGCAATGTTGAATTGGACGTAAAAGGGTACACGCATCGGGATGTAAGGGTACTGGTGCTTCGTGATTTATGCGCAGACGTAATTCTGGGTCATAATGTCCTCAAGCAGCACACGAGCGTCGAAATACCCTTTGGAGGAAGCAAACCTCGTCTAATTTTAAATGCTTTGACCACCGCAGAGGTAACGTCCCCCCAGCTGTTTGCTAACTTGTCGCCGGTCTGTAAACCGATAGCGATCAAATCGCGGCGATATACCACTGCTGATATGAACTTCATCACTTCAGAGACCAAGCGATTACTGGAAGAAGGAATTATAGAACCGAGCGATTCACCATGGCGCGCACAGGTGTTGGTCACCGCCAATCAGAATCATAAGAAACGAATGGTTGTCGATTATTCCCAAACGGTCAATCGTTTCACCCAACTCGATGCCTACCCTTTGCCGCGCATAGACGAGATGGTCGAACGCGTGGCCAATTATAAGATATTCAGCACCATTGATTTGCGAAGCGCCTATCATCAAATTCCCATCCGAGAGGAAGACAAACCTTACACCGCATTCCAGGCGGGTAGACGCCTCTACCAATTCAGGAGGATTCCGTTCGGTGTCACGAATGGAGTAGCTTGCTTCCAACGAGTAATGGACGACATCATCTCAGATGAAAACCTCAAAGACACTTTTGTTTACGTGGACAATGTCACAGTGTGCGGTAAGGATCAGGGGGAACATGATATGAATCTGGACAGATTCTTGAGCATTGCTAGAAAATATAATCTGACCCTCAACTACGAGAAATGCGTATTCTCGGCAAGGTCAATTGACCTTCTCGGCTACACGATAGCCGACGGCACGATTAAGCCTGATCCTGAACGATTGCGCCCACTTCGTGAGCTACCCCCACCTCAGGACCTGCAGACAATGCGCCGGGTGATCGGCATGTTCGCTTACTATGCAAGATGGATTTCCCAATACTCCGAGAAAATACATCCCCTAGTGCATTGCAAAAACTTTCCACCAGATGCCGCTGTTGTAAAAGCTTTCCACAACCTCAAAGATGATATCAGTAATTCCGTGGTATTATCGATCGATAGCTCGGTGCCCTTCGTGGTGGAAACAGATGCTTCTGATCACGCGATAGCTGCTACGCTTAATCAGTCTGGGCGACCCGTCGTGTTCTTCTCGAGAACTCTCTCTGGAAGCGAGCAGAGACACTCGGCAATAAAGAAAGAAGCGTACGCCATTGTCGAAGCCCTACGTAAATGGAGACACTATTTACTGGGAAACCATTTCACGCTCGTTACGGACCAGCGATCCGTGGCATTCATGTTTGATGGGAAAAATAATGGGAAAATTAAGAATGAAAAAATTATGAGATGGCGGATAGACCTAGCCTGCTATAGTTACGACATTGTTTACCGGCCCGGGAGGGAAAACCCTGCTGCAGACACCTTCTCTCGGGTCTACTGCTCGGCGACAATCAGCCGGGCTTTGCAAGACCTCCATGTGTCTCTGTGCCACCCGGGGGTAACCAGAATGGCACATTTCGTGCGCAGACAAAACCTTCCCTATTCTATTGAAGATATTAAACAAATGAATGCTTCATGCCCTGTATGTGCTGAACTAAAACCCAGATTCTATGGCGCGGCTTCTGGCAGATTGATCAAGGCCACTTCTCCCTTCGAGAGACTAAACATTGACTTCAAAGGGCCCCTGCCGACTGAGACAGACAACAGATACATATTCACTGTTGTTGATGAATATTCAAGGTTCCCTTTCGCATTTCCGTGCTCGGATATGACCTCGGGCACTGTCGTGAAATATCTCTCTGACCTCTTCGCTATGTTTGGGAAACCTTCGTACGTACATTCAGACAGAGGGCCGTGTTTCATGTCGGCCGGGCTAAAACAATTCCTATTAGAGCACGGCATAGCAACTAGTCGAACGACGGGTTACAACCCACAGGGTAATGGGCAGGTGGAACGTTATAATGGAGTTATTTGGAAATCCGTAACTCTGGCGCTGAAATCGAGAGGACTGGGCCCCGAGCGGTGGGAGGTTCCCCTTCTCGACGCTCTGAATTCCATACGCTCTTTGCTCTGCACGTCCACCAATGCAACTCCTCACAAACGAATGTTTACTCACCAACGACGTTATGTTGACGGCCGATCGGTGCCCAACTGGCTAACCCATCCCGGAACAGTGTTCATGAAACGCCCGGTACGACAAAGCAAGTATGAACCCATGGTGGAGGGGGTCGAACTCATCGATACTAATCCAGAGTATGCTCATGTCAGGCTCCCGGATGGCAGGGAGACCACTGTGTCGGTTCGCCATTTGGCTCCCTCAGGTACTCCTCCCGCAGGTACACCACCATCTGGCACACCTCCCTCTGACATCCCCTCCCCAGGTGTTCCCCCCCCCCAGGAACTCCACCCGAGAATGGTGGCGACGGAGCTGCCGCGTTCCACCCGAGAGCGATCAGAGAGTCATCCCCGGCACGAGTTGAGGCTCACCAAGAGGATCGGAAGCCTCCCTCAAGTGAAACCGCCATTTACTCCCGGAGAGGCCGACGAATAATACCCCCTCGCCGACTCAATCTGTAAAGGGGATTACCGGCATCCTCGATGCTCATGCTCCTATATGCTCATTACATAATATATCGATGCTCATTACCATGCTCCTACAACTCAAAATAATCCTCACTGCTTGGCATGTATGCTTCTGTAGTTTAGATAGTTCGCGTTGCTTGAAATGTATACTCCTGTAGCGCTGAAGTAATCAAGGTGCGTTAGTTGGGCCTCTAGTTACATTTTAAAGACGGGGAAAATGTGGTGAATTGAAGGTCGTGACGTGTGATCACATGTCGCACGGCTCGAGCACGGAATAGATAAAGCTAAGGTTCCGCTCGGTCGGGGGGATTGTCCCAGGGGCATTGTCGTTTTATGTCGGCGGTTCACTTGGTGCTCGTTGAATGGTGAGAATTGAGAGTATATCGGACTCCGTGCTTATACTGATTTATTTTGCGGTGATTAGTTGCGCGTGTATACCTTACTGCTTATGTACTCCTTGCTGCGTCTGTATTCCCCGGTGTGCCCGTAGAAGCGGCTTCAATCAAATGGAATAAAGCCTACACTCTGAAGGTTCTTCTCTCATTTTCATTTCACCGATTTCCTTTCAGCGACTTCCGGTCGTTGGTTTTGCGCGTGAAGAGGCGACGGAAGTGTTGCTTTGCTGGTGCTGATGGCTCGTGCATGCTGCGCCATTTTGAATGCTTCTTACTCGGTATGTTGTGTAAATGAGGAATGTACGCTTCCCCTTGGATGAAACTCGTGTCCTGGTCCTTTGGTTTTTCTGTATCAAACAGACGTTTTCTTGTTTCTTGTCAGACGTCAATGTTTCTTAAGTCCACCTCAGGGCCGGATTTAGACATGTGGTGGTGGCCCCTGGGCAGCCTCAGTAATGGAGGCCCACCTTACCTTAGAATACTAAAAAGGTGACAAGACATATTTACAGTCATCCATAAAGTATATTTTTGAAGAAGAAAGAATCTGAACTTCTATATAAAATAGAGAATGAGATAAGATGAATATCTTGTATATTCCACCTCATATATCTAATATGAATATCTTATATATTTAGATGACTCCACCCTCTGCCGTACCATCTGTCATCCCTCAGACCGGCAAGCAGCAGCTTCTTTGCTCTGCAAATCTGGATAAAATGACAAACTGGTCCAACACGTGGAACATGTCTTTCAATCCGGACAAATCTCACACTCTCACTGTCTCTTCGAAAGGACCGTTTAGAAACCCCCCCATCCACTTTCTCAACAATCCTCTGGAAGAAGTCCTTTCAAGCTTCTGGGTCTCACTATCTGCCATGACCTTTCCTGGGAAAGCCACATTTCAAACCTCGCCTCCAAAGCCAGTCGCCGACTGGGAATCCTCCGTCGTGCCAAGTCCTTCCTCGGCCCACCTGAGTTCCTGACCACATACAAAGCTTTTGTCCGCAGCCTGATGGAGTACTTCTCTTCCCTCTGGGCTGGTGCTCTTGCCTCCCACCTTTCTCGGATTCACGCTGTAGAAATCAAGGCATTTCAGATCATTGGCATCTCCCACAATGAGGCTGAGTCTTTGGGCCTCTCACTCTCTCACCGCAGGTTGGTCGGTGGTCTTTCTGTCTTCTCCCGTCTCCTCTCCAGCCTCGCCCCCCTGCTCTCTCTGCGATTTGTCCCCACCACATTTCCGCAGGGCGCTCAAGGTCCGCCAACAACCCCCTTCTGGTAAAACTACCAAAATCACTGCTCACTGCTCACCTTCACTCTTTCATTCCTCTTTTTTCCCGCCTTTGGAATAAACTCCCTCACTCTATTCATTCCCATTCTTCCCTCCAGGCCTTAAAAACAGCTGTTTACCACCACCTCTTATCATCCCCCATCCAAATCCTCGATCTTTTCTACCCCCGATAATCCACCCAAGCCCACCTCCTTCAAATTCCCTGCTTTCCTTCCTGAAAGTCCCTGTAATGTCCATCTTCTATTTCCCATGTTCCCTGCCCCATCCCTCTCCCTTCCACAGATCTCCTAATGTCTCTGTTCTCCACTGTTTTGTCCTTCCCACTCCGTCCCCTCTTGTCTCATGTCCCCCATGTAGTGTAGTAGATAGTATTAAAATCGTGCAAATTATGATACAAGCATCAAGTTTGGCATTTCTGTTCTGCAGGGCTTTCTGATCAAATCTGCTCGATTGGCCATTTGAAAATCCAAATTTTGAAAGAAAAAAAAAATTTGAAGTCACAGCTGGCTGAAATTGTTGAAATGCAAGTGAACATCCCAGACAGAGAACCAAGGGGAGATGCAGTCATCATTGATGGCTCAGCACTTATCAATGCCCTACCTCCACGCACTTCAAAGATATTTGATGACTATGCTAAATAATACATCATCCCAAAGGTGGAATCCTATGGTGCGAGGTACGAGAGGGTGGACGTAGTGTTTGTGTACAAGAAGTCAAGTCTGAAGTCCGAGGCAAGGTTGAAAAGGGGGCAAGGAATCAGAAGAAGAGTGACAGGAACCAGTAAGACCCCACGTAACTGGAGAAGCTTTATTCGAGATGACAACAACAAGACTGAGCTGTTTCACTTCCTTGCGGAAAAGATGTGTGAAGCACAGACGACAAGCACAGTCATTGTCACAAAAGGAGAAGATGCCATCAGCAACACAAGGAAGTCACTGGATGCTGTGTCTCCATGTTGGCATGAAGAAGCTGACAGTCAAATATTTCTCCACGCCAGGGATGCAACGATGGATGGTAGCAAGTCTATTATCATTAAGGCTAATGACACGGACGTACTAGTTATAGCAATATCTGTACTGCCATCCTTACAGGAACTAGGTCTTGAGAACATGTGGATTGCCTTTGGCCAAGGAGCCAAGGCGTGATGGATTCCAGTCCATGAGGTAGTTTCTGCAATAGGGCCTGAGAAAGCTAGAGGGATCCCATACTTCCATGCGTTCACTGGACGTGACGTCGTGTCTGCCTTCCGCGGTAAAGGGAAGAAAACTGCATGGCAGACTTGGAGCGTCTTTGATGATGTTTCTGAAACATTCACCAATCTCAGCCAGCATCCAACATTGATTCGTGATATTGACTTTTTTGAAGTTTTTTTTTATTTTATTTTTAATTTTTCAAAATTTGGATTTTCAAATGGCCAATCAGGCAGATTTGATTGGAATCCCCTGGAGAACAAATGTGCCAAATTTTATGCTTGTATCATCGCAAGTGCAGGCCCGTAGGTGCAGCTTCGTTCCTTCATTCTCGTAAACGACGATTGGATTGGGGCATTATTTCAATTAGATCGGACCAACCATATCATAAATGGCCAGAACTGGGGAAACACCTGGGAGACATACTCAGGTCCCTAGCATCAATTGTGATGTCATATCAAACGAAGAAGAATTGTGACGCCCCCCTCTCGCCCTCCTCTCGCCCCTAGCCCCCCTCTCTCTCGCCCCCTCCTCTCTCGCCCCCCTCCTTTCTCGCCCCCCTCCTCTCTCGCTCCCCTCCTC